>NC_072856.1:54727500-55345000 GCF_028858705.1 Grus americana | reverse complement strand
TCATAATCTACTAAAGAAGGTAAGATTCTAATAACAAATTAGAGATGGCTGGAAAGAAATTGTCTTTGATGAGGAGGGGGGAAAAGGAAGAAAAGAAAGGAAAAACAAAGACGACGAGAAAGCTGGGTTAACACATATCAGTTACTTGGATACAGCTGAAACTGACTTTTCATAATGTACATGAAGCATGTTGTGAAGTTAGGAGCACTGTGATTTAAGAAAATCTCAGAGAACATCGTCCTTTTATACATCTTGTTCTCATGATATCAACATGATTGATGTTTCAGTGCATTGTACATAACACAATGCTTCCAAAAATCAGGGATTAACTGTAATTCTTTTATATTTGTTCTTTATATTTGATCATAGGTGCAAAAAAATTCTGACATGCACCAAAATGTGCAAAAATAGAACTGCAGAAAAATAGCGCAGTGCTCTTTACCACTGTTTACTTTTGAAGTTTTCCTAAACAAGCACTGAAATGTAGCAGTCAACTTTAGTTAATAAAGCTACTTAAAAACAGCATAAATCATGCAGCTATAGATTTGTGTGTGCAAGGATAATCTATGACATCCATCCTGCCTTTGCTTAGAGTAGTAGTCAAAACATTTTTGCTTCTTGCAGGTCATGCTGATCTGTACTATAATTTGAATTCTCAAGCTGTTATCCATACATCATTCCCAACAACTTTCCAAAATAGAAAAGAATTTTCACCACTAATTAAAACATGGAGCTACAGTCAGGCTGGGTCCTGACTTACTGTCAGGGAGAGACTTGAGCTTGGGGGTCAGATCCTCAGCTGAGGTAAACTGGTGAAGCTCAGTTGGAATTAATTAGGCTACCCCAGTTTACCTAACTGAGGATACAGTCCTTTTGTATGTCTAGAATCAAGCACTGCCAACTGTTTTCACATACACCTGAAGTGCCTGAATGTCATTATTACTAATTGATGTCTATACAGCACCTTTAATGTAGATGAGTATAATGCGCTTTACAGATTTTTGTGCCAGATTCCACCCACAGGAACACTAGACTAAATCAGGAGGAATGCCACCGAAATAAAGCATAGTAGAGAGAAGGAACAGCTCATCTTGAAAGAGAAAGTGCATCTGGCTGTTAGCTGAGTGATTGTTTGCACATTGCCGAATGTAAATGCAACCAGTTCTGGGGTAGAACAAGGCAGCAGTTCAACAGTACCCATGTACAACTAAACAAGTTGTGCATGGTAATAATTCCTTGATTTTAGTTATGACAAACAGTAATTAGCTCATGGTTATGTAAATACATTCTTATCCAGGTAACATTTTTCATTGCTTGTATCACAGACAGGAGCTCTGTAGCTAAGAAACATGCACAATTAGAAAAAAAAAACTTTATAAATTATGATAAAGAGCTGCTAAGATTTACTGTGTCACAAATAACAAGCAGCATTTCTCCCAGTTTCCAGCTACCTATATAGTTAATCAAGCAATAACTGATCTCTAACAAAGCCGCAAGGGAGGTTGCAATATGATCAGAGTGAGACTTTCCACTGAGGAAAAACTGTTCTGTTGTGGGATAGAGTTTCTTCATCTTAACCAAGAACGCTTATGTCCATTTCCCATGCAGTTCGTCTGGAATGTAGTTAGCTGTATGATCGAAGAGGTGCGTAGCTGTCACTCCTGAAGAGGTACTCCTTCATATAGAGGAGCATTAATCGAGGGATTTACAGGGCAAAGGCAGAGCCTGAGCTGGTGCTGACAGTGGGTCTCGGAGAGGGGAGTGGTACTACAGAGCCCTGCTATATGCTCTACAGTTGTACTGGTGAGGAGCTGCGCCACTGTGTTCTGGAAAGCCATAATCTCTACATTGCTACTTTGTTCAGCTTTACATACAATGATTCACAAGTAACACACTTGGGATGTGACAAACATTAATTTCAGTGACTGTATCCTCATCCATGGTGGAAGAGGTGCGGTCTTTTGGCAAGCCCCAGATGGAAGACAACGTCCTGGGTATGTCCGTATGGCATGTGTGCTATGAATAAATTGTGGGCACCAGTAGCAGCACAGTCCTGCACATGAGCTAACGAAGTCTGGCAAAGTATGCAGTACAGTAGTCCAGGAATACCTCAGAGCTGTAATCTGCAGAGGAGTCCACATGAGCATCTGGCCTTCACAGTCCTGACCCCTGTGTGGAGGGGCTGGCTAACCCTCACAGCACTCTCCCACCCTAGCTAGCTGTGTAATCAGGTCAGCAACACTTTGTGGCCAGCTTGTCAGAAGCTGCAGAGATGGAGCAATGTGAGGACTGAGATTTGACATTTGTACTATGACTGGAAGACAGAGATCAAGGAGTGACAAACACACAAGAGTCGAGAAAAGCTTGAGACAGGAGCAGAGCAGAGAAGGAGCTGCAAGAGACATCCTGAAGTTATTTCAAAGCTGATTATTTCTATTGCTATTTTATTTTTGTGAGATATTCAATGAAATGGAGGCTGACATTTTAGAATATGCTGCTCACGCTGTGACAGTAATGGCTGTCAGGGTATGCAGCTGACTACTTTCAATCTATCAGACCTCAGTAGCATCTGAGACTAGTTTAAGAGGCCTATCATAGTGTGTAAATGTGAGACACTAAGTGTGATGTATGTGTGTCACTTCTGAAATGGTGGACTAGCCCTGAGAAATTGTTTGATAACAGTGGCTTGTGTGAAAGAATCACTGATCAGTAAAGGATTGTTTTCCTCTGATGAACTATCGCTTACTCCAGCATGCTTCTGTAGCACGTAGGCAAATTTACCTCCTTAGGAAATATACTTTTTTCTAATACTTCCCAGGACTCATAAACAGCATTACTTCAAACAAAATGCTCAGTGCTATTGAAAGTAGGAAGCTTGGTTCTCCTTATGGTGGGTTGAGCCTCAGGACTAAAGCAACAACACAAAACAATTTGTCTGGTTTGTAAACTGAGAACATTTTCCATGTGACTGAATGGAACAGGAAGCACATGTTGAGAGCCCCCAAGTACCATTTCCGCAGAAGGATTCTGTTCACTGCAATGAGACCTTTAAAAATATCCAAGATGTGAAAAGATATTTGAGAAATTTTCATGAAGAATTTTTAGTACCCTCTGCTGTAATAAGCAGAAGGTGTTTAATAAACATGATATGCAGCAGTTGCTAAGCAGAATCTGATTTATGTACAGTAGCAGTTAGAAGCAACTACACATCAGGGTTGTACACTTTATTTGACTGTGAATTCTGATTTTCTGATGGCAGCAATTCTGCTGAACTTTATTTATAATCAGCTTACAACATGGGTAGCAGTATTATAAATGCTTCTCAAATTACATAGCAAATCTTGTTGTCTTCTTGGGCAAATAAGAAACCTACATCATGAGCTTTAATTGTAATACGGGTCATTGTCAAGGGTAAAACACTTTCCAAACCCTTCTGATGATAGTTGAAATCATGCAGAATTTAAAAACAGAATGCAGGATAACTCAGTGTACCTGAGATGGTATTGCATCTGCTCAGGACACACATTTCAAAACAAATTGTTCCCAATGTTTCCTCCTGCCCCCCTCCACCATTAAATTAATTATTAAAACTCAATGGATTCCTGTATGGATTACATCACAGTTTGTGTAAGGGAAGAAGAGGGAGCCAGAAGCCCTAGTCTCTGCTCCACCAGTGTAAATGGAGCACAATTCCCACACCAACTTACACCCGTTAGCCATGTATCAGGGTAACAGAGATCAGAACCTGACCCAGAAACAGAGCAAGGCAGAGAAGTATGGTTTCATTTAGCAGTGTTCAGAAATCAAATACACATTCTGTCCATATACAGACCAAAATGAGGATGTAAGCTGTGCCTCATATGGCATTAATCGATTATAGTGCTCTATCCTTATCTCATTATAAGTCACTAAAATCAATGGAATAATGTTTACTCACATCAGATGAGTCTGATCTTGCAGATGAGTCTCATCTTGCCAAAGAGAAAGCAGAAGGCATACAGGGAAGTATCAAAAACTCTCTTCCCCTTCCATTTCCTCCTCTACTTCCCTTTTCCCTTCCCTTTTCCTTCATCAGTACATTAGAAATTTAAAAATAAAAGATTAGAAGACTTAATAGAGCCCCACAATGGATTTGTATTGCCAGCAAGTGAATAATGACATTCGTATCACTCAAGTCAAATAGACGGAGAGATCCTGCTTCAGAATGGTCCCTCAAACCCGTGAAAACATTTCTGGGCATGAATCTGCCCCCACATGGGAAGTAAAGCAGCAACGGATTCCTTTCAAGGAATAAGCTGCATTTTTATCTGAATTAATCTGATGTTATCAGATGGCTATGATAATAATATGAAATATATATACATGGGTTTTTACCCATCTAGACAGGCTGATAGTTTTCTTTAGTTTCTTCCCCTTCCTACGATCCCCCAGATTTTCCAACTAGGCCAATCCTGTAAGCTATTTGACGCACAGACCCTAACATACCAAACTCTCCCATGGAGTTTAGAGAGCAAGGGCTCTGCAGCAGAGTACACACACACTACTTTTTCTTGGGGTCACAGCAGCGTCTCCACAGAAATAAAAATGAAGGGGCTTCAGCAGGCGGAACAAGAGTGCGTGGAAAGAACTGTTGACAGAGGTGAGGTGGGGTTGGATTTTAGGTCCTTGGCCCGGTGTTCCGTTTTCCTTTGTCAATGCCCAAATTTAGATGCATCTCTTATCGCACAGTGAGATGAATAAACACATCCATGGCCATGGGAGAAGAGCGTGCGGGTTTAAACCCAGCCAGACCAGACGCTGGCAGATACAAAGGTACCACACAGCCCTCTTTGTGCTCAGGCTATCTGAGCTATACCAGTGCTGCTGCACTGTACGGGAGTCAAAAGAAAAGAGTCTCGCTCCATATTTTTATTGGGTCAGAGGATGTTTATTCCTAGAGCAAATTTCTCCCCCTGCCCAAATCTGTGGGATGACTGTGATTGAAGATGCCTCCTCCATACATGGTGTCCTGCCATTCCACATGTAGAAGGTGCAGTCCTACCAGTTGGTGTCCCACACCAGGGCAGACCCTGCACTGCAAGACATAGCGGTCATGCATAATAACCTTCAAAGCCCACTTTGTTTACAGTGTTAATGTGTTATGTCAAGCTAAATTCTCACCCTTTTTCCTGCCGGCCTGGTCTATGAGGTTTGTGTTTCCCTCTCTCAATCAATAATGGCTTAAGTAGCAAATAGAGTTCCCATCCCCCAGCACTAATAGACCCTCATGCAGTCAGGAAGCATCAAGATGAACCCTCAGTTACCACTGTGCACCCTGTTTAATGTATGCATTTTTATGGCCTCTGATGTATATGGTTCCATTACTGTCTATGAATACAGAGTACAGGAGCTAGTTAATGTATTATTTATTTTATTACCCCTTTGTATAAGCTGGTATTTGTAATTTGGAATTTTATATACTTTGGTTTTGTAATGGTTTCATAATGTGTACACAGCTCAATAATTAAAAAAATATATCTTACCACCTCACCTCCAGAGCCAAGTTTGTTTACACTGCTAACTGCATGCCCTGGCCAGCGCACATCCCCAGCCGTCTGCCAGCCCCTCCACTCCCAGCTCCGAAAGCCTCACTGGTCCTGCTGCCAGGGCACGGCCCCCACTGGCACCTGGAGAAATCCAGCACAGTTTTGTTCTTTCTGTCTGGGACAAGAGGCAAGTTTTTAGATTTTTAGAGTTTTCAGATTTTTAGACTTAACGTGGCTGTTTCTGAGGATGGAGCCCCGTGAGCACAAGGGCTGCCTGTCTGCATGCTGCTTGGCCCCACACAGGGTTTCATCTGAGCAGCAGTAGAAGCATTTTGTCTTTCACCAGCAAAGCATGTTTCTGCCAGTACGACCTGTCATGAAGCACACTAGGCAACAGGAGGGACTGAAGGGAAGAGGGAGTTTCTCTCTATCCTACATCCAGGTCCAGCCGGCTGCCCAGCCCTAACTCGGGTGCCCTGCGGCACTGCCGATCCTTCTGCTGGCTCATGAAAAGGAGTTTGTTGCTCCTCCGAATGGCCTGGAAGTTCACTTGCAAAAATCCACAGCCTGTGATACCTTTCAGGTGTCACAGCCTGGCCACACAACTGTGTTTACGGATTTGATTTAGTACTTTTTGCCTGGTTCAAACATTTGTGCTAAAACTATGACCTGTCCAAATACAGAAGTATCATAGAATCGTTTAGGTTGGAAAAGACCCTTAAGATCATCAAGTCCAACTGTTAACCTAGCACTGTCAAGTCCACCACTAAACCATGTCCCTAAGTGCCACATCTACACGCTTTTTGAATACCTCCTGGGATGGTGACTCAACCACTTCCCTGGGCAGCCTGTTTCAATACTCGATAACCCTTTCAGTGAAGAATTTTTTCCTAATATCCAATCGAAACCTCTCCTGGCACAACTTGAGGCCATTTCCTCTTGTCCTTTTGCTTGTTACTTGGGAGAAGAGACCAACACCCACCTCCTTCAGGCTACAACCTCCCTTCAGGTAGCTGTAGAGAGCCATAAGGTCTCTTCCCCTCAGCCTCCTCTTCTCCAGGCTAAACAGCCCCAGTTCCCTCAGCTTCCTCTCATAAGACTTGTGTTCCAGACCCTTCACCAGCTTCATTGCTCTTCTTTTGACACACTCCAGCACCTCAATGCCTTTCTTGTAGTGAGGGGCCCAAAACTGAGCACAGTACTTGAGGTGCGGCCTCATCAGGGCTGAGTACAGGGGCATGATCACTTCCCTAGTCCTGCTGGCCACGCTATTTGTGATACATAATAATCATAATTCACTATTACTTTCTGTCTTCCTCCTCATGGAGGCCAGCCAAACCACATGGCACCTGCACAGAAACCCTTTGGTTTCAGTACCAGGTCTGCAAAATGCTGTTCTGCCACCACAAAGGGTCTCTACCAGTTCTTTGGCTGAAGGAGGTCTTGCCCTTAAACCAGCTTGTCCACTGGCCTGGAAGACAACATTGAGGGTTGATTGATTGTGGTTCTCTGCAGCAGCACAAGCACTTGTTGGTTTTGGCTGAAAAGGCCCCAGTAATTACTGTCCACAGAGGATAGTGTCTTACTGCTGCAAGGGGCAATATGAAGGCATTGACTGCCAGAAGCAGCTTTCATCTTACCAGCTCCATGGCTGGAGGCAGAGCCAGGAGAACACACAGATGAGGGTTAGAGGAAGGGGAGGAAGATACTGAGGAAGAAAGTAGAGAAGGCCTTTGCTTGGTTTATGCCAGCAGCAAAGAGGGGAGTCAACAAACCCAGACCAGAGTTTGCTCTATTCGTTCCATCCCACATAGTCTGAACCAATATGATGCAATGCGCGAAACACCGAACCAAAGTGTTAATGAACAGGCTTGCTGGCAGCATTGTACCCAGGCAGTCTGCTACAGGTCCTTACACACAGCCAAGCTGCTGGAGGCCACCTCATGCCAACGAAGGCGTCTAGCACAGACCCTGCACATGCAGACACAGGGAGCGGGGAGCGGAGGAGGGATCTGAGGAGCGCGGAGCACAGTATAAGCCATAGGAATAACTGTGGTCATGTGTCGTGACCCAGGGAAGACTGAAACGGAGAAGCGTTATCTGTGTTAGTGTTCAGTGCACAGAGGAGTGCAAAAATCCCCGCTTTTTTCTCTCCATTGGGCAAAATAGAAAAGTTTACAAAACTGATACTGAAGGGAAAAAAACCCTCAAACACAACTGTGCAGATCTTTGGGAGAAAGAAAGAAGAGGGGGTGAGGAGAGCTTCAGGTTATGTGGCACCAAATTAGGGAAAGACAAATGAATCTGGACCTCCAAACCCACTAACAAGAACTGCCGACACCTGGTAGAGAGGGTTAGATACCAGAAAGGATAATACTCTGCCTTAACTATCAGCATTTGTGTCCAAAACATTTGTGTCAGAGTATTAGTCAGCTGGAAAGAGGACTGGATAAGTTTATGATGAAACCACTGGGTAGGAGATACAGGTTCAGTTTCTGCCTCTCCTGTAACCTTCCTGCGTGACCCTTGCCAAGTTGTCCCTTTGCCTCACCATCCCACTCACTCAGATGTCGAGTACCACCGAGCAGAGGTTGCCTTGCTGCCTGTGTTTACTGTCTGCCTGGGAGAGCCGACTCTGCTATCAGGTGGGGCCAGCAGGCACAACAACTTGAAGAACTATTGCCAGTCATATATTGTATTAAACCGGCTTCTACCTCACGCAACCGAGTTGATATAAATAACCAGTGCTAGTAACAGGTGATAGCGAGCAGCAGACTATTTCAGAAAGAGAGAAGCTTTCTCTGTTTAATTTAAACAAGTACACACACACACATGCAAACTAGACAGTTTTTCAAAAATGAGGATGCAGATGAGAGATTCAAGGACAGTTCTAACTTGCCCTCTGTCAATTTACAGGAGAATTTATTCCAGACTATTCATACATGAATATTTAGCATGGCAACAATTACATCCAATGACACCCATGAGATACATAGTACTGAAGACCCTCTCCCAGGAGCATGCACAAAGCTTGATGTCAATTTTTTAACTGGACTGAACATTTGAAATGTGAGAATTATATTTCTTTAGATCTTGCAATAATATTTCCTTTAATTATTACATTAATTTCTTATATATTGCTGCCATGTTTTATAAATGAGAGGTATGATTGATTCACATGAGCAGAAATGGATACGTGACAGGAAGTAAAGGGGAGAGACAGTGGCTGCTGAGGCATGTTAAAATAGCCTGTGGTCAATCTTATTCTTAATGCAAAGACCTTGTTTTTGTTGTGTAAAGGAAAAAGGAGGGGGAAGGGAGAGAGACTGTTGGGGGGAATCACTGAGGGCTTAAATAGCACAGACTTAAGGACATATAAAAAGAAGGTGGGTTCAAGTCCTCAAATAAGATTTAACCCCAAAACCACCAAATAGTGAACATAAGATCTATATATGGCTAGGTAAATGCTTTTCTGTATGGATAATTTATTTATTTTCAATATGAAGCTCTCTGGTTTCATGTCCTATTATAAGCCCTTGGTGCGGAGCACATTATTAGTTGGGGAGGAGAAAAAAAAAAAAGGAAAAAAAATGAATATTCAACTAAACATTCCAGATACAAACCTCTGACAAATCCAGTAAAATGGGAACCAGGGAATAATGAGGTCACAGCACATGCGACTACAGTTGTCATGACTTGCATTGCAAGCCTGCTTAATTCAGGGTCTACGTTAAACTGGACACCATTCCAAAGAGCACGTTTACCCAGGACTGAGACAATAAAAAGATGTCCTTTGCTCACCATGGGATGTTCTTCCTAAGCAGGCGGTGCAGTGTGTGTGCTCTTTAATTTACGTGGATGCTGGCTCTGCTGCAGAAGTGAATGCAACAGGCAAAACCCACAACTAGCACCTGGAATCAGCTCTCTGGTTAAAGTAGGGCATGTCTCACTTCCAACAGCTTTCTAGTAACCACTAAAAAAGTGCTTCTCAGAGCCTGGATGACCTCGTCTCTCCTGCATTGTGCCAAGTAGAATTGCTTTTGCCAGGAACAGAGTGGATTTTAGCAGCTATGCTAAGTCTACCAACAGTGACAGAGGGAACTTAGCAGGTTAGTCTCTGCTGGCACGTATTACTCAGTAAAAGACACTTACAATAGTCCACTAAATTTTTTCCCTAAAAGACAGAAATCCATATGAAAATAATCCTTGTCTCAGGACAAGTAAATTTGACGAAACTTTATAATGAGGTTTTACAGCCTTCTGAAAATGTGTTCTTGATGGGAATGACAAGTTGTTTTACCTGAAAAAGTGGCCCTGGAACTCATTCACAAGGCATGGGAGCGTATCTGCATCTGTGGCCTGGGCAATACAATCTCCGGAGAAATCCACTCAAAACTCCACCTGCCAGTTGCATGGTTGGACTTGATAGTATAAACCCCAGACACCATGGGACTGTCTTCTAGGCAAAAAGTATTAAGTTGCAGCACATTATTCACTGAGTTAGAAAAGAACAAACATTTAATAATTGCAAATTTAAAAGCAAAATTCTGTAGGACTGGGATAAGGAGATAAATCATTAAGGGATTAGATACTACTGAACAGAGTAATGCAACGAGGTCAAGAAATGAAACTAAGCCTTTGGCTCATCAGTATTCCCCTAAAAAGCAATGACACTGCCTCTCTGAAATTAATTTAGTGCCTGTCCCTGCCACCCCTTAGACACTGGGGGAGAAGTCAGATATTTGCCTCTTTACACCCATTTCTAAAACAGCTTGTTTGGTAGAAACTCTGCATCTGTCTCCTGTCGATCTGAGAACTATGAGATTGATGGCACCAGTTACCCAACATATTTAGTAAAAGTTTCTTCATGCATTTCAACAAGTTTCTTGTTTTCCTACTAATAGTACAGATGATGACTTCTCATTGCAAGAGGATTGTTTCTTAGTTTTCTGCAAGCAAAGGTTCCATCCATGGTGGACATTTGAATTTGTGAATATGTCTCCAGAAGACTGTTTACCACTTACAGAATTTAGCCTGGGTAACAGAGACAAGCATGAATGTTTTGGAATTAGTCTTGTCTCCTGTCTCTAGTATAGGCCTCCCCCAAAACTTTACAACCTGTCCTATCATATGTAAACCTTAAATCCTTGAAAAATAATACAGCAATAATCAGGATCACATACAGTCTCAGTTCTTATTGGGAGAAAGCCATAAAGTCATACCATGAGACAAAGGAGCGGCTGATGCTGATTTGGACTACTCATCAACACCGCCCTTTCACAATTAGGCTAATAACACTGTGATGATAAGGTCAGAATACAGGCACAGAAAAGGATATAAACTTTAAATAATTCCTGCCTGAATGGGAATTTTACAATTCTGACCACTGTCTGACTAAGCCCCATTTTAAATAGATAATTTTTCCTGCCTAGGCATTAATCCAAGAAAGGCAAAAATACAAAATGCAATTTAAATTAAATATGTAGATTTTTCTGTCTTGAACAAGACTCCTCTCAGATGAGACCCTATTAAGGCTTGCAGCTCTTTTTGAGGTGTTGTGTAGACCAAATCATGTGCGTTGTGGCTGGCGATATCCTGAAGGAGAGATTCCGGGGAAGAGGCGGCACTATGAGCCACATTGAAGCCACCTAACTTTAACAGGGGAGCCTAAGCTAAGGCATCTACTTCTGGCTCACTCAGTCAATGGAGGGGGAGAGACCATCCCAGAAGGTAATTCATCCCTTGAGATCTCAGCCACCCTCTAGAAGTGTGCGTCTGCCTCCACTTGGTTACTTAGGGTGCCTTTGGCAATTAGGCTCTTTATGTATGTACCTCAGAGAGGTGTAAATTTAGGGACCAGCTCAAGGCTTTCTGCCTTAGGGAGGGAGGTTAATGTATGCAAATGAGATTTACCTGAGCTGTTTTGTCACTGTATTGGCAGAATTTTCATTTGGGCAATCTTAAATCTAAGTAAACTAAGATTTTACTGGGCACTTGAGTTACAATTCCAGGAAGTTTAACACTGCTTGAATATAGAGAAATATATATATGTGCTATTATGGCATACAGAAGCTTTCTGATTTTGTTGCATAACCCTGACCCTGTGACACCATTTTCAGGTTTTATCTCTCTACTCAGCATTTCCTCCCCTCTTGGAGCGTTATCACTCTTGATTCATCGCCCTCAGTGACAGCTCACTCTGTTCAGTACAATTCCCCGTCTTGTACACTTTCTATTGCTTTTTCTTTCTTACCAAAACTTTTCTATTTATTTCCAACCCTGAGTAAATTTGAAATAACTTGAGCTATTCTGGATAAATAAATAATGAAGAATGTAGTCTTTTAAAAATCTAATAAAACCTTCTTAATCTCTTCATATATTATTGTAAGTAAATGGAGATTATTTTACATTAATTTTTGGAGCTGGAGCCTGAGAAGAAAATCATTTTGTGTTGTGCTGACAATCACCTTTCTCAATCATGCTTGAAATACTGATTTCCTTGACTATACGCTGTAAACCACAGATTTAGATCCTATTGAATTCAAGTAGAGTATAGAGGAGTGGCTGAGGGAACACTTGGTGCAGTGTCTTTAGTGACTTATCCCAGGTCACCCTCTTTCCAAGCAGCAACTGTGATCCTGTAACCACTTAGGCAGGCTCCTTAATCTACACGAAGGCTCACTAAAGACCTGATTTCAATTGAAGAATTTTCCCGTGCAGTGCTGTTTGTAAGATTGGGGCCATTGTGAAGCCCAGAAACTCCTATTCCCTCTCTGTGCTTCAAAATTTCCTGTATTTATGTTATCAAATCGAAAACAGTTTCTCAAGTATAGCTGTTACATGTTGAAATCCCCCCCCCCCATATCACTCATATAATAAATTCATATTGGGAAAATTATGATTTTGAAAAAAATCAACTTCTATTACACACTGTTGAAAGTATTTTGGACACTCAATAAAATAACAACACTATTGGGAAAAGAAAGGTTATAAACCAGTGCAGGGATTCAAGGAAAGAGTCAAAAAGTAAGACATGGTATAGTTAAATTCAGAGGTTTGCAGATGTCCCTGAGAATGCAAAAATTTGCATCCAAATGTTTTTTAAATCCAACATATTGACAGGAACAGCTATTTCAAGGAGCACATCTGCATTTTTCTCTTCTTTTTCTTAAGAAACCTTTCAGTTCAGGAGCATCCCACAAAAGTTCTTCTTAATTCATGAAAATAATCCAGACACATCTGAACAGCTGATATGGAATCAGAAAGGTAGAAGGGTCGTTCGTCTTTGGCTCACCTCTCTCTGAAGGTTCTTTCATTCCCACAAAAGGTCCCTTATCTTCCATCTCACTTCCCAGCAAATCCGCATCCCCAGTCACACCAGTCCAGCACCATCCTGGCTTCATGCCTGGCACGAAGGTCCTACCCAGCTGCTATAACTGGCCACACCATCCCTTATCTCAGCATTAAAAAAGAAAACCCTCCAAAAACACACCCTCTGCTTTCTTTAGCTCAGGTGGACATTTGGAGGTTTGCTGGTGATTTTTCCAGCATTTTCCCACCCACTGTGAAAACACAATTGCAAGTGAACAAGAGGTACCAACCAGCTCATACTGAAACCTGTGATTCATGCAAATAATGTCCTTCCAGAAGTCTGTGGGCTTTAAAAGCACACATGCAGTGATTAAATAGAGCCATGCTGTGAGTGGCTGGCATTGTAAATAGAGAATTTATGGCCTTTCTAGCTATGATTTTTCTATCAAGCCTTCAGCAATGGTTACTCATTCTTTCTTTGCATCTTTCAGTCTGGATTTATCTCAATGGCTGAAAAAGACTAGGGAAATTTAAAAACTGGGACACTGCTAGACAGCCTCTCAGAAGCCCACAGGTTGGAAAGCAAGGTGTAAAGACCATGGGTGGAAGTATTTGCTGTGAGAGGAGAGCTGGATAAAGCAGCTCAGGGTGTCAGGGATGAGGATGCGTCCACTGCCATGAGCGGCAATTCTCCTAATAGCAAAAAGTGAGGCAGAGCTCTGAACAAAGTGCTACTAATTGATTTCCTTGCCTTGTCCTTTGCATTAGGCAGGTAGAAAAATTAATTCTTGCAGATATATTTGATGTTGAATCTGCTTATCTGTAGGGTTTCGTTCAGGCAGGAGCCCTGGCAGTCATCAGCAAGAGGAATCCCTTTGGCTCGGAGGGGCACTGAGGGTTGTCAACGTTGACTCATGCTGCTCTGACGGGCACAGACACGTCCCCTTTGCCTTCCCGCCTGCGACAGGGCTCTGCATTGCTGCATGTCATCCTGCCCGAGCTGCGAGCTTGGACACCCCACCAGGACGTTAGGGCACTTTGTGGGCATTCTTTTGCCAGAGGTTTTCATCTTTTGCCTGTCTTGCTGTGTATAGCACGACAGTATCCAGCCACCACGTGGCACCTTCAGCTTCATCCCGATCTCCTAGATATCTGCCCAAATCTCAGTGCGCATTAAATTCTCTGCTTGCCCAGCCCTTTCCTCTCTGCCTCCTCCATACTTGTCCTCAATGCCCTAAGGAAGTGTCCCCTCCTTTCCTGCTTTGCATCATCACCAGTTTTGTTCCCATTTCTCTCAGATTTGTGTAGGGAAGGGAGGGAGGGACAGAAGGGAGGAGCTGCCAAGTGTCCTCGTTGCAGAGGACCCTGTATCAGTGGAAGTTCTGTACTTCTTCAGATGCCCCTTGGCCCAGAGATCCTCTGCAATCCTGCTCCTGGAGGCAGACACTCCGGCCGGGTGGGAGCGATGCAGCAGTAGCGCTCCAGCCACCGTGGCCATCTGATCCTGCACTTCGATTTTAACTTCTGCAGTCAAAGAAGTCACCAAGCTGTCTGGTGTGGGTTTATACTCACTTGGAGCCTTGAGTAAGTAGAGAAGTCCCAGAGCATAGCAAGGCCTCTGAAAACCTACTTTGGCTTCCAGCCCCCACGACGATACCCTTGCCGCTGTCCCCTCATGCCACCAGGGCTGCAGAGAAGGTCAACGGTAAACAAACACTGCTTTCAAAACCCTGCGAGGTGCTGAGCTCCCACTTGATTATCCTCAGCGGGTGTCTGGGCACCAAAGATTGCAAAACATCATCCCAATCGTTCAGAGCATCAGCCCAAACAAGAAAGATTTCTGAGCCCCTCAAAGATCCCCGTGATTGACGCTGCAGAAATCGTAGTAAAAACAAAACATCAAAATGTGTATTGCACGTACATTCCAACTATTGTCCAGCACTAGATCAATGTAAATTATTTTTTTCCTATTAAACTTACTGGGACAAATTCATCCTTTTAATGGAGCTATGATGATTTACACCAACTGATGTTCTGTCCCTTTATGCTCTTCTTTTCTTATTTTCAGAACAGCAGGGAAAATTTCACTATTATAAAAAACCCACAGATGCTGTTATTAATTTCCTGTAAGTTTTGGAGGCTAGCAGTTGTGTTTGCTTCTCTTTTGCTCTCTCACTCTCTCTCCCAAGAACAATCAAAATAATAGAAAAATATACAATGTTGTTATGATTACATCTTTTTTCATGCCTTGGTCTAATTTTTCTTACACTTTTGTTTATACCTTTCTGGAAGTAGGAATTCTTCTTTGAGCAAGAACCCTTACAAAGAGAAATTATAGTCATCTTACACCTAATGCATCACTGAAGAAGAAAGAGGATTTATTATCCTTCAAGTATCTTTTCACGAAGAATTTATCCCAGCAGGTGGACTCAATCTATGTGGGGTAGGTAAGCGTAAAATTTGATCCACAGATTTTAGAGCTACTGTAAAATAGCCATTTATGTTGGTACCTTTACTAATAAGTGTTTCAATTTATACTGAAAGAGACTAAATTGAAGTTCCTCTACTTCTTGATGAAGCATACTTCGGCAAATGAGGGTTAAAATTATTCTGTGGCTGAAAAGGGTTATTTCCTTACACAAAACTATAATAAATTAAAAAATGTTTGTCCTTTTTGTATTTCCCTTTCTTCCTCCATACCTTCAGCCTTTCTTTCCTTCCTCTTAAATTCTCCCCCGCCCTAGTTTGCGCACACGCTCTGTTAGCTTCACATTTTTTAGATTATTATCTATGACCAGAAATAGCTTAAATCTTTGCAATACTGGTCAAGGATAACATTCATACTCTTGACAAGAGACTCTCTCATCTCTAATCTACTTCAATTCTAATTGCTGAATTATTAAAGCCAGAGACCCTCTTGTGTTCTGTCAGTACGTACCTCACTGCTGAAATACCAGCAGTGCTGGTGGAGCTGCTGCCAGCTTTGAGCTTGCACCACGCCTGCCTTGGAGTCGTTTGGGAAGGATCAGCAATTTCAGATGAGCATGAAGCGAGTCCCTTTGCATGTTTGAATCAGTTAGGGGAAAAATTCTCTGTCTTCCAAACAGTGGGTCCACTGTGAAGGGATAGCACTTGCAGAATATTGAGTGCTTTTCAACTACCACCAAAAAAAAAAAAATCTTATAAGGGACGTTGAGCTATCTACTTACCTGAGCTCTTCAGTAGTCTCCTCATTGATTTGAAAGTGCCTGACAATAAATGTGACCACCTGAGGACAGTTACTGACTTTCTCATGTCCAGACAATACTTAGGTGGGCCCAGAATTGCAGCATCTAGGACTGACTCAAACCTATTCTCATAACCAGAAGACCCATTCCTAGTTCTGCTCTTGTGCATGCACTGGAGTAAAGCACAACTGGAAAGGAAGCCAAAGGACTGAGATGGGGCAATGCTCGTGTGTGCCACCACTTGGCTACCTGCTCATAAAGACCATTACGAGAGCTCAGACTGTGCTAGGCTGCTCTATCTTCATAGTTTGCAACTGATATAAAACAACAGAGACCAGACAGTGTAATTTGTTTGCCCGATGCCCGATTTTCAGTCCCTTCTGGACCCGTTCATGGTAGCTAGAACAGCAGGGAAAGTTGTGATATCACATTAAGTGTAGGCATGGAAATGAGCTTGTGCCATGGTGCTGTGGCAGAAACCACAAGAACATTCACACCACCCTGCTGACCAAGTGTAAACCAAAGTTACCTTAGTCCTAGCAAAGGCAATGTTTTAATTGCAAAGGCTGCTTTGAGCTGATTGTTTATATATTTATTTGCCTTTGAATTAAAAAAAGAAAAGAAAACATTTCTGCTGGCCTTAGCACCAGAAAACACTTATTTTTTTATGGAACCTATAATTTGAGTCTAATTTGACCTGACAGAGTCAACTGACCATGCAGTTACTTGGCACCTGCTGAATGCCTCCCCATTAAGCCAAATTTACACTAATAAGCAGCAGTCATTACCATTCACTGTCATTAGATTAAATCAGTTACCTGAGATGCCTTCCAGTAAACATAAATCTTGATAAGACACATTCCAGTTAAGAGCCAAATTCTTTTTTCTCATCCATTTTCACTACTCATGTCTTTAAGGTCCAGCAACCTGCCAGGCATGTTGCACGTGTCTGTTGGATGTTCGCGTGTCACCTCTCCTGTTGTGGGTCCTCAGGAGAAGGAAGAATACAACCGTTTGCTGCTGACATACGCTAACAGCAAACTGTGGTGGCTTTTCGGCAACCTCATCTGTGCTGCCCTGCATATTGGGGATCAGATCTCAGGCTTTATTCTTGCCATCCCCACCATGCGTAGGAGAAAAGTGGGATCAGTTGAAGAACTATTTGAAGCCTTCATTTTCCATTTCCTGTGGTTTTAATTTGTTCTTATTTTGAAAAGAAGTATTTTGAGTATATTTATGTTTCCAAAAATTCTGAAACATACCTGCTTAGACTATTGTAATATTTCATTTAATTTTTAGATTATTTTTGTATTACTTTAGGGCATGCCAGAAGTAGAAATGCATAATATGATTTATACAGTTCAAATCTGTGTTATGCTGTATTCTGTCATGACATGATACAATTGTTAAAATATTAATATAATTTATTTTATGGTTTATTGGTTTTAGCTTACTGTAAAAATAATTAAATCTAACCACTACATAGTACAGTTTGAAATACTGTCTTTTCCAGTTGAATATGTGCCTTCGTTGGATGATAATGACATTGCCTGACAATCTGCTTATATTTTGTTTTGAATGTGTCTCCTGTTTGCATTGAAATTAAACAATTTGGCACTTTCAGCAAGAGAATAAGTTAATGTCAAACTTTTGTTTCAACACAAAGTGGAGGCATTTTGATATAGAAAACAAATATTTAAATATGTATTATGTACCAGCTGCCTTAAATGATTTAAAAAATATAATAGCGCAAAGCATAATATAAAATAGACTAATAGAATGTTTCAGCTATCATTAAGTTAATGTTGTAGCAGAAGTAACAAGGAACAACTATGACTTAACAAAGTGACAATATTTTTTTCTCCAACACTAAGCCCTATGAGAGGAAAAAAAAAATTGAAAATGTTAGTTTAGATGCAAAACTTTGTCAAAAGTGACACCACATACTCAAAAAATCCATAACTTTCCCAAAACACTTTTTCTTCCAATTAAATATTTCCATGCACCTCCAAAAAGTTTACCCTATATGCTCATCTGGATAGTTCACACAGAGACAGAAGGAGGCTTTTTACTCTTTATTATTATTCTCACGTTTCGATTCACACATCCAGTGGTACAGGTCCACAGCTCTTTTTTCCTAGATGACAGTGTTGGAGTTGGCACTGTCTTTCACCTTCAGCTACTCAATGAACTGATTTGAGTTGAAAACACTCATTTTTCAATCAACATACAGCTGAAGAGATGGTTCACCGAGGTGGGAGCAAGCAGCTGGAATCAAACACCCGTAAACTGGTCATGCCAGTTGCAGGAGGGGGTTCGCTAAGCCGTGGTCACACTGTGACAAGCATGTGGGCTCTGTTCCCAGGAGAATTTGTCGCATAGAGTCATAGAATGATGTCATCCGCAAATTTGCTGAGAGTGCACTCAATCCCACTGTCCATGTCATTGATGAATATATTCAAAAGTATTGGTCCCAGTATGGTCCCTAGAGGTATGTCACTCATTACTGTTTTCCATTTGAACATTAAGCTATAGACTGTATCTCTGAATTCAGCCATCCAGCAGATTCCTTATCCATCTAATCATCCATCTATCAAATCTGTATCTCTCCAATTTAGAGGCAAGAATGCTGTGGGGGACCACATCAAAGGCCCTACAGAAATCCAAGTAGATGACTTCAGTAGCTCTTCTCTCATCCACTGATGCAGCCACTCCATTCCTATGCAAGGCAGGGGAAGAACAAACTC
Organism: Grus americana; assembly: GCF_028858705.1. Taxonomy (NCBI): domain Eukaryota; kingdom Metazoa; phylum Chordata; class Aves; order Gruiformes; family Gruidae; genus Grus; species Grus americana. Next base: position 55,326,190 of record NC_072856.1, on the reverse strand, counting down.
CAAAACACCACAAATTCTTCATCTTTGTGAATATTTGGATTTTCAGAGATGTGGAGAGTTTTTATCTATTGTTCAGGGTTCCTTGGACACACAAAGTTTGAGGAATTTTTTCCATTTTTCCAAGGATTCCCATGGGCTAGCCAGAGGTACACTGGTCAAACGTGCACTAAAAAAGTACAGCACCTCTCAGAAACATGTTGCATGGGCATGTTTTTTGTCCCAAGAAACCTTTGAAGTGAATATGGAGGCCTTAGCGCATGCATGTTCCTAGAGGCAGTCATCATGTTTTTTGCAGGTCACCAAGCAGTTTGAAATGACACACTAAGCTTCTCCCAAGTGCCACAGTTAGCACACAGGACCACAATAATCCCACAACTAAATACAGGCACCACTCGTACACACAAGTTTTAATCCTCTCAAAATTAGCAATAATAGTACCTGGCTCCTAGACAGCACATTTCATCAGCTCTCTGAATGCTTTACAAACGATCAGTATCCATCTCACAGCTTTATAGATGGAGAAACAGAAGCACCACAGGGCAAGATAACTTGCCCCAATTCACCCTCAAGGCCAGCAGCGGAGCTGGGAACAACAATTCAAGTTTTTCTGTTGCTAAATTTCCCACCTTCTCAAATAAAGCCAATGACCTCATTGTCATTTGTGATGAATAACCCATTTATTGTAAACAATGAATGGAGCATTACAACAACACAAATCTGTCATTTTCATCTGTAGTGGATTCCTCAGGCTGTCATGAAGTGTCCCTTGAAAATGTCCTTTTTTTACCCAAATGTGTACCCAGGGTTAAAATTCTTTGTATGCAGATGTTTATTTTTAGACATCATCTCTATTGGTTGTTAGTGAATGCTTAACTTTCACAGAGGGTCAGAAAAGGTCATCGCTATAGAAAAGCTTTGTATAAACTAACGACTCTTCCTGGGTCTCTTATTTAAAGGGAATAATATATTGCATGAAAAAAAAATATGCTGAAAGTGTTCTATTGAAAAAAGAGATGATAAATCTATTTTTATTCAAGCCTGCAGCATGCCATAAAAATTTTATTTTTTGAATGTGCTGAATGACATACACCCATAGACATATCAGATAATTTACACAGTATGTAATAGGAGTGATAATGATCTTACATCCTCAGAAAAAAAGCTTTGTTAAAGCAAAGTTAAGTTCATGCATATATCACAATTAAACTTAAAAAAAAAACCCCAAAACCAACAAAACAAACCAACAGTCTGGTTCTAAAAATAAAACATTGGCATGCATGGAAATTTCCTGTTAATGCTGAATTCAAATTTTTAAAATATGAAGGTCAGGAAGTTCATTCTTTAGGTTCTGCAAACAACAACAATCCCTTTCTACCTAGCATCTCTCTCCAACAGCCATTTAGCTCACAGGAGACAAAGGCCATAACGTGGCTTTGCAAATCTAGGGTATCGCAATCATGCATGAACTTGATTTCTAGCAATTGCCTGCTTGTTTTGTGTTATCTGAGATTCCTAGAATCCCACCAACAGGATATCTTGAACTGCTGGGGGCATTTCCTTAGCATATCCCCTCCCAGCATGTTTGGAGAAGGACTTTCCAACTATCTTTAGCAAAGAATTGGAAATGCCATTTGTGAATCAAGCTCGTTTGGGACCCACAGATCCTGGGACTCTTCTTCTAGAAAGGGACCCTTCAGGATCCTGGGCTGATCTGGAGCCTCCTACTCGCTTCACTACTTCTATATCTGTATTTCTAGATAATTTTGGATCATGAGTCCAAAGGCTTCTTTTAAGTTTCCAAATTACCTGCTCAGCTATCAGTGCACACTGTGGCTGTGTGCACTCGTATTCTGAAGGATAAAAGGTGACATATTAGTAGCAGCTTCTGTCAAGACAGCAACGAAAATATGAATACACTTTTGTGGCCCTCGTGATGTGAAACAGGAGAGAATCTGGTTCTGTGATCTGGCTGATGATTATTTGGAGTAAGTGAAAAAAAATCATGCTGGTTCAGGATTAGGCAATACCAGGAGCTCAGACTCTTTATATTTGCAGGTTTAATACTGTTTTGCTTGTTCAGGGCACTGCTTTTGAAGAGGCTTGAATGAGACGTTTGGCTGAGCAGCGCTATGTCAGCTTGGAAGGAGCAGGGACAAAGGCATCGAAAGTCAAATCAAGGAGAGTATTTGGTATAGGGCGTCATTTGCATTAGAGTTACTTGGACAGAAGGAACTTCTGGAATTATATCCCCTCCTATTCTAGTCCCTCAGGTTCTCGCATTCAAAAGTGTTTCATACTGCTGCAGCTGTCTGTTTTTGAGAGTGATCAGACAAATTTTGGACATGGTTGGACCAAGTCATTTTCTATGGTTTCTATTTCTGAACTAGAGTGCATGAAATGTATATAGCTTAGGAGAAAGCGTGTTGTTCAGAGTTCCCTTTAAGGCAGGGGGAGGGAGAAAAAAAGAAAAGAAAAACAAACAAACCTTGTCAGTGCTGAGGTTTTTAAAACACTTAGATTTAATTGACAAAAAAGAAGTTATTTTTAAATGTTGTTGCCTTTTGTGAAATCTCTAGTTTTCCTTCAAGCTGTGTCAAGTGGCATAATAAAGTTGCCGCAGACACGAGAGGTTGTAGCAATTTCCCCCAGCTTTTCTTTTCCTTTGTATAGCAGCCCTGGGCGCTGTTAGTTGTGCTCATTTTGTAGCAAAGCTTCTTGCAGTGGGAGGGAAATGGTGGGAGAGCACTTGTGGAACGAGAAAATTAAAATAACAATGGAGTCGTGTTGCGAGGTGCAACCTTCTGCCACTGACTCAGCATGTTCGTGTACATGTGGGCGATGGTCCATATGACTTGTGCTGACCTAGTTGACTCAATCAAAGAATTTGAAATAAAATGTTACTACCAACTTTGGGACTTCAAGGGGTACTAAAAGCCTCTACCAAGATCTCATGCACGTTGGGCTGGAAAAGGAAGGAAATAAGTGGAATATATAGAATATAGAAGTGGAATGTGAAAGAGGGATTGGAGAGAGAACTGTGGAATAATGAGGAACGCTGTTTAGTATTTCTCATTTAATAAACAGACACATTTGTCAGAGAAAACTGGTTAGAACTCATAATTTTATCATGGCTCAATGTGTGAAATTTTTCACCAAGGAATAAGTTCTTCAGTTGCCTTAAACTTTAGCAGAAAATATGGGGCAATGCATACCTCTTCTCCATACCAATTAGCAGCAGAAAAAAGTCAGGCAGGGCATCTGGGATGCTGAGGCAGTCAAGAGGGGACATGGTATTAACAAAAGGCAATGAGACGAGCACATGGTATAAGAAAAATCCTCTGACAGTTTGAAAACATGTTGAAGGAAAGCACCGGGAGGCTAGGGCTTTTTGGGATAGTCTTCTTATCCCTCCTCCCTTAGCATCCTGGCTTTGTCCCTTTCAGATCCTGTCTCACTCTTTGCCTCTTTCTGTTCTTCCTCCATCAGAGTGCTATGTTGGTCTGACCTTAGCAGGAGGCACAGAGAGGCGAGGAAGGGAGTTTGTCCTGTTCTCTGAAACCAGACATCCATCTGTCTCCTGTAGTCTAGGGAAACCAATGTGCTGCAACAAACCTTGGCTGGATTGGGGAAAAGAGATGGAAATAACACGGTTCCAAGTGTCCTAAAATAAGTGTGGGTTGGCATGGCCATGCCTCGTAGTGCTGGTGGAGCAGTGCTCACCCACTCTCCCACATGTGCATGTTTGGGGTAGCAGGAAAGAGGGAAGAAGGCAGGAGGAGGGGACATAGCCATAGCTGCAAGCTTTCCATCAGTGTTTGCTCCTCTGCAACATACCTGTGGTGGGTGGAAAGGCTGGGCCATAGCTGGAGGCATGCAGACAACTAGGCATTTCAGCTCTAAGTGGTGCCACATTGAGACCTGTCCTCCACATGCCTTTGTTAGCAGCCCAGCAGCCCCCTTCCCTTCCTCACCGCCATGAGCGATAGCCAGCCAAGCCCTGCTGTGTGATTGCACATCGGTGGGTGAGGACTGAAATCTTGCAGCATTGCATAGGGCAGTAGTTACCCAGAAGAGAAATTTCCTTATTCCGCCTCTCTTTCTAAAACTTCCTAGCTTACCTTGAGAAAATTGTCTATAGAAGCATACACAGTATAGACCTGCCTGTCTCCTTGTTCAGAGAGGATGTGTAAGGGAGGACATGGGATGTGTGAGAAAGGGGAAGGAAAAGGAAAACATCAGTAGGACTTTATCAGCATGAGTTTAAAGGGAACAAATTTGGATTAAATATGGAAGTGATTTGGCTAAAGGAGAAATGAACCTTTCATCAAATTTAGACTCTTTCTAGCTGCACTTAGACTCAGTTCTGAGCTTTGGCTTGGACACCTGAAAGCATAGAGAGATAGGTTTGTACTGAGTCATATTTGTAAGGTTTTTATTGCAGCAACCAGGATTAGATGTTACTTTTCTTTAAAAAAAAAAAAAAAGGAAAAGAGAAACATTGTGGAAATTACTAGGCTTCTAAGGAAGTGCAGCTAGTGAAATACAGTTATCAGCAGATTGCATGCTTTGATTTGGTCTGAATAAGTTAGGTGCATGAAAAAAAATGCGATTTACAGATTTCTCTGCAGTTTGCCTGTTTTGTAAGGTTGACTCATGAGCAGCAGATTAGATTGGTTTGGAATAATCACCCTGGAAAGAACATGTTGCATCTTTAAACGGTCTCCCTTTGAAGCAACACTGTACAATATACAAGTTGGAACTGAACTAACTGTTCATTCTGAGTATGTCTTGATTAAATGTATCCTTTAGTTCTGTTGATGAATGACCTAAAGCAGGCTATTTCTTTTCATACTAATTATTGTTAAGCTTCCCTTTTTTGCCAGGATATTTCAGTCTTGATTTTGCTTCACTGAGATGACTGCTGTGAGGGAGCATTTGCTATCTACAACTCTAAATTGGGCTATCAAAGGCTCAAGCTATTGTTTTTGTTCTCTGAATGGAAAACAACACATTTAAAGCTGACCTAATATTCTGTAACAGTAATACTCTTTCCTCTTCTGTTTTCTCATATAAAATGGGTTATTACTACATACATGTACTTCAGGCTTTTATATACCCTTAGATCCTTCCAGCCATTCTCTGGCTTCCATCATCACCTATATTCTTCCCTTCCACGTTGGGTGGCCAAACAATTGCATTTATTTTACAATTTTTCTGTTGCGATGGCTAATTCCTGGACAGAAACCCTAGAGACTATAAACAGGGCCTCCAGGACTAAATGAACTGGTTTAGCATATGGCTCAGAGCTCAAACCTTGCCAATTACCATCCCCTACAGAACTCACTAGGGCTTTCAAGTCACCAGCAAGTTCCATTCTCTCTCATCCCACTTTTAATATCGTCAGTCTTGGAGATATCTTCATTGGCTCTGAAAATACATGTGGTCTGTTTCTATTGCCAGGAGCTTTCCACCAGGTCTTCTCTTGTGTATTTGGCATGGCAGAAATGTAATGAGGCATGTGAGTTTGATTTTGAATTTGACAGAATAGTTGAAGAGGTTTTTTTCCCCCATCGTATGATATCACAGAAATTAAAATACATCCCTTTTACTGCTGCTTATAAACTGGCTTTCCATTAAAATCAGAGCCAGTTTAACTTGAGAAGACCTAGGAATTTAGAGAAGAGCAGTTGGGTAGATACAGCCTTGAAAGAGAGAAGGATCCCTGCTTGGGACCCAAAACATTTGGTGAAGTTAGAGCCTGCAGGTGGAAGCAATACATGTTTGCAGTCTAAACCCTCAGGAATGGCAGAGTAATTGTGGCAAATTCAGTCCTGTATTCAAGGGATTTCTCAGAAAGCAAGGTGGACTGGCCTGGTCTGGGTAAGATTTGCCCCCTGCACCATGGTGACTTTTAATCTAAATATTCAATGAGACCCATAATAATGCCAGCCTAAAAGCTTCATATCCTGATTGTCTCTTAGAGGAAAGAAACTCGTGAGACATTTTTCTAAGACAAGACTCATCCTTTGTGCCAGAAGGTGGGAGCTGACCTCTGGATGCTAGAAACTTCGCCCACAGATAACATGCATATTGTATTTGCCCACGCACAGGTTTTCCCTATTTGGAAAAAAATCTTTTATATCTCAGTATCTTCTGCATTTATAAAGTTCTTTTGTTAATGAAAAAGCTTCAGCAGGGGTTCACATACTCTTAGAGTAAACACTCAGTGCAAGTGAGGACCAGAGGTGTACGCTTCTATGAAGCTGCCCTCTTCAGTTTTCACTTTATCAAATAAATTAAAGGTGCTTCATCTATACTTATAAGTACATCATTACTTCTAAGTGCTATATTATTATTATCGAAGTGTTCTTACACTGTCACAGAAAGACCTTGACATGCTGTAAATAACTTTGCCTCTCGCTTTGATACTACATAGACTCCCGCAATTGTGTTTATTGTCTGCAGGCATTATGGATGCCTAATATGAAAGAACTGGAGAGCTCACACTCAAAATGAATGGATATACATTCTCTTTCTATTCAAGCTGATTCTCTACCTCAGGGAATGTTTGATACATCATCTTGGGCTTTGGGACTGAAAAGGCTGAAAGGAAAAGGAAAAAAAAAACCCATACACTGATTCTTTCAGAGCTTCTTTTTCTTCACCACCCTTCAGTAAATGATGGAGAGATAAAGCATTATGGAGGTAGCAGCCACTGAACTTCAACAGCTTCTTAGGTACAGGGCAGATGCTTAATTATCAGCTCACGTGAAACTTTCTGATCACTAATCTTGTACTAAACACTCATAAGACTCCTGGTAGCTGCTGTCTTGAGCTGGTCAAGGCAGCCTGCAAAAAGAACTTGACATATCATAGTAATTTAGTATTTCAATATCCAGACCAGAGGAAACAAACAAACAAACAAAAATCATAAATAAAATGCACTACAATAATTAACCCAACAGTGGGTCAAACTGCCAAGATACATTAAAGACCAAATTTTAATCTGTGAATTGAGTGTCTATAACTCCAGCAAGACAAAATTTGTGACAGCAGAAGAGAGAATGCTCATAGGTATGAGAACCTGGCTAGGGAATGAAATAAAGAATGGACAAATCCATAACCTCAGCACCTTTCAGAAAGGCTTGAAAATTTTACTTGGCCAAAGAGCCTCTTCTTAGCATTGAAACTTTCATCTGTTCACAGACCTGCAGCTCTGCAGAGCCTGCAAGAGCCTTTATTATATTGCATGTTGTTTGCAAATCGCTCAGATATGGGGGAGAACAATGATAACATAAAATCCCTAGAAAGAAAGTTTGCGTTATTTCCAGCAACAAGAAACATTTTTACAAGATATTCTGTAATAATGTGTAAATTATAATGGAACTACTTTCCAGCTATTGAAAAATCAGACATATCTACAAGGTGACACAAAATCCTTGCACCTGGTTCTTTCACCAGCCTCTGTATTTATCTCTTCCTAATAATGGCTGGTTTTCTGTAACAATCCCCATATTTTTAGCTTCCGTATAAACCAGTCATTGACAGAGAAAAAGACTGAAAATATGAACAGCATTAGACGTAAGAGAAATATCCAGTCTGGCTATAAATATATATATATATATATATATAAAGGCATCCTCCTCACTACATCAAGAAAAGGCTAGATGTATACTTGCAACAATAAAAAAACCCCAAATGTATATATAGAGAATATGAGAGAAATTACTTAGAGTAACTTCTAGCTACCAGCTCTAGAATAACTTTCCAGTATAAGAATCATGGACAAAACCTCCAGGCAGCTAGTTTTCTAATGAAGCTTGATACATACAAGAAGGGGATTATACACCTTCACTGCTTGTAACTGGGGGCCTGCTGATGACCTGCAGGGTCCCTCCCAGTGCTGTATCCTAATTTGCAACTAGGTTTGTTTCTGCTCAGATAGCAGAGCCACCCAGGGCTCCAAAAGTTGGCTGGTTCACATCTGCAACAATGGTGGCACAATCTTTGTTATTGCTGAGATGTGAGCCAGAAAGACGTCCCCTTCGGAAGAAGAAAAAGGCCACTGTGCTTTCACTTCTGTTTTACTTACTGTCTCTGTGGGTCAAAGCTACTCCTAGAATCCCCGCTATCGAAATGTATTGATTTATTACATTATGTGTTGGATTGAAATTTAACTAACATACCTAGTTTAATCCCCATGTATCCGGCTTTAAATGCTGTGCCTATCACAAGGGTATCCGCACACTTTGGTAACTGAGTTGCAAGCTAGAAATCGCCATTAAAAATGCTGACTTTCAACCGTCGCTCCAAAAGGTGTCAGCAGTTTATTAGGATGTTTGCCTGAGGAAAATCTGAGTGATGGCATTAGAATTCGGTGGCTTTCCTAGCAATTAATGTAGAGAACAAAACTGTATTTTTATGTGAATAGAGGATCATTTGCTTTCAAAAGTAAATACACCTGAGCTGCACTGAAAGTAGCTGGAGTTTATGGTTACATCAGACATAAAAAAATTTATGCTGCTCAGAAGTATATTGATCACACTAAATAAATATCTAAAATATTGCCTTTTTCAGAGCCAAAAGTTTAATTCCATGCATTGATGAGGTACAAATCCATGTTCCAAAAGACTGGAATAACTTCCTCTGTAATGCCTGCTAGGGTTGCGGTGGCTTTTTTCAGGGGACCGAACAGGGTGGAGTGCAACCCTCTGCATGGCCTTCATAGGTCTATGGAAAATAATTTTAAATTTCAATGGCAATGCACATTATATGATCACCACCACCTAGGCAATGACATTAGTTGCCATAGTAACCTCAGGTTGCATCATTAAGAATTTTAAATGTTGACAGTTGGGAAGCATAGCTTGAAACACTGGGAGAAGAGCAGGAAAGAGGCAGGCTTGAGAGAAGGGTACAAAGCAATCAGAGGGCTGAGTGCTTTCTGTTCTGCCAAGACGGGCTGGCGGAACAATGGAGGAAACCGATGGCATGGATATATCAAGTGGCTTTTCTGTTTTCCTCCCAGATCATTGAAACAGAGGGGAAAAAACTGTTCTCCAGCTTTCTTATTTCTCCCTTCTTGTAGTCAGAAAGAAGGGCAACATGCCCATTTGAAACCGGTTACTGATGACATCCTTTCGCATTTTGGACAAGCTAGAAGTGCCTGTGGCTGGCTGGGGAACCATGTCTGGCTTCTCTGGAAATGGTGGTGTTTCTAGAAACTTGGTTATTCTGAGCCCCAGTTTGTTTGCACTGGTGTTGCTGTGCTGATTGTGATTACTAAAGCATTGTACTCCCTGTTTACCAGGGCATTTACACCACTGCCTTTGCCACAGCATAAGGTGGCCTTGTAAGTGTCAAGAATATCCAGCTGTCCTTTATAATATGCCTTTTCTCCATCACATCCCTCTTCAGACACTAAATTGAATATTCTCATGGGCAACACAGCTTTTAGAAGTGCTTTCCATCTAAATTAAAAGTGAGCAAACCCAAATTTTGTCCCAAGAATGTGTGATTTCTATTCAGTAAGACATGTTCCTGTTTGATCCCTCCTTCTGTAACCCTCATTTTCCCAGTGGATTCATGGTGAAAATGGGGGAATGCTGAGCTGAGAGCCAGAGGGAGCTGAATGAGTATCTCGTGTTGCAGTGTTCGGACCCTTATGCCACCCAGTCCCTCCTGGCTTTTTGCCTCAAAACTCAGACTGGCTTTGGGAAAGGATGCTGAAACTTGAGTATTTGTCCAGGAAAGTACTCTGAAAACCCCTGAAGGAAGTCAAGTGTGGCAGGAAAGTTCCATGTTTTTGTTCTTTAGTTATTTTACAAGCATGAATGCAATTATATTTGAATATGCTGTAAACATATGAAGGAAAATTCAAGTTCCAAACACAATTTCTGGATGAAGTGTAAAAGGCTCTCATAGTTTCCCAGAGCATGTCATGCAGAACCTACTTTCATTCTTCCTTTCTTCTTTTTTTTTTTTTTGGTGTTTCTGCATCTTTCTTTCTATCTGTGTTCCAAATATCTGGCTATAGTGCATCCCGGTAAGGAACCTCTCACCTAACCTACCTCTAAAACTTTCCATATGACAAGGAAGGGACAGAAGCATCAACAGGTTAAAGATCCCGGGCTCCACAACTGCACTGGCTATAATGAAAAACCTAGTACTCAAAATATATCAATAAAATGTCTTCCATAAAGTTTCCTGATGCAGCCTTATCTTCTGTACCAGCGCATGAAGTGCCCTGTGTTGTGAACAGCTGGTTTAGGTGCAGATGTCAGACTCCCATGCCCTGTTCCCGGCTCACAGTGGAGGCAGAGCTCCCGAAGTGCGTCAGTGTCTGTGTGTCTTCAGGAAGGTTTTGACACTATTCCAGCCTTCCTCAGAGCTGATTGTAGCCCATTAATTTAGAACCAGTGTTAAGCATTCTTTTGTCTTGGCTTGAGTTAAACAGTGCTCACATTCTTTTACCAATTCCCATAGAAACTGGACACTTCTGCTAAAGGTTTATGGCAAAAGACAGACCCTCTCCTGAGATGCCTGCACAAGTGTTTCCTGTAACCAGCACTAGCTATTTCTAGTCTTACACAGCTGAAGTCACACTTTATTTTGATGCTTTAGGAATATAAAATACAAATTTCCACCCATGATTTATCACTAATTTGGGATATAAGAATCTAAATGGGACATTAGACAAGCATATTAGTGCAAAACCTAGCTGCTATGAAATGGCTATTAGAGATTACCTTTAAAAATATATTTTACAGCAGATATGCTCATCTTGTTGTTGAATAATCAATGGCTGCACCTCTGTGTTAAATTTATTAGCATATCTACAAGATGCAAGTGCATTTTCATTATAGAAAAATGTACTGGATGGATATTTTCAAATTACGAATAATCACATGGTGAGATATATTAAGCAAAACGGAATTGATAGTAGCACTGATGTGTCACATACACTGCTATTCGGTTTTGCATTAGAAAGTGTATTTCTTTGCTGCTGTTTTTTTTTAAACACGCTAAATTGGCTCACAAGCATATGCATTTCTGTGAGTCCTAATAGAAGAAAAAAATCTCCCCCAATTAGAAGTAACTCTTGTCTTTGGGGTGTTTGTAAATAAACTATAGACAACTCAGAATCACAGGATGGTTTGGGTTGGAAGGGACCTTAAAGATCATCTAGTTCCAACCCCCCTGCCATGGGCAGGGACACCCTCCACTAGACCATGTTGCCCAAAGCCCCATCCAACCTGGCCTTAAACACTGCCAGGGAGGGGGCATCCACAGCCTCTCTGGGCAACCTGTTCCAGTGCCTCACCACCCTCACAGTAAAGTAAAGAATTTCTTCCTAGTATCTAATCTAAATCTACCCTCCTTCAGCTTAAGGCCATTACCCTTCATCTTATCACTCCATGCTCTTGTAAACAGTCCCTCTCCAGCTTTCTTGTAGGCCCCTTTTCGGTACTGGAAGACTGCTATAAGGTCTCCCCTGGAGTCTTCTCTTCTCCAGGCTGGACAACCCCAACTCTCTCAGCCTGTCTTCATAGTAGAGGTGCTCCAACCCTCTGATCATCTTCGTGGCCCTCCTCTGGACTCACTTCAAGAGGTCCGTGTCCTTCTTATGTTGGGGACCCCAGAGCTGGATGCAGTACTCCAGTGGGGTCTCATGAGAGTGGAGCAGAGGAGGAGAATCCCCTCCCTTGACCTGCTGGTCATGCTGCTTTTGATGCAGCTCAGGATACAGCTGGCTTTCTGGGCTGCAAGTGCACATTGCTGGGTCAGGTTGAGTTGCTCATCAACCAACACCCACAAGTCCTTCTCCTCAGGGCTGCTCTCAATCCATTCTCTGCCCAGCCTGTCTGTGTGCTTTGGATTGCCTGGACCTGTGTGCAGGACCTTGCACTTGGCCTTGTTGAACTTCAATGGGTTTGCATTGGCCCACCTCTGAAGCCTGTCAAGGTCCCTCTGGATGGCATCCCTTCCCTCCAGTGTGTCGACCGCACCACAGAGCTTGGTGTCATTGGCAAACTTGCTGAGGGTGCACTCAATCCCACTGTCCATGTCTCTGACAACTATGTTAAACAGTGCTGGTCCCAATACCAACCCCTGAGGAACTTGTCACTGATCTCCACTTGGACATTGAAATGCTGACCACAACTCTTTGTGACCATCCAGTGAATTCCTTATCCACCGAGTGGTCCATCTGTCAACTCCATGTCTCCACTTTAGAGACAAGAATGTCATGTGGGACAGTGTCAAATGCTTTGCACAAGTCCAGGTAAATGACAACAGTTGGTCTTCCCTTATCCACCAACACTGTAACCCCATCATAGAAGGCCACCAAACTGAATCAGAAAATCAGGAATTTGATGCTATTCCTATCAGATAAACATGTATTGTGACTACCATAGGCACAAATGTGCAAGTTCACTTTAATAATTGAAGATTTAGATTAAATTGTCCAGATTAAAGCCTAAAGAATAAATCAGTCCTACCAATTGTTTGTTGTCAATAATGGTTAAAGTTTACCAAATAAATGTAGTATACAGAATGCAGATGTGTTTCTCCTCAGATTCTGCTTCAAAATTCTACCAGTCTCTGGCAATAAAGTGACTGTGAAGAATGGCCACATTAGTGTGTCTCATGCCCCGGTCCAGCAACCACCTAGGCTATGCACAGCATCTTTCTGTGAGATCTCCAAGCCTCTCATGTCCAGGAAATGGATAGTGTGACTCACATGCCAGCACTGTCCTAAGACATAGTTCACAACATCCATATCCAAAGACCAGTGTGAAGGTGGTCCTTCAGGTGGATATGTTGAGCTCACTGCACAGGCACATGCCTTACACCACCTCGTGGACCCTTGACAAAGCAGGTCTTCCTGTGGATCCATGCATTTAGCAGCCTGGCCTTTGTGCCTAAATTGCCTTGGAGGCCAGGCAGGAACATGTGCTATGTGGTTTCTTTGAGGAACTAGCCCCAGGAAGTATCCTAGAAGGACTCCTAGCTACATTTTCATATGAATAGGCAGGAGGTTTCCCAATGGGCTCGGTAAGCAAGGTCTTTTTGATATGTGTCTGACCTGTGTCTAATATGAGGAGATGCAAATAACAGTGGATGATCTATACATCAATGTTTTCACTTTTTTCAGTTTCATTGTAAGGTAGTGGTTTTTAGAGGAAGTGTGGACTAGACGTCAGGGTTCACTCCTTGACAGCAACCTCTCTCTCTTGCTCTTTGCATTTGACAACAGAAAAGCAGCAACAAAGTAATGGTTTGTGCAGTGGTTTTGTTTGGGGGTTTTTGAGGGGGTGGGGAGGGGCGGGGAGAATGTATTACAACATGTATATTAGGGGCTATTCACAGGAGCTCTAAGACACCTAAAAACGGTGTCTTGGTATTACTGCATCCCTTCCAGCACTCTTTGTACGTGGTTTCTACTTGTTGTTCAGAATGAAGCAATCTCTCTTTGGTATTTGTACATAACGAGAGCTCACCTCATGGACTACAACCCTAAGTCTATGGGTGTGTAAATCAAGGACACATTGATCCTTGAGTTGAGGTTCATGCACAGCAATAGCAGCTGCACCGTTACCATTACAGGACCCATCTCCAGACAGGCTGAAGGCACTTAGCTGGCAGAGCTCTCTGCTCCTCAGCACCATATAATGACTATCATGACATTTTCCACAGTGGTGTCAAGCTGATTTTCTGAGTATCAGGAAAAGTCCTTGAACCAACTGAGACCATTCAAAGGACACTGTGAGGGAACTGAGAGTGCAACTAACTCCTTGTGAGCACTGTGGTTACTGAGATAATGCTGGATACAGGGTATCAGCAAGAGGCAAGCACTACTGGCAATGATAAGTGTAGTTTGTCTGACCCATGGATGTCAGTGTCAGTGAGTGGGAGGAGGGTATCCACATTTCTCAAGTAAGAGAGATATTGCAGAAGGCAGAAGCCTCACGCACACACATCTACCATGGCTGACATAAGTGCAAAGATTGCGGAGAGTGACAAGTGAGAGCAAGGAGTGTGAATGGTGACCCATACAATTAGGCTGAAGACAAGGAAGCTCTTGTAGGGGAACATCATGTGAAGCTGTGCCCCATCAATGCTGTGGCACAGCAGGCATAATTGGGCACAATGTTCTGAAATCTGAGGTGACATTTGGGGTAATGTGAATGATGTAGGAGAATTATGGCCTCCTGGATCTTTTTTGCCAATGCCAAACTGGCACTGTGGATGGTCTTGCAAGAGGCAATTGTTGGGAGTGATCTAACAGAGAAGTATAGAGATACCAGTAACAGCTGAGTCTTTTGAATGAACTCAGTGTTGGGCCCTGACACAAGAACTGGAGAACTGGTTCAGCACTCTATTGCAGAGGGACAGAGAAAAAAATGCAGTGGTGGGAGAATGGATGCCATCTGAGGTGTAGGGCTGACCCCGTTACAGGCATTCGTGAAACCATCTCAAGCTGTTCCAGGCAGGAGAGCTCTTGTACTTGGCTCTGCCTTGGGAAGACAGTTCAGTTCTCACACTATTTTTTTTTAGTCCGTTAATGAAAGTGCTTTCCTAGGGTGCAAAAAGTACAAGGCAACAGGACATAATAACATGTATTAGCAGTCTCTGATATTAATAGTACAGATTGTCACATGATATGACAGTGATTAAAGTGGGCATGGATGGAGGTCTCCCTTTCTTCTGGGAGGCACTGTTCCCCTTTGCAAACAGAAAATAAACACAGCCCTTCCAGAGCATAAATGCCAATAACTGTGAAATTTTGATTAAATAATAGATATGTGTTCAGAAGCACTTTTTATAGTATGTGATTAAGAAAGATAACTAGACATCCTTACAGCTATAATGATAATAATTACCACAACACATAAAGTGTAGAATATGACACTGGAAAGGCCACTATTAACCTTTCCAAGGGTTATTTTTTGGTGCGTTTTTGACACTATGGACAGCAGTGTTCAAAGAACTAAATAAAACTATAGCTGTGACAGTTCTTTCGAGCCGTTCTCTGGTATGTTAAAGAGGAGGTGCAGAGGGGAGTGAAATATCTTCTATTCAAAACAGATGTTTGTTTAATATCAAACATCTGGGTAGTCTTAGAAAGACTATTTTGCTAAGATTTCTGTAACTCTTGGTAATTCAGAAAACTGACAACAGTGCTTCCCTGTTTAAAATTAGGCTATAAATAACAACTCCATGCCCCGGACCAAAGGCTTTTTTACTCCTAGCAAGCAAATTTCATGTCTCTAAAGTGTGATGCCACGTTGTCCGGCAGATCACATGCATTATCAGATAACGCTAATCTGTGAACTCCATGTTATGACATCTCTGTGCCTTGCAGCTCTAGTAGAGAATTACAGACCATACACGATTGATCATAAAAGCTGAACCATTATTTTAGATCTTACCAGAATTACTTGGTATGGAAGGGCTGGGTAAATCGGTTGGGGAAGGCAGTAAAGATTGGCTGTGATGGCATCAGGTTTTCCAATAATAGAAGCAAGAATGGATAAATTCCAGGAGTTTAAACACGAGACAAAGCAGAACATCTGAATACAGTGAATAGGTAATGTTGGTGCAAATCACTTTAAAGATTCCTGTGACTTGAAAAAGGGAGAGCCGGCTCTAGAGCTTTGTAATCCACCTGTAACAGAGGCTGGCCTCTGTAAATCAGTCAAGCTTGCAAACATGCCACCGATGTTCAGTTCTGCTCTTTATATGATAAAAAAGTCCCTGTTAGTCAGAGTCTTCACAGCTGCAAAAATCATTTTGTATGAAGCCGAGAAGATGCCATTATTTTAAATGATGGCATTGCAATGTGATAGATGGTGTGAAAGAAGGCTGTAAATTCTGGGTCAGTCCCCTCAGCAGTGTCCTGCAAATAACACAAGCAATCCAGTAGTCCAAGCTGCTCAGGATAGTGTTTTTAAACACATTAATGAAATCAAATTGAAGTAAATTCAGCTAAGCCAAGATTTCTTCAACAATTTATTATTGAAAACACAATTAGCTGGAGGCATTTGGAGGAGTTTTGTGAAATCAAAGGCTGCACTGCAACTGAGAGTAAGTTTTCAAGCTGTCAACTCATTAATAGCAGAAAATGGATGTGCTGCTGCAAGGCACCAAGTCAGAAGTAAAAATATGGAACTTGTTACTGTGACTCCAAGAACAAATTCTAAACGTTAGAATATTTCCAAGCTTCTGTCACCAACGCCCTAACTTCATTCTTAAAGTTGAAACTCAGACCACCTATACTCAAAACTGCTGGTCTTTGGGGCATATTAAACAGCTAATGGGTAGAGCTATTGGGTTCAAATCTCTTTTGGCAACAGAGTTATCATGATTTTTCAGGATCGTTTTCCTGACTCTCATTTCCCTCGATTTCACTATCATTTCTCAAGTTACTCACTTTCTGCGCTTTGTGCTGGATGCATCAAAAATAACTGTTACTGGAACGAGAGCATGTTAGCCAAACTCAGGCCATAAGAAAGAAACCTGCTGCTCTCATCCATGCCACCCTGGGAACCAGGTACTCTGGCATCACGACTTCTCTGTGAAAGGAGCTGAGAGTTCAGTCCACAATAGCTGCTGAAAGGAGCAAATAGCAGAGGCAGCAAAATGTTCTTTAACCAGCAGAGCAGGGCCTGACACTCTCTGCGGGAGAGACTAGCTGCATAGGCACAAAGGAAAGGCAGTTTTGCATTAAACATCTGTGTCTAGCAAGGATTCCCATGTTAACCATTCCTGTGTTAAGTCTGTAAAAATGCCCCAAATATCCATGGTCTCATGAAACTTTTGTTCTAATAGGAAAAAAATTGAAATGCAACTGACCCATTAGTATCTGAGCCTCACTGTGCAGAAACGTAGCAGGAGGCCATCCCTGTCCACCCCAGGATTTGTATTAATGTACATCAAGAGTTTAACTGACCTGATGTCAAAAGCCATTTGAAGCAAATGCTGTCACGAGTTTGAAGTAGACTTCACCCGGATGTTCAAAACAGCCTTAGGGGTAAAGAATCATCTTCCTCCTGCTCATATACAGTCTGTGTTGATGTGGGCTGTTTGCAAACTGAAAGTAAAAATTAACTCTCTATTCTGTCTGCAGAAAAAGCTGGCTTTCCATTATATTTTGGTTCACACATCTGAGTTTGTTTGAAAAGAGGACTTGGAACTCTCTGATTCAGATAGAGGCATGTAGACAGACTAGATTTCATCCCACGCAGTCCAAGCTGTCAAATATAAGCCAAAGTCCACATTGACCATGTAGTGTGTATGACACAGTGTCCAGACTAGTAAATTCACCTCAGCATTAGCTGAGAGGAACAGCATATTTTTCCCTTGAAGGTGCTGACTTAGCCAGAAAGCTATGTCATTTCTGAAACACAGGGGGTTTTGCATCCGTACAGCTGGGAATGTAAAGCAAAGCTCATCCGTGTAGACATGGATCCTACTTCATTTAAGGTTACAAATTGTCATCTGTGCTGCTTCCTCTCCTGTATTACATTGAAAGCAGAGGTAACAGGATTAAGGAATTTTGCCTTCCCACCCTCAGATGCATTTAAATGAATCAATCAAAAAAAAGAAAATGTTCAGTACTTTGTTTTTAATTCCTACTGTCTTTCACTGTTCTTTGCTTTCAGAATAGATTTAGAAATGCTAATGTAATTCAAGGAAATTGTATGACTGCCTCCAATGACTTTGAGTAGGAAGTACTAGAAATCTCAGGCAGGCTCTGATAAGGCTACATTTATGTCATGATTTTGTTGATCTATTATTGATATGATGATATGTATTGATCTAGTTCTGTTATTAAACCCCAGCTTAGCTCTGGCTCTGGGGTCATGGCATTGCGGGTTTTATCTTAGTCTGATTTGCCGAGGAAATTAGAGTTGAGGCATTCTCCAAATTTGTGTGTTTGTGTTCTTTTTGTAACATTCGAACTCAGTGGCCAGTTTCAAGTAAAATCACCTAGGAGATGCTATCAAATATACTAACTATCCATAAGTTTTGTGGAAATGGTTGATCAGATGGAGGAGTGAAACTCAAATTAGTGCCCTACCATGGAAAAGGATGCAAACTGATCTCACCAGCATCGTTAGACACAAGCAAATTCAAATTGGTTAGAGAGATCTCGAATGTCATTGGTGGAGAAACTTCTATCAAAGCTCATATCTCATTAGCTTGGGACTACCCAAGTTGACGACATGGGGCCAGGACTGCAGCATTCAACATCTGCTGCTCTCAGAGCTGCATGGTGTTTGTCAACCAGAAGCTTCTAGGCTTCTTGAGTTTAGAGGAAATTTTTCAAAATTATAAAGAGTCACCAGATATGTCTGGCAACTGGTGAGGTTCAACACTTAACGTTGGCCACACTATGCCTGTAAAGCTACACAGCCATACAAAGAAATTGTGTGATTTTTCTGGGCTTCCTCTTTCTTCCAGATTTAAGTTAAAGATGCATATACTTTAGGTGACAAAAGGAAACCAAGTAAAGATAGTGTCTTCTCATGAGAACAGGATTATATCCTACCTTTTAAAAAACTGAAACAAACTGAGGAAAGCATGGAGAAAACAAAAATGAAAAATGGCACAAGATTTGGCAATCAGCTTTTGTGATGAAAAGGTAAGGAAACTGACCTTGCTTATAGAGTGGAAGGGAGATGGAAGAGAGGTTTCTAGACATGGGAAGAGATAGTAAAAAGACCACTAACCCATGAAGTCACAACAGAAAATAACAACTACAAGCAAATGATACCTTGATTTGAACACAGCGCACACATACCCTGCACAAATCCCTTTGTGTCATGCTACACTGGCAACCCTGAAAACAACAACAACAAAAACAGATGAAACTTTGCTCCCAAGCTTGGTTATTCTTAATACTTCTCTGTCCTAGTGCCTTGCTCGCTCATCCAATGGTCACAGTCCAGGCTCATATATATCCCAATAAGACATAATAGGATCCCACCAAAGGACAGATACCTTCTACTCCCATGTATATATGGGTTTCCCTCGCTGGCTGGGTTACTCTGTGGTGCCATGTGGGAGTCTCAAACACTCAATTCTCAGATTAGGTGATCTGATCTCATTAAAGCCCCCTGCTAGTGCCCAGGGTCTTAGACCTATTATTTATACACGGAATGAGGATGAAGCATTGAGGGTAAATGCGGAGGGTAAAAATGCAAAATCTAAATGTACAGAGATGACTATAGATTGGAACAGTTATTTGGATGAGTGGATTAGTAAATCACCAAATTAATCCTATCACAATGCCGGGGAGAAGACTATATTGACCTTTAAAGGTCCCATGGAAATAAGGTGTTCTATAGAATGCATCAGGGTTGAGGAAAATGATGAGTTACATGGTTTGTCAAACATACATATATATAATTTATTTTTCAAATATAGGATGATGGTGATGATTATATTACATACTTATGAAATGCCCCTCACCAAATCAGTGCCTATTTGCAGAGGTGCTTCAAAGACAGCTTTCAGATGATACAAATTGCATTCAGGAGTCAACTGAAGTAAGTTGAAAAAACTGGATATATGGCAAAGATTATTTATGGACCTTTTTGGTATTTCACTGCTCATGCACACAAGATGTCTGACAAAGTATTTTTTCGTATTTGACAAAGAACACATCACTTTTCACTGATAGCATAAGCACACAGAAGCTGCTCTGATCTCCGAGTGAAACATCCAATATGCAGTTAAGAAATTTCTAAGAGCATGTATACAAACTTTAGGCAGCCCCATAAAAAGCAAAGCCTGAGCAATAAAGAGTAAAAATTAGCCTGGAATTATTTTCATGTTCTCACTAGTCTCAATTCTGCCCCCCTGGAAGCTGCTAGAAATATTGTCACTGCCAGTACTGAAACATGAGAAGACCTCAAGCTGCTCTTGAAATATTACCACTGACTTCCTGATGTGATCTCACTGACTTCACGGACGTAATGGAATTTGGCCATGTGTCTTCCATCTCCCTTTAAGCTGCTTTTTGAAATGTCTAAATCTGAGACATGCTTGAAAAAAATATATATATACACATACATATGTATGTAGGTATATATCTCAATTATTAGTGGAAAAATTTGCGCTTTTTTGGCAGAAGTTCAACATGGTGAGATGTTTATCTCCTTCATCAAATGTTAAAATGTCCACATAAAATAGATCAGTATATGCCAGGATGTGACATTTCCAATAAATTGTACAGGTGTTTTCCCTGGGTAGGAAATGGGATGGAACAGCAGCCTTCCCTATTCTTCGCTACCCCTCAGGTCAAATTTCAACCCCTGAAAGCATGTTGCGCTGACAATGTTGGTTTTGGGAAGACAGTTGTAACATAGGAGTTCCACGCTTAGTGGAAAAGTTTTGTGCTGTCTAATCCCAAAAGTTTAATAGCCAGAGATCCAAATAACCAGATGGGCAGTATTATGTCTGACTCACATACCTGACATGTAAAAGAATTTGGGCAATATTTTCTTGCTAGAAAGGCAAGCCTCATTTTCACAAGTCCCTTTTGTGAACTCCAACAAAAGTTTTAAAAAATTATATTGTTGTAAAAAACAGTGTAATTGTTCATGACTGGTGAGCTTGCCAACTTAAGGCCAGAAGTCATTGATAAGACGCCTAACCTGCTGCGGAGCAGAAGTCACAACACCCCGAGCTGCACAGCTGTTCCGATGCCCGTAACTTGGTTTTGCACCCAACATGCTCCTAACAGGACACCTTGAACATGTGTTCAGCAGTTAGATGTTGTGATATTAGATAGGATTTTCCTAATATGTATATAGGAGATATATTTGCTAATGTATAGAGGTGAGTATAAACACTCTCCCGTATGTTGGTTTTCATTTCTAATAACAGACTATAATACTGCCGGGGTCGATTGAGGTAGCTTTCTTACAAAGCTAGAGCTGAAAGCCTTCTGACCTGAACCACAGTTTTGGAGAAACCCTGGGGTTAGTCTGGATACAGACAGACCCCCAGGGGACTTGGGTATTTGCTAAGAAGAGTCCTGGACACTCGACTGTGTGAGATTCCAAAAATATCACGTAGCATCAAACTGACTTAAAATTTCCATTGGGGACCTACTGCTCCCTTGTCTAAGGTATTTGTAACAAAACAACAACATCAACAACAACAAAACCCTACCCAAAAAAAGTCCTGCAGGGATGACTAAGTTGCATCAGTTCTCCCAGAGGTATAATGTATACAAATCAAATCAAAATATAAATCATTCCACCCTGTTGTGGGGTTTATGCACAGTTTCTTTTAATAAAATATGCAAATATTTTGCAGTAAATTGATTTCCCAGTTTCAGTTCTCTTATCTCCATATTTATTATTCATGATTCTTCTACTCCCCCACTTGAGCAGATGAAAAAAAAAAAAAAAAAGGAAAAAAGCTGTGTAGAGTTCACTTGCTTTTAGGAACTAGCTTTATTATTGTTATTATTAGCACAATTTTATACTCCTAGGAGTGAAAGATAAATGTAGATATTACTTCTAATCTCAACCAAAGCTAAGAGGTAATACAATGACACCCTCTTTAATGCAAATCACTGCAATAAATGACTACATAGCCCAAGTGCTCTACTGCATTACAAATTGTAATGAAACTTTGAATTGCTGAGCAAAATGACTGTTGTTTAACCTGTGACCAAGTTGGATAGTATCAGTTCTGTTGTTAAAGGTGTACACACCATGGTTGTACAGGAAATAAACCTAAATATTTCAGATATCTAAAATTGTTGCTAAATAGGGTTTCTGCTTTTTTTTTTTAAAAAAAAAAAAAAAAGACCTTTTCTTCCTACAGGAAAGCAAGGAGCTAAAATTCCTGATCAGCTTTATATTACATTAACCAATATATGTAATTGCTATTTTCCATCACTACATGGTTAACAAGTCCTGCAGCAGAGAATCAAGATTGATCAAGCCTGGGCGCACTGTTCTGGTTGCTGTTGCTGGAGGTCTCCGTTGGAATAACAACCAGAAGGACGATGGAGCCACTGACTGTCAGGGCGGCCGAGCAGGCGCAGCTCGTCACGTGCCAGGAGAAGGTCAAATACAAAGGAAAGAAAAGGCAGAATGAGACTGAAAAGAATCAAATGTTGGGTTTCAGTCCTACATAGAGAAGACCCTATTACAATGCGGGTAGCTTAAATAGAACTTATTACAAGCATATGCTTCAAGTAAGCTCCATTTTGCCAGCTTTACA
This sequence comes from Grus americana, assembly GCF_028858705.1. Taxonomy (NCBI): domain Eukaryota; kingdom Metazoa; phylum Chordata; class Aves; order Gruiformes; family Gruidae; genus Grus; species Grus americana. The sequence continues at coordinate 55,303,939 of NC_072856.1, read as the reverse complement.
CAACTGGAGCTAGTTTCAATTTAATTAGGCATAATGATTTCTTCCCATTAAGAATCTCAGTGGATTACAGGTCTCATTTTTAAAAATGTGTCTGTGATTTAGCAGTCCGATTGCCTTTTGAAGGATTTAAAAGTTTTATTCCTTTACAAACAAAGAGCTGGACCTGCAAATATTCTGATAGGAATTATAGTTGAGTAACAAACCCTAGAGGAAAAGAAAGATTTTTACAGATATTCTAGGTTTGTTGGACTGGCTTAAGGATTAAACTACATTTTCTTCTGATAGTGTACTGCCTTATACGAGTTTAGGTGACTGTAACCATGAATTTTGATCTTTGCAGAAACAACATTTTCATCTAAAAATTCCTCAGAAGAAAAATTCCCAACAAGACCCTAAGGTGGGCTGCATGTGAGAAGAGGGCTCTGCAAGGTTTGGCCCAAAGCGCTGAAGATCAAATTCTCTCTCAAGTCAAAGAAATTGTGTCAGCACAGAATCTGGCCTTAGGTAGCAGTGGTGAAAAGAGACTACGTTGCAACTGCATTGGCATTGCAAATCAGATGGGGAAAGAAGGAAAACTTCACAAAAAGGCCTTAGATTTCTGTCTAATCATTCCATTTCTTTTCTGCCAAGAAACTGATGGGGTTTGTCTCTGCACTTCAGCATCAGCTTTCACCCAGCATAAATCCCCTGCTTTAAATGGAATGGCATCATCAAACTAACGTGATGACGTGGAAAGTCACGCTCATATCTCTGGAAAAGACTTGCGGGTTTATTCAAGAGTAGAATAATCCTCTTTGTGGCTTGACAACAAGTTGTTTACGGCAGGCAGGTTTTTTGATGTTTTCTTTTTTGACAGGCAAATAAGATGGGTTTTCATCAGAGAACCTGACACAGTACTAGAAATTATGACTGGTCATCTGTTTTTGTCTCTAAAGTCTTACTCAAAGAGCTCCTAAGGTTTATGTTCTCTGCAGTGGTGCACACCAGGTCCTAAAGCAGAGGTCAGGCATGGCAGTGGATCAGGGAGGAATAGGCTCCAGCCTGCTGGATTTCTTACTGCGGTCACCTATTGCTCACTGCTGCTTGGCTATATCCAGTAGAGAACTTTTTTTTATTATTATTTTATTAAGATGTAAATTAAATTTAAAAAACTCTGCAAAAGAAAAGTCTGCTTGAAAAAGTTTGTTCATGTTGCAGAGTATTATCTGTAAGTCCTCCAGCTAGGCTAAAAGCCTATCCCACTGCTCCTTGGGATTTCTAGTGAATTAATAATGTCACTGATGAATATTCAAAAGTAGGCAGCTATTGTGCCTCCAAGCACATAATTAATTATTCATTACACATTTTTATTCACTGAATTAAAAAACACAGGGTGCTCTGGGAAATGAAGTGTACTTCACTGCAGGGGCATGAAATTCTACACTGCCCCTTTAAGGATTATTACTCTGTATTTATAGTTGCCAGGGCAACATAAATGCTGGGCAATTAGATCATGGGTTGTCCCCGAAGACTGATGGGATAATAAGCAGTAGTCAAGTATTAAGTTGACCCAGTAAATGTCCCACATGAATAAACCTGGGCTAGGACCACAGCTGGCATCTTTCAAATAAAACTTTTACATTAATATAGTTTAAAAGGTGCATTTATCCGGGAATTGAGCATGCATCCACAGTGGGAAGGCTACGGAAAGGGCTAATACCACTTCCCGGTGGTGGGCCGCAGGCTTTGTTCCTTAGGCTGGGCTGTGTGCGAAGTTAGGAGCATAGTGAGCCTCTAAAAAGCACAGAAGAAGTGGGGGGAGCCCCACGTTTACCTCCTAAGAGCCAATGCTCTGTGTTGGTGGAAAGGTTTTTTTCCCCTAATTATTCTGCAAAACTCACCAGTGGGAGGGGGAAAATCAGTTTTCTTCTGGGCTTTAAAAAAACAGGTATTAAAATTTGCAGAAAATGTAACTATTTAACTGAGTATGCTTTTGCCTTAAAAAAATCAGTTTAACAGAAAAATAGTGCCAAGAGAACTCCTGTAAGTTATTACCTGTGAAAGAGTCATGTTACTGAGAGCATTTTTTCCGGACAGTAAAGAGTGATCTAAAAATATCAAATGAAAAGGACCAGAGAGATTCCCCTAAACTACTTTTTTTTTTCAGTTTCGTTGCAAATATCAACTTCAAATTGTTGTTGGCTACTGGCCATCCCTTTTTTCACTGAATTAATTTTCTGCAAATCCTTCCATGTGATTGCAGAAATTTATCTTTCTCTCAAAACTATTTTCAAGTTTCAAAAAACCACAACAGACTGTGGAGAACCCCCCAACACACGTTATTCAATTTTTTCCCCATTAATACTTGTTATATTATTATTTTTTTAACTTAATGCTTTCCACTATCCCCACTGGTGACACAAGGTGATGGTTTTATTGTGCTTTTAGATCACTAATTTTGTAGAGAAAAATGGGAAATCATAGCTTATCTCTGCCTGCAGACACTTGGCTATGCTAGAGCATGAAATAGTTCTCAGTTAGAGATACAGTAATGCTTTCTATAGTTTTGTAATACAGGGGGAAAAATACAATTCCCAGGAAGTATTATACATCCCTCAGTGCAAGAGAAAAGACATATTTTATCAGTGAGTGTGTGTGTGTGCATAGATTTATCCAAACATATAGATACACATCACATTGCCCCAGACAGTTGAATGCATTTGCTCATTCATTAAAATTGTTTATATATAATGAAATGACTAGCTTTGTAGTGAAAATATTTTAAGGAAGAAAGCAAGTGCTCAGACACGGTCTTTCTATGATAGTATTATTTGCCAAAATGTCCCTAGCTGTCAACAGACTACACTTTTAATGATTTGGGTCATAATTCTAGCTGGCAAGCAGAGAGGTGTACCTTTCTCCTACAGAAGAAAAGGAGGGGCACTGTAAATTGCTGAGGGGGTAAGCTTGCCCAGACCGCTTGGTCAGGTACTGGGCAATGCGGCTTTGAGACAATAAAGTTAAGCATGTGCTTAATTATTTTTACGTGATCAGATCCTGAGAGTTGAACAGCTTATCAGACTGAACTCTGAGTCTGGTTATGGGTATGGGTCACCTTTGTCACGTAGGATGGGAACAGCATCCTCGTGCTCAGGCAGGAATTTGGGAGATGGAGCAAGACCGCCCTTTAGCACAGCCAAAAAAACCTCGAGCTGCAACATTCAAGGACATTCACCCTGTCAGGGCTCTCTTCCACCACGTAACGAATCTGTGGGGATAGCAAACCCTAGGATATCACCTCTGCTGCTTTTATTACATACTATTGAGTCCTGTGTGTATTTCCCAATGACAAGTCAAGAGGTACACGGGAATATTTCTAGGTACAAAATATATTCATTTTCATACTTATAAATATGGATGTGGTTATATTTTATATATGTGTATACAGACACTAAAATGGAAAATGTCTAGAGCAAATTAATTCGGTTGCATTTGTGGATTTGAAATATCAGCAAAATATCATTTCTAGCAATTATTTTTAGCTACAGGTAAATGATAGAGGACTGGCTGCTTCAGCAGCTTGTAGCTGTTTATTAATTACAAGAATGCAAAAATTTGACAAAAACAATTGAGATTTCTTTCATGGCATTGTGAATCTCAGGACAATCTCCTGCAGAATTGGCCATTAATTCTACACTTGGACACAGTCCACAAGAAACCTGACAAAAATCAGCCACAACGGATGCATCTGCAGCATTCTGGTCTGGTCTGTTGTTGCAAGAATAACAAGCTGATGGGGAATCTCTGTCTTGCTTAATGGTTAGAAAAATTAGGAACTGTCCTAGTCTGCAGGACCTAGCAAGAAAAACAGCATGATCAAATAGAGATGTTGATTTTGCTGGAAGGAACGCACTATCCAAAGTTCAAAGTAGGCTCATGTGGAGATAATCAATCACTATACTAATAGCAACACTGAAGAGATGGGATTTACAAGGCTATAGCTTCAGCCAGAGAAGTTATATCCAGTGATTTCCCAAAAGTTACATCTTAGCCTCGTGACCTGGCAGCTCTCACTCCAAAGTCCCAACAACTTCAGCCCAAGGCAAGGAGCTGTTTTCACCAGTATTTCTAGGTCTCCTTGAAGAAAGGACAGGCTTTGGTGATAACACTGTACCCCTGCACTGCATGGATGGGCATTGAGTTCCCTTGGTAACATTCGGCTCAAGACAAATAGTCTACACAGCATATGACAGGACTTCAAGTGCGCTGGGAGTATAAGAATAGTAAATGCTAACTGAAGGGTTACACAAACATGGCACCAGCAAGGTCCATCTTGGCAGTTTCCCAGGCAAGGTAACAACAAAATCTCATGCTATTATCCAAGTTTTAAATTAAGAGGACACACACAGACCTTATGGTGACTTGAGCAGGCATCTTACCAGGTCCATGGCAGTGAGATTTTTGGGTTTGGGTATTTTTTTCTTGATTTAACCATTACTGAACACCCAAAATAGAAGCCTTGTATTTGTAGGCACAGGAAGACCTCCAGTCTTCCATAGGAGCTGAAGCAGTTGCCTTTAGCAAGTAATTCCTAGAGCTCAGACAAAAGAATTATCTTTGCTGGGAAAGTCACTGAGAGAAAACATGAGTGGTTTTGCTTTCATTAGAAATGTGGGACTGGTCCCCACAACAGCAAGCTCTGCCGCAAGGCTCCAGAGCACAGTGACAAAGACATTTGGACAGCCACCTGTGTTGTTAAAAACTGCTTTAAAATTCCTTTTACAATTAATTACACTGCATTCATCCCTCTGTAGAAAGGCGGAAGATGGAAGTTGGTGGGAGTGCAAAGTGCACAGACTGCATCTGAAGGAAATTTTCTGCTGCAGGACGGCAAGTCATGGTATCAAGCTTGATACATCATGCATCCATGATTTCACCCCTCCTGGGCAAGTGATGGTAATGCAAGGCACCCTGCTTCCTGGCCAAGAGTTGTTTAAATACTTATCAAACTAATTATTTTTCCAGGACCAATTTCAGTCTTTAACTGCTTGGAACCAGAAAGCCACCACATCATGAGCTTCAGTGCCTGGGCATTACTGCAGTGTCTCTTTTCGTAACAGCTACACAGAAGCACTGCTGCCACATTTATGCAGCCCATCTCCTACAAATTCATTTCTTCTGCTTCTCCTTCTCCCATTCATGCCCATTCCTTGACATTCACACTTTTTGCATCAGAATGAAAATCCTCTTCCAACGCTGATGTATCCTGTCTGCTGTCTCCTGATGCCCACCTCCCACAGCAGTGTGCTTCTATTTATGACAAAGTAAATGTTAGTAATCCTGAAAATGTGACAAAGTCATTGAGGAAACAAGGAGCCTCCTTTGTTTTAAGTCCCTTGCTTCCCTGGTGTTTTGTTGCTAAGTGTTGTCAGTTGTATGACACCTAGAGCAAAAATTCCTTAGGAGAGCCGTACTGTCTTTGGTCTCTTTAGGAAGTGCTGGGCACACTTGAAGAGTTCTGTATCAGGGCTAAAGGGACAGGAACAACACTATCAAGCAAACACAGTATTCAAATTTCCAGCACTCACTTTTTTTCCTAGGAGAGGAAAATTATTTATATATATATTTATGTACTGAAAGTCCAAAGTCCACACTGAGTGGGAGTGTCTGTATACTAGGGCATCAGGTCTTTGAACCAACAGAAGTGACTGGTTTTTTAGCCACAGAAAGAACACAGAAGCCAATGGCACGTTTACACTGGCAGTGGTAACACTGTAGAGGTGCCCACGCCAGTTGTGACCCTTGCTCACTCGGTGATCAGAAGCTCCACATCAATGGCGCCAGCAGCTGAACTAATTAGCTCTCAGTGGCACAGTGCTAATAGAGTTAGGACTTTTGCAAGGTGCTGCGCTTCATAATGTGGATACAGGAGCATGCCTGGAGATACCAGCACCATGTGCCACCGCACAGCATTGACATGACTCAAAGAATTTATCCAAGGTCATGGAGGAGAAAAGTGACAAAGCCAGGATGGGAGACACAGATTTCCTAAATTCTCATCCTGTGTTTAATTCCTCTGTCTCTCCAAGGAGTTAAAAAATTTAACCAGAGAGGTTAATGTACAGTGATATGAATGCAGATTTGCTCCATTGAAGGCATTCTTGATTTACAAAGGACGAATTAACACTGGGAAGATCACATCACACAGTCACTGCGTTATATGGGTTAAAGTAAAAGAGTTTTTGGAGAGGCACATTTGCATCCACAGTGCAGCAGCAGGGAGGAGAGGATGGAAAGAACAGGAGGAAAGATCAAGTTAGAGAAGAAGGGTAAACTGTGCTCTATTAAAACAGTATTACAAAACAGTATTACAAAAATTGTCATGAAGGAATATCTACATCCCAGGCAACCTAATTCTTATAGTTGATCAGGAGCACTTGATGAAATCTTCTGCTGAAGGAGTCTGTTACATGACTTAACAGATCCAGTTATGTACAATCTTATGGCTAAATATATAGATCATATACATATAACTACATGTATCTCTATATATACATTGGAAGAACAACAACAGAAAATTTTAATCATCTGTTCCAAGCAATGTATCTATACTGGAGACTAGCAAAATGAAGGGGAGAGAAGAAAAGAATGGGAAAAGGAACTTGTCTCTCCCACAACTCCCAATCCTTAATTACAATACACAGATAAATAAGGAGACAGGCAGACAGGTAGGCAGAAGGGCACAGATAAAAGGGCATGTATGTTCAAAGGAAACATAATTACCTGCTATTCCCTTGCTCTGTGGAAAAAAGTTCAGAGTTTCAATACTGACAGAAGCTAAAAATTGATCCATAGAAAAATGTTCACTTCACTAGAGGCTGCAAAAGAGCCTCAGTAACTGACACAGAGGAAAGTTGTTCTGAATTCCTTCAGGCGGGTTGGAAGGCAGCTCTGACTTGAATAACGCAAGAGGCCTTTGAGGCATACAGATGCCCTCCTTTCTGAAAAGTTTTTCTTGGAAAGCAAACTTCCTCCTCTCAACTCACACTTGGCAGAGAGGATTGCAGTCCAGGCTTGCTGTGCATTTCATTCCAGTATCAGTGGACACAGCTCAACAAAAATTAATAGCCTCTTTCCTGCTTACAGCTTCTTATATCAAACACAAGTAATCATCCAATCTGCCCCTTCCCTCTTTCAGTTCTTCTTAATCTCTCCTTCCTACCCATCCTAGCTAAAGTCTCCTCTGCCATCGGACAAACCCAGCCTTGGAAATTGCAATATTTATTCCTTTCCAAGCCGTGTCCCCTTGTAACACAAAGGATTCAAGCACATCTGGAGGTGAACAGATTACAGACTCTCATCTCTACAGTGTAACATGTGGCATTATTCCCCCTGCCGCCCCCCACCCCCCCAATCTCTCTGTGGGGCAGGGAATAGCTCTTTCTCCATGTTTCAACAACACCCAGCAAGATGAAATCCTGACTGAGCCTTTGGGCATATGCATACTTAGCAGTAATATTAAGATGATGTTGCAAACTCCATTGTCTGGACCGGAGAGTACGAGGCTGGGACGGAGCGTGCAGCCGGCAGGGCTCTGCTGGCCCTGCATGGGCTCCTGCGGCTCTTCCTCTGCTCCACCTCAGCACCAAGCTTCTCCTACTAGTTTTCTATGAACAGGGACAACTTCTATAAGGCAGTATTAGAGGTTCTTCTCTGTCATCATCTTCAGCCATGTCCATATTTTCTTTACAGCAATAATTAAAACAACATATTCACCAGCTGGGTTATTTTTTTTTCCCTAGATTTAATCTGTTCAGGCTCTGATTTACATATTAAAAGCACTAATTAGCCCCTCAGAGTGTCTGAGCACGGATAGTGCAATAACTGGTCATGTAGTCACTAGAGACCACTCCCTAGTGCTTTTGGTAAGATCTCATGTATACAGCCTCAGTCTCTGGATGGCAGGAATGGCCATGTGTAGAGGGTTGTCTGCTTTGTTTCATAGCATTGAGGGACTGTAGTGCCGGATTGCTTCGTTCTTGCATTTTTTCTTCTCTTTGAAGTGTCGTGTTTGATCTGTCTGCTTGTCTGTCAGGTTTTCCCCCTCCCCCATTCCCCATTGCGTCACGTGGGAGAGCCTGCGAGAGGACGGACCGCCTTTGGCCAATGCTGGTGCAGAAAATTCCAATCCAATCAAAAGCACAATGGCCTTTTCTCTCAGTTTTGACGCAGCATTCCAACAAACAAGAACTGTGCACTCAAAAAGAAAAAAAAAATCAATAAACCTCTGAGCTGTTCTTCTGGCTAAGGATATTTGAAAGAATCGTTTAATTTTCTTTGCATGTTTAGAAGTCACCTACAAAATGGCTCATTGGTCTGGAAGCAGTGTTGCGTAGCCCCAGGTGAGAGGCCTGAGTCTGAATCCTGATTGAGCTTGTTTCCAAAAGCTGCCAGGAGCTGTGAAGCCTCCAGGGTGGGAAAAAAGTCTCTCTAAACCCAACTAACAGGGTTTTGATACTCAGCTTCTTCCTGGAAATGTGTAAAACAAGACAAGCATCCCTTCCCCAGCAATCACTGTGAATACTCCCTGGTTTTAGTAGATGCAGAAGGTCCCCTTACTCTGGAAAGGTACAGGGCTCATTTCCGCCCATGCGATGCTGCCACATGAATGTGACACCTTTTGCTTGGGTGACATGAGCTGGTATCACAGGAGAAGGATTACTGAACAATATTCTCCTTTCTCTGTTTGATAGCTGGCCAAAGAAAACTAACCTTAATGTTGTGATTAGCTCCTAAAACGGTTAAATCTGTGACTGGGACTCGGGCACTAGAGTAATACGAGTACTCAGCACAGCAATATTACAAGCCAGGCAAAGGTTGCATTTAGGTAGATAAAAACAAGCCTGTGTAGAAGAGCGCAGGAAAAATGAGTGTTTCTGGAAGTTCTTGTCCTGAGTGAAACTTAGCACTGTGATTCAAATAATGATTTTTGGTGCAATTATGTTTCTTTGCCTAGAGGAGCCCTAAAGCCTATGAGGAGTTGCAATACCATAGAGGAAAGAGGCAGATGGCATCTACATAGGCACCAGAGGGTTTGGCCAAAAAACAAGGGGAAATTGTCTTGGCTGTGCCACCATCTTTGCTAGCTATTTTCTTCATAACAACACTGTACTTTTCCAAGACTCCCATTTCAGAATCGTTTCTTTAAAAAGCTTGGATTCCAGTATTACCAGGAGCCAAAGCTGCAAGAGAGCCCAAGAGACTGTAAAACTGTAGCTTCTAAAACTGTTGACTTCTCTTCAAGTTAGAGAGGAAATCATATAATGGGATGTAGTTCTGGTGACACAACTGTGTAAACCACCCTCTGCTTCCAACAGAGGCAGATACCTCTGACATATTTTAAAACTTCATGCAAAGGAAATAAGTCAACGAAATCCCTTTGATTTAAACTATAGGCTCCCTGAGGCTATCAGAACAGACCCTCTATCTAACAAGGGAGCTGTTTGACTAATGCCAGCTCTTGTGAGATGCCTTTCCAACCTTTAAACGGGTTGGAAATGCCCAGCAGACATACCATTCTGATTAGTAGCTTTGAAATTACAACTGAGGCTTGACTATACAAACGCCATCATCCATAATGTGTGTCTCAGTGATTTCAGTAAGAAAGTCCCAGTCACAGGTGGCCAAATCCCACAAAGAGGAAGAGAATGACTGTATTTAGGAACTACTCCTTCAAGACAGGGCAAATCTTGTCTTGAATACATAAGACCCGATGAAGGTTTCCCAAGAAAAACCTACAGTTTTGCTTCTAATCTTTGTAGAGCAGTATCTCAGAGACCTCCAGAGGAGGGAAGACCTTCAGTCCTCAAATTAAGGGCATCATTTCTTTACAAATTTCCTTTTAAAGGCTGTGTCTCAAGACCGGCTTGTCAATCTCTGTGATAATCGAGGCAGCTAATTTTCCCCAAAATTCCCAATAACTGAAGCCATATGTTTTGCTTTGATACAGATTCGATCAAATTAAAAGACTGGCAAGAAACATAATTGTAGCCAGTATTTACTGCTAAATAGAGAGTAACAAAAAGAAGTTTTTAGTGTGTGCATTCAGTTTGGGATGATCTGCTAGAGAAGTAGGTTGGAGAGCTCCATATGTTAATAGCTGGTGCAAAACTCTAGGAAATAAAACACCTTTGTTTTTCCCTGTTGCACCCACCTTAGAAGCACATGGTCTCGTGCTTCCTCCTTCCCCTCTTCCTCTTGTGCCTTTATCACCTTCAGCTGTCAAATGAGATATGTCCTCTATTCCTAGCCCACTCAAATAACTTCTCCCCTTCTTTCCTGCTCTTTAAACCTGTATTGGGTCTGGCTGAGATGGAGTTAACTCTCCCCACAGCAGCCCTCACAGTGCTGTGCTGTGTATTGGTAGCTAGCAAGGTGTTGATAACACACCAGGGTTTTGGCTGCTGCTGAGCAGTGCTGGCACAGCATCAAGGTTTCTCTCCAACATTCCCCCCTCACCAGTAGGCTGGGGGTGGGCAAGATACTGGGAGGGGACACAGCCAGGACAGCTGACCCAAACTGACCAAAGGGACATTCCATACCATATGACATCTGCTCAGCAATAAAAGCTACAAGAGAGGAGGAGGAGGGGGGGAGGCATTCATTATTTACAATGTTTATCTTCTGGAGCAACTGCTCAGCGTACTGAAGCCCTGCTTCCCAGGAATTGGCCAGACATCGCCTGCTGATGGAAGTAGAAAATAAGTCTTTTGTTTTTCCTTTGCTTCTGCATGCAGCCTTTTGCTTTGGCTTTATTAAACTGCCTTTATCTTGACCCACGAGGTTTTTTTCCATCTTATTTTCCTCCCCTCCCTGTCCTGCTGAGGAGTGGAGTGATAGAGCGGCTTGGTGTACACCTGGCATCCACCCACGGTCACCCTACCACAAAACCTTTCTGCTGTCACTCTACCAATGTCTTCTCTTCTACCCTCTGATTTCCCAGAGAGAATATAACTGGACTTCATGTTGTCCCCGTATTTCCAGTCTCTGCAATCTTCGTGCCATTTTCACTGTCCAGTCACCTTAGTGAGATTCAGTGGTTTATGCCCAGCCTTTTTTCTCAATCATCATCAAAGCTGAACTATAGGAGACGACAGACTAACAGCTCAACAGAAAAGCATGTTCTACTTCCCCTTGCCAATGTGTCACAGCAACCTCTTCTTGCATGCTGGGGCAGCAAGTCATCCTGCTCAGGGTACTGTAAGCATATTAGGAGTGTGTAACTTTGGGAGGGGTAGGGGATGAGGGCTCATTAACAGCTTCTGTGCTTCCCAGTACAGAAGTAGCAATCTTCAAGTTTCATTTTATAGCCATCCCTTCAGTCTCCCTAAAACGGCAAAAGAAAACTCAGTTGCCACCAGCAAAGCCACAAAAATTCTTGCCCTAAAGCCACACAATAATGCAAATTCTCAGCCAACTCATGAACTGCTTCAATCAGACTCGCTGCAAAGTATCTACATTGGCCACCACTGTCTTAGCAGAGCTGGTCTGACTGTGAAGTTTGTGGTCAAATAAGATCAGCTGAGCAGCCTGTGATCTGAGCTGTGCTGGGAATATTTCCCCAACAAATCAGCACTATGGTCTCACACCCCGCTCTAGATCCGTAGAACTATTTCTCCCTCAAATTTTCTCTTTGCTGTATGGATGCAAGTCCATGTGCATCCACAGTTGGGGTAACTAAGACCTTAACTCCCATCACCTGTTTGCATTCTCATTGCTGAATAATGCAAGGCTTCCCTTCAAATGCCTGCTGCACTGTTACACACAGCATATGTGTAATTACCTTAAAATAAAACTCAGACTTAACCACTACTGCTCTAATTGCTGGTTAAGACAAAGCCTTGTTCAGATGACCAGAGTATCCTTTTCTTTATGCTGTGCAGGCTCGTTCCGAGGTCTGCAGTCTGGATCATGCTCATCAGTGAGCTAGCAGAGTAGTTCTTACTAAGCAGGCCAAAGTCCACAGTGCCACATTTTGGTAGCAGAAAGATGTTGCTGAAAATAATTGGGCCTGGCAGCACTCAATTGGTTTCCAAAACCAGTCCATTAGTTCCAAGGCTCACTGAGTGTTTGGTTGCTCTGTAAACCAGCCACATGCCTAGATATTGTGCCCAATTAATCTGGAATGAGTTTGATTTAACAATGTATATTTGCAACAAGCTGCCTCTGTTAAAAAAAAAAAAAAAAAGAATAAAAGAAAATAATTTAAATCCTTTGTTTTATTCCAGTTACACCTTTTTCCCTTTCTCTCATCAGCTGTGTGGCTGCCAGTGCCCACAGGTATTCCTCAGGGATGTGGCAGGAGACAACAGTACAACTGGCTTCTTGACAAGGGAGAGGTGGCCTGCCAACTGCTACCCATTGACTGGAGTGTGCGCTTGGCTCTGGGAGGCAAACGCTGCTGCAATATGCTCTCCCTGGAGAAATCCATCCTCAGAAATCATGACTAGCGCTGAAATGCTCCCAGGTCTCACTGCACTTTTAAAGTATGGACATTGAGCATCAGGGGAACCAGTTAAAAAAATATGCATTTAAGTTATTGGAAATAGTAATACTATGCTTCCTCCCAACACCATTCCTGCATTTTTCGAGTTGTTTTTGTCTGTGTTCAACCCTCATCAGCAGTAACAACAAAGACGAAGCAGACCCAGGCTCCAGATGAATGCTGTCTTCTGTCTGGTTTTCAGACACGCTGTCCTTGGAGGAATGAAGATTCTCCATTCAAACAAGTTTGCAGACATGCAGCAATGCAACTATTTTACTGTTGCTTTGCTGGACCGTTCCTTCCTGTAAGCTCATAGTCACCTGTAAACCAGTTCTGTTCACATTACACATTAACACAGACTCACAATTTGCAAAAAGGTACATCCTCTCTAACTTGGAAAAGAGAATATATATTGTTAGGGGTGTCTGGTTTAGTCTAGTGACCACAGCCACTATACTGTGGGTAACACAGTTACCCTGATGTAACTCCAGGCTCACTGCACTGAAAGCAGAGAAATCAATCTAGTTTCTAACTTCAATGATTTCTCCAAGACCAGCATATGGTTACAATGATTTCTAAAACTTCCAACATTGGAAGAGCCAGAATTTACCTACATGAATATGGTTGGAAAACACCTGAACGCAAATACTGAGAAACATTCTTGCATCTCAAGTATGATATGTTTCAGCAGCAGGGATGCTCAGGTTTCACTGATGGCCTCTATGACCTTGAGAACAAAATAGAAGAAACTAGATTTAGTTGCTTACTCAAGAGGACCCTAAATTTAGTCTCCATTTTTCCCCAGCCTACTTCACCTTGCACTGTTAGGTACAAGTACTGGTGAGAAAATGCAAAAATATCACATTAGTGATAGAGCCTAAAAGAATTAAATGAATTAATGCATTATGCCTCATGGGATTTCAGCAACTTTTAATGAGTGCGTGAAATATTTCTTGCCACTAACTAACTAGTTTGGGAGGAAGGAAGCTGATTTAAATGCAATTGTCCGAGTTCAGCCAGCCCAGCCTCAACTTTTGAGCAGTGTTATGAAACCTTCCTATTCAGCTCTAGAAGAGTTTTGCTAGATTGTCTACTTCCAAATCCTACATCCACTGAGCAGCCCCCCACTTTCCTTCCAGCAGACAAAGTCTGGAGTGGGGAGTTTGCTTCCATCTTTGGGTTGACACCATAGCCAAAAGAGACAGTACGGAGCACATACCACCTCCGGGCACCAAAGTCCCCCTCTCTGTGCAACATGGGACTGGAGCAGGAAGGGGCTGGCTTTTGCATGATTTCCAGACCAAATTTTCCTTGTGAGGGAGGGGAATGACAGTGCTGGCACAGAGTTATCCTCTTGGAGCGTTTTACCCTTTCGCAAAGCCCTCCCCAAGCTGTGCACGATCCAGCCCTCCAGGACAGCTCACATTTCTGACCAGATTGTGCACAAGGTTCCAGCAGCCGCCTGGAAAGTCACTCCAGCAATTAAGTGTTGGTAGATTTTTTTTTTTTTTCCTAAATACGAAGGATATGGCCCACTGTGCGGGGTATTGCAGCCACCCTCCCTGTCAGGCCATTTCACAGTAGTATTGTGGCGCCATGGAGAGGAGCTAATTGGATTTGTTGTCACCTCCCGAAGCTGCCAGGAGCTCACGTCTGCTCTGGTTACAGATGAAGACATCACGGTGACAGGCTTAGAGATGGCTCAGCTGGCATCCTAGGGCCACTAATAGAGCCATGTTGATTTAATGTCCGAGTGGAGAGGTGCAGACAAGCTGTTCAAGTTTTCTATTCCAAACAAAGCAGAGATCTGTTATCAGTTGTCTGCGGATCAGTAAATAAACTTCCATGTGGCTCTCACAGCACCTAACCATCGCTACAGAAGAATGACAAAGTATTTTAACATTGAGATGGTACTTTTAAATGAGAGCACTGTCTCTATGGTTTATATTGCCCTCAGGGAAATCAGTTAATTCCTTCATACATAAATTTTACTTAACTATGTAATTATGGATGAATCCTATTAGTCTTTAAATTGCTCACTAGTTAAAAGGTGTGCGTGTGTGTTTTCTACATCTCTTTTTTGAGGAATGTACAGATCATCTGCACTTATGAAGATTAAAAGCCTATTTGGGGATTTTTGTTTGTTTGTTTTTCCACTTTTCTTTTAAGTGAAAGCATAGAATTTTTTCGAAGGCTGGAGCATGATTTTTTTTTGCCTCTTCCGTATTGTACTGTCTACTCAGAGCACAGAACTGGGCTTAGGCAGTGTTTCCATTATCCTCAGCACTCTCGACATCTCTGTCAGCACTCACGCCGGCTCTTGCCTGTGTTCACGTGGTATCACCTACCTCTCCCTTGTGCTCCATGTTAAGTGATCACTCATGCCAGCATGATGAGCGTGAGAAAGACAGCTCAGACAGGACAGTGTCCTTTGATACCCATTTTCACAACTCTGAGCCAAAGCTGAAGTATAACTCTGAGTCACATTTTTGAGGTCTCGGCACCCAACGCCACATCAGATTCAGCACCTCCCATCTTAGTGCCGAAATGAGACCTTTCCCTTGATGACTCAAGGCAAGCGGAGCACTTTGAATAATCCAATCATGCCTAAATCTATAGGCATTTATGAAACACATCTGTGGTTGTTAACATCTCTGGTACTTCCATCAGTCCTGTTCTTTAGGAAATCTCAAATTCAGTCACATCCTGAACCTCTGAAAGGCAAGATAACAGCCAGGAGAGCAAGGTGCTTCCACAGTGCCACCAAGGAAATGCACTGAGGCCCTTCCAGCTGTCACCACCACCATCTCCAGCCAAGGAAAGCAGTGACTCACTAGTTTGTCTGACGCCTTTGGATCAGAGGATAATTCAGGCTGGCAGGGACCTCAGGAGCTCTCTAGCCTAAGCCCATGCTCAAAGCAAGGTCAAACTTGAGCCCAGACCAAGTCACTCAGGGCTTTCTCCAACTGGGTCTTCAAAACTTCCAAGTTAGTGCTGCAGCTGTCCATTGCCAGCACTGAGGCGAGCCTGGTGGGATAGCAGCCTAAGCCCTGAAGAGCTCAGGTAGGAGACTCACAGGAATATGACCTGGGTTGCACTAGCTGCAGGAGGGAGCTGCTCCTCCATCCCCCCAGGCTAGGGGTTGCTCCCTTTTCTCTTCTGTCATGATCTGCATGCTTGGTGACCTGGGCTGCCCCATGGAGAAAGGGCAAACGGAAGAAAAATGGCACCTATGGTGGAAAGATGCTTCAGATACCAAATGGCCTTTCTCCAGTCCCTCACTTACTGCCACAGGTATCCAAGGTCACACGGGGCCCGAACAGGCTGAGAGCAATATTTAGGAGTCTGGATGCAGGGCAATGGTATCCTCTCTGCTCTGCCAATACTCGATGTAAGCCAGAAGGAAAGCTGAAGACCCCACCACACAACTAACATGCAGCAAACCTGTGAATAGAAACAAATCAGGAGAGAAACAAGGACCCCTCTATTAATACTTGACTACACCATTTCTCATCCATAGAATGAGGGATTTTGTAAATGACACTGTTGTTACCCCCATTCTCCAGGCAGAGTAGAAATGTGTTGCGGCTTGCTCCAAGTCCTTCATCAGCCCAGCAGCAAAGTCAAGAGCCCAGGTATCAGGGTGCCGGCCTTGTGCCCAAACCACTGAAACCCACGTCTTCCTCCTCAACCAGTTATTTTCTGGCTGTCCTTATCTGAAGAGTGGGCAAGGCCTCTGTGTTCCACACAGCACTGCAAAAAAGCCTCAAACAAGCAGACAAAGCCAGAAAAATTGGACAGACTCAACACGCCCTCTCTCCTCTCCCTCGAGGGCTCTGCTGGGCCTCTGCTGTGTCTGGGGCAGCTGACCTTAATGGCAGGCACAACTGCCAGTCCTTCCTCACTCATTGCTTTCAACAGAAGTCATGCCCATGTGTGTGGCCATCCCCAGGGACATCAAAGTGTCTCTCAGCTACCAAGGCTCTGTGTCAATCTTGACTGGTCCCACTGCCCAGCAGCACAGCAGGGGTGTAGTGCCCGTGATGCTCCACACCACCAAGGAGGCCATCGCAGCCCCAGCCCACGTGCCAGCTGCCCTAAGAGTGGTGACCACACTCCTGTAGGCAAGGGTGGGAGATAGGAGTGCCCATGTACCCTCAACAATGATAAAAATGCAGCTGTTTAATTTGGTGCTGCTCAGGCCACGCTCCACAGACCCCAGGCGGATTGCAGAGCCAGTGGGTGGTGGAAGGACTGGCGCAGCTCTGAGAAGCAAACACTGGGGAGCTAAATGGTCACCAGAGGAGGGCGAGCCCCTCCTGGCAGCGCAGATCTGCCTCTTTGCGGAGACAGCTGGGCAATTACTTCTCTGATAGACATGTGGAGATAATGGAGGAAGAGGCCCACTGGAAGGCCATTCTGAAAATTTACAGCTGACCTTAAAACATGGTTGTGCCCTGCATGTTGTCCTCTGAGGTGTGGATGGAGCCTCCACATAGTACAGTGAAAAAAAGAAAAGCCTTTGACAAACTGCCCGTGAGCCCAAGCCGGAAGCCATTTTGACAATGGTCTGAGGACACGAGCAACAGTGGATTTTGGTGGCTTACAAAACTTAGCTGTTGTCCCTTTCTCGGGAATGCAGATTGGGATTTTCTGTGGTAGTGCATAGAGAGATACTAAACAGTTGGATGATGAAAATAGACAAGCTTAGACCGAATCCTCCTCACCCAGTGGTGCAACTGCTGTCTGAAAGCCTGTGGAAATTCACCACCTCCTACAAGCTGACCTCTCACACCTCCAAATTGCATTTTTCAAATGGCATCTTTTTCTTGCCTGGCAATAGATTTTCATCTTCAACACATCTTCATTTTTCTGGCACAGCAGGAACAGTACTTGGAGGAATGATCCAAAGAAGGGACACCACTTCTCAACCCTTTTTTCTAAAGGGAAGCCTCCTATCTGGTTACCATTGTCAGTAATCTCCACTGACAGTTACAGTCTGGAGAACTTGGACAGATTTTCCCTCTCTTCTCTCTAGGCTCCAGTTCTAGCTCCTTTTGATAATCTTCCCCAAAGCTGTTAGGACAAATCAGTCCAGCTTCATCTACATTCCCTCATATTAAATGAGCTAATTTGTGTGTTGTAGAGTCACTGAGTAGATTAAACAAAGCCACCCGGCTGGAGATACGGTGCAGTACTCCAGCTTTTTCAGGCTAACCATTTCTTCTGAAAAATAATTCAAAAGGATTTGGAGTGAGATCTGGATTAACTGAATTAAGATAATTCTGGCTCCCGAGGGCTGGCTGTGACATTTCCTTTTCTCTTCAGGTATAAGAAAAAGACAGTGTTTGAAAGAAAATATAAGAAAATTTTGACTGTAGATATAGTACACAGAGGGAAAGGCAATAGATAGGGCAGGTAAAATGACTATTTTAGCTTTTACCTACTGGTCTCTACACCAGCTTTAGACTTAGCTGAGAGAACAGTTAGTAGCATAAACCTTGGCTAAGAGGGCAATACACTCCACAGTGCTCAGTAAGTAGCAGACTTCAAATTCCCACATTTCTTATGGCCAGGAGCAGTGTGAAAAAAACACAAGCAATCTCCGGAGCAGCAGGTCTCCTATAACACCTGTGTGCTATAGCTGCAACCACGTTTTCCAGGGCTGCAGTACACATCCCAGGTCCATACATCTGCTCGCTGTAGCTTTTGACTGGGGCTGACCCCATACTTCTAGTGTCACCTTACTAATTCACTGGGCTGTGTCCAACCAATCTCTGTCTTAGCCAAATGACCAGCACAGTCCCTCACTACAGAGCTACACTTTGCTCTCCTTTCGCTTATGTTCACAGAGCACCACAAATCTTAACAGGGAGGAATTAATATCTAAACAGTAGCTGTTTGTATGCATGTCAGCACAGACTGCCCTGGCTGTGTCTGGAATTTGGTTTAAAGTTGAGTAACCAGAAGCCAATTTCATCAGTGAGAAAGCAGGACATGAGGAACTGTATCTGAACAAACAAAATTATCTAGTATCATGCCTTGTGCTACAGGATAGCACTTCTAGTTAATGCTAAGGAAGTTGAACCCAGCTTATTTTCAGCTTCCCATCTTTTATTCCATTAATAAAGCAGTGAAACAAAAGACCATGTGGCCTTCTTTCTCAGCTACACTGGATATGTCACGCTTTTCTAGAAGAATTTGTTTTAAAGTAATTTGGTTTGATTTTATTTCTACTTATGGCTGGTTCCAGCACTCTGCTGCGTAACTCCTGTTTCTCCCTCTTGCCTGGGGAGTGGTAAACTCAGGGGTCCCCAGCCCAGATTTCTCTTTCCTGCTACCACAAAGGGCAGACATCCTTCACCAAGACTAGGACAATTCTGAAAAGAGACCGCTTCTTTTCTACACAGGTAGTTCAAACAAGTGAGTTAAGATTTAATCACAGCAATAGCCAAGTATATTTTATGTATTTACTCCTGCAAGTTTACTCTAGAGGCAGAAGCAACAGAGAAACTGCTTCTCATCAATAAAAATGAGTTCACTTTCACTTCCCCCAGATGCTTTTTTTCTCAGGTTTAGCAATTAATCCAGTGTTCACTTGGATAAGGTCTCAGCTGATCCAGTAGCCACTGGCTCATTGCTATCAAGTTGCCTCTCCGGACAAATCATACCTATCTGCAAATAGACATAAATGTAGTAACCAAAAGCTTGCTATAGCAGTGAGCATTCACAGTGTGCAAGAAGCAGGCTAGGGCAGCTGATCAAAGTACGTCACTAAGCATAAGCGATCACCTCCTGATCACCTCAATGACTTGTAATATCAGAATCATGGGAAAGGCATCCCACCAGGGTCTAAAAGCAGTGGCAGAACACAGCCTTGCGTTACTTGTCCCATTACGTTGTCCAAGTGTAGGTTGGTGGGGGTTTTTTTGCAATAACAGGTGACATACACATTGCACCTTTAGCCATGGATCCCAAACCATGTTCAGTTAACTGATGTTTAATTTCAAATACATATGATTCACGCACCACTGAAGTCATTAATGCCATTGAAGATCTGCAACGTTCAAACGAAGCAAATGAACATGATATAGCAGCATACCACAGAAGACAAGGAATACCACATGCAGTTAGGAAAACAGGAGAAAGATTTAGATATGCTGAACATAAACACCTAAATTGGTGGCTAGTAGGAGGACACACTAATGCCCCTGTTCTTACAAGTAATACCATGTCAGTGCTAGAGACACTGGCTCTGCCTCACACAGAAGCCAGCCCCAGAGTCCCCTCTGTGATGGGGGAGAATTAGCAGCTTCTGGATGGGAGGAATGCCCTTGTTAAGCACCAAAACCAGTGTGTATTTTCCCCGGGGATCCTCCTCCTGCCTGGCTGCGGGGATGTGACCAGGTCAGAGCCTGAGGCAGTGTCATGGCACTAGCCAATTCCAGCTCAGATTTCCTGTGCTACAAACACTGTACCCTGCTGTTGTTGATTATAATCTTTATATTGTGGAGGAAATATGCATACATTCTTCATATTTAGAGGCATTAATTCTAAAATGAGTCATCAAATAGCTTATGGGCAAAATGAAAATGTTCAGAGCCAGCAACCCGGAAGGTGTAAAAGAAACCCCTATGCTACTCTTGCTGTTATTTATTTTTAGAGATCACTTTTGAGCAAAGTTCATTCATGACATTTCATAGTCAGAACCTCTGTGCCAGCATTCACACTCTCGCCTCCCAGCCAGAAGGTCCTATATTCATCTTGCATCAGATGTCGGCTCACACCCAGCACTGACACTGCAATGAAATATTAGAGAAATGCTGTACTCACCTTCACAGGGACAACCTGAGGGCACACTAAACCTCCTCCAAACATCAGAAATATTGACTTTTTGTCTGCAGAAAAGGACACCTAACTCCCAGCCCTGCTGCTCTGAGGGCACCTTGGTAACTTTGGGTAGGGAGACATAGCAAGGCTCTCTGTGCCTAGGAGAGATCCAGGTATAGCAGCTCCAGCTAAGTTAATTATTTTTCCTTCCTCTCTGCTAACTTAGTGGGAGAACAAAGCTGGGAAAGGGCAAGGATAAGTCTGGCTTTCCTCCCCTGCTCACATGGGGACCAGTGCTTGAAGCCCAGCTGGTTCCCTTCCCTTGAAGCCCAGCTCCTGGTGAGGCCAAGCAGCACCCGGGGCCTTTTGACTCTCGAGCTTCATGGTGGCCAGCACAGACCTGCCCTGGGCTCTAGTACTTCCCACCCAGCCTGCGCGCTCACGGGAGTAGCAGGACAGGTACTCGCGTGCCGTTGGCTGCACCAAGGAGATGGATGCCCCTGCACAGACCTCAGCGCACCTCCTCTGCTCCCCGCTTTGGTTAAGCTTGCAGAGACTTGAAGGATATCACAATTAAACTGTTTCCCAGTCAAAAAGGTGAATTTCAGCTCCCTGCCTCACAGCCTCTCCTCCTTCACCCAACTGTCCTGCACCTCCAGAGCAGGTAACTAATATCCCCTAACAGGAGCAAAGTTAAGTTGATAGGGAGGCCCCAAGGAACTGCCCAAATCGGTCCTGGCCAGTCTGAGAACCTGTTCTTGATGTGCAGGCTTTAACCAGAAATCCTTTTACCTGATATGTGCCCTAAGTCTCCACTTACATGTGACTGTGACAGTGTTATTTCAGTAATGTCAGTGCCCTGAGCCTTCTGGTAGTTATTTTGCAAAAAGTGGTCTCTTATACTTTTACAAATATATATATGTGTGTGTATATAGATATATAATACATCCATTTTGTCCCAGTGTTAAACAGAGAAACTTTTGAAATGCAGCTCTAATGACATGACTATGCAAGGCACAAAAAAATCAGATCCTGACTTCATATGCTAACATTTGTATCTTTAAATACAGCCATTTAGAAGTAACAACCCACCCACCCAGTACCATACTGCTTTTTCATGTCAGTAAAGACTCCCACTAACCTCATTTACCTCAACTTCTCTTTTACTGCCTCTCTGAACCCTGCTTAGTCTCCACATGTGACCTTGCATCATGCTATTCAGACGCACCCATTTCCCCTCTGTAGTGCTGCAGCGTCTAGAGCAATCGCTAGAAACCTTTAAATTGTTGTGCAAAAAAAAAAAGTCCATTGCAAAAGGCTTTCTTGTGCCTTTACTCTACAGTGGGTTTCCCTTAGCTCAAGGTAGTGAGTTCGCTTTCAGTACTACATATATTCCTGGCAAAGCTCTGTTTTCTGTGCTTTGCTGAACTCCTGAACACAGATGTCCCATTTGTGTTTCATTAGTACATCAGCCTCTCTGAGGCTTTCGACCTCTGCACTAGGCAATAATTACCTGGCGCAGACCCATTCCCTCGCCAGCTGGCCTGGGAGCTGCTCTGCTCAGACCAGGGCGCTCTCTGCTGTCAGCCCTTTCCAGTCAACTGGACAGCTCAATCAGCAGAAAATATCAAATATGGTTGTTGTTTAAGCTCCGCCAGCATTATTTCTGCTTGATCTGACAACATCTCTCCAAAGAAAGATTATGTTTCCAAGGTCTAGACATGAGACAGAAGAGTTAAGATGTCTGACAGGGTTTGTTGAGTTTAGAAGCTCTTTTGCAAGCAGTTTGGGCTGATCATGTTCTTCCCTTACTGCAAGCAGTGTTGTAGACACGTCCCTTTCTCAGGCCCAATGACTATTTAATTATTTGTACGAAGTGGAACAGCTCTGAGGAGAGTGAGAGAGGGTGGACGAGACTGACTATAGTCCCAGGCTGAGGGCGCTTGCCTGGGATGTAAATAGGCAGTTTGCCCCTAGTTGTTCCAAACTTGTGTCCCCTCCCACATGTGTATTCATGGGGTGGTGGGAATGATTTCACTTTTACAGATTTCAAGAGAGATGCAGATTTGCCTCAACGCAGAAATTAAAATCTTGGAGTTGCTCCCAAGCAATCCTTGCCTGCTGCGCCAGAAACCACACACCGTGGCAAAGGGAAACCCTGTGCCCAAACCAGAATATCTCTGGCCTCCCTGCCACATTTACAGTATGGCAGCCCTCGCTTTAGGTGTTCTGCTATCCGTACCTACTTGCAGAGGTTAAGGTTGAGAATCATTTTTTATGCAATGGTCATCATGTTTCTCAAACAGGATAGTGCAGGTTAAATACAGACAGGAACAGATGAAAACATGGACTAGGTGACACAGAGTCCCAGGCAAATATACGTTCACAAGATATCATTTCAGCATGTTTTAGAGAATATGAGACTGAGCAGCATCCAAAGATGAGGCATGGTATGTCCTAACTTCCACAAGAGTAGCACCCCAAAAAGAGTTTCTGGATGAGCTGAAGGGTTCTGGGGCATTCCTACTTCCTGTTTCACTTAGCAGATCCACTGCAATCCATAGGAGCAAAGGAGGATTTCATGGACTCAAAAATAACCCTGATAACTGATAAAAGAAAGCAAAAAACATAGTTTGTGATGATCATAGAATTGTAGAATTGTTTAGGTTTGGAAAGATCATTGAGTCCAAGTGTTAACCTAACACTGCCAAGTCCACCACTAAACCATGTCCCTAAGCACCACATCTACATGTCTTTTAGATACCTCCAGGGATGGTGAAACTCAACCACTTCCCTGGGAAGCCTGTTCAGTGCTTGATAACCTTTTCAGCAAGGAAATAGTTCCCAATATCCAATCAAAACCTCCTCTGGTGCAACTTGAGGCCATTTCCTCTTGTTCTATCACTTGTTACTTGGGAATCAAGAGACTGACACCCACCTGGCTACAACCTCCTTTCAGGTAGCTGTAGAGAGCCGTAAGGTCTCTTCCCCTCAGCCTCCTCTTCTCCAGGCTAAACAACCCCAGTTCCTTCAGCCACCTCTCATAAGACCTGTTCTCAGGACCCTTCACCAGCTTCGTTGCCCTTCTTTGGACACACTCCAGCACCTCAATGCCTTTCCTGTAGCGAGGGTCCCAAAACTGAACACAGTACTTGAGGTGCAGCCTCACCAGTGCCGAGTACAGGGGGATGATCACTTCCCTAGTCCTGCTGGCCATGCCATTTTTGATACAAGCCAGGATGTCGGCATACGTGGGCACACTGCTGGCTCATATTCAGCCGACTGTTGACCAAAACCCTCAGGTCCTTTTCCGCCAAGCAGCTTTCCAGCCACTCTTCCCCAAGCCTGTGTCATTGTATGGAGTTTTTGTGACCCAAGTACAGGACCCGACACTTAGCCTTATTGAACCTCATACAGCTGGCCTTGGCCCATCGATCCAGCCTGTCCTGATCTCTCTGTAGAGCCTTCCTACCCTCAAGCAGATCAACACTCCTGCACAACTTGGTGTCGTCTGCAAACTTACTGAGGGGGCACTCGATCGCCTCCTCCAGATCATTGATAAAGACATGAAACAGAACTGGCCCCAAGACTGACCCCTAGTGAACACTACTTGTGACTGGCCACCAACTGGATTTAACTCCATTTACCAGAACTTTTTTGGGCCCACCCGTCCAGCCAGTTTTTTACCCAGCAGAGACTATGCCCATCCAAGCCATGCGCAGCCAGTTTCTCCAGGAGAATACTGTGGGCAACGGTGTCAAAGGCTTTACTAAAGTCTAAGTAGACAACATCCACAGCCTTTCCCTCATCTACTGAATGGGTCACCTTGTCATGATGATCCAATAGGAGAGAGGTATCAGAGACCAATTTGTTATGTGACTTCCTACAGACCTTCTGCTGAGTATACTGTTTTCACTAGGTAATGCAACAGATTTTAAAGGAGATTTTACTTCAGGTAATGGAGCAGGAGCTATCACATTGCTCAGAGTCCTCTGTGGACTCTGATTTTTAATATTAAAAAAAGATGGGAACATTCTGAAACAAAAGGTGAATCCTTTATTTACAGGAGCATATGGTCATTATGTGTCTATTCTCAAAAGCAGAAAGGTAGAAGTAAGGCAGAGGAACCAGAAGGTAGAACGAGTGATGGATAACGTGATCTAGTGGGCCTAATTGAAAAATGGTAGGGTGAGATTTATAATTGAAATACTGATATTGATGACTTCAATCTATACAGGATAAGAACAACAATAATATTTAGCAATGATGCAGCACTTTTCATCTTTGGAGCTCATTAACTAATTAATCTTCACAACACCCCTGAGAGGCAGGTAAGTATTATTATTATTATTAGCCCATGAGAAAGATAAATCCAGGACAGAAGCAGAGGAAGGTAGAATTAAGAGCCAGAAGTGACTTTGTAATAGGGAGGAGGGTAGAAAATAACTCCCTTGTTCAGTCACAGCGAGGGGCAATTCCATTACCAGAGGAAGATGGCCTGGCACAGGAAATATTCATATAGGAGAGCCATCCTTTCTTCCAGACCGGAGTAAAAGGCGCAAAAGATGAGACAGCAACTCAAACAGGGGAGTAAAACTTATAAAAGGAAAATAAGATGAGTCAAAAGACAGTAGAATGACTTAATGCAAGCCAAGAATGGCAAAGGGCAACAAGATGCTGAAAATTTGAAACCCAACACCAAAGCCATGCTTTTTTTGTACTAGTGAACTATTGGACTGGTTTTCAATAGGAAAAATAATAATAAAGACTGTGTTTGTAGACGGTGAAGAATTAGCAAAGGCCTTGTTGATAAAGCTAGCGATAAAACACAGGAACTTGGCTATGCTGAACGGTAGGCTGGCAGCAGGCTCAGATCACAGAAATCCCACATATTAAAATGAGATAATTCTTGACATTTAATTCTCTTACTCTCTCCTCTTATGTGCGAGAGAAAACAGAAATATTGAAGGGAAAAATAGAAAGCAGGCATAACAGTAATCTTCCAAAGAAGGTAGGAGCTCATGTGGGCAAGATTGGGAGGAAGAGCCATAGGTCAAACTATTTGAGACTTGTCTTGATTTTTATGTCTTTCACTGAGATGTTCTGGGCCTTGTAACTACAATGTTACTGTATGCCTGCAAATTATCAGTAACGTTTTGGTTTTTTTTTTAAACACAGAGTTTCTCAAATTTACAAATGAGTATTTGCTCAGGCCAGGATCTCTGTTAAGAATAACAAACCAGAGGGCTTAAAGATTGTCAGAATAATACAGATAAGAGGAAATCTAAAGAGATGGTAACTGGTCTCTACAAATCTTGGCAGTGTTTAATCTGTAAATTAAAATAAACCATGTTATTCCTGACGTTTTTCTACCAAAGCAGGAAACAAGGCTGGCGATGGTGAGGAAGGCCAGTGGTACAATTAACTCTGGAGACAGTCAGGGGAAGAGCGACCTGGGAGGCTGCAGGTTCTCCTTCACATAGATATCAGGACTTGATTTTTCCGCATCCTTTTGATGCTTGTTTCCCATTTTAAACCCAGCTAAAGCCTTATACTTGTTTTTTAAGAATGTGGTGAAAAAAAAATTTTTTCACCCAGAGAAAATCTTCTGCATATTTAATTGACATGTAAAAATCATTTCTTTCTCACCACCCTTCTTCCTGCACACAGGGCTGATCTAAGAATTTGAGAGAAAGCAAAGCTTTCCCTGGGACACATCCCAAAGCAGAAGGCCAAAAGGTTTTGGAGCAAAGGCACATATGGTTTTCCAGTAGCCTGCTGGTAAAGGGAAGCCGAGCAATTTTTGCCTTTAGATCTTAGAATTTAGCTCTTGCACTCCTTTAGATTTTCCTAATTTTTGGAAGGAAAAAGTGAGGAACTTTCTTCCTGGCATCCCTGTACATGAGAACCACCACGGCTAGGACCTACAATTAGAGGCTTGCATGAAACCTGTAGCTTTTTGTGCCCTACAGACGTGCCACCAAGATGCACACAGTGTTTTCTCCATTCCACATATTTTCATGGCTGTATCAGAGATGCTACAAACTTTGACCCATGCCTTATGCAGCAATACCAAAACTTCACACTCAGTCTGGTCATCCAGGGTGAGAAGCAGCACTCCTGCCCTAGAAATTGTGCTGGTTTAAAGGTTCACGGACCACTCACCCCTGGCTGCTTCCCCTGGAGCAGTTCATAGTTCTGCCCTTGTTTCTTTGAAAAAGAAAATAGTTTAAAAGAAGTTTTATATCGTTCCTTGTAAGAGCTGAACTCAGGACATGAATCAATTGTGAGGAGCACTTTGGCACCCTCGCTACCGGGCTACAGTTGCCTCTTCAGTCGCGTGCTGTACTGTGGCACCTGCGTAGCATCTGGAACGGGTTACTGAAATAATAGAAAATAGCCATACAGTAGTAGCACATGCAGAATATGTAATTTTAAAGGTGGGGGGGGAGGGGGGAAGGTAAACAACACTATCCTATGTCCATTAGGTATGGCCTTCAGTGAGGCATGGTTTGTTCATTCCTGCAACAAGGACAGGAAAGAAATCTTTCTGCCTTACTCTAGAATTTCCATGCTTCTTACTCGTAATGAGAAAGACTTTTGATTTAATAAGCTGTTTCCCCTCTGCAAAAGAGCTCACTCTTTCTCCTAAAAGAGGAGGAATGGGGGGAGGCATTTACTGTGCTTTTTATTGAGTGAGCCACATGTAGGAAGATCTGAATAATCTTTGGGGGAAAAAAAGAAGAAGAAAAAAGAACAGAACATGAATTTCAGAGCATGTGCTTTTGTGTTATTCAATACGACTGATAGGGAAGGATAAGGTTGAAGTTCAAGGCAAGTATGGAAGTGTAATTTCTCTCTGCACAGTCACAAATAAAATGAGTCTCAGCTCTACAGGATTAAATTAATTAAAGATGGATCTTGTGCTTGATGCTAGTTTGATAGAACTAGAGTTTGTAGTGGTTGTATCATGAACATAAGTGGATATCTCTAGTGGCTAGCTAGTATTTTCTTTATACTCATGAGTGTTTACTATGGCACAGAAATGCTAACCGGTTTTATCACACAGTCATTATCATATCTTCTTCCCTTTCTCTCTGCTATTCAGGTGTTGCTGCTACAAAATGATTTCATATCAATTAGGAATTCCATTTCCTTCAAGGGGCTACTGAAGGAACAGCCACCTGTAATGCATGCTATTAAACTTCAGCTGCTCTGTATCTTCACAACAAGATCAGGTTTTTTAAACTCCATGTCCAAAATTGCAAGCGTTACCTAGGTATTTTTGCTATTAAAAAAAAGAAAAGAAAAAGAAAAGAAAAGAATAAAATAGAAATATACACTGTACCTGGCTGGTTGTGTCTCTGGAAAACTTAGTTCTTATGACACACAATATATGTTGCAAGAAAAATCTTCTAAAGGTGACTTTAAAGATTAAAAAAAAGTTGAAAATATATCAGATTTTTTCATCCAGCGTAAAAGTCAAATAGCAAACAAGTACTACGGAGTTTCTGTGTTGCTGTTGAAAGCAAAGACATTTCATTAAGCACACTCTAAAGATGACGGCTTCTTATCTAAGGGACAGCGATAAGAAACTCAACCAAAACAAACAACTTTCAACCCTTTTTTAGGGGGGGAGCTCTAGTTTCTGTGTAATTTTATGGAGAAAAAGATTTTTTTTTTCCTCACATACATAAAATAAGCCATTTGAGAACAAAAGTTCCAGATGTACCTTCACACCAGTTCCTAAAAAACATTAAGGGGATCTGGCATTTGGAAGGTTAATTTTCTTATCAAAACTATACAAAATCCTAATTTTGCAGAGTAGCAATTTGGAAAAAAAATCAGCAATGGGAAAATGTTGGTTATGCAGCACTAGACATTCAGTACTCAGGGGATCAATTATAAAAACACTCATTCAGCTATTTCTATTCAAATGAACACCTGAAGAGGAGGTCTCAATGGTTTTAAAAGTGTGTGGATATTACTGGATAAATGTTAGTCCAATAAAAGAGATCATCATCTGCTATTTGTGTGCATTTAAGTTGACACTAAAAAGATCTTTGTGGAATATTGCTGCTTCTTTTTCTTTTTGTGTGTGTGCATCTTTTATCTCATATTCCCTTAACACTTTGTGAACTGAAGAAAATAGACCAAATGAGCTGTTCTTTAAGATTAAAGGGGCAGCATTTAGTTGAACACACCTGAATGTGGAAGGAGTCTATTTTCCTCACACTTATGAATATGTAATGATGTGCTTGGAGGCACAGTCACGAACCCCTAATAAGAATTCACTAGTCTGTGTTTGAAAACAGACATTTGCATTTGCCCTCCGGTCACAGTACATGGGTCATTCTTATTCAAAAATTTATTTGCTTTATTTTTCTATTCCCCCTCCCTTTCCTTCCCACCTCAAAATATTTTCTCATTTCTAGGTTTTGTTTTGAGAAAAATTAAAAAGGGAGGGCTAATTCCCTCCAGAACATTCAGGATTCAATTAGAGTGAGCTTATTCAAGTATATATACATTTATTTGTTCAAGTGAAAAACTCCATTGTCTGATTTGAGGAAAGAGTATTTTTCGATCTCACAAACACGTTTACTTTACCAAAAGCATCTGGAGAAGAAACAAAAAAATCCTACATAGGTGCGTAACGCAACATTTTAAAAAGTGAAAATGGGAAATAACGTAATAGAAATAAAGTGATCTAGATTAGGGATATACTTCATAAAATTGCTTAAACACTTAGGAAAAGCTACCGCCAAGAAAAAAACAACAAAGCGTCATAAACATTACTATAGTGAGCTAATCAGTGTCACGTACCAGAGTACCAGCTTTGAAGGCATGGTATCCAGGTGGGGAAGAACAGGCTGTGGAGATTGGTACTTCATGAGAATATTGCATTTCTCTTAAAATTTCTCGTATAAAAAGCTGTTGGGGAGCGACTCCAAAATACACTCAGAATCATGTTTTTTGTTCACCTTCTAAACAGCATGTTGTGGTTTCAAATTAGTCACAGGGGAAGATTTTGCTAACATTTTTTAAATCCCCTTTTTTCAGTTCTTTCTCATTCCTTGTTTTTTCTTCAAAAAAGAAAAAAAAGAAAGAGAAAAGAAAAAGCTGAAAAAGAGAGAGAGGAAAAAAAAAAACTTGCAGCACTTTACCCATTATCTGAATAACAACCATAGAAGAATCAGGCGTTTGCCTGAAAAATAGCCAGAGACTATTTAAAACAAACAAACAAAAAACCACAAATAAACCCGAGCAAATTCATTTGCAGAGAATGGAATTACCGAGCTATTGCAAATCACTGTAAACAATTTCAGATGCTCGCTATCAAATCCCCATGTTAACGCTTATACATTCTACAGCTGTATTAAAGATTTCATCATCGCTTTGCTAAGGGTCAGTGGAAGTTAAATACCCATCCCAAAGCATGGGAGGATTTCAAAACATTCAGACTAAAAGTTGTAAGTCTAACGCATAGAGATGTTTGAGCTTATTGTAAAGACGTTGAGATAGTTCTTGGTGGGGCACATACGTCCACAGATATACACCTAAAGTATAGGTACGCCCTCAGTACGTACACAAGCACACGTGCGCACACAGACACACTCACACAGAGCTTGAACCGATTACAGTTTACTACACGTTTTCTAGATTTTGCATTACTATCACAAGTGCGACTTTGGTAGGAAGAAAGAGTCTATTGTGACAGCAATAGTCAAAGAGCAAACCATTATTTTAGATCTAACAGTGACACCTGCAGTTGAGCCCCACACACTAACACGCAAACATCTCATTTAGAAAAATATAGCCCTAGTTTAGAGTTGTTCGTATCTCCTGCTTAATTATCCTCGTGTACCTCAAATTTGCCTCTCCTATTGGCAGCACAATCAGTTGCCACACCAGCATGAATCAGCTTTTCCTCTTATAAAGCAAACAGCCTGCCATAAAGTATATAAATAGCCCAGAAAATCTTCCTTGGGCTGGTTGGTGGGAGCAGAGCTGCCCATGCGTATACACACACACAGATCTCTCTTCCACAAGCAGGCATTTCAGAAGAACCACCTGCATGTCTGAAAGGCTCATCTCCACATTTCAAAGATTTAATCACTTTTCCGTTAATTGCAATATAAAGCGTTGCATTCAGCATGAATAAGGCCTAGATAACCCGACGATTTTGATGAATCCCCTTCGTTTCCACTGCTCCCTCCTTGGTTTTGGTTACCAGCTGGTGAGTGGCAGTAACGGGGTCACTCTGGTCCCCTTCTCTCCCAGACAGTCCGGGAATTTCACTGTTTCACCATTATTTAAAGCACTTTGGGTTTTGGGTTGGGTTTTTTTGTTGTTTGTTGTTTTGTGGTTTTTTTTTTAAAAAGAAAAACAGTGCTGCATTTTGATTACTGCTCTGAAGGCTACTTTTAGAGGCCTGACTCTCCAGTTAAATAATATATGAAAGTCCATATTTAATTTTTCCTTTTCACTATTTTCACAACTTTTTATTCAGCTTCCTCCCATATACTAGAAAACAAGCTCCTCTTCATCACTTAAAAGCAGAAATTGCAACTAAAAGGTAAATCTTACTTTGCTGTAAGATGATTTTTTTTTTTTTAATCACCAATTCTTTTGACTCACTTCCACTAGAACAGTCTCTAACCAAGATCAGTACTCGTATTTCACCTAAGCACAGTATGAACCTGGATTTAATTTACAGCTCTGGGAGCTACTTCTTTTGTCATGTAAGCATCTAGAACATTGCGAATAAACGTGCGTTCACATGAACAAAAAGATTTCTTTGTAACTTTTGTCAATATTCTGCTGACTGCTAGTTCAGTAGCAGATGTGCTATGCTTAATGGTGCATAAACAAGAAGCATTCCCTAATCCCTAAATGAACTTCTTATCTCTAAATATATACAGGATAAGCTATCTAAACTCGATTTAGCAACTATGCTATTAAATCTACCAGAACCAAACAGTGAAAGAATATTGTTAAAGCCAAGCACCTGTTAGCAAAAAACAAAGAATCCTACTAAAACAAAACATTGCTAACCATAGATCAAAATAAATCAGATATAGTTCTACATAGATTAATTTCTATTATCAGCACATCTCGAACCCCCACGTCTTCATCTCACAAGTGCATACACACAGTTTGAAACTCCTCTGGTTTTGTTAGCGCCACACTCTGTCAGTCACAAGTCGTGGCAGAGAAATGAGTTGTTATCAGATCAGACTTTTTAACTGCATGTGAATGCAGATGGATCCATTGTGGGATTTAAGAGAAGTGCACAAAAAAAAGAAGGTAGTGTCATCTGCTGGTTGGATTACAGAACCCGGGAGCACGCTCGTGGTGCAGAGGTTCCTGCGGCATCACCGATTCCCTCTGTGGCCCCCGTATGTAGCTTAATACAGCACCTGAACATCTTCATTTCTGAAATGAGAGCATTTTCACCTTCGCTCACAGCCAGACTCTCCAGCCTGGCCCATCGGCTCCTCAGCAACGATCCCTCTCGTCCCTGGACCGTGCAGAGGAGAAGGCAGGGGATGCTTTGGGACAAACCCGGTTTATCGCCCAGCTGTCCCTGGCGCGGGTCCCCGTGAGGGGCTCGGTGTCAGGCCACTGCCTTCCCATTCACCCCCGGGACTGGGGCAGCCCTGCAGGCGAGTCCTTAGAGCCACGTGCAAGTTATTGCAGCCCCAAGACTGTGGCTCGGCAACGGAGGCTCAAATTTGCTATACAAGTGACCTCTTCCAGCTTCATCTGTGGGCAAACTCCCCAAGACTAACAGGCCGAGGGAGAAAATTTCCTT
Organism: Grus americana; assembly: GCF_028858705.1. Taxonomy (NCBI): domain Eukaryota; kingdom Metazoa; phylum Chordata; class Aves; order Gruiformes; family Gruidae; genus Grus; species Grus americana. The sequence continues at coordinate 55,271,771 of NC_072856.1, read as the reverse complement.
CCCTATCTTCCTCCTTTCACCTCCTTTTATTTGCATTGGAGCAGGGTGTCACAGGACCGCAGCAAGAAGCAGCCAGTTTCTTTTTTCCTTTGGAAAAAGTAGTGCAAGGAAAAGCTTGTAACATGTCACAGCCACACGTCCCCTGTAACTCCTGGAAAAGGAGCATTGCCACCAGTGAAGCCACCAAATGCATCTTGCTTTTAATAATTACCCGACCAAAAAACTAAAGTGTTTTGTGTAATCACACAAGTGTTTCTTAAAACAGTTGACTATCTGAGAAGACCATAAAAGTAAGCAAGCATACAGGGATTAAGAAGGAGAAAAAGTTACACTCAGGCCCACAAAACAGATGACTCCCGATATTATCTGCCTGGTGGTGTTACCTGCTACAGTGAGTAACTCCACCATAGTCCAGAGGATTCTCTTCTACTTTCCCTGTACTCCGTTGTTCCTCTTATTTCTCCTCCCTTCAGCATGAACATGATCACCCAGTACCTGTTGTTTACTGTGGACCATAAAAATCCACTTTTTTTCAACCTCTAGAATCAAAAAGTAGCATTAAAGAACTTTTAGCTTTCCAGACTTTGGCCTAAAGTATAACAAAATCCCAAGCAAAATTGTTGACAGCCTTCTTGGAAACAGTTGCATGTAGAAGAAGAGAATCGCAGCTCAACACAAGAGGAGGGCTCCAGTTTGGGACCAGAGAAGACGACAGAAAGTTGCCGCAGAGGTGCATTTTCAAGGTGCATTTTGTGGCATCTGCCTATGTTTTCCTCAGCTTGTGTTCATGTTATTGTCTTACTACCTTGGGAAAAGTGTTACAAAATCACATTAAAAAAAAAAGAAAAAAAAGAAGAAAGAAAAAACCCAAGGAAAAATATAATTTTAAAAGAAAAGGCTATGCATATGCAAAGTTGATTCAAATGCTTTCAGATTGCACCATAGAAAAGCTGTGGCCTAGTTTTTGAAATACATATTTCACTTTATTTTGCACACAGCTGGGTTTATATTGGCACTCACACTAATATGCAAAATGCAGTATCTTGTATTCATGAATGACTCTTTATAAAATGCCAGGAGGGCACCTGCTTTCTTTTCTTTAAGTCTATATAATGACAAAGAAGAAGCCTGTATTAATGGCCAGCTTCCAGCTCTGACCACAGCCTGGAGGGATTTATGCCAGCTGTACACAGGTTTGGAAGTAAACAACATGCCCCGGTCAAAAGGAGTTTCTTACACTCCACGGAAAGAGACTGCTAATGAGATGCAACGTGCTGACGGAGGGAGCGCATGTCAACACTAACCGCCTATGGAGCTGCTACAACGACGTATATGTGTGCGCAGATGCGTTGCACGCACCCTGGTCCTATCCAGTATGTAAGTCTGGTATATTATATACATCATCCAGTCCTCATAGCATTGCTGTAGACACACTAGCAAAACCTTTTCCCATTCCTGGTAGTTCTCAGGGTTCGGGCTGCCAGGGTGCTCAGCAAGCTAATTAGAAGTACCCTGGCCAGTTGTAGGTGGTGGGATTTCTTTAAAAAACAAACAAACAAACAAACGAGAAGCATCGTATGTCAGTGGTTTAGAAGGCAGGCTATTGAAACCACTCCTCATCTTAAGAAGTTGCTTTGTCTGCCATTCAAATCTGACAGGATCTGTGTGCATTGAACATCAGATCGTGATGCAAAACTCATGTCTGTCTCAGAATTTCCCCCCCAAAAAATCAGGAAAACATACGTGAGACAGCTTGATAGAAAAAAGAATTTTCTTTAGTGTAGAGTTGATTAAACATGTACTTAAGAAAAAAATGTTTCTAAATGAGATATGGACAACAAACATCAGATATATTTCAGAGACATTTGCGCAGAAACGTAGAACTTCCAATAGAAATTTTTAAAATTAGACTGGTGTATACTCATTATGTGGGCATGTTAAAAAAATTTAGAAATTCAGCTCTAGCCTATACGAACTGGAGTTGATCAAAAATGTATTACTATCTTCCTACATTAAACTTTTCTACGCTCTGCAAGATTGTTCCTGCAATGTGCTTTCTTGTTCTGATTTCGATTAATTCTTTTTCCTGACTAAACAAGGGCGCCACAATCATCTCAGTGTGCACTTCTGAGGTAAGCAAGGTACTGTAAGGTCAAATCAGCCTGAGTTTGATCAGGATGTTATTGAGCTAATAGCTTTCCATCATTACTGCGCTGCATTCCACGTACCATTTGATTGCCAGACTAGAAGCTGCTGTATTTCACTGGGTATCAACCTACGTATTTTGCCAAAAGTAAAAAGAAACAGAAAAGTGATGGACATGATATAGAGATAATAGAACAAGCATGTGTACAATATTGCATCAAATCCCCTAACCAAACTTCCAAGAAAATTAAAATCTATGAAGATAGAACTGTATTTGTGATCATTTCCTCAAAAAAGTAACAGTCTTTCTTCCCTTTCCCAACTCCAGACTTAAGCTATGTCCTTATTCCTGCATCAGAAATAGGCAGAACCGAATAGCAACTGGAAAACAAAACAGTTGTTAAACAAAGCTGTCTTCACACATTTACCCTTGGCTCCCAAGTCCCTGCAGCAGCCTACACCACGCTTACCACAAAAGGCTTTGCCACTTCCATCAAGTATCAGAACAATTAGAGGTGTTTATTCCTGGACCAGTATACTGCATATAAAGTATAAGTCTTCCCGCAGAAGTTAATTTGTAACTTCTTTGAGATTTCCCTCTGAAAGATGCAGTTTGCACTGCAAGATGCGAGTTTGGCAACAGAGCATCTGCAGCATTCTGCTCAGAAACACAGCAGGATGGGAGAAGACTGTTAACTAGTTCTTCGTCTGATAAAGGTATTTGTTGCAGAATGCAAAAATTTATTGATCAATTAAGTTATCACTGAACTCACTAGCAGCATTACGTATTTTACTAGTAGCAAAAAGAATCGACACCAAATGAGTTTGACACTGTCACTTCCTAGGAGGACTCCAAAATATTTTATGCACTAGAAGAACTATGAGAAATAAAGTCATCTTCCTTTTCTTAAGGTCAGACCAATGTCCTCTGTGAAGAAGGTATTGCTGTCACGTGTACCATTTTGTACATACACACTCGTCACATACTGTAAACACCAAGCCAGATTTCTCCATTTTTCAACCTAGCAGCAAAAGCAGGTATGTGCCTTCTGTATTCAGGTGACAAGGTAGATTCAATAAAGTTCTGATGAGAAACAAAATCGTATCAGAAATACTAAGCTTAAAATCCTCTGAGATCCATCTCCATTTTTCTTTATTTCCTCATCCCTACTCCATATTCCTGCTAATCCCATTCCTGATATGGAATATTTTTAAAGTATTGCATAGCCTCTTCTTGGATGCAGGTAAGTAAACCATGAAGAGACATGGTTTACATGTCTGAAGAGACATTAAGTGAAACCAGGAAATATTAAACAAATAGAACTACAGCTTTGAGTCATGACATTATTATTATTATCATCATCATCATTTATTTCACTGGGCTGGTTGTATGAAGCAGATAATTATCTTTGCAAAGACTAGTAACAATTCAGAATTGTAGAAAAGCTCTGGGCATTGTCAGAATAGAAACTGCTATTATTTGCTGTATCTGTTTTTCCTAGTGTGAAAGTTTGGTTATTGTTTGCAGTTATCCAGGAGATGCTGATTTAAACCCAGCAATTAGAAAGGGCAGTCAGGCAGCTAATTTTCTACTTTTTCACTCCACTGCTGAATTACTAGGTGACCTTGGGCAAGACAACTACTCTATATCTCCATTTACCCATCTAAACTGCACCTATTGTATTTATTTAGCTCACAGGGGCCTCAAGAGGCTTAATGAATGTTTGCAAAAAGCTTTGAGATCACCAGATGAAAGGTGCTCATATAAAAGTCCAAAATATTATAAAGTCAGTGAGAAAAAAAAATGGATAGGTGCCAAGAGAGTCAATTGGACAAACGGCTTCTCCTATCAGTATTGTCCATATTTCAGTTTCTAGTTTATCAGTGGAAATATAGACGGCTGTTTAAATAAAGTCTCATGCATGTTCCACTGTGTACAGAACAAGTCACCACAGTTTGTAGATCTGAAAACAGAAAGCTGTAAAAGAATTCTTGGGAAGACATATATTATACTTCAACTCCAACACAAAAGAAGTCCTTCCTCCAGAGTGGTTCTATACTCCACAGAAGAATTCCTAGTGCCAGTCAGCAGCACATACATAGAGTTTGATTTAACATTTTTATATACTGTAATTTTTTGATCAATGGGCACTGGGAAGGATCTTCCCTTGACTGTTTTATGAGGAAGAGCTTGAATTTAATATCTGCAAGCACATAACCAGTGCCTAAATAAATAAGAAACTCCCTTCTCCCCAAGGATCCTAATGCTATAGCATCTAGGTCACTGCTATTAACCTCTTCACCAAGGAATTAGAAATAACTCCAGGATCCCAAGTAAACTCTATTCCTTGGCTGACCAGATCCCCATCTGTTCTCATTGTTTTCATCCCAACCTGACGAGAAGTAGTCTTACCTTACAATTGCTCACAGAAACGATCCAAGACACTACAACACAGCTTCACTTTTCAGGTCCTGTTATACTTCAGACAGCACCAGGCCAGCTAAAGATGGATTTCCTTGATACCGTGGCATATCACCCCCACCCACCCCAAAGCCTAGCATACCTTTTGTATTCGTGGGGTTTAGTTGCAACCCGTCTCCCAAAGACAAAAGTTTTAAGCGTGCTTCTGTAGGAAAGAAAAGCACTGAACATATTCATCCTGTCCAAGAAAAACACAGCTAAAGCAGAAGATACGAGGCCAAGCTTTAGATACTTTGAGGGGCCTTTGACAGAGACAGGCTTGGATAACAAGAGATAAAAGATGTGGATAGCAATCAAAGCATTATTGGCAAGCGTTCAGCATAGCAGACATCAACGTAACTATCAATTAGGTTTAGTTTTTGCTGCCTCAGTTCAGTCCTCCAGGCAGAAGAAAGTAGGAGGATTTTTAAAATAACAGGACTACTTAGGAGAGTGCTGGAAGTAAACTAGAAAAAAATGGGAGGTGTTGAGAAGATCTGAGGGAAAATGGGATCACCATAGGGCACATCCTCTTCACTACTATAGGAGTACAGACACTCATTTTCGGATGAAGGCAGCCAGCCTAGAAGTACTTGTCAAAATGGCAGATACAGGGGTCCATGTTACTTCCAGATTTTATTCAGCAGTGTTGCACAGGCTGATCCTCAAAAGGTGGTAAACTTGAACTTCCACTACTCGCTTGGACTAACTTCTATAAACCACAGTAGTGCTTCTGTGGAATGCCATGCGCACGGGAGTAGCAATGCACTGCCATCTGCCGCTTTGTAATATTGACGTGCTTTTCTTTCATCTAGAGTTGTCAGGCATACTACACTAAAAAGGACTCTTTTTTTTTAAATCAATAGAAAAATAGAAGTGGTAGGTTATTTTTGCATTTACTGTATAAACTGCACTTCAAAATTAAGTATTCCTTAAAAAACTTAAAACCCTTTACACTTACCATTGTGAAGAACATAAATGCAAACCATGAAGAGAGTCATACAATGATGTCTTCCCCAATTTTCAGACAAGCTTCCATATGAAAGCAACTGGAGCTTGGACAACTAGAAAAATTCCTAACTTGTAAACAAAAGAGAAGCCAGTCTTTCAATGACGTCCTCACCACCTTCACTGTTTTTGTTTACAGGGTGAGATAGACCACAGATCTACGTCATTAGTTTGTACCATCAGAAGCTGAAAAGTGGTGTAGCCAAAATTTATTTTCAGATATGCTATATTTAATATGGATTGTACCAAGGCATCAGTGAGCTACAAAGCTTGCAGACCACGCACAAACAAATGGAAAGAGGAAAATAGGATTAAATAGCTGATAATCAGAATAGCAAACAGGTATACAGTTTTTAGGATATAAATGTCTCTATTTTTCCTGGGGAAAAACCACCACATGCAGGTCTGTGTGTTTATATAAAAATATTTGTTTTAAAAAAGGCAAAATAGGACACACCATGTCTCCAGAGAAAAACAATATCAAGTTGCCCAATTTTGTTGTTTTCCTCTACTGGAAGACTGTTCTAATAGCATATACAGGAACCCTTCCTCTTTCATATGATGCCGTTAGAACCAATTTACAGCAGGATATAAAGACGATATATCCGATACAAAACAGAGATTGGAAAACTAGTACGAGTTTCAAGTCGCATGTGATTCATGCTTACAGTAAAATCCCATGGAATAATTTTAAAGCATCTTCTATATGAAAATTCCAAGACATTCTTAAATGTTAACAGCCAGTATTTGTGAGATGTCTGATAATCACTAATCTCATTTCGTATACAAGGAGGTTGAAGCAAAGAGTCAATAGCCCTGTCAAGGTCATGTATACACAAGTCAGGATTAGAATTCAGGTTTGGCTTTGCTGTGAGCCAGTCTTTCTAATAAACTGCTTCATATCAAAGTGACGAGTTACAGTTGGGGGTGGTTTGTTTGCTTACACACTATATATTATTTTTCCTCATAGCCACATTAAAGCCTCTTTGAAATAAGATGACTATGACCCCTTTCATTTTGAAGAAACTAAAACACTGGGACTATTTTATAACAGGAAACATCCTATAGCACCAAAATGAGCTGTTACAGCTAAAGGCGGCACTGGTGACGTGCGATGTTGGTGGAACGCACAGGAACAGACAACTCATTCCCATGATTCTTTGAAAGTTTATGTCTGTTGTCAGGTAGGGTGTGCTGGTTCAGTTTGACACGTAACAGAGGGTGCTGAAAGTAAAAATGAGTAATTTGAGGTAATCTAAAAATTTAACATACTAGAAGATTAAATAGTAATAAATGGTAAAGATATCTCTATTTTAAACAAAACTAGAAGCCTACTTTCATAATGAATGTTCAGATTACCTTTGAAAAACTAACAGGCCAGAAAGGAAAATCAACTCTGCAGTGACTGCAGCAACTCAAAGTGTGACTTACATGCATTTTTAAAAATACAGCCTATAGCAAAACAAACATAAAAGTATTCTTTAAGAAAAAAAAAAAAAAAGTCCTAATGGTACTAGAACAAACTTGCCATTTTGACTTTATCTGCAAAGACAGAACATCTGGTGTGCTTCTGGCTAGACAGGTCCTATTCAGAACAACACTACTGAGACTATGAACCAATTCCTACACCTTCAAAACAAACATAAAGGCAAGAGTGAGTTAGCTTATATCCCTACATTAAAAAAAAAATCATCTTAGGTTACTATAATCACAATCAGTTAATTGACAGACTTGAGATTCTCCAGAATTAAATCTACATTTTCATAAAAATTAAAAAAAAAAAAAAATCAAAGTTTAAGTAGCCTCAGTCAAAATGCAAAATTTAAAATTTGAGAAGAAATTCCTTATGCCTATATCAACTACTGGAAAAATGTTACTACATCAGTTCTACTTTTTTTTTTATTCACAGCAGCTACTACAAAACAAGATTTCATCCCTATCTAGGTCAAAGACTCATAGAACAGAAGCCCTTTTCTTAGTGTTTTCTTGGTGGTTTTTTAAGAGAAAGAATACATATATAAAGAATGAATTCATTAATTTATTAGTAAACTACTACAAATTTCAAAAGAATTAGGAAACAACATCCTGTGGGAAATAACCCTGAAAAAAGTCTATACTAGTATTTGTACAATTTGTCCACAGAAGATGATCCACCACCACTTAAATGTGATCAGACCAAAAGCACTGATCTTACTCCTGTAAATACATTCAAAAGCAAAACATTGAAGTAGGGGCCTACTGAAACTGCTTTTTAAGTCATTGTGCTTCATTAGGGTTGTGAGGATCTTTTTAATCGGGCTACCTACGAGGACTAGATGCTACAAGGAAAAAAAAAATTACTAAATGAGATTGCATTTAGTGGTCAGAGCGATCACTGGTGTATAGAAAATCCACACACTGTTCTGGATGAACAAACAGTAGGAACAATCACCAGTAATTCTAGTATACTGCATGAGCAGATGGCCTCAGCTATCAAATGTTTTATCAGTCTTACTGTTTCTTACATTGGGATGGATAAAAAACATACATGATAAACCATGGCTGAGACAATGAATGCTTCCATCCATCATTCTGGGCTTCTCTGATTCCAACCATGTGACTGAGTTGAATCAAGTTTATGACATCTTGGCAGGACGATTCCTACAGAAGCTAATATCTAGATTGAGTACATGAATAATGCATTTATTCCCCATAAAAGCAAAAAATGTTAATTTTAAGAACAAGAGATTTCTATTTCACTTCATTGAACCAGATCAGAATGAAATATTTTACAAGTCCTAGCAATCATTCACAAAAACATCAGAACTTACCTAACGCTAGCCTGTACGTTGCCACTGAAAGGGCATTTATTCTCAAGAAGCTGTAAAGTTTTTAAAAAACTGTGTGACAATCCAAAGTAAAGGAAATCTCACTTTAAGAACACAAGCTCAAAATCTAATAGAAATCCTTCCTATAAGCTGCAGACTCCTCTCCCCATGCGCTGAACAGGCTTGGCACAGTGTCCAGGCACGGCCAGCTCTCTGCTGGGGGCAACGTTCTTGGCTGTGAAGGCAGAGCATGCCCTCTGTCACTCATGGCGAGCAGTCCTGTCCAACTGTCTCTTTTCGACAACTTTATCATCAATCTCTTTATTAACAGCTCCACTGCAGACTGAGAACGCAAACAAGGACAGTGCGCATGCCAGGTTTCTGGAAGGCACACAGCAGCAGGCACCACACAGGGCAAGGTTTCGCTGAAGCAGAAGCTGTAGTACAAAACTCTTACACACTGTTTTAAGAAGTGTATTTACTTAGAATCAAACCTGGGGAGAGGCAGGGGAGGGGGAAAGTTACTCTTCAAGTGTCAAGGATTCCCTCCCCCCCCCCCCCCCAAGTTTTATTTTAATGCCATTTGAAATGCCGGATCCATGAAGGGTACATGACCTAACGTTCCATTCAACTTTAACAATTTTATCTGCTTTAGGTTAGCGTATGACCCTAACTGAAGCAAACATCACAGAAATATCTTAGATGAACTGAAGAGTTGGAATTGATGTATAATTTTAAGCATGTAAAACATTTCATTGAGTAGCCTTATTAAGGAAATTGTAAAAATACAAGCAACAAAGGAATTCACGAAGTATTTGCAGGCTAGCGCATCTCAGAGACAAAAAGACATTTGTACTTGTAAACTGTCCAGTATCTGTGTGGGCCACAGTTATTATGGGGCAGTTTAAATGCATTGGCCATTTTCCTAAGTTAAATAAATAAATGCAGCTTACCTTACCCAACAAGTTGGGAGTTTTTATCACCTTACATCAATAGTAATTTTCCTCTTCATCCTTTCCTATTACTTGCCTGGATTCTGGCTCTTATTTAAAGACAGTAATTTACTGCAAAACCCAAGCCTGATAATAGCTACGTACACCATTCAAGAGTTTTTCCCCAACCTTTATTATGCTGTTAAATTTGACTTTTTCCTAAATTCAGTATCTTTAGAGTTTGAGGTAAAAATTTAAAAAAGCGTGTACAACATTGTCATTCTTAGTTATTTTAAACACTCCACTAGAATACTGAGGTCATAAAAATACAGAGGTAATTAAAAAACCAACCAACCAAACCCCAACACAACACCAGACATGCTGAATAGGAACTGTGATCTGGTTAATCCATTAAGTGTGAGAGGAAGAAAAAAAAATTACCTAAAGATAGCATTCCATAATTTAGTCAGAACAATACAAATATGCCTACACTTTATTAAAAAAACAGTAGAGTTTAAATATCCAAAAAGCAGATGGGACATCCAGCAGTGGTTCATCATATTCTTTTTCATAATAAAACATGCCCTCTGAAGTTTGATATCAAAGTTTGCATTCTTTTGGTGACGATAGCAGCAGATGTTTGATGTTTGTAGATATTTCAAATTATCAGTTTGAACTTTGTAGACGTATCAAACTGCATCTGCCTCTATCACCAAATCCAAGATGCTTTCTTTCTATTGAATGGATCTTTAATTCAACTAAGATATTAAACTAAAAATGGTTTATTACTGATGTTTTTCCAATAAGAACATTGGATCTTTATAAAAAATAAGTGAACCTACCAAACACTCAGCTAACCTATGTGTATAGAGACATTTGCGAGTGTACTATCCAGATTTCCACATTTTTAAGTGACAAAATTTTTAGTGAATATTGTTCAGTGACAGTTGTGCCAAAAAGAGGTTAAGCACAGCAAAGCTACCCGACTAGTGCATTTACAGTTACATAAAGGATACCAGGATCGCTCCAACATGTAAAATGCCTTTTGTACAAATGCACACAACTTCAAAAAAAAAAATGTATTATGAGAAAGTAAACATACTCTGCTTCCTCAGTATACTACCACAGCAGTTGTTCTTGCATTTAAGTACAGATTCTGGCTCAGTAATATCTAGCAAATTCTTGCTATACTGAATTATTTTTGGTTATTCTAGAAGCTGAAGAACTCAGTTTTTATAGTTGTTTAAAATTGGTTCTCTCATTAAGGTAAATTTACTATCAATTGATACTCATTACTACTCAGTTTTTATAAACTTGTAGCTATAAGTTTAAAGATTTCGCAGTTTTAAAAAAAAAGCGGTAAGAAATGGCATGCACACATACTACCTACGGCAAGGAAGCACAACTTTAAGCTAGAACTCATCAACTGAAATGTCTGATTCAAATCACTATGTCTAAAGCCATCTGTTAGAACCACAGCTTATTAATGTTAATTATTTTGGCTACAACAGTAATTTTCAGCTTCTTGTTTGCAGATCCTTATGAGTCCATGAACTTACTTCTGGAGGTTCATGATGGGTAACTCAGAAAAACAAGCCTATTGAAGCCTATTGCCAGTAGATTGAGAAACACTGAACAGAAATTTGTATATCTACTAGCAGATTTTTATTGGTCAGAGAAAATAAAAGAGGAATTAAAGCCATAAATAACATCAGCAGTGATGAAAGGGAAATGGGGTGGGCAAGATATAAAGATGATGAATCTGTTCTAAACAAGACAAGCAATTGCATGCTGTGAAAAATATATACCACACAAAGGTTTATTGTTTTAGGCAGGGTAATTATAATATGAAGACCATAATCATCAGTGGTTTTAGCAGTTAAAGAAATTTTAGTCAAAAAGAGGCTACTTATTAAAGTTACTCACATCAAGCATTTGGAGGATTGGGCTCATGCTGATAGAAAGATCAATCAAGTGATGCACAGCTACTTGTAATTTTTACTTTTATTTCAGGGCAATCTTAAACTATTTGACAAGAAGAGAAATAGTGCCATCTGCTGACATAAGAAATTGTCACTTGCAAGAAAAGCAACCGTAAGATGCCAAAACTGTTACATCTAATGTTTGTAAAAAATGGAGTTCAAACTTTTGAAGAAAGCAGTATATCCCCAAAGTGTTTATGCACACATTTCTTCTAGTTTTGTCAGCTTTTAAAACTGTAAGATTTTGAGACGGACTCCTAATCAGGAAACAAGGAATGGATGCTCTTAAAGTGTTTGTGGGTTTGGGGTTTCTGGGGGGGGGGTGGGTGTTGTTTTTTGTTTGGGTTTTTGGGTTGGGTTTTTTTGGGGGGGTGGTTTTTGGGTTTGGGTTTGTTTTTTTTTTTTTTTCATAATAAACTCTGCTCCCACCAAGCCACTGTGCAATCCACAACCTTTCCCTATAACAGACTAGAACTCAACATCCTGCAGAGTGTTACTTCCACTTCCTCTATCTAACATCATGCTTCTTTAGAAAACATTCATTTACGTACTATTTCTTTTAGGACATACTGTATTTTGTCTTAGCAGAAAATTTAAGAGCTAAGTATGAATTAAGAAAGTAAAATCAATTTTGTATATTCAGAAAAAATCAGACAACTATGGGATTGTGCTGTTTTTTATTGTGTTTTCAATGGAGAAATACATCATCTGTTTACAAAATAGCTCTTGAAAAATACAAGGAGTACAGATACTATAAAACAAAGCAAACTCCAGTCATGAGACACTACGTACATCATGCGAAAGCAACAGTCTGATCTCCAGGTTATGAAAACTAGAATTAAAAAGTCACTATACAGAAAGGTTCCAAGTTTCCAGCTTGGCAAAACTTGGGTGCAGTTACATGAAACGTTTAATAAAATGAAAAAGATTTTCCGATGTGTAAACAAAATGACAAGACTAAATTTGTGCCTGGCAATTTCGATCTAAACTCCATAGCTACACAAAATACACAGACACCTTGTACACTTCAACTGTTAATATAACCTTCTTTGGGGGGTGGATGACAGCAGGCTGCACAGGGCAAGGAAAAGAGAAGTATTGTATACTAGACATCTTAGACAAATGGCAAAAGAAAAAACCCTTCAGTTACTGCACAGCCTAAGTAAAAGATAAGCTACACTCTGACTTTGGAGAATTAATTTAGAAGGATAAGGGGAAGAGTGTAAGTAATTTAATTTTAACATGAAAGATGCACGTGTAATAGGATGGAGCACAATGGGAGAAGAGAGTTCTTAAAACATGCTAATCAAAGTATGGGAAGTATGATTTGACATCCCACATATTTCAGACTTAAGTAATAGTAACATGAAGTTTGTTATCTACATCTGGTATTACTGTTGGTATCCCTCGTGTTCCTCAAATACTGCTGTTCTTTGCCATGAGAGATTCAGTTCTTTCAAAAAGAAAAAAGTTGTTACTTATCTTTTTTGATAGGACTACAAGAACAAAAAATAGGAGTAAAGAGAGCTTACTAGATGTCAAGTGCTTACTAGAAATATGAATTTTAAAAATTCAATGTTGTTCAGTATGTAAAACTATTTCTGATGAGCCATCTAAAAATAAAAAGGTTAAAATTCTTAGGGAAAAATCTTTTTGCCTTTATTTAAAATTTGAAGCTTTGTAATGCATACAGGACTTTTATGGAGTGTACAAAAATCATCTTATATTTAGTGATTCAAAGGCCATCAAGACAGGTGTTATATTCACAGGCACGTAATATTCACTTAAACACTTTAGTCATGGGACAAAATTTTGCATTTGTGCCTACAGGCCACAAGATATTATGATTAGGTAAGGGGCAGGGGGGAACTCAAATAATGGTCTGTCTTGTTTTTATTTTGTAAAAATAAGTATTGTCCTATATGGTGCATACAAGCTGCAAAAAAAAAAAAAGCCCCCCAACATTAAACGCAAAAACTTTTCCCAAGAAATAAAGGGATCAAAAAGGGAATAAAGAGTTTCATTAGCTCAAAGGAAAGTTTATTTGCTGTTTGATTGATGATCTGTATGCACCTTAAAACAATCCTATAAATAAAAGTAGACCACATCTTAATCATGTCCCACCAATACCAAAACTTCCCAATTACTTCCTCAACATAAGTCTTATAACCTCAAGATTTGACATTTCATTTTAAAGGCTTACTGCTGCTTGATGGCAGTTGAACTAGATATACTACACACTTTGTTTTCAATGTGTAGTATACCATAGAACATCATCCAATTTGCAGATTACTACTATTGAAGAGATTCTTCAATAAAATGAAAGTGTATCAGCTGAAGATCTAAAATTAGTCATAGTCCAATAAAAAAAGTACATAAAAGTGCATTTAAGGGATTCTTATGCCAGTTTTATCTCAATTTTGAAACAACGCATCAAACAAATTCAATCAGAATGTCAAATATGGCTACAAATAGTGTTCATGTTTTTAAAGGCAGTAATCCTTCGAAATATTTAATGCAACTGTTGCTAACACATTAATTGTACTCCTGGCTTCACATACTAACCTGGACTTCCAATCGAGTGGTGATTTGAGCCCAGAAAGGGAAGTGCACAAAATATACCTAAATCCATTTGCAATCATGTTCTAGTCTTGCACCCTCCGTTCTCCTTTTTTTCTAGCATTAGAAGACAACAGGTTGAGTTGGCAGATACTGTTTATGGACCCCTGAGGTTTTTTTTACCGGTTCAATCTCAATTTTATTGAATTCTTGATAACAGGAATAGGATTTGCAGGGAGAGCAGGGATATCTGAAAGGTCTGTACTGGGTGTTTTCTGAAAAGAAAAGGAAAGAAAAGAAGTTTGGTTGTATTTTAACTTTAGAAATATTAAAAGAAAACTATTGTAGTAATTGGCACTAACTTTCAAAAACAAGATCTTTAAATGAGCTTTTAGGAATATACCAAGATAAGGATAATTATAAATTGTAAATTGCCTACACAGTCATTATTAAGGAAAATTTGTACAAGAGTCTCTTTCATAGTGTGCATTTCCTTTTTCGACAACTGCAAGAAATCAGGAAGTGCAGCAGATAAAGCTGAGCCTACCGATAACCTGTAATAAACATAATATCCACATAATAAGGGTGCTTGATCAGTGACATCTATTATCTGGCCTACATGTTTAGTATTTAAAAATTCCTGTGAACAATTCAGTGTTAAGCCTCTGCTCCTTACAGCTGAATGGTGAAAACCTGTCCCCAATGCAAAGTATGTGTATTCATGCATTCACATTTCAGACTGTTAACAGCTCTTTACAGCCAAATTTCCAACTTTTCATATTGGTTTAGATTTACACAGAAAGGGTATGATGAACTCTAAAACCAGTGCTATATGACTGGGTTAAGAGTTTCACCTTGAAAATAACCTGGACACTTTTTTCTCACTTAAAAGACTTAAATTCCGTTCAGGAAAGTTATATCTAAAGCCAAATAAAGAAAAATACAGAAAAGGAACACTCTCAAGATTCAGTGTGATTCATTAATTTCTCACATGCTTAACAAGCCTCTATTGCTGGGTTTGTGGGTTGGGTTTTTTTGGGGTTTTTAAGTTTTGCAGTATTTCTCCTCTAACTTTGGCAAATATTTTTGACATCCCAATAACCCAGTTATTACGCGTTACTTCCCATGTCTTATTAGAAATCATTTTCTTATGGTATAAACATTCAAAATTAATATAAGCTACATTTGATACATAGGAAAAACTGCATTAAAATGACTGCTCTTAATTGTCATTTTATTAAAAAGAAATCAATCAAGTTAACACTGACTGATAACGGTAGTACGGCACAACGCAACAAGGACTCAGGGCAAAATAGCCATGACCTCCCACATCCCTCCTGCCCCCAGCAGCCCACTCTAGTAGGTGCTGACCCGTGGTTTAACATGTTTCTGTTTTCTGCAGCGCGAGCAGGGTTTTAAACAAACCCAACAAGAGTACGGAAAAATGACAGAAGAGGCCCACCATACTTTTGCAGTTTCTAGATTAGTTTTGCTAAAGTAACAACTACTCAATTTGTAAAAGCTACAAAACTTTATATAATCATCCCTCAACAACAGGCAAAATAAACTTGGTGTACTAAATGATCTAAAAATTGCCCTGAAGCAGTTTAGACTGCCCATGTAACATCTAGAGTTTTTGCTGAACAATTTTGGTACCTTTCTTCAGTACTGCTCAAGTAGTTCAAGAAGTTCAATAACAAATATCATTAACACTATTGCAATATATCTCTATTTTTAATCAATACATTTACTCCAAACCATTAAATGAGTAAAGTGTGCCTAAAATGCTTTGTGATAGTGAAACTTCTATCAGTAGAGCAATACGAGAAGCTTAAAAATGCTAGTAAAGACAAAGACGTGTTCTCTAGAAGTTGTTACAATATTAAGAACAAAAATTCAAGTGAATGCCAAAGAATTCTTAACTTAATGTCTGTTTTTCCAATGCTTCTTACACTTATAAAGCCTGCAGTGAAGCAACACAGTGGCTAATGAATTTAAAGAACACAATTTTCTCTCTCATACCAAACATCAGAATCGGAAGGTACATTTCAGACATTCTCAACCTCTACCAGGATATCTTTGAGCAGCAGCTATTTAAAGCATGTTTCCTTGTTAGAAAGGATTATTCTGTGATGTGCAAAGCACAAAGGAATAAACTGAGCCCCTTACTTTGAAGGCACAATTCAGAAGAGCGAATCCAGCTTCGGTCAGTTTGTATGGCAAGCCATACATGTTTAGCTACAATGCACATTCAATAAGATCAATGACCATCTAAAACACAAAAATTGTGACAGTAACAACAAGCAGCTTTCCAGACAATGGATTTATATTAAAAATTATACATTTATTTTTAACATCTGGACTCATTTTAATTTCAATGTTTTCAGCACAGATCAGCACACACACACACACACACACAGAGGCGTTGTTTTTAAAAACAGTACCTGAGGAGCTTGCAGAGAAGTTGTCTGAAGAGTTTCTGTTTGAGAATTAACATTCACTTCTGTCTCAAGCTGCTCCTAAAAAAAAAATCCAAAAGCATCAACATGCTTACACCACTTTCAATTATAAAAGCTATTTATATAGAACTCCATTAACCAGAATATCTTAAGTTGTGCACATATAGCAAAAGAAAAAAGACAAGTACTGGTACTCGCTACATTGATACCCATGCTTTTATAGTGCAGAAATCAACATACCAGAGCATGTTTTGCTGATTAGGAATTTGACATCAACACAAGCTACATCACTTCTCAGTTGTCACTTGTTTAACCACTTAATGTCTTTTATACAGAATCTTATAGGAAAACATCACATGCCATTCAACTCATTACAGACAAAAAGCATAGTATCAAGGAAGCCCATGTGAAAAGCTGCTGAATTTGTTGCAAATTGAATTGCTTTTCCACTCCTTTCACCATTCTGCCAGAAAAGTTTTCCTGCTACTTTAATGGGTTGAATCAGCTTTCTGGATGAACAGATGAATGTCAGAGCCAGTTTTTCAGGTAAAACAGAAGGACTGCATGGCTAAAGCAGGACAGTGGCACATTCTCTTTTTAATGAGAACAGCCTGTTAGTTAAAATTGTACCATTTAGTAAACCATACCCTACCAAAAAAGGCATGCATTTCAATGGAGAAAAACCTATATTTATGTTAAAGAAGTTCATTTCTCCATTTCCTTCTATGCATATTAAGGACATAAGATTTAGAGAAGATTGACAATAAAAGCTAACATTACCTATGTCTTTTATAATGATCTGTATCCAGAGGATCTATTTTCAACATTAGGACTAAATGCTTACGTGCATTTCTGCCTTCACGTGTCTTGAGTTCAAAGAGATTTCAAGGTGACTACATAACAAGCTATAATTCCTCACTTAAGGGCATGGAAACTATAAACCAAAGTACATAAACATCTTAATAGATGTTTTAGTTTCTCAGCATATTTTCCAGAGTATTCCAAAGACAACAGAACGTGCCCTGTAAAAACTGTATACACCCAACTGGAGAGGTGCTATCAGAAGGCTAAAGACAGATTGTCACCCTTTCTGTTCACCAATAAGCAGAAAAATTGTCTGCTAAATTACAAGATACTGGAAGAGCATGCTTGAATCTCTGGAAGTCCCCAAAAGGTATGCTGTAACTTCATACAATAATTTAGCTATCAGAAAAGATTTATTTACCATCATTTGAATTTTTTTTTTTTAATCTCAAAAGTGAACAAGGTAGCGCCTGGCTTTGGGATTCTCAGCCCAACATGCAATGGAATGCACAGGACAACTGTTCTTCAACTAAATATCATATATCCAGTTTGTGAAGCAGGCAAAGCAAGGCATATAGACACATCCCTGATCTAACAAATTTAAATATAAATATCATCATTATTTTTTTTCACTATGCATAATACTGCGTGAATGACCAGCAAAGAAATCGCTGTCCTATGTGACCATGGACTTCGGCTCAGGTTAGCCTGGCAGCAGGTAATGTACTGCAATTCATTAATATTGATATATAGATTGAAATATAACGTATCATTTTGATATCTTTACTGGAGAGTCTCTACTATATCTACACACACTCTTAGTCATTCCTAGAGGGAAACACAGTGATTTTCACATGGAAGAGTCCCAATTAATACACACAAAATAGTATGGTCTGGGCATACATACCTTAGTTTCCATTTTTTCATGCTCATTCAAATCTATACAGCTAGTATCTTCACTTATTTCATCCTGCTGAAATGCAAACACAGAAACTATTAAAAATCATAAAAACATATTTTAAAAAAATCAACAAGAAAATAAGGTTTTAAAGTGTTTTTGAAGACAGAATTAGTTGTACGGGTTAACACGTTATACTAACAAAAAACCTGCTTTTTAGACAAGAATTTAGAATCTGAGCATTTGTGCTAATGTAGTACATGTCACATGATGAATATCAGCATAATAAAAAGCCACTAACACCTATGCAAGCTGAACACATAAAGCAGCAATGCAGAGTAGGAAATATACACCCCATCTAAGAAAGTATTTGAAACCTGGAATATGAGAATTAGCACTCTGCAGCTGAAATGAATATTTGAAGTTTTGGACATTGTTATAATATGATCTCAAAGTCTCAAATACCTCTTCAATTTTCAATTTCTTGGGAGACTCTTCTTTATGGGGAGAAGATGTCCTTTTCACTGCTGTGACAGGGCTAGGCATTTTTGTTGCAACATTTCCTGAAGTTCTTGGTGATGGATTCAATAGATACGCTGAGGAAACAATTCTAGAGATGGTAGGCTTTGGTGGTGGAGAAATGGCTGGTTGTGTGGCAGTTTGAGGAATGCTTTCATTTGAAGTACCTACGGATAAATAATTTAAAAAGCTTCAACAAAATTAGTTTCAACACAACCATTTCAGTTCAATCACTGGTATTTTTGGTCTCTACTCAAAACCACTGTTGTCCAGTAGGCATCAAGGAAGTGGTACAGTTAGTGGTATAAGCATCATGTTTGGAACAGCAGGTGTGCTTACACAGCAGAGTTTAGTTTCAAGCTCATTCTGGAGAGAATTCCCGTACCAGATATGGGGAAGCCACATCAGTGACACTCTTGCTTGGTCTAATTAACCTTGCTTAACAGCAGGGTATATTAGCACAGAGCTTTGTCTGGGCTAGTGTAACTGTATTATTCTTGGTACTCAAAGAAATTTTACTGTTTCTGTACTCAGCCACATATATGCATTGCCAAAAACTGCCTTAAATCAAATCCAAGAGCAATCTGATACTCCCTTTGTCACTCAAACATGAGGTTTATCATTTCTGAGGCTCAGAGTACTCAATGACAGATATGAAGTCATCACAGAGCAGATAAAGATCTGACATTCCATACATGCTTTTGAAAAATGCTGCATATGACAAAGCTCTACCTCATCAATTGCCTACCTCAAACCAATAATCACACATAGGGAGATGCTCCAGGATGAGAAAAATTATATTGAGGAATTTTTTCATTGATGCCTATCAGGTGACTGCTTTTGATTAACCAAAAAACCAAGAATTAAACAACTTCCGATATGCTTCCTCATCCAAAAAACCAGTCATGCCACTTAAGCTCCATTTAGTGCCCATGGACAAACTTACTCACACTGATGCACCTATGACTTAATTAAAAAAAAAAAAAAAAAAATCAAAGAACAGTAAGACTCCACCATCCCACATGTCTGAGAGTGAAATAAAGACCTCATCTTGAAAGGCTAACCAGTTGGTTCCCTTTTACATCAATTTCTGACTTGCTCCTTGTAAACAGCTGAAGTTCCATCAAAAAAGAGGAGTAACTGTCTACTAAGTGAACATTTTCACTACATGCCTTTGTTCTTTCACTAAAAAGTCTTTTTTTATTTTTTAGATTAAGTGAAGTGTACTTTTTCCTGTAGAAAATATGGAGGATAAAGTCAGCACACAGTGGGACATATCTGAAAAGACATCAGTAAGGAGCATGTGTTCTGCTTACATCTAAGTCTTTTTCATTCCTAGACTCAGTTTCATGCAGCACAAGGAGCAGGAACGTGGGAGCACGGACTACAGACAGTACAGAACCACCTATTGGGTTTAACTACAAAATGGATTAAAAATACGTACAAAAATTGCTCTACCAGCTTAAGATAGTTTTTCCTCATTTGAGCAACTGAGCTACAGGCCTGTATCAGGTCATCGGAAAACTATTGCTATTGTGAATAACAAACATAAATCCCTAAGAATAAAAGAATAAACAAACATCGTGTCACATTTCACCATGATTTCCTGAGTCCTAGAGAAATTAGTTAAATCTGTATATCAAGGAGAAGATGTTACAGCATGTGTTAAGTAAAGACCTCAAACTGGAAGAAAAACTGCCTTATAAACATTACAAAAATCAATATAAACAATATACTATGCCATTTTCCTTACCCCCTGAGCTTTCACTGGAATTTATTTGTGGCACAGTGACTTCAGAAGCCTGTATGTTGGTCACAGATGCTGCTGTTACAGCTGGCACAGGACTGCTTCTGCTAAAAAGAGAAAAATGACGAAATGCTGAACATTAATAAAGCTATGGTGCTATACGATCCACCTTTCATCATATCACATGCACGGCCAGTAACCACAGCTGATAGGATTTTACCTACACTACAGAGCAGAACTTACAATACTATGTCACAGCAGGAAGACAGAAACGAGTATTGACAATCTACTATCAAACTTGAGCAACGGAACTTATTTCAAATACTTAATCTGAATCACTTCAAAGACGTGTTTTAGACCAGTAAGGAGTTGCATTAACAGAAGCAAAAAGGCAATGTCTGCCCAAATAAAGAGCAGGGGAAGATGCAGGGGAAACTGTTTTCCTGAAGAATGGAACAAAACCCGCGTCAAAGGACTAGAATAGAAAGTTTGTTTTCAATCTACACACGCCATAATGACTACGATTTCAGTCTGGACTTCCCGAGCAAAGGCCTGGGATTTCATGTGACAAATTATTATTTTTTTTTTTAATTATCAAGAAATAGGGAAACAGTATGTGCCTAAAACCAACACAGGGCTTCAAGTGTGACATCCTAGGTATCATAAGACCTGTTTTAATAGCATGGTCAGTGGCATCAACTATTGGAAATCACTTACGAAGGAAGACTAACTAAAACTTACTTCCTTTTGACAAATTAAGTTCACTGAAGTATTTTATCCTACACAGCATCCTATAATATACATCCAATACCACACAACTGTAGGATATTGATGCTAACTTGTGTATCAAATAGAAGAACATGAGACTCTTGAAAGAGGAGAGAGAGTAGAATCCCATTTACTTGGGCAAATTGAAGTTTAGATAGGAAAAGACAATACAGAAAATTAGCATTAAGATAGACATTAATATGTATACTTTGAAAATACAATGAAAAATTATGTTCCTAAGCTGAATTTGCATAGATATCATCAGTAATAGCAGTAGCACTACTGATTTCCCAGACAGAAAGCCTAAACTTCTCTACTGTCTCACATTTTGATCCAAAACTTGCACATAAAACTTCCTCGCTCTCACACCTCAATTTCCTGCTCACTACCTCTCACAGACTCCTACTGCACCCAATGGTTTTATATGACCTTGTTCTTCTAAGGATCCTTACCCAACCTTATACCTCCTCATCTCAAGTCCAATGCCATGCTGCTCCCGTACTCAAACTGGAAATAAGAACGCCTGCATGCTCGAGTCTGGAACATTCACACCTTGATAACCATAGTATCTCATGCATGCAGTACTTGCTATGCTTTTAACACGAGCAATTCAGGAACAAAAAGCAGCAAGACT
Organism: Grus americana; assembly: GCF_028858705.1. Taxonomy (NCBI): domain Eukaryota; kingdom Metazoa; phylum Chordata; class Aves; order Gruiformes; family Gruidae; genus Grus; species Grus americana. The sequence continues at coordinate 55,250,048 of NC_072856.1, read as the reverse complement.
GAAAGTCTTCATTACCCCTGAGAACTTCCGGAACTGTTCAATGGACTCGTCTTCATAGCACTAGTAGGCGAAGGCACAGACGTGCTGTTATCACTGTCCATAGACAAGTCTAGGCTGCTGTCATTCAGAGCTGTCAACCTGATCCCTTCTGTTGAATGCTGCAATCCACAACACAAAACAAAATTATGTTAGTCTTAAGGGCTTAAAAATCAACAAAGATTCAAATGATGTAATATTTCAGTTATGCAAAGGGTTAGCTGTTACATCTGTGAAGAAAAAAGAAATGAGGGGTGATTTAACAGTGATGAACTTCCACCATGAACTAAGCATGTACACATGCTTTAAATGCAGTTAAAGTACGGTTTTAGAAAAAAAACCCTGAAAGTAGGAGCATTTACAAATGCAAAGCAAACATACAACTTTGAAATCCTTTTACATGTAAATAATCCACTATCCTGTCACTACAAGCATTTACATTTTCACATTCGCAATTCAGGTACAGATTTGTCTGAACCAATGATGTTCAGAAATACAGGATAAACTGTTATTGTATTTTGTGATTGTATGTTCAGTCCACAAAAATAAACAAACTTGAAATAAAGCTGAAATCCAGCGTATACGGCTTTCATTAACTTCAAAGCATTACCGATGTACACCAAAACCACAATTAATACAAAGAGTTTATAGACTGATTTCAACTTAATGGATAAGAAAAGCTTTCCTATGACATAACACTACTTAAGAGATATTTACATTGTCCTCTGAAACGTATTACAAACAGATTCACACTTGGTTTCAGAACAAGATTTCCTATTCTTTAAAGAAGCAGTTAATATAAAACAGCTATAGTAATAAAGCATGTTATTCAGATATTCCTAAACCAGAGTATATAATGGTGCTTTAGCTATTCACAAAAACAAGCAAACCTGTATTGCTCTCAGATTAAGCTAACACAAAGAAGCAGGGATTTCTAAAATACAGACTAAGTTGTAAAATTCAATATTGCACTCCCTTCTTCCTACCTCCACTGAAAGTAAATCACATCCAACACAGCTTAATTAAAAATTCTGCTATCATTCTCCTATATGGCCACACAGGTAAACTAGATATTGAGGGAGAAAATAACCCTGGCTAAGCAATGGGCAATTTTCTGATGTTAAAACTGTCATTTAAATCTTTTACTCTTAATTAAAAGACCATACAATACCACAAGCTGCCAAGTTGCAGGTTGAAGAATACTTTACTTCAAATTATCCTCAAAGTATTTAACTTCAGTTACAGCAACAGACTAACGTCTTAGATACCAAAGGCAGCAACAAGTTCAACATTCTACTCTTCTTCTATTTGAAGACTTGCAATTTTAGATTTTCCTGTAAGTCTTCTAAACATAAGTAATAACAACTTAAGAGGAAAAAGCTGGAGATAGCAAGAATTGCTTGACTGATTGTTCTACTGATATTGTTACAGATACTTTCTTCAGGTGACCTGCATGTTAAAATAGCAAGAGAGCTTTAAAACCTTATTATTACACTGTTTCAAATCTGTTCAGCTTAGGAAGGCCAACAAAATATGGTATTTCATCCAAACTTGAAGGTACTATCCATGTTGTTGACGTTCTGGGAAATTTAGTATTATATTTAGTGCATCTAGTAATGCTGCTACAGACAAGTGAGATCACATTTCTTATACAGGTAAAATTAAGCTTTCCAAATGTGATTTTACTTCTTTGACTAGTAAATCTCAAAAGGTGAGGAGGTGGCATTTTTATTGCTCTCAAGTATTAGTCAAGTTTACCTTTTTCTTTTTTTGAAGCACGTGATTAGGTAGCAGTTGGTGAAGTTGCTTACGTTTCACATGCCTTGCAGCAATCTTCATATCCATCTCAAACATCTTGCTGTTTATTGCTTGCCTATAAACTACACAATTAGAACAGCATTAAGACATAATCAAGCATTTTGCAAAGTCCACTTATGTGCCCAGGCAGAAGCGATTTGCATTTCAGAACATTTATTACCCTCAAGATCAAGCACAGTGTTTCCCTGTTCTGAAGGAAAAAAGTGAACTGCCTGCTATGCCAGCACTGATACTACAAACATTAAAACGTTACTTTGGAAACAGCTGAACTGTTTTCCAAGAAAAATACCTCGTAACCACGCTGTTCTCTAAACTATATTGTTAACAAGTTTTAACAATAACAGCTCTGAAGTGAATTCTTCATTTCACCTCAAAGGGACTAAAGACAGAAATGAGATTTCCTTATAAGAATTACAGTATTTACATGAAACTATTTTCTTCACAGTCAATTCAGCTTTTATTTATGCACCTCCTACAACAAATGAGTTCTAACTCAGGAGCTGAATGCTTGTGTGCAAGCTAATATATTACAAATGATTGTGGCAACTGAAATACCACTATGTTTTTATACAAAAATAATTTATGTTTGTTTTTTTCTGCTGTGTTTTGGGTTTTATTTTTTTTTTAGTTTGCTTTGTTTTGGTGGTGTTTGTGCAGTTTTTTTAATTACGTCTGTTGTAATGAGCTATTTCTCTTCACCTCAGAATATTTACTTCTGGTGAGTCAACATGGTTAGTGCTAGTAAAAGAACTACACTGCAACCCAGCATCTTGGGTTCAAGTAAAACCAGGTAAAAATGAAAAATGTGTTGCTCTCTTACACCAACTTTCTATACAATGTTGAACAAAGCTGTGGCAGATGTAGGAATAAAAAAATTGTTCTGTAGATCTTAAATACAACAACTTAGAGGCATCTCCCTTATTCATGGTCTATTCTCCAAATATTAAGGAATCTCATTGAATAGGCTGCGAACATGTAATTAAAAAGCTGTGAAGAGACAGACACACAAAGAGCTCAATGAATACTGCATATTAAAGAGCCTACTACACTAATTCTTGGTATTGAAGAAGCTCATAAAGCCTCTGTGTAAAGATTACACAAGTTAGAGTTAAGGTACAAGCACGCTAAGGAAAGCCCAATGTGGTTAAAGCATTCCATATTCCTGACATTAGGCCTTACCAAAGTTTCAATACAAGGCAAACTAGCCCACTCTCCATGGCTCTCTTCCCCCCCTGCTCCCACTAAAAAGCAAGCTATTCCCTAATTCCATTCCCAAAAATTCTTTGGTAGTTTGGATAAAACCTTAGGATCTATTCCAAAAGACAGGGCCCACAGAAGTTTTTTGGGGTGTATAAAAAACAGCGAAGATAGACTCACACTAATCTGAGATGACAAAGAAACCCACAACACACAAACATAAACCATTTGCTAGTTGGTTACCTTTGGAAACACATTTACAAATCAAACAGAAAACTGCACGTCACAGTCTACAATGATTTTGATGAAATGCTACTTCATGTAAAATTGCATAATTTAGATAAATTTCAGATTTGAATGTAGTGCAAGTAAATCAGACTCCAAATTATAAGTGCAAGTTTTAGTATTTTCATAACAAAAGTCTAACAAATACACTATTGAAATATCTGTTTATAAACAATAAAAAACCTGATAAACTGTAATTCATAGATTCCTTCATTCCTTCCAAACAGCAGCCAAGCTATTCCATCTTTTCTGAATTATTGAAAATTAGGATGATGTGTCTATTGTTTCACCTTCACCACTTACAATCAAAAGGAATATTCAACCTCTCAAGAAAATAAAAATCCCTTTGACTGAAAAAGGCATATATATACACACACGCAGACACCCCTCCACTGCAGCTATGTATGACAATACAGAACATCAAAACCTTGGCATGATTTACTTAAAAATGTATCTATGTATACTTATATTATATTCGCTCATACACCCATGCCAAGGGGGTGTACAATTTCCTCACTTCCAGTCTTACTGAGTCTTAGGAATCTAGAGACCAGCATTGCACTAGGTAGCACTTGAATCTGTTCCTTGTAATACTTGAGCATTAACTGTAATTTGTTTAAAAAAAAGACATTGCAAATTTATTAGATATGTCTGTCAAAGGTACTGTTACTTTCTTAATCTTAGACTCCGGAGAGTCACACTCTCCAGCTTTTACCAATTCTTTCCTTACAAATTTCTTTTGCATGTTCTAAATTATTTTTGTGAATCAAAAAGTACTAATATCAGAAAAAGTCAAAAAAGTTTCTTGCACTGAGCGTTGGACACGAAAGTAAAAGTAACTGAACCAACTAGCTAGTACGAAATGCCATGGAATAAAAGGCATTTTGTTCTAGTCTACTAGATACTCCACTTTAATCCGCTGATAAATTCAGTTTCACCAAGTAATAAAAATATTTAAACTATACACATATTGGCAAAATGAGGTTTGGCTAGGTAGTTTGCATAAGATAACGAATTTGTCTGCTTAAAGATCACAATATAGTGTACCATTTTTAGTGAGATCTGAAAGATTTGTGTGCCTTATTTTAATCAGGTTTAATGAAAATGAAGTAAAAACTATTAGTCTCAAGTGTCTAGAAGCATTAAAACCCATTAAAACTGTATTTCATTAAATAACACCCTAACTCCTTAGCTGAATCCTTCTATTCTACATCTAGATACAATTCTACTACTGAAACAGACTGTATTATGAAGACAGTAAATTCAACAAGCTTATTAATATTGGAACATCTAGAAAGAAAGAGACAACTCACCCGTGTCTGTAAAAGACTGAATGTCGTAGGTAAGATCAACACTTAAATTTTCAGAATTTTCGGTTTTCTTAAACACCAACCCAATCACCCACATTGTACGGTATTCTTCCCTGGAAAATTTTATATAAAACAGTCATATAATACTGACAGAAGAACTGAATAACCTAGTAAGTTAGCTGCTCCACAGAGAACAGATGCACATTTTAGCTCCACTACCAATGGGGAGCTAGCCATAGAAAGGCAAAAGCCAAAACTGGCTTCATGACATTCCGCTTTCATTCGCAATACAAAAAAAAAAAAAGTCATGAAACACTGACACATTTATCTCCAGCAAACTTAATGAACTAAAATAATCAGTAGAGTACATCATTGAAATGTGCTTCTGTATAGATTCTCTCATTTTTAGGAGTTACAACTAGCCATCACAACTGTAAAGCAAATAGATTTGAAAGGAGATAACTGATTTTCAGCACCTGACCATGAAAGTAGTTAGAATCTATTCCCTGACTAAACAGCTTCCATTTTGCCACCTGAACTTGTCTTCAACTATTCAATTTCTTTGCTGTAACTGACCACAAACTGCAGTTTTCAGGTAAGAAAAGCCTTTGATAGCTCACCTTCACACAGTACACAAGGAAGATGAACTATTATATTCTAACAGACTATAGCGTAATGTAACACTTATATAACAGCTCAAGACATTTAATGTTTTAATTAAAAGTCTTTTCCCTGTAAGACTATTTCAGAAGAACACTGTTTTCCAATCAATGAACAAATTTAGGCAGGCAGGTGAAAGAACATACATTGTTTACATTAGGAAAATGACCTTTCCTGAAAACATTGCCCTCATCAAGTCCTCTGAAATAACAGCTAATCAGAGCCTGTGATTATGCAGGCAGCTGTAGCTGTATTCACTCACTAGAACAGTGCTGAAGAGGTACTGCCTGCTTTTGTCCAATTTCACTTGCAACACGTATGTATTTTACATATATGACTTTAAAAAAGTTATCACCATACTGTCACTTGAAGCAGTTATGTCTGATAAAGGCTGCATGGAAGTCAAACAAAGCTTTTCACATATTCCCAGTGCAGACAAAAATTTCTTTCCCTTTCTCACACTTCACAAAAATATGATTCCTTACAAGTTCATTACAACACTATCTAGAAATAAAATAAAGTCTTTGAGTTTTCAGCCCACACACCTCCAAACATTGTTTTGAATGGAGGAGAAGAGGATAGCAGAGGGTGGAAGGAGTTGAAAAACATATATAATCCTAAACAGTTTGAAGTGCTTGGTATTCTCTCCACTGTTTCCACATCCCAAAGAATTCTAACAAAAGCCATTACCAAGCTCAAGTGATATGCATCTCAGCTGCTAAATTTAGTAACATTAAATGTACTTAGTTACTCAAGGTTTCGGTTCTACTGTGCCTGATGTTCTGATTCTCAGTGCTGCTTCATAATTAAAACTGTCTTACCAACTGAGACTAGATGCTCAAACAACAGCAGCTAAGTAGCAGTAGCTAACACAGATTAGTGGCAAGAAATTATGCAATTAATACAGATATTAGCAAAAATATATTATTTCCTTAAAGTTATTTTCTAGCTTCGAAACATTCTTACACAGAATAAAGAATATCTAAATTTACAAATAGTACTTGAGAAAAGCTTAAAACTGTTTGCCTTTAGATGCTGTCATTAAAGTTTAATCCATTTAAAATTCTATAAAAATGCCAGTGAGTTTATTAATACATTGGTATTTTAGCCAAGTTAATTCCTCACCATTACATGAAACAAACAGTTTTGCTTACTTGTCAGGATTCTCCTTGGGTGCTGGGAATGACTGTGGATTCACATGAGCCAGTGTAATGAATTCATTCTTCTCCAGGTTTCCAACTAGAATACGGATTTTTGATTCCACCAAGCCCACCCTGCATAGATGTCATTTATTAGCAAGTTCTCATTAATATGAAATAAGAGAAGTATCTAACTTCATATATCAGGATAAAATCCTCAACATTCTCCTTATACTAATATTTGAGACTACAAATTAACTTGTGCACTATACATGACAGATTAATTCAGATTAACAAACCAAGTGAACGCACTACAAAAACTAATGCAAGGGAAGCCTAAGAATGCCCTGAAGCTCTCATTATGGCCTGCTTTTACAAATGGAATTGAATAGCAAGACATTACACATCAGTAAAAGGCAGTCAGCAAGAAACTCTTTATCTAGTTCTCCAATATTCTTTTGGCTTCAGATGATCAATTTTAAAGATGAAGAAATTCCCCACACCCGACAATCTTAAAACTTTGCTAGTAACAGAGCAGAAACAAGGGAAAGTAGTATTTTTGTTTTGACAAATGGTATTTCTAGAGATTGAAAACATACCTCCTTACACTGCTTATTCAAAAAAATACATAAGGCTTAGGAAAATAAAATTTGTAAAGTGAACCTGAAAGTGCTGTAAAGCAGCAAAATTCAAGCATCTTCACACCCTGGTTCTTCATTTTTACTGTTTTTTCAGAAGCGTACCATCTTCATCCATTTAATTTTGAAACACTGAAGATCCACTTTATTTCATTAAAAAGTATGCTAGACATTCCCTTGCAGCCAAAGTTGGTAGGTTTTTGTTTGGTTTTGTTGTTGGGTGGTTTTTGTTTTTCTTTTAAATAGCAAGCATTATACTCACCATTCTAGTCGCTGTTTTTCTGTCGGTGCGCTTGCTAGAAGTACAATATAATGCCTTTGGAGATAAAGACAATACGCTATTCTATTTATACTTCTAAAACTAGACATTCAAACCTTAATATTAAAACTTTGCAGTAAGTTCTACATTGCAAAATACAGATTATTTGCTTAACTATATACCCTATAATAAAATTAAGTATTGTTAAGTAGACAAAGGGGCTATGCCCCCCAAGCACATGACTAATGGACTTCTTGAAACATTTCAGATTTTAGGGACAATTCACAACTACACTTTAATACCAGTAACCTTAATAAAAAGCTAGGAACATAGCACTACTTGGAAAACAGTACAGAAATTTAAATACATAATGGGATCAGGGATTTAACTGACTACTAGAGATTCCTTGCAAGTAAAAACAATTGTACACAACCATCTATACATGTCAGTAGTCTTAGTCACAAAATTATTTCTGATCAGTTAGAAGAGTGGTTAGCATATATTCTTTCATTCAAAGTCAAAAGTAACACTATCAAGTGTAGTTTAAAAAAATTTTAAATCTGCTTTTTAGAATTGTCTTAAGACACTTATCTGAAACTTCACAAGGAATGTTTCCTCTGATGACAATTCTTAAGCTCTCAATTATATTCCAGGATAATCAGTGTATACCCACTGTAAGTAAATTTCAAAGAAACAGTATACAAAGCAAGAATGGGATTTTAAACAAAGAAGCCCAAGGATGGTGGAATGGGAGATGATTAGTTTTAACCTGAGTTCATAATGAGGGAGGTGGGGGAACCTCACATGTCTACAGTCAGTTTTTTCAGAAGTTTAGCTAGGAAGTCTATTTTAACATCCTAAGTCATCCAACTTGGCATTACTTTATACTGATACAGTATATTTACGTATCTTCAGAGCAGGATTTAAAGGAGAGTAATAACATGAGGGATTAGACCCTAGTACATATACCTCAGAGGGGGATGCAAGGTCAATGATGCCGAAAAACTGTGGTGCAAAAAGAGTCCTCTGATGCTATAGGCCTTGAAATCGTAACAGTAAATCAAAATCAACAGATCAAACAACTACATATTTCTGTACTTATCATTAGGTGGCAAGAGAAAAAAACCCACAAATTTTAAACTCGGTCAGAGAACATCAATGAAATAAGAGGACTGGGAAAAAAAGAGATTAGGAGAAGCTTCTTCCCCCTTCCTACTTTTTTGCATTTTTGCAGTATTAACTGCTTCATACAAAAATGTGAAGGAGCTTTTCCCATTATCTTACTAAAATCCTCATTTTAGTTACTTGTAGGATATCATGACCATGACTCAAATAATTTCTATTCCTAAAATATTTGAATTATTGCTGGGATGGGGGTGGGGGGGAAGCACTAAAAAACCAAAACAAAAGAGAAAGAAGTGTAAGAGATTTTTCCTGAAAGTTAAATCTGTCTGGGAACACACATTCCGTTAACTCTGTGGAATTTAGCAATGATGCAGGAACCTAAAAAAAAAAGGGAATAAGGGTCCTTCACTCAAATTCTATATGAGAACTTACTCATTTCTAATATCAATTTCTTCTAAGGGGCACTAGATATCCATAAGATTCCTACATCATACATACCATGCACACTTGCAGAATGTTTCATTTACTAGGAAAGACAACTTAAGCTTTTTGTTGTTTTTAACCATGTATGAACCAAAAGAGACAAATCTAAAATCTGCAAGTATTTGAAGAAAATAATTTTCCAGTTACTTATTAAAACCAGCTCTTTGAAACAAACCTCTGAAGAACAATTTAAAAAAAAAAAAATTAATTTGGCATTGTATAAGCCTCAACTAGCTGATGAGCACCTGGAAAAAACACCAAGCCTTATTTATGAAAATAAGTATAGTGATCAGCTATTTTTGCTCGGGTAGTGCTAGCTGAAAAAGAAAGAAAAGGAAAAGATGCAATTTCTTTCTCCCCTCCCCCTGCAACTGTTAAACAGTGCTGAGGGGAATTAATCACTGGAAATCTGCTATTGCAATTTTCAGTAAAACATAAATAGTAAATAGCACAAGCTGTTAAAAATTAAGACATACTTAGAGTCTCAAGGTCTCACTGCTAAGTTTTACAAAGACAAAATTTGTTATTAGTTCTTCATTCATAATTTTATCACAAAGAATATGTCTAATTCAGAAGTATCCATAACTTCATGATAAAGAAAAACAATTCTGAAGTTAAGCTTCTACCTCTCAATAGTGATTTTTAGATACAGGGTATTATTTTGAAGTATATAGCTTTGGGAATTTTTTTTGTTTAGTTTTTTTTTTTTTTTTAAGAAACTGGTGCTGTTTCTCTCCCATTGTCTCATCATCATTATGTTTTCATAAAAATAACCTAATGTAGATATTATAGAACTGTCTTACACCATTAACACCTGTACCTACAAAAACACAATGTATTTTTTCAGAAAGTAGTATGACTCTTAAAAACTCAGAACACCTGAACATGTTCATTTCAGTTTTTCTTTATTAAGCTGTCCAGGATTTACGCTAATTATCCAGTGCTTTAGATAAAGTCCTATCAAGGCAAGTGTTCAAAGTACCTTTCTGAAAGGTATGTTTATATTCTATTTATTTAGCAGGATATCCATCTTTGTAACAGAGAAACAATATGCTAAAGCTTATTAAATGAGTGTTATTTCTCTCATCACCGTACTTCCCTTTTGGTTTTAAGCTCTAAATTTCATTTCTCATTTAACACTTCATACTCGTGTTACATGCATTTGAAATTATTCTTGTCATTTCCCTGTAAAGCACAGTATCCAGCAAGGGTATGTTCTTTGTATGTTGTTGTTTCCCCCCATCCAAAAAATTTAAACCTATATGAAGGGCAGATAACACATGTTGTAACTCCCTAACTCCAAGTAATTGCTGACATTTTAAGGATAAGGAAATAAATAACATAAATTTACCCATTTTCCCAATTTCTAATCTGTTCCTGTCATGCAGGTATGCAGTAGCCTCCAGATTTCACACACCACTGAAGTTTGTTTAAACACAGCTAAGAAGTCAAAAGTGTTTACAATCAACAAGATGTTCAGCAACTAATTGCCATTGAGAGTGATACAGATTACTAAAGCTATGCTTTCAGGGAAGAAAATAAATGGTTTTAAAGTACGTCTCAGGCCAAGGATCAGTTCTTCTCTTAATCTGGCAGAGCACTACACACTGCTTTGAATTTCAGCAGGAACAAGTCAAGGCATCTACAATTTAAACAGGAGGAGAGTGTGAAGAGGGGGAAAAAAATCCGAAATATCTAGCTCTCAGATGGAGATTTGACCAAGAGAGTCACATTTATTGCATACTGATGACTGCATATAATGATTTTATTTCATAAAGTTTACTAACCAAAGCTTTAAGTTAACTAAGGTAAAACAGAGAAAATATTAGGTAATTTAAATTAAATCAGGCTCCATAATACCATTCTGCGGTTAAAAAAAGTAAAGCAAAGGCATTTTGTGCAATACATACAAAAGCTGGATATTTAATGTTGGCAAGAAAAGCTTTTATTGCTAAAACTGATAAAATTGCTAAAGCTGGTACACAAAGAAAACCCCCTATATTAAAATGGAGATTATTTCAAACTACATTTAGTATTTCCTATTTTTCCTAGTTTTGAAAGAAACAAAGATGATGTACTAGGGAACTTATTAGCTCCTGAGTAGAAATTGATATGCTTGCAACCCATTTTTAACATGTTAAAAAAAATAACTTTACAGTGCTCTTTTAAATGTTTTCAAACTTAACCTCCAAGATACGACATAAAAGCCATCCAAATGTTTTAAAGCTTTTATCATGCAAAAGGTATAGAAACAAAACACAGACACATTATGAAGGTCATCAGTCTCTTTTAATGGGGGAACTGTATATTTCAATCTTGTTTAGATTAGTACATAACCAACCAACCACCCAACACAGAAACAAGTGTAAAATATATTTGATCTTGATTCAAGAAAAATGGGTCTCCAATTTCAACTGAGGGCAAAGAAGATGTAGTCCGTATTTTAATAATCCATATTTATTATAAAAGTACAACTTTCAGCAAGTCCATGTACATTTAACAAGCTTCTGCCCCACAAGCATATTACTAGAAACCCTAAAAATACGAAGTGTCAACTTCAGTATTTCCCTTAGAGACATTACAAAATTAGAGAAGCTAGGTGTGAAAGAGTATTAATAAAGAGACCAAAGCCTTAAGCTTTAATGAAAAAAAAATCTAGTAATAACTACATCTGGCAGTTAGTCAACACAATTGCAAAATTATCTTTTATTATCAGAGTGAACTGTTGACTATATTGACAGAAGAAAACACAATGTCAAGTACTTATTCATCTTAAATATTGACCTTCAGAATTAGTTCTTTTAATACCTGTTTCCTGGGAGGCAAGACCCATTTTTAGAATGCTTACTGACACCAAAGAACACTTCTGTTAGTCAAACCAGCTGATATGACTTCAATTTTATTGGTAGCATATCAATTGTAGAGATAACTAGTGACATTCTAAATATCTGGTCAGGGACTAACAGGTTTCTGAAATACATGCTAAAGAAAAAAAAAGTACCTGAGGAAATTTTTCATTTTCTAAGAGAAAGGACGATAGTGCATTCACTCCCCCTCTACAGAAAAATCCTAACACTTTGGAAGTCTAATGTATGTATATTTAAGATCCTATACTACAGAGCATCATTAGATATTTTAACTGATAAAACTTAAAATATTCTGCCATGCCATAAAATACATACTTGTACTTTTGAAAGAAGTTTGGAGCTTCAAAAAGTTTGGACCACTCTGCCTTACTCAGCAAAATTTCATCTGTGATAGCAAGACCTAAATTATAAAAAAACATTTAAACTTTTTTTAAAAAATACAGTTTAGTACCCAGAGTAAAAACAGCTTATTAACTTAGCAAAGGTTACTACTATTTATTTCCCCCCTTCAAAGTCAAAGAAATTTATCAAGAAGCTTTGTATTCCGGTTATACCTTAAGTGGTCATTAATTATACAAACCATATTATTAAAATAAAAATCTCAAAATATGTTTAGAAATGTATGTTAATTCATCAGACTGATGATTTCATGTATTTTTGCTTTGCAGTGTAACAGCTCAATTTAATCTTTTGCGTATGCCACAGTAACTACTCAGTCCAAAGAAGATACTTTCTCATTATGGTACTTGAATCATCTCTTATGCAAGGCATTATACAACACGGCAAAGAAACAGTGAGACAATAAAGTACTGCTCTGCCTAAGCATGCTGCTGGTAGTTGATCTCTGCATTAAGTCTACTCCTTGCTTTGACAACATGTTTTTTTTAAATCTACTATAATTATCCAAATAGATTACTAAGAGAAGAGTCCTCTAGATTTATCCGAGCAAGTATATTAGCCTATATTAGGCCTAGAAACGGCCTTCAAGGGGTATTACTACACTAACCTTTCATGTGGCAGGATATAATATAAAGCCACTAAAATAAACGAACAAAGAAGATATTGCACTGCTAAAACTCATTTTCAGAGCACAGGGCATTCTAATTAATTGCCCTCAGTTTCTAAGAGCGAAGGACAGATCTGCAGAAGTATCTACTGAATTTGGAACTTTAAGGCACACAAACACAATAAACCCAAGTTCTACCTGCCTCGGAAGACAGTCTCACGTCAAGAAGCTATATAACATCCTCCCACCTCCCAAAGCATACCCACAATAGAACTATTTTAAGTCTGTTTGAATACATTTATATAGAGAGCATAAGATAATACTTACCTTGTTTAAATTCCTCAACCATGACCATCCGTGTGGAAACGGACACATTGTAGGTAGAGTTCTGCTGTGGGTATGCTGGTGTAATTATAGGCATAAGATGGTACCTATCACTGGGGTTTACCTATATATAACAACAGCCAATCAGTTTTCTTCAAGCATACACATGAGTTAACAAATTTGGATTTTTCCCTTTACTACAACTGAGTCTTAAGTTCTAAGAGATTTTGGTTTGCAGACCAAGTAAATTTACCAGTAACTCAGAGAAAGTTTAGAAGAGAAGGATAATGCTCACACAAAGGACATTATTCTGAATCACAGTGATGTGGGAGGGCTGTAACCTGTCAGCACATCAGGATAAGTTGCAGGCATTTCCAAGTCAAGAAATACCAACTCAACAGAACAATTTCTCTCTTTAATAGAAATTAGCTTGTGATCACATCAAAACAAGGATACCTTATCACCACGTGAGCACCTTAAGAAAAATGACTGTCTTCAGACCTTGCAGAAAATATTTTATACTTTATTTTTGTAACACTACTGAAAACAAAGAGCCAGCTTAAGACGAGAGGCTCTAGGCAACCTGACAGAAGCATCACTTGCGTTAACATATTTTATTAAACAGTACAGAGGGAAACAAAAAAGAAGGGACAAAACACACACCTGCAAAATACACTTAAAATAGCATTAGGGTAGCAATCTTGTAGAGAGTAAATTAAAGATAAAACCCTGTCACTAACTTACCCCACTTTGTTTAGCTACTCCAAGATAGACAGTTCCCATCACACACTGACCTCAAACCCCCTATCCCAGGAATAACAGTAAGAACCAATAACACTTTTTCAACTGTCTCACATTATTTAAACGTGGACTTCTGTCAACCAGAAAAACAGGTATGAAGTACAAAAGGGCATACAACTCAACCTCTCGTGTTTACACTATTCACCAAAAAGATTACTTGAACACTAACTACTCTAAAATTGACAAAACAGGACGGAACACATTCACGCTATGCCCTACTGGAACCTCAGAATGTGAGCTGTGCATCTGCTGCAAGTTGTTTTATTGACTGCCTGAAGGACATTAGTGTCCGATGTCCTTAATATGAGTGCTACAAAGATAGAGATCAAACGTTATAAGTAACATACAAAACAACTTAAGACTTCAAATTACCATCATCTTTGGTCCAAGATGAAAAGATACATTACTACAACTATATGGAACTGAACCTATCCAGCTGTGGCTGTTGCACTGAAGTGAATTTAATATACTTGCAAAAGTAACAGTTTTTAAGTCAGAAGCAAATGGTTTTAAGATAAGGTTTTTCAAAAAGGTATTGTTTTAAGGCATCTATCTAACTGCACTGAACATTTATTAAGATCACTTATTGCAAAAGTTGGGAGTAAAAAGTGCATTCTTCAGCAAGTGTGCTTCAAGTGGTCAGTTTACAAAATTAAGCTAGCTTCGTTTCACGCTCAGGAGAACTAGAAGTTATTTATAAAGAAGACATAATACCAAAAGTATTAAGTTTAAGACACCCAAAATGAAGTTCACCTAGGATTCTTTAAGCAGCTGAATTTATTGTACAGTGTGACTTATAGGGGAAAAAATAATACACTAACCCTTGGGTCCCATACAGGCAAATTAAGATTGCATTCTTCTGGCTGTTTCAATAGCACTGGATTTGGCCATTCCCTGTTCAAAAAGATTGTAGCACTGAATAAGACTGTTGGATACAACCATGTATGTTCAACAAACAATACTTTTGAATGCCATCCTTCTTTACTCTGCTCTCAAGCTAAAGCATCGCTTCCTCAAGACTAAGCTGTTCCAACTGGGGTTGTTTAAATAAGCTGGACTGCTGAACTACAGTACAGTTGCAATTAGCTTCTCCAGGGCATCAGAACAATAAATTTTCTGTAGTCTTGGAGCTTTATAACCACTGGTTTAACTAACTAAACTCCTCTTAAATTCTTGCTGAAATACATCTATCAAAGAGAAATTCCTCTATGAAGATTGACATCAAGCTAGCTGCTTCATGGACAAGCTACAGAAGAAACAGCCAGCATGATTACAGCATTATAGTATCATTCCAAAGCATATGTATTTAAAAAAAATTCCAATCAAGACAAAAAGAAACCACGCTGAATGAAATGCTAAAAAAAAAAAAGAGAAGTAACACTTCTGTTCTTCAAGTCGTCTCTACTCCCCTGAGTAAAGTTATCTTCCTATAAAGAATGGAAGTCAGTTAATCTGTTGGTATTTGTACATTAACGCTCCCATGCCATGCACATATAAAATGGACAGCAGTATAAGGAACATATTAAAACAGAGCTTGCAACCAATTCTCCTCTGTGGAGCTTGCTGTGGCAAGATATTATTAAACACTAGGTACCTCAGAGGCTATAAAGCCTGTGGATTCAAGACAGTGAAACTGCAAATTATCTTCACATTAAGAAGTAAAGACACTAGATGTGAAGTAAAGCAACAACTTGGTACAATGATTCTTAAAATTTGTCAGTCTCACGAAGAATATAGGTATCCAGGCATACTTTTTCAAGAAAAACAGTATTCATTTGTAATCTGCAAAGTACACTTTTGTCCCATTCATTCTAAATTTATTTGGAACATTCTTATTAGTCCCATCAGTTATTCAAACCATCAGAGGTAACTAGCTCAGGTGTATGAAACCATATGTAATTCCAGAACACCTACCTCTCCACACTGACAAGATTAAAAACCACACTTTGGCCACTTATTCTCCTGAACCGCATTTCAGCTATGTGCCTAAACTAGACACTGACAGACCTCCTTTTCCCATTATCCCAGCATCTGAATGTTAAAACTTTAACTTTGGGGGTGTCTGCCCTTATTTTCCACTATATAAGTATTTTATCTGAAGAGTAATGTTGAATTACAACAAATACTTATGAAAATTTTAGTTAAAAACCGAGTGGTTTTGTTTTGGATACTTTAAGAACAAGACACACTGGATGACATTGAAAGCCTCAAGCTAACAACTTTCTGGCACCAAGAACAATGCTTATAACTACCATCTTAATCTGGTAACAACTGCAAACGATACCATAAAAACAGGACTAAAATTTAGTGTCTACAAACAATTTTATTTTAGTGTAATCTAAATTTAAAAAATAAACAACATACCATTTAGAAAATACCAAGAAAAATTTATGTACAAGAGTTGATGCTATTGCATTTGGATAAAGCTGGCAAGTTCTTGCTACTAGCATAGCCCAGGAAACACCGCCAAGGAAACCTAGTATATTGGAATAGATGTTGTGGCCTGTGGATTGAGAAGGAAAGAGACAAACAGAGAGTTATCAGTAACCATAAGAGTTAATGAAATCTTCACAAATTTTGGAATAAAACTGCTTACGTTTTGCCCACAGCTTGATAGCTCTCAGTGTTAACCTGAAGTTGTCAATGTTTGGTACTAGATGCAGAATTTCATCGGTTACCCGGCAACCTGCCAAAAGAAAGAATCCGTTATGCTTGCTGCCTCCAAAGTTTTTTGCTGGCTTACCCTCCCTCACCTTCAAAGCTATCAAAGATTTTAGATCAGCATGCTGGAAACTCATTTTATATTTTGATCACTTTTGTTTTGAATTAGAAACGCTTAACATTTTAGGGTTTTTTGGTGGTTTTTTTTTTCTTTTTTACTGTTTTATAGCAGCACTCAGGAAGACAATTCATGCACGCATAGTTATAGTTTTGGACTGCTACTTTATTTTCTGTTATTAATGAACTGTACAAACTGTTTAAGAAACAAATTTCAAGTTCTGCTGTAATCCCAATTACATGCAGTGTATCCTAGAACACGCAGACCAATTTAAAAAGCATGAGTCTTCATGGATCTACAGAAAACATGGAAGTCATAGGTCAAAGCTTTGTTAGAATTTATGAGAATAGGCTAAAAAGAATAATTTAGACATATAAATTGTATCATTTCTTTGATAGGATATTTTCAGGTTTAAGAATAGCATTAGAGATGACAATATTAACTGCTTGGTTGGGGTTTTGGGGGGTGGTTTGGGTTTTTTTTGTTGTTTGTTTGGGTTTTTAATCAAGAAAAACAAGTTGTTCATAGTTACTAAATAGTTGCAGAGAGTTGGTAGCAAGAAAATAGTATTACCTAAGACTAGGAGTTCCTCTCAAAAGAAGTAAGAGGCCAGTATGAATTCCAGAGACTACACAAATGAGAACTTCACAAAACAGGTGATCTCAAATTATCAAGTTTCCAGCTCATAACAGAAGTCAGTGATATAGCACATGCTGCTCTTCCCCACCAAGTTGCATACAGGCTGAAGCCCCTACCATCCCATGCAAAAATAACAATTTTTTTAAGCTATAGTATTATAGAAAAGTTAAGGGTTACATAAGCTGGTAAACTACAACAGGCCTGACCTCAAACTGACAGTATTTCGATATCCCCAATTTATCACAGAAGCAATTTCATGTATGTTTATGCATATTAAACCACATACATATTAGAAAACATGCACATATATTTATTTATAGAAATAGACAGTGCTCCACACTTGCAAGTCTTGCAAGTCCCATTAATTTAGTTGGGTAGCAAATGGTGCTGTCTACAAAAGAAAAAAAATTATAACAAGCCGAGCAAGAAGAAACAGCCCTTCTCTCTGGCTATGACTTCATTTCCAGATATGGAATTGCTTTATTTTCAGTCAAGTCCACAACTAAACTACTGTATCAAACAATCTAGAATACTTATTCAAAGATTAGACAACAAGTTTATATGCAAAACCGTATATACATACCATTAAGACTTCGTATGCATCTAATGTCTAAATTTTTAAGTAGGCTATCATCTCGTAGGTCTAAGTCCTCAGGAATAGTTTGCAGTGCTAATCTTGCAAACAAAATATCAATCTTTAAAAAAAAAAAAAAGAGAGAAGACATTAGAAAACTGTTCTTTCTTCAGACAATTAATTCCATAACACATTTTCATCAAGTTTACTAATAAGAACAGTAGTCTTCCTAGTAGAAAGAATCTCTTTAAAGAAACTAACACCCTTCCCAGACATTAAATGAAACACTTTCAGATGCTTCATCTATCTTATGGCTACTTTTCCAAGAGCCTAAAATACACATTAATATCAATACAGAACCAGCACACACATAAAAACTATGTCGACTGTCAATGTAAATAAAAATCATTTGGGGATAAGCACCACTTCTAGGTCCAGAATACAAAATTCTACTATGTCAGAGTAAGTTGTGAAAACATAACATAGTTTTAACTTCAATATTCTCAAAATTATCACTGAATTACAGAAAAGTAGAGAACCTTTCCCACCTAGCATTGTAAAGCACACATTTAACTAGTTGCCTCTGTATAGGACTATTATCTATGAAAAGTCTACGTATCTGATTACAGAAAACAGAAGTTCTGAAAATCCAGCAAGCTACTGAGCAAGTGTATAAATTTGCATAAATTTTGAAATTACGTCAAATTTCTTTGCTATTACTTCTGCAATAATTTGCCATCATAGCTTTTCTAGGTGAAGAACATCTAAGATACTATTCAGCACTGAACTGGAGTTTTCCATTGTCCCATACACAGCAAGGACACTGCAGAGTAGAGAAGTCAGTTTGCCTTTCCAGTCTGATACCATTAGGTATCAGTCAGCATGATGAGAATATAAAGTGCGTATCAGCAGTTCACTGCCAGACAACAAGTCCTCTTCACCAGTTAAGGCTTTTAATCATCATAAACTGATACCACTTCGCCTACAAGATGATGGAATACCTACTGCTATTGCACCGACAACAAAACTGGTTTAGTTACATTAAAATTATTTCAGATAAAATTAAGCTGAAGGTATCTTAAAATGAAGAACTTCTCGTAGGTGCTTAAAACTTCGCAACCAACTTTTAAACTATGAAGCACTTCTCCAAAGAAAAGTAATTTCTAACATATTCAGTGCACTTTTGTTTTTAAAGTCTTAATAGCTGGTCTTAACAACATTTTGTACTACAAGTTGAAGTTTCTACTTAAGTCAAAAGTACTACTTTTCAATGTAAAACAAGCTCAAAATTAACTTCAGCTTGAAGTTCTATTCTGATCTCTAGAACATCCAGCACCTCTAAAGATTCAAAGTTCATTGATAATAAAAGGATTTTTCAAATCAAGAAATTAATACCCTGACCTATATCTCTCTTTTTGGGGGGGATCAGTTTTCTACAGGAAGAACAAAAAAAAAAAAATCAAGAAGGTTCTTGCTTATTTTAAGCAAGAACATAAAATGCATACATAAAACCCGGTATTGGCAGAAACTTCTGAAGGTTAACTGACAGGATCATAACAAAACTAAAGTCCTTCTCTTCATTTCTAAGGTTTTCTTTACAGAGCGATTAACTTCTGATGCATTTTCCCTGGATTAGGAAAAGGAAAATTAAATTAAAATCTTCTGATACTGACATACTGGGCATAAACACAACCATCAGAAATTGTGGCCTAACAACACTCGCATAGACAAAAAGATTGCTTATGATAAGTTAGTATTCAAGACTAGAGAACTCTCGTGCACTGTCAGCAACACGGGTGAAGTCTCAGAGCCCATCATAAATTACTGTATTGGAGCAAGATACTACTACTCTTATAGAAGACAATCCTTTTATTTCCCAATTTAGGCTTGTATTTTGAATTTCACTTTTTATAAAGCAGAGACAACACTGGCTTGAACATTAATGATTAAAAAAACCCATATAAAAGCCAGACTAACCTGAGGATGCCTACAGCAAGTTTCAATACTTATAATGAATCCTTAAGCTATGTAAACAGAAAACAAGTTCCCCAGAAAAGCATTCCTATTACCCAACTGTATATGGACAGTAATAGAATGGCTGACACAGATGAAAAGTCACAAGCTAACTTACTGCATATTATCACATTTCTCTGCATGCACCTCTCATTTGGAGAAAATACATCTCTGCCTAAGTGTCAACTGGCACAAATGTCAGTGAAAATACAAATAAGTAAAGCTGGATGGATGAGGTCAAAGGGGGTGGTTCATCTTCCTGAGACTCAAAAATTGCCAGTACCCTAACTAATGACTGTTATAATTGCAAGGCAGAGATCTAACTCAGACTGGGAGAGAAGGAACTGTCCAGTCTCGAGTACAATACTACAGCTCTTCAAATCATGTCATGTGTCAGAAGATTAGCATGGGAATTCTTTCTCCACTGTGAAGTACCCTTCTTATACCCACCAGTTGCTGGTTGACATAATCCAGCTAAGAGTCTGATGAACTGTGTGTATGAACAGTTCATATGTTTTTGTCTTGACAGGTTGACTATAAAACAGTATAAGAAAGATTAACAGAGTATCTTTTGAAAGCAGTGTTGTTATCTCAGCAACATCTCCCAAAATAGTAAAAAAATCAAATTAAGCAAGTTCATCACTCCAAGACAGCTAGTGCATCGGGCTACAGGCACCAAAATCATTGTTTTGGTCATGTGTTTACAGACGTCCAAAGAGATTAGGACAAAGGGGATACCCAGCTTGCATTCAGCAATGCATTTTTGAGAAATGATCCAAGATTAAACAACTTCCTATAGTATAAAATATTGAAGCAAATCTGAATTTAAGGTTTGGACAGTTAATCATTAGCCAAAAAAATTACTGAAGCCACATTATTTATGCATATGATTTCTATTAAATGCTAAGTCTTAATAATGCCAATACGGGTACTCTACAGGTCAGTAAACTTATCAGTGCAAGTGGGTAGCAATGCCTAAAAAAGAACAGGGAGATACTCTACATACAGCAGGTACATTAAGAAAGACTTGTTTCAGTCTTAAAGTCCCACTTCAAATTACACAACTGAGAATTGCTGTCAAGGACTTGGGTATGAACTTCGAAGAGTCACTTTAATAGCATTCATATTAATGAATACTACATGAGTTATGGAAATCTTGAAAACTTTCGTTTTAACCATGTTCTACCAAAATAAAATAAAAGATGATCTTTACCTCTATTCCATCAAAACAAAGTTTAATAACTGGGACAAAAGCTTCTTCAACAGCCTGGGGGAGGAAAAGTTATATTTTATTTTCAGTATATAGAGGAACATTTACGAGCAATAGCTAGCAGGTCTAAACAATCAGAATGAAATGCTATTTACACAAATGCTTTTCTGTTTTCAGGTCAATTTTTGTCAGCAATGTCTTTCTCCATCATTGAAGATTTATGCAGCAAGTACTGATCTACTATGTGCTACAGCCATCTAGATGGCAGTTATAACCTGAACCCATACCAGCCAGCTCTGATGATGTTACCTCAAGGTTCAACTCTTTCTCACTACATGTAGATGATCAAGTATCTTTTACTCCTCACAGCATCTCTAAGTATTCTGAGGCCAACCTATGGAGATTCTTATTCTAAGAGGCCTCTTACTTCTACTGTTTCTGCAGTCAGTATTTTATGAGAAATGAGGAGACAACTGTGTAACCACACAGTCTGACTTCACCTAAACCAGTCGCAAGTCTCCAGTCTCCAGAGCTCAAGCATCTTTTCTAAATGTGGTCATTAATAAGGTACTTTGACACACAATACCCGTGATGAAACTATGTAACTGATGCCTACTTCGCAATCAGCTACAAATACCCGAACTGAGCATCTGAACTAAACACAATCTGCAGAGCACTGTTTTCATAAAAGCAAAGAACACTGCATACCTCCAAATAAGAAATGTTAGGAACTGCCAAAGGCTAAACACAGTTGTAAGAGTATTCCAGTTCTTAACAAAAGGACATGACAACACTACTCTATGCGCTTAACCTTAGTTAAGGTTACCTTAATGTTACTGGTTGGCAGGATGGATCCTAAGCAAAAGATGAAGTTCACAAGTGTCTCAGACTCACTCACTAGAGCAATCATTAAGAAATTCTAAAGACAGAAATGTACAAGCTTCCTTAGACCTAGCTGGAATGACTTAAAAGTGTTATGACACCCTGACCTAAAGGTTATTTGCCTCACTACAGAGCTACACTGAATAGCATACATTGATCTACCTTGCTGCTAAATCAGCTACATTAGCTTGAGTTAGATATAGTTTATAGCAAAGTTAATTTGAAATCAGAAAATCAGAATCCTCTTAATTATGGATTTAAAGATTACTAAAAATATTCAAAAATAAAGCATTCAAAACAGTTGTTTCACTGCATATAGTATTACCACTAGATGTTTGCACTACCCTGGTAGTTACCAACTACAGGATGCATAGAGTGGAAGCATGCTGCAGAGACAGTTCCATTTTTATGGGAGCAGGACTAAACCAAACAAAGTTTAAGACTTGCGGCAACTATCTTAATCCAAAAAAAAAAAAAAAAAAAAAAAGAATTCCAGCAGAGAAAACTTACTCTGAGCTAACATCAAGAAGGTTAAAGCTCCCACCAGTTGACCTAGGGAGGCTTGTCATTTAGGTGTAATAAAAACAAAATACTGTATACCAGTGTGTCTTCCATTCTTACAAGGGAAATCGTCATCTTTACATGCTAAAAATCTTGCACAAGCATCTAATAATGAGACACACTAAAAATGTAACTTGCATTTTCAAATGCACAGTCGACAGCCCATATAGAAGGTTTAGTTAATATCAATCACTGGTATCGTTTATATAAGCATGAAACTATGAAAACAGCAGCATAACAGTACACTTTAAAACGTTCATTAAAAACACAAAAGTTTGGTCTTGATCCATTTCTAGCTAACACATTTGCATCTGCCTGCTGCTAGACAGCAAGCAGAAATTTTGCGGTACTAACACACATGCTAGGAGATCATCCTGCCACCCAGATTTTTAAATGAGTGTCTCTTAAGTGGGAACAGAGAAAACTTGGAAGAATCTCTATTTACTTCAACTATGGTGATAGGTTGTGATGCAGCTTGATTAAAAATCCACTGCAAGCTTTAGCAATAAAGTTACATTTACTTATTTAATGCATCATCTTTCATTACTAACTTTCCAGCATCATCAGTTCAGCTAGCTGTACCAGGCAGTTCACATACCCTCAGATCTTTTACTTCTTCTTGTTGTTTCAGTTTTTCATAAAATGATGTGAAAAAATCACTTCTTTCAACGTGTCTGGGTGCAACACACAGGGCATCAATATCAGCACCTGAAATTGTTTATTAGCACAAGTTACTCACACTTCACAAATATGAAATGCCAGCAATAACCAGAAATTTTTTTGAAACCGAACAGGAAAATTTAGTTTCTCTTCCTGTAGAATGGCCTTTCTTTGGCAATACTAAAGTCAAACCAAATGAAAAAGTTCATGGCCATTAAGCATACTGAATTCGTACATATATTCTTCTTTCAATTGTGGAACAGTTGTAATAATTTTCAAAGAACAAACCATAAGAAGACAAGTATTCAACTTCATTTTTAAATGATTCCCAACTTGTTGTCTGTTTTGCAACCCATGACAAAAACATAATACAGGAACGTATTTCTTTTATTTAGAATTAAGATTGGAGATGGCTGACAAAAAAAATCTAATACCACCTCAAAAGACAACATACAGATACATCATTAGCTCAAGCACATGAGTTTTTGTAATAAAAGTAAATGTTACCTTTTGTATGAACCCCTAATCTATAGGATCCAAATGTAAAAATTTTTCCTCCAACATTTTCTATTACAGACTGTGGAAGATTCTAAATGGAGCAAATAAAATTGGTTATTTTACCTTAAGTTATAACGACACACACAATTTATTTTAAAACAAAAGGAAAAATATTCCACAAAAATTATGTTGTTTAAGGTGTAGTTACTACTGAAATAATAATCTTCGTATTTACAGAAAAGACGGAGGTATGTTTGCCACTTGGGAACTACTTGTAACATTTCAACTGCATTACACATTACTGCCTCAAACTTGCTAATTGTTCCAGCAGTTCTACACTTCAGACGCAAAAGCTTTAAAAATATTATGGACATGAAACACATTTTGGTTAATACTCAGGCATTTTAGACTGACTTAGAAATTAATGACAGATTCCAATTTAGAGCAACAGAAAAATACTATTTACAGTATCAGTTTATTAAATTACTCAGAGACACTCATACTCCATTCTTTAAATAAAAGTCTGTTTTTGGGAGAGGTATTTATGTTAAAATACTACTAAATACTAAAATCTACGGAAGTTCTTATATTTTTATCTTCAAAAACCTCTTGAATCCACAGTACTGTGGGCAAAGACAGTTACCCTTTCATAACAGAAGCAACTTTACAATCTGAAGGCCTACATTAAGACCTACAGCAAAAGAAATAATGAAATAAAAAATTAATTATTTTGCCATGTATATTGGATTGACTTAAGTAATTTCCAATCTTACCTCAGTCAAGATACTCTCACTGTTTTAAGGATCAACATATATATACACCAGGGTCATCCCCACCCATAATCTTATGAAATGGGAATTTATATATGAACAAGAGAAGTGTGCAGAAGAAATACAATCCTAAATATACTCAAAGCAAAATAGCTTTAAGAATTTAGGTTTTTACCCCTAAAAAAAAGCCACTTCCATCTTTATATTTTTGCAGGTCTATAATTATTTTAAAAAGTGTGTGTAGGAGCTGAGGGGACTATAACCTGCCAAAAACACTACTATAATTACTAGAGTCTACAAAAATAACATTACAGGACTGACATTAAAGAAAAAGACCACAGGTCATAAAGCTGCAAGAAGTCGATTTTAAGACCTAGCACTGGTTCATAAAGCCAATCTAAGCATATAATTAACATAGTACTATACATATGTATTTTGACAAAAAGTCAAGATGTATTTCTACCTAGAGAGAAGAGGGAATAATTGAAAATTACTATTACGACTACCATGACTTCTTACAATATTTATCAGTTTGTTTCATTGACAAGGTTCTACTTTGAAGGGGTGATGTTGCTTGGAGCAAAAGAAGCTACACAAAGACAGTATTTGTTTTACCAATTCAATCAAATTTGATCCCCAAATTTAAGACTCATCCCATTTAGACTGGGAACATATTTTGAAATTAATTTCCTACAGCAGTCTTGGTATGAGCAGTTCCATGTAAAATAAATCCATACCTTGCTTTCACTGATTTCCCGTATCCATTCCTTTACCAGGTTATTTAATTTTCCCAAAATTAGAATCCTATTGATAAAACAGCAGAATCACAGGTCATGAACCAAACTAGTAGTATTTAAGACCCTGATCATCATTACACATTAAGTCAACTACAGAAACATTGCAGATCTAATTACAGATCTTGTTTTATATATATACACACACATACTCTGAAACAAAGTCACTCTTACAACATTCCCACTATTTTTTCTCCTTTAAAGATGTTCAAATAATTTAAGCTCAGAAAAAAGCCTACACACATTTTACATATATGAATTCTCCTCACTTTTGAAGTAAAACCTTAATTCACAAACCAGATACACCTAAAAGAACAGCGAGAAGCAGTACTGAAAGCAAAAAAAATCTAGAAAGCTTAATAAAGGAAAAAATTATAGGGGCCACTACAACAAAACAGTTATGAAGGGGAAAAAACGTAAGCCAGTCTCTGAAATTTAAAGGTCATTTTAATTCCTTTAAGTGTTCTGAGGTATTCCTCTTAAGGTAAGAAAAATCAAACAATATTCCACTAGGTTTTTAAGAAAGCATTTGAAAGAACATACAACATGCTTGCGGTTCAGTAGTCAACTACATGACCCTCAAGATAGGAGAAAACCACTGCTATAGTGAGTATTTACTCACCTGCGTTGCAGTTCTTCTTCCTCTTCAAATACACCATAAGGTTTTAGGGTTTCAATTAATTTCTGGGTAAGCATGCAGTCAAACTCCTTGGGGGCAGCTAAACTGATAGGTGAGGTAATGCCATAATGCTTCTGTAGTTGCTGTGTTTGTGATCCCTGGGTTGTAACGGGACTAATAAAGGCAATTAGATAAAGTTACTGACAGAAACAAAACAAAACAGTTTTTTTTAAATTATTTTTTCTCATCAGAGTAGCCTACAAGAGACACATACTAAGGAAATAAAGTTAATCCCACTGTTAGCATTTACATCCCAAATCAATTTGACTTAAATCTCTGTTATTAAGGACAACAATAGAATTATCATTCTCCAACTCTAAATATTGATTGCAGGGTTACCAGTTGCTACGAGGCATGATCTTTTACATCAGCTAACTTCACACACTCAAAACTTTCACATAAGTAGGCTTTAATGTATTTTGAGCCCATCAGCATCATACAGTTAGCTTTAAGCTGACTTCTCTGCTGGCTAACATAACAGGATGGTTAGATGAACAATGTCAGGTCAATACATGCTGGCACTACTACATACAGCCTTGCTTCATTAGGAGGCTGAGGGGAGAATATCAGATTTGTGCTAAATTTTGCCTACCCCAAGTACCATGGACGCAAGCAGTACTCTATCCACATACCTCATGTTTCCTTAACGTGACATTTTACTTTATGTAATTATTTCTCTAAACAGAAAAGTAAGCCTAAAGCAAACCTAAGCCACCACAATGGGTTAAATCTGCAAGGACCTACAGGCCCTCATAGCATCCTTGCCTTGCACTTTTCAAGCTACACAGATAGATCCAGAGCCAAATCTCAAGAACAAGGATGATACTCTTAAGTCAACTTCCCATATTTCAATGTTGAAGGAAAGTAGAGGAGAACACGCCAAAGAACTTCAGCAGAAACACAAAAGCAAAGTTGTTATCATCATACTGTGAGAACTAATAACAGTTTTCTTAGATAAGCATCCTGGATAAAAACAGCCATGCAGTTTTTCATCATGGGCATATATTTGTTTGTGACATTCACATTTAAATACAGCCTTATTTTCAGAACAGTTTGAGCTTTGAGACTAGTAATTCTATGTGTTTCAAAACTAAACTTGGTACCATGTAACATACAAGTGCTTGAATTCAGTGATTACTGCATGCTATACCTATGTAGTTAAAAATTGTGTAGAATCATAGAATGGTTTGGGTTGGAAGGGACCTTAAAGATCATCTAGTTCCAACTCCCCTGCTGCGCACAGGGACACCCTTCACCAGACCACGTTGCCCAAAGCCCCATCCAACCTGGTCTTAAACACTTCCAGCATCCACAACCTCTCTGGACAACCTGTTCCAGTACCTCACCACCCTCACAGTAAAGAATTTCTTTCTAACATCTGATCTAAATCAACCCTCCTTCAGCTTAAACCCATTACCCCTTGTCCTGTCACTACACTCCCTGATAAACAGTCCCTCACCATCTTTCCTGTAGGCCCCCTTCAGGTACTGGAAGGCCGCAATTAGATCTCCCTGGAGCCTTCTCTTCTCCAGGCTGAACAATCCCAACTCCCTCAGCCTGTCCTCACAGGAGAGGTGCTCCATCCCTCTGATCAGCTTCGTGGCCTCCTCTGGACTCGCTCCAAACAGCTCAATGTCTCTCCTGTACTGGGGACCCCAGAGCTGGACGCAGTCATGAACTGATACTAGCAACAACAACAGGTAGCCATAAAAAAACAACCTGAAACATATTCAGTATTGTAGAATAAATTACATACTTTATCATTTAAGATAGTCAAATTTTAAGAACACTTAGTCTTGCTCATTATATACTTCACAGGTTTAAATACACTACTTAAATTTGTATTTAAAAAGCTCTAAAGGTTACTTGCAGCATTAAATACTCATTTTATATTGATATAAAACTTTCCTCTAAATTATGAATATTATTGATCCACCTTTGATTTTTTAAAATGACAAATCATTGTTTTTAATCATACTGAAAAGCCTCTTTTCTGAAACCAACCTGTTACTTAAGTAACCTTTCAGAGGCCAAGAAAACCACAAACTGTCATCAAAATACACATTTCAGAAAATGTTGCTATTACTTCAACAGCTATTCAAAAAGTCTTAACAATTAAAGGAAGTATTACCTGAAATTAAGGCAAAGCTTGTGTAGTGTTACATCTGCATTATTTAAGTTATATTCTCACTCCATAAGATTTCTCCCTTTACAAAGGTATAAAGTAACACTGTTTAATATCAAATGTCTAACTATTATTTTTAATTCAGACTATGCATTAATATATATTTTTTCCTGGATTTAATTGTTCATTCTACTAGGGCAAAAGCTTTATCATAAGTTTGGTGTCCTTCAACTCCCATTAAGTCTAAGGAAGAGACAATCCTCCACATCAAAAATTCGAGCTGACCACTTATGTGAAAGTTCCATTCTTGGCAAGCATAACATTCCCCTATATATGGCTGTATTATCAGTCCTCCATGTTTATACTTGTTATATACTATTTCCATCACACAAAATGAGAAGCAATTTTTCAGGCTAACTACATATTACATGTGAAAAACTTCACTTTTACTTCCGTAATCTGTTATCATCTCCTCAGGATTTCATTCCTCATTTCCATGAGAAATAAGTATTAAAAAAAGACCATCTTAACTTAAAATTGATGGGCATCAACAAAACCTAATATAGTTTTCCACAAGTTAAACCCATTTTGAAACTATTCCAAATACTATAACTTATGTTAAATCAAGAATTCAATTACAATATAAGTTTCTCAAAAAGCAAGTTCTAGCACATTTGTCCTTTTGCTTTTTAGCTAAAGAGAAGAAAAAAGGCAAAACAGGAAAAAATACTAAAAAAATTGTATATTAAAAAAATCAACCCTCAAGTAAGCATGTCTGGGAACATTATTTGACATTGCTTCCTTCTGCTAAGAGGTTTTAATCACCTAATGAAGAATTTTGTAGCAGTTGATCAAATCATATAGACCTTAGGACTTCAGATGTGAATGAAAACATTTTAAAAAAAGGTGTCCAGATGAATTATATAAAACTGTAATTCGAATTAAGGACAAAGGAAGCCACTAAAACAATTTTTATCTTTTTAAAAAAAAAAATAGGAATGTCAACACAAATAGTAGCTTCAGCCACTTCGTTGCTACTAAAAAAAGCAGTCAGAAAACAAAAGAGTCTCAACATAAACATCCCCTGGATATTATGAATATTTTTACATTACCACAAACCAAACAGTTAAATTTGAACTACAGTTTCTCCCCTTTTACAAACTGTTAATTTGAAAAAAATAAATTTGCTTTTTAATTTAAGATTTTGCAGTTTATTTTTATAGGTTTTTAAAGCCATAATCTAAAGCAATCAATATTTTAGTTTTGTGTAACAATTTCCTAATGGTCTGACGATGATTTTCACTGACCCATAACTAGAAACTGTATCCAATTCAACAGATAGACTTCATTGAAAGGGCTGGCAAAACACAGCTTGGCAGATGCTTTTACTAAATTTAAAAAAACAAACAAACAAAAAACCCTCAATGTCACTCAAACCTAAATTCTGTGAAGCAGACTCCTGAAGTCAGTAATGCTGACAGAGCCCTCTGTCTTCCACCTGCTTGTCAGGTCCATGTTTCACCAATTTGAGAACTAATAACTAAAAAATTATCCTTCACCTTGCCCCCAAAATTCATAAAAAACAACCAAATATCAGACTGCTTCCCTGATCTGGCTTACAGCATAACCCTGGCGGCACAATGTGCACCATGTTGACATGGCTGAAACCAGTACTATCTCCAACACCTACAGGACCATCACAGCATGGTCACAGGGCACAAAATGAGCTTTGAAACTGTTCGCTGAAATGACAGCTTTAAACAGCCTATTAAATCAATCACCTAATGTACATCTTTGGAAACTGTTACACAAAACCAGTTACAGTTTTTACAGTTGCTGCTTTTATATTCATGTATTTTATAAGAATGAAATAAGGATGTCAACAGCACAGGACCTTCCCACACAAGTGTTTCACACGTGGTTGAAGAGTTAGTAAAAACACCTTCCCTGGGATGGTATGTAACAATTCTCAGCACAGCTACCTTCTAGAAGGTTTTACAGCTCCAGAAGATACAATGAAGCTTATATCTTAACATCTATTAGTACTGAAGAGGATAAATGTTTTTAGCTGGAAATAACCTGTAAGTTGATCTCAACTGTTCACACTTGCTGAAGGCTATTCTAAGGTTTCTGTAGCACACCAAAAGATCTCAAAAAAGTGCCTTTGTAAAATGACAGAAGTGGTATTGGGCAAGAAAGTTTGTTAAACTCATTTAAGGATGCAATAAACTAACTAATGTTAGGTAACCCATGTTCATTCATTTAAATGACAGCAAGTGATGAGTTACTATAAAACAAACAAGTATACCCTCTCCTCACCCCCCACGAAACCAAGAAACTTCAAATAAAGCATTTGCTAGCTGCTTTTTAAATGAAAATTATCACTGAGAATTAAACTTTAAGTGCTTGTTTTTCCAGCTTTAGTGTTGTATTTTCATGTTACATTTTAGCCAGAAAATGCTAGTGTTCAATACTCCTGGATTTATCTTTTACTTTTTCCTACATGAATGAAAATCACACTCTACTCCAACAGCTTCCCTCTTGAAAAGACTCATAAACATTCTAGTTTTTGCCTGTGATGTGTCATGATACATCACTTTTGGAATCCCTTAAACTACCAAATTTATTCAAAAAGAAAGGACAGGTAAGTATCAATGTTAACCTTCTACCTGAGACGATTAGGGAAGTTAAGGCCTTGGGGGCGGAAGTTATCAATACCTTGATAGTATGTCAAATCTGCTAGTCACTGAAGTTAAGTATTAACAAAAATCAAAGAGTATTAAACAGCAACAGAAAGTCCCATCCCAGCTACTCAATCTTGACAACAGCAGAGGCAGATTTGGCAGACCTTGTCAAGGTCTGACACTCAACTCAAAGCATGCTTAAGGCTTGCTTAACATCACAAAGAAAATTAAGATACAGATTGTTTATTTGTTTCTAGTCAACCACATATACACATAAAGATCTTGATCTCGCTCTGCTATATGAGCTACCTGTCAATAGTGTAAATATAAAATAAAGTTGCAGAAAATTATGTAGAGTTAAATTTAGCATGCTACTGTTGTTGCTCTAGTTTGACCTGAATTTAAGAGTGTAAGCTGACAGTTTAAAACATTTACAAAGAGGGGAACAGCTATAGTGGTTTAATTCTAAACTGTTATGACCCAATATTTCACATTCAAATATGAATTAATCTAATCTATCCAAGAAATGCACATGTACTTTTTCCCCCATATAAAAACACAATCAGACACAAAGTTCTAGTCTGTACTAAGCTGACAGCAGTACAGCTAAATGACTTTTTCTTCAGAACCCCAAGTTTCAATAAGCAGTATCTTCTTATATTGTTATCAATAACTACTGAATTAAAAAGAACAGACCCTGGTAATATGGTCACTGCTAAAATCATTTTACAACAGAGTGCAGAAGCGGAAGGGGAAAAAAAAAAATCAAATAAAGCTTGTAAGAGGCTTTACAGTTTCCAGAGCTGTACAACTTTAAACTCCTTCAGACAGAAGTGACTACACATTGCTGTAAGGTAGAGGGGGGAACATTGTGAGATAAGGGAAAAACTTTCCAATTCATCTTTTAAAGATCAAGTTACACCCTGAACACACAGTCACATAAACTGAAAACAGACTTAGAGCAAATACAGGTGTATCTATGTAACACTGCCCCATACATAACTAAGAGTTAGATACAAATTTGAAGTACTGTACTATTGTTTTCTTTTACAACACTGGAACCTTTCTCCATCCTCAGAAGAAACAAGAATCCTGTCATGAACTTCTTTTTCAAACGTGCTTTGTATTTAACCCTCTTTCTACCCCCACTTGAAAACCCTTGCTGTTCTAAGCACTTTTTCCTCTTTGTTTCTGGTAATCTACCTCAGTTCTCCTGGTAATATTTTTATCATGTTATTTGAGATTTTATGCTTCTTATTACAAAATACAGTTGCAATCAGCACCACATTATCTAAACATCATACTCATGAAATTTGGGATGCTTCACAGAAATAAAAGACAACACAAACAACTGAAATCTTAAAAACAGATGCCATAATTTTTAAGAAGTTATAACAGTTTGAATCCTGCATAAGTTTAAGTCATCTCTGATCCACCCTGAAATAGATCTTGAATAGTTAAGATCTAACTCATCTAAACATGTGCCAAGCACATGCAAAAAACCCTTCCAGTTTCTGGCCACCAAGCCTTGCTTTTGTTAGAAGTCACATAACCCCTTTCATACATCACTAAACCTCAGCTGAGGATTAAATTTGTCCAGACAGACATGCACAGTAAGGCCAGCACTGGTAAAGCAAGAGAAACTGTGGGCTTTCAAGGGTCTTAAAATAGTGCCAACAACCCACAGAATGTTAAACTTTTAACTTCAGTCAGGACCTTTGGCTCATTCGGTGTTGCCTCCAGATACCAAGATACAATACACAACTTAAGGAATCTCAACGACTATCCACTCTTCTCTATTTGCCTCTACTGATTACCTCAGTAAAATTCAGTCTTTCTTATTTACTGATATAAGACATCCAAGACAGATTCCTGAAGCAATACTGGTCATGATGCCATCTGGTCAGTCAGTTGGAGCTAACTTCACAAAGCTCAAGCTCCACTGTGTCAGATTTCAGAAGAAGTGTTTTGAGGGGGGTTGGTTTGCTTGTTTTAAAAGCTTCCTCCAACAAGGACTGACTTTGGCAGTTTCAGATTAAAATTTCTGTCTTAATGCTAATGCCATCACTCTGCACAAAATTTCAGAAATCTAGGCAGGAATTTTCACAACGTCTGTGCAAATTAGTTACTGGGGAACATATGTTTTAAATGGTTAAGACAATCCAGTTGCCCTTCCTGAACAAAAGTTTTAATATCTAGCAGAAAATTGCTGGATCATTTAGACCACGAATTAAGTTTTCAACTGTCAGTATGAGATGTTCAAGATACCCGAAACAGATTTGAACATGGGTATTGGAGCAATAACAGCCAACAGAGGTAAGGAAGAAGAGACTCACCTATGGCAAAAGAAAGAACATTCATACACATTCTGCTAACCTTTGACTCAAACTCGAGTTCACTGGCTCTTCCATTTGTACAGAATAGTGAAGGCAGCATGTCCAAACACACTCCCATCTACAACGTTCTGATTAACAACAGTTTCAGAAGTTTCTCAAGTTTAACCAAAAGAAATTTCTACTGAACTCTGCAGGCAGCACTTGAACCAAAAATTAGGTTTAATGCTATTCTGGAGACAAAAAACTCCAGAGGGAGCAATTTAAGAAATTCGGTACAGTTGAATCAAAAGATAGTAGGAATATCAAACCAAGAACTAGGAATCCCATGAAGCGTTTCACTGTAAGAGATTTATTTGTCTCAGCAGTGAAATCTGCTCAGCCCAAAATAACTGGGTTTCCAAGTTCTGTGAAGTACCTCGATGTCAACAAGTGTAAATTCAGTCTTTTTTTGGAATGACATTAAGTCCCGGTTTCAGCTGGGACATAGTTCATTTTCTTTCTAGTAGATGGTATAGCACTGTGTTTTTGATTTAGTATGAGAGTAATGTTGATAACAGTGATGTCTTAAGTTGTTGCTAGGTAGCCTAAGTCAAGGACTTTTCAGCTTCCCACACCCTGCCACGTGCACAAGAAACTGGGAGAGCACAGCCAGGACAGGTGATCCAGACTGGCCAAAGGGATATTCCGTACCACATGATGTCATGCTCCAGATATAACTGGGGAAGCTAGCCAGGATGTGGGATGAGAAACAGACTGGGCATCAGGGCTTTTTTTTTTTGCAGGTGGTGAGCAACTGCATTTGTGCATCACTTGTTTTATATATATTATTACTATTCTCTTCCTTTGTTATCCTATTAAATTGTCTTAATCTCAATCCACAAGTTTGTGTTGTTTTTCTTCTTCTTTTTCATCCTCCTCCCCATCCCACTGTGGGGCAGAGGATGAGCAAGCAGCTACGTGGTGCTTAGTTACCCACTGGGGTTAAATCACGACACATTAGAAGACTGAAAGTTATTGCAAAACCATGTATACTTGCCATCCCATTCCTCTGTATTACATACAATAAATTAATCCTCAGTATAGATTTTTATATTAATTTCTTCTTGATTAATACAGCTATCACTTTAAGGCGACTGTTCTTCTAAAGTAGGTCCTGTGCTTTGCAAAGTTAGGAATAATTTAATTCCTTCCATAACAGTCTATAAAAACCTGAGCACGCACTGTTCAGAAACATACTATTTATCCACTCCCAATCAGTACGAGCCTTTTTAAATATAGTGTTGTGCTTCTTCTGGAACACAAGTTGACAGTCACTAATTAAAAGTCAAGAAAACAATGACTTTGTGTATGTCTGCACCAAAGTTCAGTGACAGAAAACATATAAAAAGTCTCTTCAGAAGTGAGAATGACTGTCTACAACAAAGACTGAAATAAAATTAATGACATTCCAAGACTCTAATAAGGAAGTTACCAATACCAACAATAGTTAAAATTTATAGCACTTATAGCACTTTAAAGTGTTCAGATATATGACTTAATGCACTTTTCCACTTCTAGTTTAAAAAAAAAAAAGTCTTTTGCAATGACTTCAACAGTTACAGAAGTTCAGCAAAGAAGTGCAATAATATCAGTAATTTCACAAGAAACAATTCATGGTACTATTTCTCTATTTGGAGAGTCGCAAAGGCCCAGGTTACATAAAAAGACACTACATCATCAATTCAAATAAACATAGCTGCTGCTTCACTGAGTTAGTAGCCTTTCTGCATAAAACCTAGCCCCAACTGAAACATAGGAACAGCTTAGCGAGCTTCATTTGTCCCTAGCATCTTGTATTTCAGATAATGCACAGGAACAAGTATTCTGTACCTAACAGTTCACTAAAATGTATCTTTATACTAGGGGAAATAATCAAAAAAGCTGGTTAGAAACGAAGGTGAAAAATTGAAAGTTGAAGAGTTTTCCCTTATGCAGCTGCTATCTCTTCACACAAGAAATGAATGAGAATCGCAACAAAGTCACTTAAGTTCCAAGGATAAATTTAGTATTTTTTTAAACATTAAAAGGCTTTGCAAATGCCAGCTATCAGCATCATCAGAACCCGAGTTTTCTCCCTTACTACTGATGTGCCTTGTACATAAATAATTTGCTTTTTATAGTTTTGTACCATACTGCAAAGAGAAATATGCACACATACACACACAGTGCAGTATGAACAATGCTGTACGCTTCTTAAGAACTCTGAACTAACGCTTTTCAAGTAAAGAGTACTGACAATCTCTAGTTGTATGGGAGATCAGCTCTGACTAGGCCTGTCAATTGTAAACATCATCCTAAGAAATGAGGTTTACAGGATGTCTTGAAAGGTCAGGACAAAAAAAAAAGTACTTTTGGAAAGAATTATGCAGAAAAGGAGCTTCCTAAGTTTACAGAAAAAAAGAAGGTGAGCTTAAGTCAGAGGTATCACTTCATAAATTCAACAACCAACATTACTAGCATTACAACTTCCTAGCATTACAATGTTCACTTTGAAGTCTTGACTGAATAATATAGTCAATTGACTCCAAACATACAAATGACAGAATCTGAGAAAGCTTTGCTCTTCCTAACTAAAATAAACCTCCTCTATTAGTGAAGTTGCCAAGTAATGTTTATACTGAAAATACCAAGATATTAGTGCAAATATAACTATGTAATGTTATTTAAGAGTTTCTAGTTAAAATATCATAAACACCTACATTAAGAAAAATGATCAAGTCATTCCAAATCTGTTAGAATTGAAGATTTCTATTATTACAATTCATAGAAGTAGCCCAAACTTTAAAATGTTATTAAGCATTTGGAATTTATGTAGTCACAATAAAATAAACTAAGACTGAAACTAGGCAGAATAAACACCCTCCCATTTTCCTGAGGCCAAAAAGCCTAGCCAACTTCAAAGCTGGTTTCTGGTAATTTTTCATTGCCATAATGAACATGTGCAAAATTTATCTATAAAGACACTGCAATCTCATTATACAAGCAGTAGAAACTACTTGGCACAACCATTTTCCTTTCTGCATTCACCCACTGTGTTTTTCCTGCCATAAATGCTTTCAGGTAAGTTTGCCTCCTGTTATCTACCCCACAACTAATTTAGCAGTATTTTAGACTGAATAAAACAAGTATGACAAGTAAGCATGGTTATTCTTCACATAAAGTGTACACATTTAAAATAGTGAATAATCCCAAATAATAATAGTGAAACAATATTGAATAATCTCAAATTCTTTCTATTTCTCCTTCAATGGTCAGAAAAAACCCCAAACACCAAATCCAAACCAAAAACCCACAAACCTAGCATATAAACATGTCTGATTCCTAAAAGCCACTTGACCACCTACCCATCGCTGGTTCCCTCGACTTATAATAAAATACTAACATTAAGGACTACAGAGCTGAGAGGCAGGAAGTTTTGTCGACTCAATCCAGAGCCGTCAAAACGTCAGCAAGGGGAGAAAAAAAAAAAGAAAAAAAAAGAAAAAAAAAGGCAAGGGGTGGAGTGAAGGAAATCGGCTAAGAAACTGGGATGGAATTATGTCCCACTTCGTTATTTATGACTACCAGCAGGGTTACAGCACAAGGCCCACTTTTTCAGTGAGAAAGCCCACCGGCCTCCCGACGGCGGAATGGCGGGGGGGGGTGGGGGGGGTGGTGCGAGGGGCCGCCGCCCGCTACTGCCGGCCAGGGGGCGCTGCCTGTACGGGCCGGCGGCGAGCTCCCCTCAGCGGCTTGGCATTTCGGAGCCACCGAGGACCGGGTGAATTTTGCAAGGACAGCGGGCTCGGCTCGGGTCGCGTTGCCTATTAGAACCAGCGCCTGTCTCTCTCCTCCTCCCGGAAGGAGGAAAAACCGTTCGGCCACTGGCGGGGAGGCTTTGCCGGGACTCTTGAGAGGAAAAAGAGCTTCATCTTCCGCGGCTGGAGCGAGAAAGGGATAAATATGCGGCACTTCGCCACTTTATATGGCCCGACTCAACAGCGGGTCGAGGAGGGCCACGGCAGGCATCCACGCCGTGGCCGCCCGGCCCCTCTCGCTTGCCGCTATGAGATCGCGGAGGAGAGGACGACAACAACAACATAAAAGCCACATCAGCATCTCCTTCGGGGCTCATAGCGATGGGGGGGAACGACAAAAAAAGAAAGCAAGCAGCTTCTCCGCGGGCTGGGCGGAGAGCAGCGGATCCACAGCTCCTCACACTGCGGCACCGGAAGAGCCCAGGACCGGAGGGGGGACAGGCGAGAGGGGGAAGGGCAAGAGACAGCAGAAAGGGCCCGAGCGGGCAGGGAGCACGGGGCGCTACGAGGAGAGCGCTGAGTAAGGGCCGGCAAAACACAGGCCTTTAAAGCACTTTCCAACTTACAACGGCATCGTCTCTCCGGCCCCTCCTCCTCCTCCTCCTCCGCCGCCGCCGCCACCACCACCGCGTCGTCCCCTTCTCCCTCCTCCTCCTCCTCTTCTTCTTCGTCCTCCCCCACCACTGCCGCCTCCGGACCGGTCACTCGTCCCGCCAGGAAGCGGGAAGCGCAACCATGGTACGGGCCGGGGTCAGGCCTTAGAGGGAGGAGAAAGCCGTTCACTAGACCCGGCCGCCGCCGCTTCACTTTCCTCTTCCCCTCCGGCCTTCTAACATGGCGCCCAGACGCTACCACAGCAACGTTCTAGACCGGGGGGGGCCTGACGCAGTGGCGCGGCCACCCCCGCACGCAGCGCACGCTAGCTCGCCCGCGCATGCTCAGACGGCGGCGAGGCCGAAGGGCATCCTGGGGACTGTGGTTCCGGCGTGAGAGCGAGCCGGAGTTTGAAAACAAAGCGCTAACGGCTGCGAGGCGGCGCCTGACTCCGGCGCTGCCGGGTTCATGCCGGGCGAGGCCGGAGCGTCCCGGCAGGGGCGGTGGAGCTGGGCCGGCCGCGGAGGGGACCCGGCTCGGGGCCGCCGCGCCGTCGGGAAGGATTCGGCGCAACTGACGGTGTGCCTGGGCACCGGGGGGTTCCGAGCGAGGGAAAGCGGGGACTTTAATTGCCATGGAAACAAACGCGGCGAGACCGCCCTCGCGTTACCCCGACAAGCCGCCCAAAGGGTCTTGAAACCGGCCCGCTCCGGGCTGCTCCCGCCGCCGGCCAGCGGCTGGCTGGCTGCCTGCAGGGAGTCGCCGGGGGGTGGAGGGCGCGCCGGCCCCCAGCGGCAGCCCCCCGGGAAGGCACGGCGGGGTTTGTAACCGGCTCGCACAGGCCCGGCGCCACCCGCCTGGGTCCCCCGCGCTGTTCCGGTGCACAGCGAGCTCTGTGCCTATCTTTTGTTACCTGCAGCGCGCTCATTTTGGGGTTTACGCCCCGCACGAAGCAAAGAGATCCTTTTCTACTAATTGTTTTTGAAAGCTCTGCCTGTAATAGCATCAATTTCAGAAAATTGTAAAGAAAAAAACCCCATACTTTACAAATTAGCTCAAAATTCATCTTTACTCTGAAAAATAGGACTCTAAAAATTTCTCTAAAATGACTGATTATTTCATCTTCAACTGCCTCATAAGATAAGTGGTAACTTGGATTGGCAGCATATAGGAAATTTAGACCCCAAAGAGTCTGTTTTTTTAGAGTCAGATATGATGGTTCTGAACTCTGTTCCTGGCTATCATCACTAACTTGACTGTGTGAAAACAGATGAAATAAGACTGTTTGTAGAAATATTAATACATCTGAATAAGCACATCGTGCATTAATACTTCTAAAATTCTAATACTAAAAGTAATAGATAAAATAAGTGTAAAATGTTTCTGTATCACCATTCTTCCAGTTCTTCCTCTTTTTTCCCCCTTGTCCCAAACAGTCCTTGCTTTCTGTTTTGAGAGAATCCTGTATTTGTTTTATACCAAATATGTTATCAGTTTCAGCTCAGTCAGCATAAATATCGGCAGTTTCTGTGAAAGGTATACAAAGTCAATGAAAAAGGGAATGGCAGTCACATGCTGGAAAGTCTAGATTCTTCAAGACTCTATTAAAAACATGTATCAAATATTGAATGATGAAAGTTAAGTAAGAACTACACCCATTTGTTTGATTCCAAAGAAAAACCCAGGGTTTGTGACATACCTATGTAGGGAAACTGTTTACCAGTCAGTCTTCAGTGCAGTGCAAGAAGACTATGTTGTGTGACTTTTTGCTTCTTGGTAGCTGGGAGGGGGAAAAAGAGAGCTTGCTGCTTCTATTAGTTCCCATTATAAGTGATTTTTTTTTTTTTTCCAGAAAAGATTTTCTCAGACTAGCTGCCTACGTCCTCTATGGATCAGGACAAGAATATATTGCTTAAATAGAATGTATACCTGAAAAAAATCCAGGAAGAAAATTATGGAGAAAGAACAGATTCTTATGGTTCACAGTTTCAAATAGATAGATGAAATACAGATGCATATTAGTATGTGCAGTAAATGATACTTTTGTAGAACAAATATTAAAAACCCAATACAAAATAGTAATAAAGTATGAGAAATAAAAATGGAGATTACATAATAAGCTTAAACAAAAATAATTTCAGAAACTTAAGTATGTTTATTTAAAATGCATTAGGAATGTTCTCCCTTTCTACTTCACAATTTCAACAGCCGTTAGGATTTAATGTTTATCTCATTCCATATCAGGACTGTTCTTGAAGAGATATTCTGCCTATAAGTAGAAGAGTTTCAAAGTTACACTTATTTTCAAGTTTCCAGTTTTAAAATGTATAGCAAATAACAAAAATATAGCAGATAACATAACTTTAAACAAAATTGCAGAGAGTATTAAATGGCTTTAAAATGTCATTTCTGGCAGATATGTCAGAGAAACCTCTTCCCCACAAATAACATTCCAAATACCATCCACCTCATTCTCCCTCTTGGTATCAGTCACCCCATCTCTGCCATGGGCAAGAGAAGGAAGTGAACTATTTATGACAGTATTTGTCACTCCATGGAAAATCCTAGGGAATACCCTAGGGCCTGATTTCTGGACCCAGAAGAGGAAATAATACACATCTTTAAAAGTTATGCAGTTAGTAAGGACAACCTCAGGCTCCTACAGCTACAGGTAGCTGTCACTCATCAGTAAGCAAAACGGTTAAAACAATTAAACATTCCTTAGTGCCTAAGAGTGGCACGCAACACTGACGCTTTCCTTTTAAGCTTTTGCTTGGTTAATAAAATGTTTCTTTTCATTAAAGCACTGATAGCTTGTTAATAAGTTTCTTAGGATGTGCAGGAAGAACAGCAGTACAGCAATCACTTTACAGTATCTGAATTCTTGTCTGAATGCAACACTGAACCTACTTTCAACTGAAAGTTGAACTAGACAGCTTCTTGAGGTGCTTCGCAATTGGAATTATTCTATGTATGTCTCATAGGATTTACTAATTCATTTATCTGTGTATTGTGAAGGGAATTACTGAAGAGCTTTCATTCATCATTAAAGTGCTCTGTTGTGCCTAGAGGGGTGTAAACAGGATGTAAAGTGATGTCCCCTTTTCTGCAGGTCTCTGTGTCACAGCAGAATTGGCAGGGTACGTAAGACCTGCAGAGTGCACACACCAAAGAGAAACGGATTCTGGTAGTGATTCTTGTCCTGTTACTGTTTAACAAAGCTGGACCTTACTTGATACAGAGTATCAACTGATCCCATGTAGGCTAGTTGCTGGGTTTTTAGTTTTCACAATAATTACTGCTCACCAGAATTGCAGGTGCTATCTGTTAATTAATTGTTATCATGATAGTGGAGAAAAAAAATTTAAGACCCTATGGTAACAGAGATTCTTTGGGTCTGTGTGAATATTTTCATTAAGCTTTTTCAAACATATTTAAGAAAATAAATGTGATCACTTTACCAGAAAATCAACTGGATCATCTGGCCTGATCCTACAGCATTCATTTATCCCTTGCATAAGTGTTGGCATGACATTCTTCATTAAATAGTTTCGTAGTGGAATGGACTGGGCCTCCAATAACTCTTCTTCTTGTCTTTTCACTTCCTCCAGATGTTTATTCTACAAATAATGACCAAAATCATAGAGAGTAAGGTTTATAACATCCACCAAATAGCACTTGACTAAATAATGAGGAAAAAATAGTGTTAGAAGCTGTGGACAGAACTTTAAAACTCACAACTTGGCAGGAAAAACTATGAACTGCTTATTAAATTTAGAGTACATGGCACACTGAGGACAAAGAATTGAACATGATGAAAACTGAAATAATCTCCTTAGTAAAATTATTTTGTTTTTCTTTAACTCCTGAAAGGAGGTTTATTCTGAAGTCTTCCAGTGGTCCTGTTTCCATATTTGGCAAAATGGTTGGAATACACTTTGAGGGTTCTTTGAACTGAAGGGGAAGGAGAAAATTTTTACTCAGAAGAAAGCCCTGGCTCTCTAAGTAACCGTAAATTGTGTTGGGTTTGTTAGTTTGTTTTGGGTTTGGTTTCTTGGTTTTGGTTTGGTTTTATTTCATTTATATCAGTTTTCAAGGGGGATGAGAGCTAAATAAACTAAAACCACAGTGCATTACATCTGTTTACACCAGCTAAATTTATTCTTGAATTCAGGTTAAATCAAATACAATGATTACACTCAAAAAGTAGGAGGGGTGGGGAAATAAAACTGCTGCAAGTTTTTCTATCATCTTCCATTTAATAGCACTTAATAGCACGGATACTTGCAGTAGTTTTATCCAGAAGATTACTCAAAAGCATTTTTATTGTCCTCTCTTGTCTCATTTTATTCATCAGTAGCCTGAGTCATATCTAGAAACAGCAAGCAGATGATACTCTGAAGACTGCTTTTTTTATACTTAAAGCATAACACAAAAGAAATATTCAGATAAAACTAATATACCAATATCTGGAAAAGATATTTACCTTATTCACTCAATCCAGGAGTGCTATTGAATAAATCCTGTAAGTGGTCTTTGGTCACTACTCAAGAGACAACAGCTAATCTACAGTCTCAAGGGCAAATGAATAGTTGCTTAGACTTCCTGAGCATCTGCCTATTTGAAAGGATAAACTTAAGCACACGTTTTATTTAAACACTTAAGCTTTGAATAAAGCACAGTTTGCTCTCTTGAAAGTGAGATGATTTTGGATTGTATATAGCTAAAAATGTGTTAACTACCCTCACTAATCTTTTAGCCAATTTTACAGAGAGTACAAAATGCTATTTTATGTTGAATGAGGCTGTAAATAAGCATAGAGATAACAAAGAAAACTTATTTATGCCAACATCAGAGCAATGTAAATGCTTCTTTAAGAGTGAGTAATTTCAGAGTATTATTTCCCCATAGATGTGTATGGACATTCAAATGCAAGAAAAGGATTTCTCTGTGGAATGATCAGGGTTTTTTTAAATAGTTCTAGAGGAAGACAATAGAAGAACTGCCTTCTGGTGAAACAACCTGACTTTGGGCGTGAATGAGAACATTCTTGTTGTATGCATTTCAGGTTATTTACCTAAAATGTCCTTAGGTGTGACAAAGTAAATAAGGAAAAAGCGTCATGTCATGTGCAAATCCTGTGAGGTCAGGTAACCTAAATACCAAGTACTTATTAAAGTATTAGCAAACAAAAAGCATCCTTCAGACTGCATCAGGTAGTTCTCACTGAGCTGAGGACTCAGCTCTCAAAGGTGTTTCTCTTGCAGGCTCTTGCAGTGCAGACTGGAATATTGATCAGTGTTGAGTTAAAAATCTTGTTTGAAAGTCATGATAATTAAGACTTGGTTAGCTGCTTAAAAATAAAGTGAGCAAAATACAAAAGTCCTAGAAGTCTGGTTATGGAAAATCACCACTGGTTATAGTAGTTATATATAAATGGTAAAATAAAGGAGTTACAGCACAGCAACAGCAAGGGGAGTATCATAAAAGTATTTTAAAGACATGCTGATACTAACACGTAAAAAAATATACTGTCTGTAATTAAAAAGAGACTATATTCTTTAGGTTTGGGCCTCAAAATGCTCTGTGAATATAATCTAATCCAGATCTAAAGTATGATATAAGGAACTACAGAATTTATGTCACACTTTCCAAGTGCATAACAGATTGCTGGCAGCCATCTAAAACACATATATAATAATCATTACCCAAAAATATGTATTAACCTACCCACTCTTCCCAATTTGCCATCCTTTCATCCCTTTCCTCAGCTTCTCTACGCTCTTGTTCAGCTTTTTCTTGAGCTTCTTTGACAAGGCGTTCCTCAGCTGCTTTGCGTTCCAAATTCTCCTTTTCTTCATCTGTCAAACCATAATTCCGAGGTTCCCCAATTTCTTTGATGATCTCTTTTATAATAAATCTGTTCTCAGGATCTTCAAATTTGGCTACATCTTTTAAGCAGTACAAGAGAGGTCATTTCAAGGCTTTTGTCAATTATGATTAGAAAATAACTGCAAGACCTAAAATTATATGGTGTTCATATTGTTTGAATTTTCAAGTAATAACATGTTTTCAGTTGCTTATAGATATCAGGTTTTTTTGCTACACAGAATGAAGTTTTCTACATCTGATTTTCTTTACGATTTTCAGCTAAAATAGTTTGTCTTCTTAAGATGATGTAAGGGAGAAGTGTATTAAAATAATTTTTACAACTATTCTGTTTATCAGTTGCAGCTTGACTAAGTTTTGAAACTTGAAAATGAGGTCATTCTATTATCAGACATGTTCCTTTCACCAATCTTAGGTCAACTTATCCAAATGCATAAAACCATCAGCTTTTGACCCTCTCTCCCCCACAGGTTACACAATAGGTTGTTAGCATTTGGCAACAAACTCCAAAGTTTTCACTCATCCAGATTTACGAATACACAGACCTATCTCTAGTTGAACTCTTACTGTGTTATGTCTACAAAACAAATCTGTAGCTTCATGTAGGAGCGCAGAGACCTTCTCCTTCATTTTATTCCTTCTCACTTTTAATTGCTGGAGGCTACTTGTGTAAACTTGGGAAAAAAAGGATGGAAAAAAAGGACAGAAAAAGAAAAAAAAAGACAAAAAAAAGACAAAAGAAAAAAAGAAGGAAAAGAAAAAAACACAGAAAAATGGGGACAGCAGTCTCCAGAGCATTCTGTGCTCTGTATACATTCAGTGTGAGGAGGCATCTGGCAGAAAAGGTATAGAAATGTACATGGAAAAGAGGAAAAGTGAGCATTTCAGGTATGCAGAGTACAGAGATAAAGGGCGTGTTCAGTGGTAAGGGACTGGGGATGTAAAGACACAGAAATAGGTGTGGTGGTGCAACCCCCCCTTAAGCTGCTCGGTACTTGGTGCAATTTCCCTCCCCTTTCCTGGGCCACATGCCAGGGCAGCAGACCAGAGCATTAAGGCACCCCTGACGTGCCTGGCTCTTGCTTCGCTTGGCAATGGTACGTGGTACATCTGTGCCTGGGTCGTGATGCTCTTGCTTCCCCTATTGTTTGGGGACAATAATGACGATCAATCACCTCCTGACAGCCTGGTACACCTGTACCTGGGCCATGGCCCAAAAGGGGGCGATGCCAGAAAAGTTCTGAGTCTGCGCAACTGGTAGAAAGTACCAGAAGATTTCACCATCTTAGCTGGGCCAAAGTGGAAAAGTACAAAAGACAGAAGTCAATTATCTCGGATCCTATAAATAGCCTTTCTAAGCGAGACCCTTTGAGCTATCCTGGATCACAGCGGGCTGTGACCAGCATCTCCCCTGAGCTGGGACGCCTCTCAGGTACAAACTCCTTGAGGACCGTCTGCTGACA
Source organism: Grus americana (assembly GCF_028858705.1). Classification (NCBI taxonomy): domain Eukaryota; kingdom Metazoa; phylum Chordata; class Aves; order Gruiformes; family Gruidae; genus Grus; species Grus americana. Next base: position 55,205,114 of record NC_072856.1, on the reverse strand, counting down.
AAGCTGATGCAAGGCCAGGGCGAAAGTCAACCTCCTCAAGTCTCAGTGATCACCCGCTGAGGAATGCCGATGCACTGTGAGTACTCACTCTAAACTCATCATCATAGAATGGTTTGGGTTGGAAGGGACCTTAAAGATCATCTAGTTCCAACCCCCCTGCCATGGGCAGGGACACCCTCCACTAGACCAGGTTGTCCAAAGCCTCATCCAACCTGGCCTTAAACACTTCCAGGGATGGGGCATCCACAACCTCTCTGGGCACCTTCCAGTGCCTCACCACTCTAACAGTAAAGAATTTCTTTCTAACATCTAATCTAAATCGACCCTCCTTCAGCTTAAACCCATTACTCCTTGTCCTCTCACTACAACTTGAAGAGGGAAATTTTAACTGTAAACTAGCTTCCTTCATCCACGTCCCTACCTATCTGTGTTTTTAAATATACACATTTGCCTTCATGAGTGTAGATGTCATATCTGTGGGCCCAAATATTTCTGTCTGCATGTACCTGCATGTTTTATGTTTATATATGCATATATATACAAAAGTACCTATACACTTTGATTTAAGATACCTTATAAGTAAGCTACTGTGAATCTTGTCATCTTTGAATCTGTAATTAAGTCACTGTTTTGATTATAATTATTTTACTGAATTACTTGTAAATCTTTAAATTAGTCAATCATTGAGTGCTGTTAGAATTCAACCTTTAATTTAAGTCATACTATTAATAAATTTTGAATTGCTCCTAAATCATAACCATGTCAAATGTTTTCATCTGCGACAATGGGTAAGGAGAGCAAGCAGAGGAAGGGGAAAAAACAGAACAACTAGAATATAGAATTTAGATGAGAATCAAGTAGTCCCTACTCCACAGTCCTCTGCTTTATGAAGCTATTTTGAAACCCATTGGCAAAGCATGCTTACCATTTCTTTCCAATCACTGATTCAGACCAAAGATAGCTGTTCAATATTAACATCATTATTCCAAGAGTTTAAGTGTTTGTGATTTGGACCTGAAGTCCAAACTCTGCTAGTGAGGAGAAAACTAACATAATTCTACACGATAAAATTTCTTTTACAGTTGCTTCTTTCAAAAAATCAGGAATTACAGTCCTAAAGTATTCCAAATTAAAAGAATAATACATTTTCTGTGTCAAGCAGTCTGTTGTTTCTACAATTTTAGCTGTATCTGGATATACAAATTACAGTGCAAACCACGTTTCCAGTCATTTAAGTATTGCTAAGGACTCTCTCAGCATTGAATCGGAAGTCTCAAAGCCTGCATTTTTTCTTAGATGGCCAAGAAAGATTACAATGCAAATATTACAGCAGTCAAAATTAACTGCATTTATCCTCAAAAATAAATACCTTTTAAATAAAAAATGAAGTTAGCAGTGACTGATCACCAGAAAAGGCATTCATAAATTAAAATTGTCAAAGGAAATTGCTGTTATAACTTTAATATGCCTTTTTGTAGATGATCTAACACGCCTGTGTCACCATCGACAATTTGCAGATGACAAAAATGAGACACAAGATAACTGACTTGCAGACTTCATGCAGTGAGTCACTGTAGCAGAGTTTCCAGAATCTTGAAGCCCACTCCTTCTTACTAATCATATTTCAACTCAGAAGAAATAATATTCATAAAAGCAATTCATAAAGCCATATGTTATGATTTTCTAAAATTAAGGTGGAAGAAAGATTTGATTAATTTGAGTCAATATTTAAAAAATCAAGCACAATTTTTTAACCATTCCCCACTAAATTCCTTCAGAATATGACTGAGAAAGCAGCTGGCGCTCTGCTTAAATCTGATGCTACTAAATTCTACAGATTTGATAAACCCACTGGAACATCAGCTAGAATGGAGGGTTATTTGCAGAGCTGAAGGTTCCTCACTGAAGTTGTCTTTGTAATCTGTCCTTACCATTTTACAACAGAAAGCTATATGCTTTCATACTTCGGTGGGTAACAATCAGTGAACTGAATATAGGTAAAGAGGCAGTTCCTGTGATAAACAGGACCTAAAGACAAGGCTCCTTTGAAGATGAGAATCAACACTACGAACTGAATATGAAAATCATCTGGAAGTCACTGACCATCACAGTTGTGATACCTCAATAATTAAAATTAGTAGGCCAGTGAGTATCCTTATTTGGAATGGAATAGAGTTTAAGAGTATCTTTGGGCATAATTCTTAGCGGAAAACACTACAATATTCTATCATAGAGTATACACTTTATAGTCCCCACCAAACTAAAACATCGTCTTGGAGAGTCTTACTACTTGCATATCTAGAAGTGTGTAAGATATGATGAATTGATGTCATCAGACCTTAATATTTACCATTTATACATTTACTTTCTGTAGCGGAATTACATCAATTCTAAAATGATTGTACTAACATACTATTTTTTCACCCTGCTACACTTCCTAACACCACATGTATGGTATTATTCTCAAGATAATCTCCATGACTGACATTAAATAAATAAATAAATAAAAAATTAGGAAATCAATTATGACTGAGGCTGTTCAACAATTAACTTTGCATAACTCATCTCAGATGGACATTCCAAATATCATCAGTTTGATTTTTTAGTTCCAAGGTTTTTCCCTTGTTCTTTCTTTTCTCCATCCCCTGCTAAAAACCTCCCATTTTTCTTAAGAATGCTGTCACCTTGATCTCACTGTTTTTAATAATCAGATTATAGCAATCTTGTCAAGATTTCCTGGTGATCACAGTTTTCTAGATAGTGTGTAGGGAAGACAAATTTTCCCACATACAGGTATAGTGCAAAACAGATTCAGCCCTAGCCTTCCACCTTTAATTTCTAAAAATTTTCTTCATGGTCCATCATTTACAGACTATCCATATATTGTCACAGCTTTTGAGGATAAGTCTAAAGAAAAAAATATAAGCAACTGTAATATTGAAAGTCTGTGAAAATACAGTTACACCAATCTGGAAGGACGTCAGTGCAGAGGTCTGTAACTAAAGTCAGAAAATTATTTTGATCATTTAGCCTACAAAAATGAACAATTAAACCCCCTATTTTTTAAAACAGGTTAACTGTACGAGAATAATTCAGAATCCTGATAAGTATACAGATATTTGTTTGTTGTATATGTATTCTGCAACATTAATTAAAAATATTATTTATATATGTAGACTTACTAGATGATCTTTGCAAGTCTTAAATTTGTAACAACAAATTATTTTATTCATATTTTATCTACTAATTTTATTATTTCATACCAATAAACTGAGGATGTATTTCAAGTTCATGAAAGTAGTTGAGAACAGTCTTATCGTCTGTGTTTAACTCTCTGAAGACATTCAGAGACTGCAGGAACCGGTCCTGGGTATAATGACTTCCAGCAACAATTCTCTCTGGCAGATTTATTATTCTGTTTATAAGGAATTCATCAGATGCGGTCAAAGAAATAACAAATTCTGTGAAGAACAACACATTATCAGCACCCATATATATTATTGTTTTTCCTCTTTCTTACCTATTTTGTGTTAATAATATATTTTAAACCACAACTGAACATAAACAGATCTGAACTGTATATATCTTTATAGAGAATTTAATTATCAAATGCTTATAGTCAACTTCTCCAGTTAGAGAAATCCAACAATATTGAGACATGTCTGTAAAGAAGCTACGTATTCCAATTTCACCAAATTCTTTCTTAGCATTATCAACAAGCCTATTCTTTCAATAAGCAGAATAAAAATCTTAAGAACAGCAATGCAGTGTAGCTCAAATTTTCTAAGAAAGTTATCATACAACCAATACATGTAATAAGTATAGGAGGAAAAAAATTTCTTATGAATGGTGCAGCCAAAGCAGCAGGTAATATTGGAAAATTTAACTCACTTGTTTGTCAAGTCATCAAAAGTCATCACCCTGTATTTTAACTTTAATCTCAAAAATAAAGGTGTATCTGATAAAGTAAATTAAAAAAGATAAAATCAAATAGTACATTAAAGATACTATGCCACCACATGCCATAAAATTTAGTTTCAATGTTATTTTAGTACTACTGGTAGACAAAACCACCAGAAATCTTTCAAGGATCCATAGAAAAACCTGTCTCCTTTCTTCACTTCAGAAGTCTCATATTTGTAGCTTCATTAGGCTGAATCTTGTAGTATTTTATTAAATCAATAATCAATTTATATTTATTAAATATGGCTTAATGTCATTTATCACATTATATTCTGGTATTTCTATTAATATAATTATTCAATACTACTGAAATCTGTTAATTTAACAAAGCCAGGAGGTAATTTTTCTGACATCAGAGAGAACTTTGCAGAATCAAGCACAGACACAGCCCCCTCTCCGCCCCCCAACTGTCTCCAGAAAAACTTCCCAAAAAACCAAAAACAAACTCAAGAAAACTTTCCTAAACCAACAAGAATCCTTTCTGGACCATTCTGTTTTTAAAAACAAATTTTCTCCAAGGTTGAGAAGGTATCTTCTTAAAACAGATCCCATGCCTGAAGTCCTTGTTATGGGAGAGAAAGTGGTACTTCTCCCACCCATCATAATAACTCATTCACATTTCCTCTTTTGAAATAGTGGCTAAAAGTGGCTTTGTTTATGAATAACAGAAATTATTTACTTCAGAAATCAGCAATTCATAAGTGGTTGAAGACTTGGTAGAAGCCTGCTCTTTAAATCAAGCCTTTGTCCCCTTCATGTAAGTGCAAGAACTAAGCAATTTTTCAGAAAGTTCTGAATTTTCTTCATTTCTGCTGAAGCCAGTAAGTTATCATTTACTGAAACACTATGCATTTGAGATATTTAACCTTTATACTACCTAACCATACACATCTTGTAATGCAAAATATGCCAAATGTATTGTTTGAATGTAATCATATCTTCCAAAGAAATCAAGAATATTGAAAACACCAGGATGAAGCCATTTCTGCATGGATGAAAACCACTCTATTTTAATCCCAACTTAACTGATGTATTAAAATTAATTTGGTAACATTTTTCAAGACATCACACTAAAGATAAACTTGCATTTTTTTAATATGTCAAGTTCAGGAGCTCATGTTTATTCTATTAATAGTTGCTATAATCACAACAAAGGCAGCCACCACTATTGTTATCAGCCAACAGTTGATAGCATTTTCACAAAAAGAAAAATGAAGAAAACACCCAGAAACTGAACCAAAACCTTCCTTTTGATTAATTGTTCACTTTCGAATAAGAGGGCAGCAGCATCACATGGATTAGATATTTATTTTATGTTAAATTAAATATGAACAGATGGAGTGATATTTTAGACTTCTCGTTGGTGGCAGCAGTATTTGAAAGCTCCTCTGTTTATTTAAAAAGAAATCTATCAAACTTACCAGGTATGATTAATTTATCACATTTAGGTATTTTGCCTTTAATTTCTTCTTCATCATCATCTTCATTTTCCACTAAAACAAAAGTAAGAATTGTTTTGAACATTTTCATTTGAAGCAACAATATCATTATATTTGCTAAAAATGTGCCAAGTATAAAACCAGGTTTGTCTATATTCAAATCATACTAATTGTTGGAAATTAATCTAACCTAACACCAGTTTAGAAAATTCAGTAAGTAATTCATGCTGCCAGCCACCACAGAATTCTGCCTTGGGACACTAATAGTTGTTTGTCTATACAGCAGAAGTATGCACATGCGTACACAATCTTAAAATGTGTCCATACTGCTATCCTGACCCTGGCCTCTCCTCCTGCCAAATACATTATTCTGCCAAAAACAGAGACAGGGCTCAGGACAGCAAACAGAAATGTTTTACAGTAGTATGATTAAAATGGTTTCTGCCACAAAGTGTCTGCTGTTCTGAATAGCCAGTAAAACTGCCTGAAGAGCATCAGCTGAGCATGGTAATTCACAGCCCAGCGTATTAAGCCGAACAAGACTGGGTTTTGTTTACCTTTAAACCTCATGATGCAATTTACGTGTGGAGATGATTCTTGGTCTTAATGCATGCGTGGTGCTTGCTCACAATTTGAAATGTCTCAGAGCTCCTCTGAAGTCCTACAGTAGCTGATCTAATATACCCACTCTAATCTGGCTCACAAGACATGCATTGGTGCACTGGCTGGATCCTCCCATTAAGCAGCCTTAAATATTATGAAGAAATTCTGCCTTAGAGCTTGCTTGAGTAGAGTGGACCAACACAGCACCAGAAAACATCCTCCATATTTGTGTATTTACTTATTACTTTGCCAGCAAAGATAGTCTGAAAACTATCTTATGCTTAAATTAAATAAGGTGCATTACAATCCTTCTTACATTTTAAGCAACATGTGAAAACAACTTTGTTTTGCCCCCTGCACTGCAGTCAGTACAGTATTGATGCATTTCAACTAATATGGCACTGAGAACAATAATGATAATGAAAATATTAGAAGCAATAAAAGCAAAAGCAGCAGTACTTACAATTAAAAAGATCTTTTGCCTGGTCATAGGTCTCTGGGAATCCATCTAAAACATATCCCTGATTCTTACAAGGCATAGATTTGAGCTTATCCTTCACAAATTTCACAACATACTGATCATCCAGGCGACCTAAGACACAAAGAAGGTTAATAGGTACCTAGTTTATGCAAAAGAGATAATCTGAAATTATTTTACTAACATTTTAATTCATTTATCAGAGGAACTTCTATTCAGACCCTAAAAAAATGTATGTATTTTGAGTTACTATTTGTAGATTACATGTTGTCAGAAATCTACGGAATATAAATGTGTAGCTATAAAATAAAATTACATTTGTGTTTATAAAGATATAATTATTGGAACATTAAGGATACTAAAGACAAAATTAGGCTTTTTTTAGAATAATGCAATCAGATTTTAATAGAAGCAGTGAAGAAATATTTCTAGAAAAAAGTGACAAAGCAATCATTTTCTATTTACAATTAACAGTAAAACTTAGATAGCCTCACAAAACAAACATGAGATAGGTTTTACAAGTTTCATTTTCAGATGAATAGATTGAGATATGAAGTGGTTTATTAACTTGGCCTACAATGTTGAGCAAATGTGTGGGAGTAAGAAGTTTGGTTTGACCTGATTTTTTTGTCCTTTTGCAACCATTGGCTCCAGTTTCCTACTTTATTTTGCTTCAGCTTTTAAAAGTCTTAAATATTTATAAACCATTGTAATCATAATAGTATGTTACTATTTTAAAAAGCATTATTATTTTAGACAACAAAGCAAGGCATGCAGAAGAAATACTGCCATGGATCTCATTACTGAAGCTTTTGGCTGCATTAGAAGTTCATTGCTTTGCAGATACACAAGATCAAAATCAGGTAATCCTTTAGTCATAGAATGCATCTTTAAGGGGGAGTCACTTTATACCACAAGCAAAATGTTAAACGCTAAGTCAAAACCCACATGACTTTATTCATATATAGATGATAATTAGTACTTTTCAGTAATGGCAACTTTTATGGACATTTTTCAATCTGCAGACTTTAAAATTCTTTACAGGCTTCAGTAAATACTATTTACTTTTTAGAGATGGACAAAATGAGGTATAAGGTACTTAAAAATCCCCACAATGTCATATGACAGTGCACTAATTCTTTTTTTTTTACTAGAATACTTTTCTTCCTTGCAAATTTTATAAAGATATACTTCACTAACCTTTTACTTTATAATATAAAATTATACTTGCTGTTCTGAGAAGAAAACATGATGTTATTAAAAAAATCTGCCCAAGAATCTAATGCTTCTGAATATACCGTTGTTACTTATATATCAACTTACAGGGTAAAAACAATTATATAAAAATGTATAAAAAAGTAGAAAGATGGAACTTCTACAATTGAAAAAGCACCACGGTATTTAAAAAATATATCACTTTTATTATACAAGGTATATAATGTAAAACACTGTATTTGATTTTTAAATAAAGTACATAAAAATGGACAGGGCATGATTCTTACTTTTAGTCAGACGTAAAAGTTCTAAAGCACAAATTTATTTCCTAATTTTCAATTTGCATAGGATTGCACTAGTTACCTAAATGCCATCTTAGTACTTTGTATTTCCTACCTGCACTCTGCTCCAGGCTTTCTTTTATTGCAGATAATAACTCATGTGCTGCTTCTACATTTTTACTCTCCTCCTCCTCTTCTCCCTCTTCTCCCACGCTGTCAGAGTCCAGTTCTTTAGGAGCCACAACTTTCTCCTGAAAACAAGATCAGAAATATGAATAGGCTCAGAAATTCTGTAGCCAAATATCTTTTATACACAGATGTAATAAAAGGAAAAAAAAAACATTTAAAAATTCATTTCTTGTATGTTCCTGGACAGGGAGACACTGAACAACCTTCGTTCTCTAAAAATAGTTGAGTGCATCCCCCAGAAGTCACCAGTATGTAAAAAGATATTTCCATTCTAAAATAAAGGAATTATAACTATTCTTTAAATTATTCTATACATTTTAAAATCACAGAAATTAAAATAATAGCAATATTAGAAAACAGCAACACACCAGATTTGCTATTGTTTCAGAAATCACATCATTTGTCTTAATGTGATGTAGCTTGTAGTGTTTGCAGACCTCTTCAGCAACAGTAGATTTGCCAACCCCAGGAGGACCATGAATGAAAACTTTGAGAGGCTGGAAAAGAAATATAAAGATATAACATCATCTAAAAAATATGGATGGTTTTTATGTAAAAGGAACAAACTTTTTGCTATAGCTAGTAGAAAATAACTATTATTATAATTGAAAATTAAAACATATTTTAGTTTTATTCGCATCAAGTATATATTTTCTCACTGAATACCTTCTATGTCATCCACAGACTTTGAGTAACACAGTTACTTAATTTAAATGTACGTCTTCACCATTGGAGAAAAATCACCCTCCTATTTAGTAGACTCACAGACCAACTTATAGTGGCACTATTAGTGTTTGAATGATCAAAAGAGATGAAACACAACCCCGTAAGACAGGATGCAGAGACTTTTGGAATAAGGAGACAGATATTCTACTATACATGTGCAATAGCTCTATTTCCCAACTGAGGTAGAGGTGCTGTCATCACAATGGTTATTTTGACCTCAAAAATTTCAGATCCATCACAATTTTAAGATATTAGTGATTTCTCATTTCAGCCTACCTAGCCTGTGAATGACTACGTGTAATTAAGATTCCAGTACACACTTATTAAATATTATGCAACAAAATCAAAATCATACATCATTAACTGTCTATCTTCATTCAGTAAATCTGACTGCACACTCTGAAAATGTAATAGAATAGTGACAGGGACAGAGGTCTAGCTAGCCTTCCCTCTCCTTGCCATTTGATATGTCTATATGTTGTACTGAATTTCTTTACATGCATACATATTCAGATGCAGTAGTTTAACCTGAAAACAGATCTGATAATCCTTTCAGAGGTATGCAAGGACTTTTAACAAACAACCTCGAACAACAGTAGCTGTATTTTGTTTCACACCACCTGAAATCTTGCTCAAAGTTTGAACAAGATTTAGACATGCTGAACAGCTTTCTCGTACCAGTCAATACTTGAATGTATGCAAACATTTTCCTGTGCCTTTCAATAATCTTTCCCATACATTTGAATACAAAAGTTCTAAATATTAAGCTAACGTAGGAAACAGCAAACTTGCTCAGTACATTACACAATAGAGCAGGGTAAAATGAAAGCTACATTGCAATTGAATATCCTGGCTCACTAAATATAATGAAGGACACAAAATACTTGCCTAACTATTGACTATCATAAAACAGCTTAAATAAAAGATACACTTATTGTGTTCTTAAAGCAAAAATATACCAGGAATGCCATATATTGCGTACAGAAACTAGTTTCAGAACAGTAGCTTCTCCATCAGGAAGCTTATTTGTGTTTGCAGAGTTTCAGTTTTAGGCATAAAAGAAATAAAACTTAATGACTTAATGATTATTGTTTTAATTAATATTCCCTCTTTTTTACATTCTTGAATTTAATTTTCAAGTTTTATGTTCGCTTATTTTGCATCTATATCAGTCTTCCATGTATTTTTACTTAAAGAAATGAAAGCTTGCATTTATATGACCATTTCTATTGGGGAAAAAAGAAAGGAGCACTTTAAAATAGTGTACACCAAACCATTACCAGTAATCCTCGACTTTGCTTGTATTCCTTGATGATTTGTTCAATGTTCTCCACTAGTCCTGCCTGAGCAACCCACTTAATATTGAAAGTCTCTTTCAGAAACATGGATTCCATTCGCAGGTTCACAAGCAACATATCCAAATGCATTTGCTGAGGGAACAAAGCTACATTTATCTACAGACTTAAGCTATGCATGTTAAAAGAACACTTTCAGTTTAAACTAAAGACTAGAATGGAGGGGTGAGAACAGAAAGTATTAAAGCACAGGGAAAGAAGGTTTGCATACACAGCAAAACAGACATTTTAAGCTTTTTAAAAATATAAACATTTTCAATGTATATTTGTATTTGAGTATTCTCATGAACTATTAGAACATGAACAATTATTCTGTACAATACAAATTTTCATATAATTGCAGGGAATGACCTCTATCATAAATTGATCAAGTACCATCTTAAAACTACCAGGGTTGTAATTTGTTTATTTCTCCTATGAACATTTTCTTCCAGATGAATAGATGAATACAGCATAATTTATGTATGCTGCATTCATCAGCCTTAGCAGCACATCATTGTTAGCTTTTTTGTTATTTTTATAATTTTGTGTAGGTTTTGTTAGAGCATTCCAGCATGCTCAATGCAACAGTGACATCAGCGTTTCACTGCTTTTCTAAATCAGGCTGTAACTCCTCAAAATAGTCTTTTCTATGATGGTTAAATTTTAGTTTCTTTATTTTCTAAATTTAAACTCACTGTATATATTTTTAGGCATGTTTTAGGATTAATTTTTTTCTGGTGAAATAAAAAAAGAAATCATATATTTCATTACATTATACTTTTAAGTTTACATCCTTTACTTAAGTAACAAAAGGAAAAAAGGACTAACTGTTAACTCCTTGCTCAGGAATGCATTTTCTTTTGGAACCTTCTCAATTTTTCCTGGTCCAACATTTTTACTGATACACTATCAAGAAAAAAATGAATACACTTATCAAATAAGATTCTTAGAAAAAAAATGAACAGGATTTCTGTGGATAAAATATGTGCTTTAAATTTTATGTTACACTTTACCTGAAAAATCAGTATAGTGATTTGAAATAGATCAAAGAATGTTGTATTAACTTTAATGTCAGTATTGAACCCCTTTGTTTTGCTATATAATTCCTCTAGTACTTGCAATAAACAAACAAACAAAAAACCCGCAAATCCCCACCACCACTAAAAAAACCAAAACCACAGAAAAGTGTTCCGAAGCTCTTAAATCTATGTACAACTTCCTACTGCTTAAGATCTGTTTGCAGATCACTTTCATTTCAGGTTCTTGAAGTATTTAATTCTGTTAATAATCAGGAAGGGTTTTCAGATCAATGCCACCAATAACTCTCCATATCACATTTTCATTTCATCATTAGACAGAAACTGTTATTTACTCCTACAGCCCTTTAAAATAGATTTAAAACCCCACTAGATTCCATGAAATCGTAAAAATTTATATAGAGTGTCAGATCAAATCTACATATATTCCAGCATTCTGTCTCCAACTATGTCAATTAGTGGATACCTAAATGGAAAGTAAGAACGGTAAAAGCATATTTGATACTCCTTCCAGATACTCTTCTAATGTTCAAGTATTTTCTGCTCAGAGACTTCCTAAACTAGAAATAGCTGCTGTATATTTAAGCAACTCTCAAGGTATTTCTCTCCCATGTACCTTTTCACTCTTCTCCTGGGCTGGTACAGCTCCCTGCCAAGATTGCTCTCCGCAATGTGCTCTGCAACACTCTCTCCACTGGCAACTTCCTCTCTCTACAAGAACTGTCCACTTATTCCTGCCCTGTATTTCCCATTTCTAAACAATCACATACCCATGAAAGGACCCAACCACTTTTCTTAGGGTGCCTAGCTGCTTCTCAACAGCTTTTAGTGAAGTACTTCTCTGAAAGCCTTTGGGAAATCCAAGTAGACTGCATCAGCTTGTTCACCCTTATCCACAATTGTTTGTCACATTAAAGAACTTCAGGGGGTTTCCAAAGTATTTGACACTTTTTGGGAAAGTATTTCTTGGCAAAGTATTTTACAAAAGTCACATTGACTCTTTCCAAATAGATCATATGTATGTGGGTATCCTTTAATGCATTCAATTTATTATAGTTTCTAATAACATACTTGCTTATTAGCCAATGTTATTAGGCATATTGGCCTATAATTCACCCCAAAATTTCATTGGTATCATATTTACCATCCTCCAGTCTTCGAATGCAACAACAGTGCTAAACAGCAAGTTATATGTGTGAATGAGCAATTCAGAGTTATTTCATCCTTGAGCTATTTCAGACCTCTTCAGTGAATACCATAAGACATGCTAATTTTCATTTTCTCTTTCCTAAACTTTTCTTAATAAGTACCATGCAATGGCCTTATATGGCTAATAATGTAGGTTTCAACAGCCTCTACCCTTTTCCTCTAAGGATTTAATATTTTTAATGCCTTTTGTGTTCATTTTTATATAATGCATGGTTGACCACAGCTGCAAAAGTTATTTTGACCTTTGCCTCTTCAATAGGAATGTTGACTAATTGCGTTATGGTCACTTATACAGAACGCCTCTTCAATTATTAACTTTTCAGTGAGACCTTGTATATTTACCTGAACCTAAACAAAAGTTGCATCTTCTTGTGAGCTCACTAACACACTGTTCCATGAAACACTCTGACACAAACAAAAAAATTGGGCTGCTATGTTTGGTCCTTACATAACATTTGCTTAATCTACATAAGCAAGTCTCCTTTTATGTTGTATTGACTCTCACTATTAGTTCAGCAGTGTCATCCAGACTATTTCTAGACTTAATTTCAAAATACTTGGAAAACCAAGATATCTTCCTACAAAACGAAGGGGAAAACATCTTAAAGACTTTGAGTATCTAATTACAGTACTGTGAATCCCATAACAATTAATCAGAACTTTCTTAGGTAAACTTTCTACTTAAGTTAATGATAATACTGCAAAGGTTAGTTCTGCAAAATCATGTCCAAGTCATGTATTTTGTTCAAAGGACAGAAGTCTTGGAGGATTTCAAAATAATTTTCTATGTCATTTACTACACAGGAAGACCTAGGAACTTCTACTTCAATAGAATGTATAGTTTTTAAAACCTGAAAGATATCTGAAAAAAAAAAAAAAAAAGAATCAAATCTCTTACCTTTACTAATTCTTGAAGAGTATGCATAGATTCATCTACTGCAACTATGTAGTGAGACCTTGGCCTGTGGTCTGCTACATTTTGTAACACTCTGAAACATAGCAAGTACAGTCAGGGCCCATAGTTAGAGAAGCATACTGGGCTTTCATTGTTAAATGCAATACAAAGAATTTGTAAAATCTTGCAGAGCTTTTCAGAGCATGACATTTTCATATACATGTTCCTTAACAAAGAAGCACAGCTAGATATTTTATTTGGAAAGAAGTTCAAAGGATAAAAAGCAACATCTGTAGAAGATACTAACTTAGCTTGCCATAGAGTCCATAATCCATTTCCAGTTTTGTGCCAGTTAACTGGTATCATACTCTAGATTGAGAATTGCTAGTAATTTCTTAAAATATAGCACCAGTGCAACAGTCAGATAAGTTTTCAGAAGGCCTGTCTAGTACTAAAGAAACAGAAGTCTCTCTTTGACTCAGTAAGAAGGGCCAAAGAGTGTTCTTAAACCCACCAACCTCAATTTAAAAGCCTCAGTATTCACCAGTAGATTTGAATTTGTTATCTAGCCGGGTATCAATTATTGCACAGGGGAAATTTTTTTACTTACGCTGCTAAATCAAGAACATGAATGGTTGGAATAAAATTATTTCCATCTCCAAAAACAGGTATTGCAGGAGTCTCACTAAGCCAACCTATCTGAAAATATAAACAGGGAATGATGTGAGGAGAAAAAGGTTACTTTTAACTAGAGCTAAAAAAGTAGCATTTGTTTACTAGACAAGTCCATATATTCAGGATTTAAAGTTCAGTTTCTTGAATGATTAACTGAACTGCAGTAAAGGAAACAATTCTTAAGAAATACTGACTGACAGCCTACTAAAAACAAGAAACTTTTTTTTTTAAAGAATATTCTTTGATCTTGACAAATGTTGGTTTGTATCCCAAATAAAAGAAACGCTTGGAAAAAAAAAAGAATATAATGTTGAGAAGAAAGACATTTTTCCTGATTCCATTTATATGTTCTCACTGTAAAGTACGTACGGAGATACTACTCAAAAACTATGGAAAAACTAAAAAACATATAGAGCCAAAACAGTGGAAAATACTTCCACTGTAGCTAAAACATTCCAAAGGGATCAAATAATCAGTTTTGTTCAGAAAAGCATTAAGTTTATGATACTAAAGCTACTAAAAATGCATTCCAGTGTAGTTTGCCCCTAGAAATTAAAGGAACTTTTAAAAATTGTTGGATGTCTACCTTAAAAAAGTAGTGCAAGACTCCTTCCCCAGCTCCATATTGATGTCCTGAGGCAACAACATAAGTTGAAAATTTATGTTTGTTCTGTGAAGTAAAATCAACAAGTTTTCATAAAAATATAGTACTAAAAATGGGACACTGGCTTACCCTGAAACTTGAGTACTTGTGTAATAAATATACAAAGTATGTAAATTATATTACTTAATATTTGTAGCTAGATCAATTGTTGCATATCCTGTAGTTTCATAAGTCATATTGCTAATATTTCCTTCAAAGAAAGCATTGCTCAATCAGAATTGACCTGTCTACATGTGAATTCTAAAAAAATTTTGAGTTAAAAAAATTGGAATTTATGTAAATCGATGAAGTGAACAGGTTAACTCATGTTTCTACTTTTTATTTCCAAGAAAAATAATTCTGAAATTAATTGATGCTATTTTTTTAATCACATTTTATTTGCAGCTGACTCCCTAAAGAAGTGGGAAATGATGGATTAATGACTTTAGAATTGCTTTACTTTCATTTTGATATAGAATTAAAAAAAAAAAAAAAGATCTGTGAACTATCTAAGTGTTTTCCTAACCACACATCACAATCAACCCACATATTTTTTTCTGGCCCTTATTGCATAATGTCATAAATTTGCCTGTCCTGGCCGCCTGTTCATATATAATGTTAATGCTTGGATCAGTGTTGAGGATGGTTATAGAGAGGGAAAAAAAAAAAATTTAAAATAATCTGAAGGAGAAAAGCTTTCAAGAAAATCTTTTAAATTAGGACCACTTTGAAATTTTTAAGGTGAAAACAAATTTATTATATAATTCTTGTGTTGTAAAGACATTATATATCTACATAACACTATGTAAAAGAACCTGCATTTACCAGCAGATGCTATAAATGGCCAGTTTTGGGATCTAATTTTTTTTGAAAAAAAAAAAAGCACCTTTTTTATCATCTTCATAATATTTCAGAAACATAAAATTAAGAACACTTAGCCAATTTTTGATTGTATAAGCAAAGTGTCATATAAAGTGATAAGTGATAACATCAGCGTATTGTATCTGTGTATGTGTTTTCCCCTGTCTACTTATAAATAAAACTTTGTAAGAAAAGCTACCTCAATTCAGTTGAATGCAACAGCTTGTTAGTAATCACAAGAAACATTAAAATTAGAAGACATTACAGATAGCATAAGAGCTCCCACACTTAGTTTGCTTGGGTAGTACCATGATAAAAACTGTTTGTACCCTAAGAGTAGCAGCTCCCAGGGTTGCTGAGGACAAACTGTGAATATGCCCCAGGAGAAGACATACTGTAATTTCCGTCTCCCAGCAGGAAAAACTTGCCTCTTGTGAAAGCACAGGAGGTACTTTTTCTCATCTCCTCTAAGAAGAAAGTAACACAGGATTTTCTTCCATTATCCTTGCAGTAGCTTCTGCAGTAGTCACTTGTGGAGACAAACCACAGTTTGGCACTGAGTGCTATACTACACTGAAATAAAAACCTTTCAGTTTCACAGAATCACAGAACTGTAGGGGTTGGAAGGGACCTCTGGCGATCATCTAGTCCAACCCTCCTGCTAAAGCAGGATCACCTAGAGCAGGTTGCACAGAATCACATCCGGGCGGGTTTTGACTGTCTCCAGAGAAGGAGACTCCACAACCTCTCTGGGCAGCCTGTACCAGTGCTCTGTCACCCTCACGGTAAAGAAGTTTTTTCTCATATTGAGATGGAACTTCCTGTGTCCCAGTTTGTGCCTGTTGCCCCTTGTCTTGTCACTGGGCACCATTGAAAAGAGTCTGGCCCCATCCTCTTGACACCCACCCTTTAGATATTTATAAATATTGAGAAGATCCCCTCTCATCTTCTCTTCTCCAGGCTGAACAGACCCAGCTCTCTCAGCCTTTCCTCATAAGAGACATGCTCCAGTCCCCTAATCATCCCTGTAGCCCTCCACTGGACTCTCTCCAGTACTTCCTTGTCTTTCTTGAACTGGGGAGCCCAGAACTGGACACAGTACTCCAGATGTGGCCTCACCAGGGCAGAGCAGAGGGAGAGAATAACCTCCCTTGACCTGCTGGCCATGGTCTTAATGCACCCCAGGATACCATTGGCCTTCTTGGCCACAAGGGCACGTTGCTGGGTCATGGATAACTTCTTGTCCACCAGGACTCCCAGGTCCTTCTCTGCAGAGCTGCTTCCCTGCAGGTCAACCCCTAATCTGTATCGGTGCATGGGGTTATTCCTCCCTAGATGCAGGACTCCACACTTGCCTTTGTGGAATTTCATTAGGTTCCTCTCCACCCAACTCTCCAGCCTGTCCAGGTCTCGCTGAATTGCAGCACAGCCTTCTGGCACATCAGCCACTCCTCCCCATTTTGTATCATCAGCAAACTTGCGGAGGGTACACTCCGTTCCCTCGTCCAGGTCATTGATGAATATGTTGAACAAGACAGGACCCAGTACTGACCCCTGGGGCACACTGCTAGCTACCGGCCTTCAATTAGACTCTGCGCCGCTTATCACAACCCTCTGAGCTCTGCCATTCAGCCAGTTCTCAATCCACCTCACTGTCCACTCATCTGACCCGTGCTTCCTAAGCTTGCCTATGAGGATGTTACGGGAGACAGTGTCAAAAGCCTTGCTGAAGTCGAGGTAGACAAGTTCAAGTGCTCTAATAATACCTCTTTGGTGTCACAAGTCACACATGTGACAAGGCACTACCTAAGATGACTTGGATATACTTAATTTTAAAAATAAGGCAATTATCAGGCAAGCTCCTATTACACACAGCATGTTTAGTCATGGGTAGACCTTCACGTTCCTGTGTAATATTCATCAAAGCCACTAGATGTCACATTCTAGCTATTATAATCACTTCTAGGCTTTGGTTCTTTTACATTTGTTTGTTTGTTTTATTCTAACAAAATGCTTGAAGTGGGAAACAGGTCTAAATTAATGCATTCAGGAACTGTGATGCCACTGAGAACAGAGCTGGGAGATGAAGAGCTCTTCTGGCTGTGGTAGGCAGATGTTTCTCCAAGGATTCTGAATTTGGCAGGACCCCAGATTCAGCAACTTCTGAGAAAAGCTATGCAGCCTGAATGCCCTGCCACAAAGGTAAAGGTAAAAAAGTGCTAGTGGCAAAAGCAAAGACTTCTAGCTTACAACTGAATTTTAAGCAAAATATAGCAAAATATACCAACTCAAGAGGGGTGAAATCTTGCTTTAAGCAACAACAGCCATTAAATTGCACTCTGAACAGATATCAAGCCTAAGAAACCCTTCTATTCTTGGTGCAAGTTCTTCTCTTGACTGACATGGCTGCTGAATCCTAGTATCTTCTGCCGAGCTCTTTGCTGGGAGTGGTAACACTGTCATTTCTTTCACAGATGGCACATTCCCCAGAGGCCACTGAATATAGAAATGAGTAAGAACTGTAATCTAGAAGTCTCCAGCTATCAAAGGAAGCTAATGTTGATCTGCTGGGAAGAGCAGATGCTTTGAAGCCTTCCTGTTCCAAAGTGCTGACAGAAACCAAAGAGGGGCAATGATACCCATTGATACTGCTCCTGGATTTCTGGAGGAAAAGGGCTCCTTTTGAAAGGCCTACAAGAGGTATATATTGAAAATATTCAAGTTGCTTTATCGTGTACTGCTGCGTATTGTTCCACTGTCTTCTCAACAGACATTCAGCCTGGCAAACATTTAGAAACTAATTATATTAATACCTCTCTTACTTAGTGACTCAAGTGCTTTGGACTAGTCAGAAAGATTGAGTCAATAGTTCACCCGGGTGTTACTGGTGGCAGAAGTTATTGTGAGGTTTGGAGGACAATGTTTACAATCTTCATGTTTCTAACATCTCAAGTATGAAAGTTATTCCATAGTCTTATAACTCCATGTTAGCACAGTAAAAGTAAAAATAATTTACCACTAATTTTTCAAGCTGTAAACCAAATTTTACTGGCATTCTGTACTATTAAACCCATCTTAGAATACAATATAATTTCTAGTGTTATTTTCTCAACAGGCCACAAGATGACAAGTATATACTCAAATCAGAGTAAGGGTTTTTTCCTCCTTTATAATTAGCCAGATAAATTTCTGCAATGGACACTAAATTATATTTATTATGGGAGACTGCTAACACACAAACAGAATGACGAAATGACACCTTCATCACACAGTGTATTTCATTGTTTTCCAGTTCTCTTTCCTAACCTCCACAGAACTCCATCTCTAATGACAACAGTATCAATTTTCCTGAGTTGTGAAGCGCAATCTGAGCCACTCTTGGTATTTTTTTTAATAATAGCTCTTAAATACAGAGACAGGCATGATCTGCTCTCTAGTAAGATTAACAGTCTCATCAGGTCAAAACAAACAAAGCTGAAGGAAGTAATTTTAAAACACATATAACGTGATAACATATTCTAGCTATTCTGGGTCAGTTTATGGCCATGATTTTAAAGTGAATTATAGGGTGGAATAGAAGTCAACAAGCTCTCTGCTCCAAGAGAACGAACTATCCAGGAACATGCTAGATGTGGCCAGAATGTCTTCTAAGTATTTAAACAATACATAAAATTAACATAGCTTGCTGGTATTTAAAGATGCTACTTTTCTTTAAAACTACACTAATATACCTTTCCTCTACATTCTTTCATCCTCAAGTTTTTCCCTACACAGGTGCCAGCTTTAATTCTCTCTCATAGTACTAATGAAACAATATATTTTTTAAATGAGATAAGCATGAGTGACTCACTACCTAAACAAAAAAGACAGAATTCGGGATTTGTATTATGTAGACACTTATTTTCAAAAGACATTAAGGTCTTCTCAATTTTATTAATAACTGATGTTATTCATATTTATCAAGAGAATATATTATTCTTAAAATTCATTCATATTACTGGTAATTTCCATTACTAAGATAACGCTCTAAGTAAGAAGACCAAACAACCCATTATTATAAAAAAAAAAAAAAATCTTTACATACAGTTTTCCCAAGTTTGATAATGAGTTTTTCAGCATTTATGTGATCCATAAAGTTAGGATGAGATTTTCTTCTACGATAATCTTCATCAGTAAAAGGAATCTCAGGATCTTCCTACAGAGGAAAAAATGTGACTGTTGTCACATCTTCAAGGTCTTAAAACGGAACCATTTTCAAAGGCTTAGATGGTTAAAATAAGTTCTTAAAACATATTTTAAAAATCTGGTTTAACTTTGTTTTCATTTGAAATTCTTAAAACTTCTGATTCTGATACTCGAGGTTCAATATTTTGAAAATGTCAATAGTTCAATTTCAATTTTCACAGCAAAAGATTTTTAACTGCTTTTTATATTAAAAAAAGGAATTTGTATTATATATAGCATCACACAAGCTTGAAAAACTCTGAGAACCACTACAGATAACATTAACGTGCACAATTTCTGTAAGACTAAATTTAAGAATTGCAATAGCATACTACAAAGTATCCCACATGGTTTCTGACAATACTTAACATATAGATATAAAGATATATCTCTTTATCTGTCTATACACTGATTTAAATATGTATTTCATTAAATATACAGTAAATATGGGATTTTTTTATGACTGAAAGACTGTGCATATTGCGGTTAGCCTAGGTCTTACCTCTTGTCCAAGCAGTCCCTAAGGTCTGCCTGTATCATTGTAACCCAGTGCCTAAACTTCTCCGTCCAGTGAAATGAAGTTAACAATTTTGGCAATAAGTAGTGGTTCAGGGTGAAAGGATCATGAGGAAAAAATGCACTTCCTGACACTAACTTTATCAGCTACTGTTGAAGTACATACTGAAATTCTTTGATTAATTGAATGGAATGAATATTTTCCATTAAATGGAAATATACAGTTAAAAATTTAATGTTTTCATATTACTTACAGGGTCAGGGGGTTTGCTTTTTGCCCAGCTCATTATTGTTGAAATGAGGATGAATAACTTTGGTGTTGCAAAATGCTCTATTTCCATATGTAGAGCTGTTAAATGAAAGCAAAGGATTTAATTTTTTTGTAAATAGTATTATTCAAACTGTATTATTGCTTTTATACAAAAGTCCTACATAGACATGTACCATAATGTTTTATGTGATATGTACTTTTAGGCAAATACTCATTATTTGCGTTGGTATAAAATAAAGATAATAAATCAAGAAAGTAAATAAATAGATAATTAATGGTAATATAGTATCAAATTATTGGGAATCAACACAATCTCCATAGAGCTACATACGGGGGGGGGGAAGAAACCATCTATTCTAGGAAACAATTCATCTTCATTGACTGCCGAGATACTAGAAGAAAATAGTAGTGTGGTTTTTTCATGATTTTAACAGAAAATCTGCAGAATTCAAGTAAAGCTTCCTTATTTTAATTTAGGGCTAAATAATTAAATGTGGGTTGTTTTGTTGACTCCTCAAACTTATAATGTTATCCAAGTATTTATACTATAAACAGGAAAGCATAATTAGTTTAATTATCATATAAAGAACAATATTGCATTGTCACCATAAAAAGATTCCAGATGCCCATTAGAATTTGGATATAGCAATCAGGAGAAAGTTTCAGAAAGACTGTTAGTAGTATTTTTTATTGGACTTTTAAGTCAAAATATATTTTAAATATATGAGATATTGAAACATTATTTGAATATCACAGGAGCAAATTTTCTGCCCACCTCCCAGTGCAAATAGATAAGACGATGGTTGATAGTTATTTAGGGAAATAACTGCCTACACAAATATGTCATTTAAAGTGTTGAACAATCCCATGACGGCTTCTCTAGCTTATGAATGCTAGAGTGCATTCCATGGTCCCTTGCTGATTAATTGAACAATTCATGCAGCATTTCTCCATCAAGGAACCTAGTTTTATATTACATTAAACTAAAAATTCCTGATAATTTCATTATACATTTATGGCAAATTCTGATGGCTGTATGGCAACAAATTTTCTGTTCAGTTCATAGCTATACTAACCAGAAGCAGCCCATGTTGCTTCCTCAATTTGATTTGCATCCTCAGTGATATTATACAAAACAATCTCACACTCAAGCAAGTGACTTAAGAGCTCTTCTCGAGAAGAGACCTAGGGAAAGAGTTAAAATCTGACATTTAAAAAAAAAAAAGAAAAAAATTTCAAAATTCCTTTTGAAGTTATCTTACTGATAGAATTCGTTTTCTAACACTAAGATGTTAGAATAATGCATAAGACTGGTATCAAATTTATGTCAGATACAAGTAAGGTGATGAAATGTAAATTAAATGCTGAAACTTCTGATTTACAGTACACATTAATATAGTTCAAAAAGATGTACATTTTTAGCAGTATTTTATGATTCATATTGTCAGTGCAATTGTGAGTATAAAAAAACCCCAACTATGGCTTTTATAGGTATTTTAAACAAGGATCAGCTGGCAGAATGGAGAAGAATAAAAAAATGTCTATTTCCTTGCAAAATAATACCCTGTAATTTTTGTTAAATGCAGATTGTCTGCAGTACTTGAGCAAGTCCAGCAAACACTCTGAGCAAGAGCGGCGATTGAGATTAAATAGTGCCAGCCATAATTTTCTGATTGAACAGCTCAGCTGTATAGATGTTTAAACCAAAATTTTCAAATGTTTGAAGAGATTCTGGATAATCAGTTTGAGGCAGTTAGAGGCAATTTTAGTTTCAGAAAACTAAATAAAGCAATAAGCAACCACATTCTTAAAAGCAAGCCTCTCTTAGCTAACTAAACTCTGGACATATCTTCATATGGAGTTGTAGGTATTCAGGACAATTAGCTGCTAGTGAAAACTGTGATTTCAGTGAACAGCTAAGAATGGGGACACTAAGTCTGATTCCAGCACCACTATCTTTAAAATGGTGATAAAAGACACAGAGGAGACAAGAGAAATACCCAAGGTGTGTGTTTTGAGGGAAAAAGAAAGCAGACCTGTGTATCATCAGGATAGATGATGTCCTGTCCATAATTACATTTTTTTTAAATCTATTTTGAGTTTGAGTTCCTTCCTTTTACTATTTGCTGTATCACACCTAGCAGGAAGGAGACAATAGTGTGCAGGAAGCAGAAGGAATAAAATACATGTATCCAGCTTCCAGCAGCAACAAAAGACCATATTATTAATGCAGGTCATTTTACATGACTTGCAATATTTCTAATGCTGTCTAATAGCAACCTGAAAGACTCTTACTTACTGCATATGTTTCCTCTGCAAAATATGGTTTAGTACTCTCTGGCTTAGAAAGGGTACCCACTATTTGGTAGACTCCCTCCTTTGGCCTACTAGAAACTTCAGCAGCTGAATTGTTTTCATCTTCCTCCTCCTCTTCTTCTTCTTCTATGCTTTCAAGCGATGCCCCAACAATACATCTGGATAAATACTGCAATATACAAGACACACATCTGTATGCAAATACATATTGAATACTACACAGCTTCTCATGGTCTTAGGAAGACACCAATACTCTGTTGACTAGCCCTGATCCTGCTGTAAGTAATGTAGCTCAAAACACGGCTTTCCACCAAACAGGAAACATTATGGACTCCTCAAACACAGCAGGAATGTTTTGTATTGACTTGTGTCCTACGCCTCAAAGTCGAAGGTGTTGGTGAGTCCCTAGATGCCTCTTCTCTGCAACCCGCCTCCTCTCAGGCAGGTCTTACCTCAGAGAGATGTTCTCACTCTCCATAGTGATCGGCTGCTGCCTGAGGTCTCCCGACCTGCTTTATCCACACCTCCTCCTCCTCCTAACTCTCATTTTCTTTCTCGTTCCTATCTTAACCCCTTCTTACCCCCAGTCCCCCTCCTCAGCAGCTATTTTAGGTGACCGCAGCTACCCGGCTGGCTTCCCTCCTGGCCGAGCTCCCTGGAGGCCAGCCACGGCTCCCTGCCGCACTACCGGCCGAGGGCTAGGCGGGCGCTCCCCGCGACGGGCTGAGGCAGGCGGGAGAGCAGCGGACACCTCAGGCAGCGACCGCTGAGAAAGAAGCCGCGGCCGCCAGCAGCTGCGGGCCGCTCCCCTCGGTCACCTCGCCAATGCTGCGGCCGGAGTAGGAGTCGAGGTGGTTGAGGAACACCCGCCGGCTCCGCGCCGGCCCCGCCGCCATCGCCACAGCCTGCGCCGGGGACGCGACCCGTTGCTACGCGACGGCGCGGCCAGCGGCGGCTGCGCAGTGGGCTGGGCTGGGCGGCCTTCCCCGAGCAGCCGGCAGCCCGCCTCCTAAGGGCCGTCGTACTGTAAACAGGCACTTAGTGGGTACGCTTACACTTCTTTTATACCTACCCAGTCTACCCTAGGACAAACAGGGAAGACAGCAGACAGGCCTGCGGGCTTCGTAGGTAATTCATAGATTAACAGCTACATGAGGCCGAGTAGCACTCGCTCAGGGGTTCAGGTAAGGAAAACAACCGACAGTCTGAGGCGACCTACTGAAATTCTCCATTGTCAGCGCTGCAGACAAGCTCCCTCCACACAGGCAGCAGTGCCCAAGGAGAGGGACCCGGAGAGCATTTTCTTCACGCTTATAAACCGAGACATAGTGGAATGACACAGCTTTCCCATTTTTGTGTTAATACTGCAGTACGTTATCAGAAACAACAGATGTTTCTTCTGGTAACACCTACAAAACACCTGTTTTGAAAGTATTTTTCAGTTTAGGCTCATAATAAGCACATGAAATGACAAAGCATTTTAAAGATGTCTCAGAAACAAATATAATCTTAGCAATATAACATTTAATTTGGCATTTTTCCACTTGTATTTAACACTTCCAAGTCCCTCTTTACAATCACCTACTCCGTTTTTTCATGATGAAATTTCAGCAGATACAAGTTTGCAGCTTAAAATTTTCAAATACTTGTTAACTATCTGATATTTACAATTTTTTTTATGGGCATGATGACTTTGGTTGCTTACTCCCCGTCTTTCCCGTAGCTCCCCTCTCCCCCAAGAAAACTGCAACACACTGGTGCACTTATTTAATGCTTTAGTCATTGAAATAAATTAGTTGCAAGGGAAAATATTCAAATATAAATTTGGTAAAGTACATTCTCCTCACAGAGGACTAACCACGTGCCACAGACCTGTGTGCAAAAGACAGCCTATGAACAATTTTTAGAGCATGGAAGCATACCCTAGGACAGAAGATTAATATCAGAAGTTTCAACCTAAAAAGATAATAAACACAAAATTAAACTCTGGAAAACAGAAGCGCTAACTACAGTGGTCTTGTCAGTCATAGTTGTACATCACTGTCCCGAAGATACTACAAAAGCTCTACTAACATGACTAATCCTTAGCAGGTAGAAGTCAATATAGCTATACTGAAGTCACTGGAATTTGTGACTTCATGAGAACCAATGTATCCCTAAGCGTGGCTCCAAAAAAGCTACTGCATGTACTTGTCACAGAAGCACGGCAGAATAATGGCAGGATTATTTAAGTAAAGATGCACAAATACTGAATAATACAAGAATACAAAAAGCATGGATGTCACATAATGTTAGTTCAACAGTACTGGTATTTCTAACCAACTGTAATTTTTAAAAAGTCTACCATTCAGTACATACTTGAAAAGTTACAGCAGAACAATAGCTTTATAAAAAGAGATTTGTACCAGTTTTTAAGTAGAAAATACAAGTGATATCTTCCAGTTTGTATTAGTCTTAGCAAATTTCATACAGCCTTTGGTTTCAAACCAATACAATGCAATTAACATTACAGTGCTTACTTAGTATTCATTAGGAGAGGACACTGTACAATCGAGGGAGAACGTGAAAAACAGGAGTACCAAAGTACGGTATCATAGAAAGTAAAGGCTGAAGCAAAAATACTCTTGGGTATATCCTGTACATCATGTAAACACACATTCAGAATAGTAAACAGGCTAAAATGTCTTCCAAGCCTCTCAAACAGTTACAGTATAGAATACATATACATATATATAGCATATATAACATAATCTTTAGGAAATGTAGCCCATTAAATCCCAATTCTGTGCTTAGCTCATTTGTGATTCAGACAATACATTCATATATTAGCAGTACATCTCATTTATTATTTGGAGTTTGCTGGTTGCCATAGACAAGGACAGATAAATAATACTGAGCCTTGCTTTTAACTCTGATACTGTCAGTATATAAGTAAGGCTCAACTGTTTCAAGAACCATCTTTCTTGTTACCAAAGCTGAGAATTTTCAGATTTATGTATAGCAAATCAAGCTAAAATTCTGTTCTTTGCAGAACAGTAGTTTTCCCAATTACTTCTAATTAATTGGGTAGAGCAAGTAGTTAACTTCTATTTTCAAAAGCAGATATGAAAATTATCAGTAAGCACACACACACAAAATTACTACATATATATATAACATTCAGCCTCTATATTTTTTTAGTTTTAGATAATAACACTTTGAAAAGAGACCAAATTTTTTAATGTTGTAAGAAGCCACTTACTTGCTCACCTACAACAAAATAAGAAAACAAAAAAGTTTATTAATGTTACAATTTATCGAAGTGGCTTTTAATAGCATTGTGATATATGCAAATCCACTGTAGCAAAATGCTATAGAGTAGTATTAGCATGAATTAGATCTTAATGCAAGAAATGAAGCTTAAGATGTTTGTGACTGTTTTTGTAAGAAAGATCTCAGTGCCTCATACTAACAATTCCTTCCAGCACTAAACCTGCCTCACTGCTGGGTAAATCATGACTGACTATCTTTCTTCAAAGCTTCTAGTCTTTGTAGTAATGCATTTCCAAACACCTCTCGATATGCAGGGCTGAGAGAGTCCAATAAGGAGTAGACAGTTTCATGGTATGGAGTTTGCAATCTGTCGTCGGTCTGATCAAAATCATAAGCTACTACCTGCAACAAAGAAATCACTGGTTAAACTTCTGTGGTTAGGATCACCTTGCAATGGGAAACAAATATCACAATGTTTAACTTCGCCAGTCAGGGTAGTACAGTAATGTGAGAACAAAAGATACTGGATTTAAATCTGTGCTTTCTACTATGGGGCTTAGCGGTAATACAGTATTTAGACAGCTTCAAATACCTTTTGTCCAAAACTCAGAATATTGGTAAAATCTATCATTATGACCATTGAAAAGAAGTCCTATATCTATGTGTTTGCACAAAAAATACAAATGGTGCGAAAAGGAGTTCTATATATGCTGTATTACTGACTTATCTGGGTACCCGAGAAACCCAAAGACTGACATGCCTGTAACAAATTGCTGCTTCAATCTTCATAATTTTGTGTCTCAAATAAATACCTGTTTTTTCATTAACTTCTCCTCTTGCTTTGTTGGAAATAACTACTTAAAGTTCCACTTTCTAGGAGAAAACATGTAGAACAGGCTTTCATAAATGTACAAGAGGAATATGTATACTATTTTGGTGTCACCGAAGTATTTTTCCAGGCACCTTTTGAACATGATCACTGTTCAAAACAAAGAGGCTTAAGAAATTATAAACAAATTAGTTTACCCTGAGTCCTGCTTCAGTGAGCTCCAGGCAGTATCTGTTCCTTTCCCTGGTCTCCACATTGATATATGCCACATCCTCTGCACAGGGAAGGGTTTTTGAGACAAACATGTTGCTGACAGCGAACAGAACATCATTCACAACAGCTTCAGCTTCTAGTCTCATATCTTTCACATCTGTTCCTTCAAAGTCTCTATAATCAGAATCCTCTTCAAACCCTGTATTATTGGGCAACTCCATAGGATTGCAATCAGTCTCCATTCTGCATGTGGAAACATTTATTTTAAATTTATCATCACTACACTCAATATATATTAACACCATAAAACAAGAGTTATATATTTAACATTGTTCACAAAGAGGAAAACAAGAGAGCCGGTGACTTCTGTAACTCATGAGATGACAGTCCAGAGAACACAAAACCAAGATGTTGAGAACAACTGCTTAGGAAGGTTACGTTAGCACATCGAAGCAGACTCAGTATCACTGAAGTTGCCTCTTCTTATGCAAGTAACTCGCATTCTGTTGTATAAGCCTTTGTTATGATTCAGCAGTAATTAATTCCGTACTTTGCTAATCCAGAATGCAGTGGGAAGACAAGTCATGTCTGGAAAAACTCAAATCAATAGCTGTAGAAAATAAAACCCTATTGTTGGTGAATTTAAGAGAGACTTAGAAAAGTCTGTGAACTAAATGGGTTATCAGAGACTATAAAGACATTAACAGCAGCTTTTTGTTTACAGTCACTAAAGAACAATTCTCTCGTTAAGCTTTTATGCACAACTGTCAACACATTTCAGAGACATTCACAGCAGGCCTTTGCAAGCAACTATTACCAAAAAGGGACAGACTGCGGGGGTTACCACAGCGGCTCCGGCATTTGCCTCTCAGGTGCCCGTGTCACCAAGGGGCCCCCGCTACCAACCCCGCAGGGAAGCCTGCCCAAGGCCGGCAGGGAAAGCCCCTTGGGACCCGCCCCGACTGCTCTGGTAGCTGCGCGCTGGGGGCTGGCAATAACCGATCTGCGACACGCAAGACATTCACAGCATGACAGTCCTCCCTTCCGGACAAATCCCACCTTGGACATGCAAACAAATTACAGAGAAACCTAAGGCGACAGGGGACCTGGCCACCGAGCTGCGCAGCCTCCCATTCGCGATGAATCACTCCGACTTAATGACAGCAAAACAGCCACGGATCACACCTCTGCCACTGCCCCAAGCAGGGCGGGCAGGCGCAAGGCATCACCCCCACCAGCACCGCCGCGCCCCGGGAGCCCACCTACCAGCCCCGGCGGCGGGCGGCCAAGGCCCCGCCGCCCGACCCCAAACGGTTCCGGACACAACGGCGCCTGCCGCTTCGCTCTGCTGCTTCCCCCGGGGCCGCTCGCTAAAGAGGCGGCCCCCCACACCACCCGCTACGCGAAGGCTCCTGGCACTCCCAGCTCCCGCCCGCCGCTTGGCCCCGGCGCCGCCCGGCAGCAGAGGCCCCTCCGGCGCGACACCGCCCCCTCACGGACCTCCAGCGGCCGCTTCCGCCCCCGCCTCCTCCGTTCCGGCAACGCCACTTCCGCGTGGACGTCACGGTGCCGGTGACGGCGTTCGGCGGCGGGGGGGCGCGCGGGTAGGAAGGAGACAAACAGTCCGGATCGGCCCGGCCGCCCTCGCTGGCGGCGAAGAGCTGACGCGGGGGGGGTCCACCCGCCCGCCGGCCCCCGGCCCCTTATCCCTATTCCGCGCACCGTTCTGCTGCGCAGCGCGGTTGCGGCGGCCCCCTCCGCGCTCGCGGGCCGCCGAGAAGATGGCGGCGACGGTGTCCGAGTGAGGATGGAGCTACCTGTCAGCACCTCTTCGCCCTGAGGGGAGGCAGCGCCGCCCCGCTGGCGGTGTGAGTGGCGGCGGGGGTGCCGCCTGGCAGCGGGAAGCCCCTGCGGTAGCCCGCGCTGAGGGGCGAGGCTGGGCCCGGCGGCTGCCGCTCGCCTCCCTCTCGCCTCCCTCGAGGGGCCAGCCCCGGCCCGCTGCCTGGCCCCGCGGCCCCCGGCGCGTAGCCGCCATGCCGTGGCCTTTCTCGGAGTCCATCAAGAAAAGGGCCTGCAGGTACCTGCTGCAGAGGTACCTGGGCCACTTCTTGCAGGAGAAGCTCAGCCTGGAGCAGCTCAGCTTGGATCTTTACCAGGGCACCGGCTCCTTGACGCAGGTCCCTCTGGATAAGTGGGTAAGAGATGCCGGCGCTTCACCCCCTCGGCTCCTGCTGCGTCTGAGGGACCAGCTGATTCCCTGCCCCCGGCTGCCACCCACTTTATTTTCAGCACCCAGCCTCCTTTATGTAAAAAGTTACAGCCATAATTAGCATTTCATCCAGGGAACCTTGCTCTGGTATGTGAGCACTTAAAAAGAATGAAAATCTGGGCATTTATTATGGATATGTTTTTTTTAGCCCCGCTTTGGTTTCATTATTTTTAGTTATGAGAAAGGAAACAAAAACTGAAAGAAGGCAATAGCTGCTGATATTTCAAGGAGAAGGAGCTAGTGTAGCCCAAACTACTAGAAGTTGCTGCTGTAGTTATTGAGGAGCATGTTTACTGACTACTACTACAGATGATAAAAACATAAAGTAATCCCTGTGCTATCTCTGCTTAGTCTTCATCTTGGAGGCACCTTTGTTCTTAGTGGCAGTGTTATGCTGAGTTTAATCCATGTAGATCTCTAAAAATTGTCCTCTAGTCTTGCAATGGTGGAAGTACTTGTTGACAAATGGAAAGCTGTTTTTAGGTGGAGTTTGCGTAGCAGGTGGGCTGTCATGCTTTGAACCAACTGAAGCTTTTTTTCAGTCCTGGTGTGTGTTTTTATATATATGTGTGTGTGTTTATTTATACACACACATATGCACACTTCTAGTCTACTGTAGTAATCCAAAGGTCTGTGTCCGTGTTTGTAATATTTCGTAAAGTTTCTCGGATTAATTACCAATGTTATTGAATTCTACCTGCTGGTCAAGTGACGGTCATGAGGAGCCGTAAGCACTGCTGTGTGTCAGTCATTGACTTCCAGGGGAGCACAGATGATGAACTAGGTACTAGGTTTCAAAATGCATTTTTTTATTATACTGTGTTCTGGTATTAGGCCATGCTGGGTACATTTTAAAATACTTGTGAATATCTGATGTTTTCAAATAATGTTTTTCCAGTTGTTTCTGTGAAAATATGTTTGAAAGTGGCAAGAGACAGACGTTTGCAGAAATGCTTAATAGTACCAGTGTTTTACTGTGGGGTTTTTTGTTTGTTTGCTTGTTTGTTTTTTTTTTTTTTTCCTGGCTGTGTCTGCACCTTGTTTTCTATGCCAGGCAGTAAGGCTGTCTCGCTTTAATTGAATTATTATGCCCTCTAGTGGGTATCACAGCACTCTTCACTAATCAAAGTGGCATTATTTAAAATGTAAATACTTGAAACACCAGCAGTTAGTGACCAGTGCTAAATGAACAGTTAATTATGTATACACAGTGATTAAACGTATATACAATAATGCTTAGGTTATCTTCCCCATTTGTAGATCAGCACTTTTCTTTTTGGCTTGTAAACAATGATATGTTTGAGGTTCTCTGCACGTGACTTTCTCACGTATGACAGATTGCAAAAACAGATGTCGCGGAAGTACTACAGCTTCCCCCCCCCCCCCGCCAGTCATTGTAAGCTTGTTCTCTATGAATCACCAGAATGACTGTATTTTTACATATTATCTTATGCATTTTTGTGGGTATTTCTGTTCATCTTAACATTGTAGCTACTTTAGCCAGTATCCTACATGTTTACAGAGATATGTAGGAATACCTGGGGCTATTAGTATAACCCCTTTGCTACTTGGGACCTGTACTGTTTAGAAATACCAAAATGTAACCCATGATGCTTGTGGTTGAATTTTAATATACATGAAATAGCTCTTTCACTATTAGAATTACTGTGATTCTAGCTGGAGACTTAGTAAAAAACAAGTCCTGATGTGAAGACTCTGCTTCAGTTTAAAATTTCACTTGGAATGCTCTGATTGCTACTTTCTAGGAACAACTGGCTTTTTTGTGAAGCAATTTAGCTATAAAAATACTTGATTTTTTTTTTGCTTTTACATAGTAAATTTTTGTTTCAAAGTAATAAGGAAAGTATTAAAATATACTATTTTTTTATTGCCACGTATGTTGGTAGCAAAAAGACATCTGAGATCAGATTTATTCACAATAGCTTTTGGTCACTATCTTACTTACAGCAATAGCAAATTATTTTGTAATGGTTCAAGTAATTTAAATGAATCTGTGATATTTTCAGATATATTTTCATGCCAAATAATTATTTTTGCCTTATCTTATGCTATTACCACATCTAAAATTCTTACATTTAATTCAAAATAAAGTTTTCATGTCAGTGAACCTTAGTCGATTATTTGATTCTTAAATAATTTCCTGATAGAACTGTTTCAGGTTCTGTTTCTTTAAAGTTGGTGTCTTTTTTACTGCTGCTTGAGTGGACTTTGGAACAGAAACTAGAAAAACTGAACATGCAAGCAAACAAAATTCTAGAGGCAAAGTTATTAAGACCATAAGTAGAGCAATAAGTTAACATGATGGGGAAAATTGCACCTGGAGACTTAAGAATGAAAAATGTCATTTTCTGAAGACTTCTGTGTTCATTTTATTTTAAAATTATCCTATATAATTAGAACAACATTTTAAATGTAATTAAAATGTAAAACAACTTTTAAATCCTCATTTTAAAAGAAAACTTTTGATGTAGAATTTATGTATTTTCTTAGGGAAATTCATTGGCCCTGTTCAACACAGGAAGGTCAAAACCACACTTTTTTGCCAGTTGAAGGTTATGTCCTAGTATTACAACCACAGTCTTCAGTGTGTATATTAAAAAGTAGCATTCACCAAATTTGGTATGTGATTGTGATTGCTTTTATTTTATTAAAGCATCTTAGATAGGTCTTGTTGAATAATTTAATTTCTAACTAATTTTTTGAATCAAGGTACAAACAGGGATTTGCATATTTATTTTTTAAACATAAATGCAAAGAATGTTTCATTTGAAAAGAGGCTCTTTGGACTCTGTATAGATGTAATGAAAGCGATATAGTTCAGCAAGTGAGTCTTTTCTGAGGATTGTGAAAAACTTAAAAATCCAAAGTTACTTCTTCAGAGCTGGTGTTCTGTTTTTCTCATCAGTTTCACTTAATCTGTATGATACTGAGGACAACTTGATTGTAGCTTTGTTTATGTCACTATAAAGGATGGGATTAGTGGAACAGTTTCTGTAGAATATTGGTCTGTCCACTGAGCTTTGATTTTTAAATTAGTGCTGAACATTGAACACGTTAAAATGAAATGTAGAAATTGCAAGTATGTTATATAGGAAGAGATGATTATTAGGTTTCATTTTTCCCATGTCACAGAGAAAGGTAAAATGAACATTACATTGAAATTACATGCTAGTGAAATATTCTTGTCACAGAAACCAGGTACTTTTTGCGTTTTTAATGTCAGCCTGTTTTCAGCTTTCTTCAATTATTGCCAGAGAAAGAATAGATTAACTCGTGTCACTACTGTAGTATTTGTAATAGTAAGACAGTAGAATTTTTGGTATAGTGCGAAAATACAGGTTATACGGGTACCACAGAGAAATCTATATTATGCTGAAAGCAAAGTGATTAATGTGAAACAAATTATGATGGAATCAAAATACTTGAAAGTGGCCAGTCTGTTGTTTTTTTGAGTATAATTCATTTTCTGGTAGCCTCAATATGTTTTATTTGTTATACTCAGAATTATGGATATGATTATTTTATTTTTATTTTATTCTTCTAGTGTCTTAATGAGATCCTGGAGTCTGCAGATGCACCTCTGGAGGTCACAGATGGATTTATCCAGTCAATTTCTTTGTCTGTTCCATGGGGGTCGTTGCTACAGGATAACTGTGCATTAGAAGTAAAAGGATTAGAGATGGTCTTCAGGCCAAGACCAAGGCTTGGTAGGCTTATTTTTTAATTTTTAAAGAGGAGATTCTTTACAGTTTTTCAGAGGCAAAAAGCTACACTTGCTTTAGTCAGTTCTTAGTCTTATTTAAAGTGCAATTTAATTTACATACTTCAATGATAGAGAATGTAATAAAAAAAGAAACGGTCAGGTGTTTGTCAACTGGTTGTCAAGTGCTTCTCAATTAGTTGTTGTTCTGTTAAATAACTTAAAATGTTTATAATGTTCCTACTGTTCTATCTCTTCTTCCAAACTGTTTCAGACATGTTGAAATGAAAATAATAGTGTGGAAAGGAGTTTTTGTTAGCTAGGTTTTTTGGGTGTTGTATGCCAAGTGCTGTTAGTCAGCATTAGTAGCTGGCTATTAGGTGTCAGTAAGATAACACAACAGTGTGAGACTATGAGTGGGGGTTCAGTGAGGTTCTGGTTTTCTTTGGCAACTTTAGGATGAAAGGTGAATCTTCTTGTGTATTTGGAGAACAACTAATACATCTTAAGTGTTGTCACAGTCTGAAATAATGACTTTTAAGTACCCTAAATACTTACTACCTTTGATTGTAATGCTGAGAGGATTGTCTGAGCTCTTCTAGCTTGTCTGTATCCATATGAATCTACCTGATCTAGTTCAGACTGTCCTAGTGATTAAGTTTGACTGTCAAACCTGCGTAAATTCTGTTAAGATGTGTTGTTATAGTGTGTGTAGAATATTTAGTGCATTTTTAGCATGTGGAAAACTTTGGATGAATGTCTGAAGGATTTTAATTTATTTTCTTTTTTTATAGTGTAGAGAAGATGGAAGAAAATATTTCTTTAAATGCATCATAAAGAAGAGAAAAAAAATGCATAAACCCTATTTTCAATCATTTGCAAGTTACCTTAAGTAACTTGCTTATATATACTCTGCATTTCATTCTTATTTAACTGGAACTAAATTTTGAGCTATCTTACTTTCTGATGTAAGATTATTAGTTTGAAAGAATGGTAGTATTAGGAGGAAGCTTTATTTATTCACTTGCATCCATTTAGTTCTCTTTGTACAGAGCTTTGTAATACAGTAGAAAAAAACCCTCAGTGCTGGTTTCATGACACTTCTATAGCCATATGGATGTTTCTAGGCCTGAATGCTAAACTGGAATGTTTTGCCTGTCTAACATGTTTATATTTGTGCTAGTTTTACTTTTGTTTGTCTACAGTAGAGTCTTATAGTTGAAGTTGATAAACTTTTCTAATCTAGTTTTAGAGTATTTGCTTACAATGGGCTTGGCATTAGCTGGTAGGAATGCACTGTCAAGTTAATCTGGCTGCTAAAAAATTTGTTCAGCTTAATATGTGCTGTGGTTTTGGATTTTACTATGTTTTATTTATTATGTCAGGTCTGTGTTAGAGATTTAAAACGTGTTCTAATACGCTAAGATAGCATCTTAAACCTTGTTTAAACCTTGTTTAGTCTTTCCCTATCTAGGGTATGTTTCAAATGGAATAAGAAACTTTAAAGTAATTCTTAATAAAAAAAGAGTTATTTCCTTGATTTTGTTTTGTCAATTATGCCTGCAAAATCATACCAATATAATAAAAGTACTTGGATAGTATTCGCTTAAAGAAGTGCTGAAGATTGGTTCACTAAATCCTGGTTTCATCTTGTTTATATTGAATTTTCAAATACCGGACTCTAAAATTACTTTATTTAGATTGCATTGGTAAAAGTAGTAGGGTGTATAAAGAGAGATTGTAGCTAGATTCTTTTTTTTTTTTTAGTATGACTTCTTACTAAGCTATTGAAACTCTTTTCTGGAAATGCCAAATGCATTATTTCATTTTGTCTTTATTATTTCAAAATGTTCAGAGTCAAATTGATTAAGACTTATCTTACTCCACAGCATCTGGGTCTGAGCCTATGTATTGGTCAAGTTTTATGACCAGTAGCATGCAGCTTGCAAAAGAGTGTCTTAGCCAAAAATTGACAGATGAACAAGGAGAAGGGTCCCAGCCTTTTGAAGGACTTGAGAAATTTGCAGAAACTATTGAAACAGGTATGAATTAATTATTGACATCTGAATGAACATCTGAGATTAAAACAGTTTATGTTGTGTCTCAGTTTTACAAAATGGCAACTCATTCGCCATAACTTGTCTCATAAATTTTTACTTGTTACCTGTAAAATTTAAACAGGAAGCCAGGACAGTTAATCATGTTTTTGGAGGTGGGGGAGGGGATGGGACACCACACTTAATTACTGAAATATGTGGATACTTCCCTCAGTGGACAGAATGAATCCTACTTCAGGGCAAATTGGTGTTTGTTTACACCAGAACAAATCCAGATAAATCTGTGTTTGAATGATTGGTGAGATGCCGTAGTTTTGGAGGTTCCAATTTAGTTCTTCACACAGACTTAGATTGTTAATGGTGATGCTGTTGAGGGAGAAACAGAGAATGGCTTTTTTGCTGTTTTTAAACAGAGCTGACCTTTTGGGACATACGTATCTCAATAGTCACACCGTGTTCTTAGAAGGACTTTAGAAACTCTGGTTCTTCTTGTTGCTTTTTTTAAGTGGAAGAAATGGAGGGCTTGTGACCAGCTTGTGTGGGGGAGAACCTCATGCCGAAATGTCAGAGCTAAGGGAAATGAAGTATTCGGCTGCAGTAGCGTGGTGCTATAGCAATTTTTAGGAGTACAGACATGGTGCATAATGAAGCATGTACTTTATTTGAGGGCCATCCTCACTGAGCCATAGAACAACTTGGTCTGAGTTGTCACTTGCTCAAATATACATGCATTAAAGGTCCATTGCTTGGTATGGATGTACGTATGAGACATTTAGAAGGAGTTTACATTGTCACTTGATGTCTTGTTACATTATTAAACTTGATTATGTCCACTGAAGTAAATATTGAGAACTTAACCAAAATGAAACACAGTTTTAAATTAGTTATGGAAGTCATTGTTGAGTAACTTGACTTAAATGCTTGCATGGTATCTTGTTGTTTTCTCATTTAAGTTCTAAGAAGAGTGAAAGTTACCTTTTTAGATACTGTTTTGCGAATAGAACATGTACCGGAAAACTCTAAAAGTGGATCTGCACTTGAAATCAGAATCGAAAGGTAAAAGTGTTTGGGGTTTTTATCTGTTTTTTTGTTTTTCCTAAGGCACTTTTTGTCATTTCCTGTACAGTATATTTTACCCATGTGTACAAATTCTTAGTATACAGTCAGATACTAGATCTTGAGCACCTCTTTTACAATGCCAGTGAGCATTTTCTTTCCTCAGCTTCCACTTAACACGTTTAAGCTTGTGGTGGGTTGACCCTGGCTGAGGGCCAGGTGCCCACCAGAGCCGCTCTGTGACTCCCCTTGTTCACTAGACAGGGGAGAAAAAGTATAACGAAAAGCTTATGGGTTGAGATAAGGACAGGGAGAGATCACTCACTAATTGTCGTCACGAGCAAAACAGACTGAATTTAGAGAGAAAATTCATCTAATTTATTACCAAGCAAAACAGAGTAGAGGAATGAGAAATAAAATCAAATCTCAAAACACCTCCCCCCACCCCTCCCATCTTCCCGGGCTCAACTTCACTCCCGGCTTCAACCTCCACCCCGCCTCAGCGGCACAGGGGGACGGGGCTTACGGTCAGTTCATCACACGTTGTTTCTGCCGCTTCTTCATCCTCAGGGGGAGGACTCCTCTCATCGTTCCCCTGCTCCAACAAGGAGTCCCTCCCACGGGAGACAGTCCTTCACGAACTGCTCCAGCATGGTCTCTCCCATGGGGTGCAGACCTTCAGGAGCAGACTGCCCCAGCGTGGGTCCCCCACGGGGTCACAAGTCCTGCCAGCAAACCTGCTCTGGCATGGGCTCCTTTCTCCATGGGTCCACAGGTCCTGCCAGGAGCTTGCTCCAACGCGGGCTTCCCACGGGCCACAGTGTCCTTCAGGTGCCTCCACCTGCTCCGGCGTGGGGTCCTCCACAGGCTGCAGGTGGAATCTCTACACCCCCTCATCCTTCCTCCATGGGCTGCAGGGGGACAGCCTGCTTCACCATGGTCTTCACCACGGGCTGCAGGGGGATCTCTGCTCCGGCGCCTGGAGCTCCTCCTCCCCCTCCATCTGCACTGACCTTGGTGTCTGCAGAGTTTCTTACATCTTCTCACTCCTCTCTCCGGCTGCAAAAGCTCTCCCTAACTTGTTTTTTTCCCTTCTTAAATATGTTATCACAGAGGCGCTGATTGGCTTGGCCTTGGCCAGCGGCGGGTCTGTCTTGGAGCCGGCTGGCATTGGCTCTGTCAGACACAGGGGGAGCTTCTAGCAGCTTCTCACAGAAGCCACCCCTGTAGCCCCCCCCGCTACCAAAACCTTGCCATGCAAATGCAACACAAAGCTAAAGACATTTAACCATCAAATTAGAAGAGTTCTAGATTTTCCAAAGATAAGCTAATCAATTAATAAATACCACTTTCTCAGATGTTCAACAGTCAATGGATATTACTGGCAAATCAGGCCCTCTCCTACGCAAAGGGTTTTTAATATCTTAACGGTTGTTCTTGTATATTGAAGATGCTTTAAGTATTTTCATAAAGAAAGATACAGTCCTGAAAAAAATTACACTGGAAGATTTTAGGTCCTCTGTGAGCTTTAAGAAGAGCCCACATGTACTCTACAGTTACTTTGAACTTGAATATTGCACATGTTCTTAAAGTATTTTTTCTGACCTAGGGGATACTTTCTTGCAAAGTGTTGAAATCATTATGAAGCAAAACTGATTCTTACTGAGAAATGCTTAAGAAATGTATTTGGTTTTACACATTCATAAGCTTCAGGTTATGTTCAGTTCACGAGAGATATCAGTAAAACTGTAATTATTTTTCTTATGGAAGTCCATTTCCAGAACAAACCACTTCTATACTTTAAAAACTAGATTGAAGCAAACTGTTAAATAGCATGTTCTTTTGATGTTTGATACATTTTATTTAAGGAAAGGTAGGTCTATTTTTCCACTGTAATTTCTAATATGTGGAGATTTTTTACTAGATTATTATATATGTTGTCTCTCAGTATTATAGAATCATAGAATGGTTTGGGTTGGGAGGGACCTTAAAGATCATCTAGTTCCAACCCCCCTGCCATGGGCAGGGACACCCTCCACTAGCCCAAGTTGCTCAAAGCCCCATCCAACCTGGCCTCGAACTCCTTGAACAGGGAGGGGAGGATCCACAGCTTCTCTGGGCAACCTGTTCCAGTGCCTCACCACCCTCACAGAAAGAATTTCTTCCTAATATCTAATCTAAATCTACCCTCCTTCAGCTTAAACCCATTA
The DNA here is from genome assembly GCF_028858705.1 of Grus americana. Taxonomy (NCBI): domain Eukaryota; kingdom Metazoa; phylum Chordata; class Aves; order Gruiformes; family Gruidae; genus Grus; species Grus americana. The sequence goes on along the minus strand of NC_072856.1, from coordinate 55,166,629 downwards.
CCCTTCATCTTATCACTCCATGCTCTTGTAAACAGTCCCTCTCCAGCTTTCTTGTAGGCCCCTTTTCGGTACTGGAAGACTGCTATAAGGTCTCCCCTGGAGTCTTCTCTTCTCCAGGCTGGACAACCCCAACTCTCTCAGCCTGTCTTCATAGTAGAGGTGCTCCAACCCTCTGATCATCTTTGTGGCCCTCCTCTGGACTCACTCCAACAGCTCCATGTCCTTCTTATGTTGGGGACCCCAGAGCTGGATGCAGTACTCCAGTGGGGTCTCCTGAGAGTGGAGCAGACCCCTCCCCTCCCTTGACCTGCTGGTCGTGCTGCTTTTGATGCAGCTCAGGATACAGCTGGCTTTCTGGGCTGCAGGCGCGCGTTGCTGGGTCATGTTGAACTTCTCATCAACCAACACCCGCAAGTCCTTCTCCTCAGGGCTGCTCTCAATCCGTTCTCTGCCCAGCCTGTCTTTGTGCTTGGGATTACCCTGACCCATGTGCAGGACCTTGCACTTGGCCTTGTTGAACTTCATGAGGTTCTCATTGGCCCACCTCTGAAGCCTGTCAAGGTCCCTCTGGATGGCATCCCTTCCTTCCAGTGTGTCAGCTGCACCACACAGCTTGGTGTTGTTGTCAGACTTCCTGAGGGTGCACTCAATCCCACTGTCCATGTCTCTGACAAAGATGTTAAACAATGCCAGTCCCAATACCGATCCCTGAGGAACGCCACTTGTCACTGATCTCTACTTGGACATTGAGCCGTTGACCGCAACTCTGAGTGTGACCGTCCAGCCAATTCCTTATCTGCTGAGTCGTCCATCCATTGAATCCATGTCTTTCCAATTTAGAGACAAGGATGCTGTGTGGGACAGTGTCACATGGTTTGCACAAGCACAGGTAGATGTCATCAGTTGCTCTTTCCTTATCCACCAACACTGTAGCCCTGTTGTAGAAGGCCACCACATTTTCAGGCATGATTTGCCCTTAGTGAAGCCATTTTGGTTGCCAACAATGACCTCCTTATTTTCCACGTGCCTGAGCAGAGTTTCCAGGAGGATTTGCTCCATCATCTTGCCCAGCACAGAGTTGAGACTGACCGGCCTGTAGTTGCCCGAGTCTTCCTCTTTCCGTTTTCAAAAATGTGGGTTATGTTCCTCCTTTTCCAGTCAGATCTCTACCAAGCAGATCTCTGAATAGGCCAAAGTCTGCTCTCCTAAAGTCCAGGGTAGTGAGCTTGCTGTGCACCCTCCTCACTGCCCTGAGGATCATGAACTCCACTGTTTTATGGTCACTGTAGCCAAGGCTGCCCTTGAGCTTCACCTTCACACATTATAGTGTGCGAAATTTAATTTCACAGAAATTTTATAGGATTGGAGCCTATTCTCTCAATTTTCAACTTGCATTTTGACACACTATATTACTTTCAAGTAGTACTTTGAGACAAAAGAAAAATGTTAGAAGGTAGATTTAAAAAAATAAATCAAATTTCTGAAACAAGAATTGCATATGTCCTAATGGAAACGTGTATACAAGTGTTGAGTGGACTCCTTCACTTTGTGGTCAGATTAGACTTAAGTACTCAGATAATACACTAGGATATAGTCACTCTGGAAGCATGTCACAATTGTCCTGTGTGTCCTGTAGAAAACTTAAGATTTCCACCCGTTCCCAGAGAGTGGTGGTTTCTCATTTCAGGACAGTCAATGGCGTTGTAAATGGTATGAAGAGAGAGAGCATGTACAAACTTAGAGGCTAAATGGCACAATAAAGGTAACAATTTGCATGCACCCACCATTTTTATTTCCTTGCTTTTGTCTCCCAGAACTATGTACTGTGATGAAACGGCAGATGAGTGCTCTGGAATTAATGTACATCAGCCCACAGCTTTTGCTCACAAGTTACTGCAGCTCTCAGGTGTCTCTCTCTTCTGGGATGAGTTTCCTGCATCAGCAAAGTCCTCCCCAGTGTGTTCGGCTACACAGCTGGTAAAATTAAACACATTATATGAGAATGTAAATTGAAGGATAGAATATATTGTTACACTCAGATTAATTCTGAGCTATATGTGAGCTGAATCTGTGTTCTATAGGTTTAATAATAATTTACTGTTGATTTTGAGGAGGGAGAAGGAAATAAGAGACTTTAGGACTAGGTAAAATTTAGGATGTATTGTACTAGAATCTGGTTGCAACTTAATGTGTAGAAGTCCTCTACAATTCACTGTTCTGTGTTTCAGATTGTACATGCCTTGTTTCTTTCACAGTTATCAATACATGTTTTTAATGCCACTGTCAAATTTATATTTGTGTAAACTTACCACACAAGTGATCATTTTATTTTAAATACTTGATTTATTTATTTTTTAATAAGAAATGGCATACATTCTTATTCCTTTCTCTGTATTGTTTTAAGGCAACTGAACCAAAGCTTTCACCTAGCTGGAATCCAAAAATCATTTATGAGCCACATCCACAGTTAACAAGAAACTTGCCAGAAATTACTCCTTCTGACCCTGTGCAGATCAGTAAGCTGATTGGTAGAATGGAGTTGAGCCTAACATTAAAGCAAAATGAAGTACTTCCTGGAGCTAAGGTTAGTCATGCTTTCCTGGTCTTTAACTAAATTAATAGTTATGTAGGATTTTATTTTTTCAACTGCATACAAAAAATGGTGAGATTCTCAGGGGGTCAGAATCCCCTTAATTTTGGTTTAGATTCTCTGCATTCAAAACCAATATATATGTCTGCCTATTGGAAAGATGTCTTATTAGACAAGTCATTGGCACACTGAAATCTGTTAAAGGAGAATTCCTGTAGGTTAGAGAGACTGAATTTATGTATTGGAGTAACTTCTGATACAGTTGTTTTGTTTTCATGAAATTCCTTCTGCTATTTATTTATCCTTTTTTCTTGTAGCGCTATGACTGACTTTACTTTGTATGTGTGGAATGTTTAACTGGTTGATTAAAATCACTTTGGTTTTAAAAGGGTAGAATTTACTTCAACAATTACAGGTAAACCTTAAATCATTAATTAGGTTCCAGCATTATAAAACTAACTACTTTGGAATTTTTATATTAAAATTTATAGTAAATCAAATAATAACGCCATATTTAAATGCAACTAATTAAAATAATATTTGACTTTTACATAAAGATACAGGAAGCAAAGCAGTTGAAAATACATCCCTATTTTTTTTAAAGTGTGAGTATATAAGTAAAGTTGTATAAATATATTCCCCTTGTCTCCAGTTTTAAAATTGACTACTGACCTGTCTTGTGTAGTGCACTATAGTCTACAGAAAGCAGAAAGTTTCTACTGTAGTAAAAAGGTTTATGTTCAGCAATTTCTAATCAATCCTTATAACTTGTTTATTCAGTTAAGAAAAGTCCTTGAAAAGTGAAATAACGTATTTTGTTTGGTATGAAATAGGAAAATGGTAGCAATTTCAAAAATATGAGTAGTTAATGCAGTTAACACCTTTAAATTAACTGATACCTAAATGTTCCTAAAGATCAAAAATTTTCCACTTTTGTATCATTAGTTGTATTTTTAAGGTAGCCAGAAGAAAAACGTCAAGGTCAGAGATGAGAGTAATTTTTTATTCTATAGAAGTTGAATATAATCGAATGCAGAGCAATGGTTTCTGCAAGTTGAGCTTGAGTACAGGCAAAACACTGTTGGTATGTTAAATAACAGCAACATCTGAACTAGTGAATGGATGTAATACTACATGACAAAATTAAAGAAGGACCTGGTTTTGGATTTATCAGGTAAAGTTCATGCAGATTGGAAAGAACATAGATGCAGTATATTGTTTAGTCTAGGTTAGTTTTTTACTCTGCAAACTGAATTAAGTCAGAACATCTCTGATTAGAATAGGTGTTTCAAGCATGCAAACTACTTGACATGAGCTTATATAGCATATTTTGTATGACATACTTCAATGATTTCATTTTCTTTCAACTCTTTCCAAAGGATTGGAAGAATAATAGGAAACAGTATACAAAACTAATTGATCATTTATTTTCCCTGCTTAGGTAAATATTCCCTTAAGGTCTTTATGAGCGAAAGTATATTTTCATATAAATGCATTCCACTGCGTGCCTTTTTTTAATTTTTTTTTTTTTCCTCCATGACTGTGGTGAATTGACCTTGGCCATCTGTCATGACACTCCTCCAGCTGCTCTCACTTGCACTCCTCAACAGGACAGGGGGAGAGAATGGGATGAAGAAGCTCGTGGCTTGAGATAAAGACAGGGAGACCACTGAGCAGTTACTGTCACGGACGTAACAGACTCAACTTGAGGAAAATTAATTGCCAATTAGAATGAAGTTGGATGATGGGGAAACAAACTAAAATACCTTCCCCTCACCCATTTTTCTTCCCAGGCTCAACTTCTTCATTCCCAACTCCTTTTCCTCCTCACCACCTTGAGCAGTGCAGGGGGGATGGGGAATTGAGGGGTTGTCCCTGTATACTAAAGAGAAGTCCTGAAGAGAACCTTTACAGTTTTTAAGGTCTATCTCAGAAGGTGATGTCTTCAGTATTTTATAATTAGTAGGTGATACTAAAGTTATATTGTTTATTGCTTCTGGAATTATTAAAGAAGCAAAACAACTAGCAAGTCAATGGTATTCTTGAATTTTCCTAATAGGCGATTGGGTATTTATTTTAATGTAATAATTTGTCAGTGACACACCTGTGTTTATCCTGCCAAGCTACAGATTGTAAGCAATACGCAATTAAATTTCTAGCTGTTGTTGTGTAGAAAATGAAGATGATGCTGGAATGGCTGTACACTTTACAGCATCAAAACCTATTATCAAAGTAGTTGATTCAAGACTTTTAAAGAAAAATTCCTTAAGTGTTCTTGAATTTTTTTTCTTTCATGTTTTTAGTTGGATGTAGATGGACAAATAGACTCTGTACATCTATTTCTGTCACCAAGGCAGGTTCATCTTCTATTGGACATGGTAGCAGCTATTGCTGGACCAGGCAAGTGAACATTCTGTAAATGTTAAATATGTATTATGGTGGATGAAAAATAAACTTTGCAAGTTTCCTCAGTGGAAAAAAAAATTATTAATTTCTATCCGATCCTAGCGAAATGTTCTGTAGCTGCTCTGAGTAGGACAATGATTGATTGATTGACTTCAGTTGCAAATTGTACATGCTGGTAATGAAAATCTAGGTAACAAATAAGGCTTGAGATGGGGAAATGGTAGGTGGACAAAACAAGAACAATTTTGGTTCTTGTAGCTTGTGTTTCATGAGAAGGGCATAGCAGTCTGGTTCCTTCTGTCCTATACTTTAGTAGTAGACACTAAAACATAGAACAGGCAGTAACTGAGTTTGTTTGTCCATATTTGCTACATAATAACAGCAGTATGTAGAATCCCGCACTAGCAGGATGCGGGTATTCTGGTTTGTTCCCCTCCCCCTTCATCTGCCTAATGTAACAACACTTATTAGGATAGAAGGTTAATCTTTTCAAAAAGATTTGTCATATCCTGGGTAGAGCTTAATATTCTTCTAATGATACTGATATATTTGTTGTACTGGACTTGTTCATTGTTCTTGGTTAGCTGGCAAAGCATTATGTATAGTTTCCCATATGTGTCATCTTCAAACCTGAAATTTTAACAATTCCTTAATAGTAAAACCTTTAAGAGATTATGTCCTTAGTCCCTAAAGCTGACTGAGAAATTTGTGCTGATGCTATATGTGAACACATTTGCATATATGACCTTAAAATATTTTCTTCAGACTTGAAATTAATGAGTGCTAGGGAGAGAGTAATCTGTTTTGGACAAGTAAAATCTCCAAAACAACAAAATGCATGTGTATACATATCTGATATGCAACAGATATGTACGTGTGTGTGTGTGTATATATATATATACACACACAGATGCATATATATACAACAACAATTGGTAAGTTTTCAGATTAATTTTTGAATTTTCTTTGGCATACTGATAATGAAATTACAGTGGGGTTTCTGTCCTTTTTTTGAATTCAGAGAGCCTAAGCAGGATAGAATTGTCAAATAAAGATAGGAAGAACCGGCCAATGCAACAGGAAGATGAGTATCGGATTCAGATGGAGTTGAAACGTTATTTAAGAAAAGAGTCTTTATCTGCAGGAGCATCATCTGAACAAAGCTTCTATGAGACAGAGAGTGCCAGAACACCTTCTAGTCGTGGCAAGTATAAAAGATGATGCAGCATAGCAAATAGCCTGTTGTTAAGATTATATCAATTGACTGTTCATCTTTTAATCTTACTGACTTAAGTATCAGAAGAACTTTGACGTAGAATAATTGTATGCTATTAATTTTCAACAAATAAAACATTAGCACCTAGTTTAGGTATCAGGCTAGACTTGATTCAGTATTTCAATAAAACTGTTCAGTAATCCGTATGTTACTGTGCAGCACGGTAAATACTTGTGCAGTGTCACATAATTTCAGATGTATGGTTGAGGAAATTAAGTATAGAATAATAGTTGTATTGCCCTGATATTCATATTTTTATTTGAATAATTTTTTCTGATTATTTTTATGTGAAAATATGAACTTTGATTTGTCAAAAAGATAGTGTATGAATTTATAGAAATTATAATTATATATAATTACATATATATTATAAAATATATGCCAACTTGAATATGAAAATGGAACATCTAACTGTTTAGTATTTATTAGGTTTTTTGCCTCTATTTTTTTAAATAATCTCTGTTCATAGATGCTACTAGTCTCAGTGTCAAGAGAACTTGGAACTTCTGTAAATAATATATTTAGCTAGCTATTCTGTCTGGCAGTTAAAGTTCTGAACTTACGAATACATTTCTGTTAAAAGTAAAGTTGGGTTTTTTTCATTAGAAAATAACTCTTTACTATCTATGGTTTTTATTAGAAGAAGAAGTTTTCTTCTCAATGGCTGAAATGGACATGTCTCACAGCCTTTCCTCCCTTCCACCCCTTGGAGACCCTCCAACTATGGATCTAGACTTGTCTTTAACCAGTACATATACAACTACACCAGCAGGATCTCCACTGAGCACTACAGTGGTATAGTATTAACTGCATTTAAAATCTTTTTGAAATGAACACTTTTGTCTGAAACTGTTGCATAAATATTCTTTACAATATAAAGAACTATTGCAAAATTCTAGGATAATTGAATATGTTTAGAGCTGGTAATTGTGTTGGAAAGTGTCTCATCTGTTTGGCTACCAAGACACGAAATGGAATGTATTTGTTTTCAATGTTTTGAAGTGTATATAGAACACTTTATGATTTATTTCAATAACTGCATGTTTTCCATCTGGGCTTTCTTTTATTATGGAATACACAGGCAATGACAATAAAAAGTACAGAATTGTTGTATTACATTATTCCTCAAAAAACAAAAAAATTTTGTTGTTGTTATCGCCATCTTTCCCAAATCTGTTATGTGCCTAATGTTTTGCTTAATGAAAGCCATGGAGAACAGTTGTGCTTTTTACAGAGATACAGGAGAATACATGTTTTAAAAATACGTGGGTGTAGACGATCATAGAATTAGAAAGTGTAGCCCAAAGTAAAGCATACCTATGTTGTTTAGTTGAGTGCTAACATGCCATGAAATGGCATGCTGTTGATTGTTTATGCATATATTTTTGTTGCTTTATTATTTATGTTTGATCTAATGTCTAACATCTATTTGTCAAATTTAAGATCATATATATTTTTGTTCTAGCTTCAACCAACTTGGGGTGATTTTCTTGATCGTAACAAACAAGAACTACAACCTCCAAGAGGTTCTTCACTTGCAGCCAACATGGTGCACCAGTCTTCCTTAAGAAGGACATGTAAGTAAAAATGTTGTTTTGCATTCTGCTCCTTAGATAATTGTGGAAATGAATTGTTATGCAGCAACTTGGTAAAAAGAAATTAAAATCAAAAGTAAGATGATTTTATAAATGTGTTATTGCTGAAAAATTACGTGAACTTAATTTTGTATTTCAGCTATTCCATCCAGATCTGTTTCTGTGGATGAATCCAGACCTGAGCTTCTTTTTAGACTGGCAGTTGGAACTTTCTCAGTGTCTGTACTTCATATTGACCCTTTACCCCCACCTGAAAGTTCACTGAACCTTAACCCATTGACACCAATGGCTCGGGATTTCTTTACCCGAATAGAAAAGATTGAGCCAGTTAAGTTTTCAACAGAAGATTTTCTGTCCTTCCGAGAAGTATTTGCAGAAGCTTGTTCTCATGATCACCTTAGGTATAACTTTGCTTATTAATAAATATAATTAACAAAAATATCTTTTAAGTAAATTTGAATAAAGTAAGTTTATTTCCATAGGAATTGTGTTGCTTAATATTTGAATTGCATTAGACTAATTTCAACATAGCCTTAAATTTTGACATCTGTTCTCCAAGACTGTTTTTTTTAATAAAAAAGAAAAAAGTGCATAAACATTAAAATCAACCTAGCCCTTTTCAGCAGTAGATGAATTAAACTACATACAGTTTCTACCACAGAAATCTAGACAGTCAAGAATCATTAAGTAAGTTATTTCTTTAGAAATAGCTGTGTTTTACAGGACCATCTTTGTTCCATTATAGGGATTTCTGCTTGAAGGAGTTCAGGGTTTTACTTAGTGCAAAATAGTACATCAGTAGTGATAAAAAGTAAGTGTGAGCAAAATCATAAAGTTAGGCAACAGTCTTTTTTCCAGAAGTTTTTACTGTGCCAGTACAGCGTATGAAGTAAAATATTTAAGGGTGTATATGTCTTTTCTTACCTTATTCATGTAATTTAGACTTCCTGAGACATTTGACTTTTTAATTGTCTATATAAGGATGTTAGATTCCCAGCTTTATTTGAATTACACCTTAGGTTAGATGCCTAAAGTGTTCTTTACAAATTTTTCCACAATGACCGTTGTTGAATGTGTAACGTAAGTGAGCTCCGTTGTCTTTGTTGCTAAAGCTAAAATCTGTTATAATTAGGAGGTTTTTTATTTTTGAAGAAATTTTCATGGTTTTAATGATTTTTATTTTTTTTAAAGGATTGTAGTGATCCTTTTTTTAAATGTATAAATCTTGACTTTTCATAAATTTTATTGGTTTATGCTACTATTCATAATTTCCATAATTCAGATTTATAGGTACTGGCATCAAAGTGTCTTATGAACAAAGACAAAGGACTGCCTCTCGAAGTTTTAGTACTGATTTATCCATTGGAGATATGGAATTCCTAGAATGCCTTTTTTCTACTGACTCTCATTCCATTCAGCCTCACTATACAGAGGTATGTAAAAACCCCAGGTAGTTCCATAGAGAAGAAATGTTAATTGTGTAACTGAGAATGCTAGATTTTTTTAAAAATGATTGTAACTTTAAAATTTTAAAATTTTTTTTCTATGTTATGACTTTAAGATGCAACTTATATTTTAATTACAAGCTCAAATAGTGAACCAGATTGCTGTCATACCTGACAGGAATAGCGTTAAGTAGCCAAGCTTCGCTGGTTTACTTCTCTTTTAAATATGCTTAACACAGTTTGGGAATTAGAGTAAAGATTTTCCAAAAACTAACCGATGGAGTTGAGCAATGCAAAGGTTTCTTTGGGTGATGATTATTCTTCCAGCTCTTTTAGATGTCTCTGACCATTAAAAGTGGCTGAATTAAGTGGATTGAGTAAACAGTTGGGCTGGGGCTCGGTTCACTGACTTGAGTGTAGGGATACCTACTGTCTGTTCTAGGTAAAATGTCATGAATATCTCTTCCTGTGGCATTTCTATTAAGTGTTTATCTTATCTATTAAATATTTTTAAGTCCTTATCTATTAAGTATTTTCAACTCTGTTTTCTTCTAAAGCTGCTGACATTTCATTCTGAAGAAGGAAATGATTCTCATACTATGCCATGCCTTCAGCTTCATTATAAGCATTCAGATAATAGAGGACCTCAGGTAAGGTGGGAGATTAAAAACACTGAGTTTTAGCCTTTGTCTAATTTTGTTCATTTTAACAGAAAAGTATCTTTCTTGTAAAACAGAGTCCTTAATTCTCAGTTATTATAACTTGTTTCATTATATTGTTAAGGATTTTAGTGCTTTTTCTCTTTCTTTTCAGGGTAGTCAAGGGAGACTCAGTTCTGTTCCACAGAAAGCAGAATTACAAATAAAGTTAAGTCCAGTGTTTTGTGAGCTTGATATTAGTATTGTAGACAGATTAAATTCCTTACTTCAACCACAGAAACTAACTACAGTGGAGATGATGGCATCTCACATGTATGGTTCTTACAACAAGCACATAAGTCTGGTAAGTTGAAAGTGAAATGGATTAATAAACTTGCTGATTTTTTGCAGGAGGAAGGCTTAGTGGCATCCTGCCTGAGATTGATAGTTATGACTGATTTGTGGTAGCTGGGTTTTTTGTTTGGTTTTGGCTGTTGGTTTGGGGTTTTTTTTGGTTTTGTTTTTTACTTCTGCTACAGAACAGTAGCCATCAGATGTACATGCTCACTTTAGATTCAGTGATTGCATGCTTGATAACAGACCTAAAGACAATGGTAGCTGCTTCACAAACTGCTTAAGTTCCTGGTTCCTTGAAGCAAGCAAAACTGGTCAAAAAAGTCTTGACTGACTTCTAATCCCTAATCTGTCCCATCATGCTCTCCAGCAGCTGTTATAAACCACTGCTGACAATTCCACTTCTGTATTAAAATCTTTATATGCCACTGTCAGCTCAGTTGCCTCTGTTGTGCCATGTCCGCTTTTGGGGTAGTTAAGGGGAAGGATGGGGAGCACATGCATTGCATTCTAGTGGTTGAGGACCAACAGAAGAAGTTGGAGCTTGTTTGTCTTGGTTCAGGTTGTCAGTAGGATTTAAGTGTTAGTATATTTAGCACAATAACATTAAACTTCAAGGCTTTTCTTGAAATACGTGAAGAAGGATTAATGCAATTAACTGATTTTCTACACGGCAACAAATATCTTCATGTAATTTTTTTTGCTGCATTGATTGATTACAGAAAAATTAGTCTTCAAAACTTAGAGTATCTTCATTTAAACTTTCCTAATATCCAAACTAAACATCCCCTGGCACAACTTGAGGCCATTTCTCCTTGTCGTTTGTTACTTGGGAGAAGAGGGAGATACCCACCTGGCTAGCCTCCCTTCAGGTAGTTGTAGAGAGCCATAAGGTCTCCTCCCCTCAGCCTCCTCTTCTCCAGGCTAAACAAACCCAGTTCCTTCAGCCGCCTCTCATAAGACTTGTGTTCCAGACCCTTCACCAGCATCGTTGCTCTTCTTTTGACACACTCCAGCACCTCAATGCCTTTCTTGTAGTGAGGGGCCCAAAACTGAACACGGTACTCAAGGTGCGGCCTCACCAGTGCTGAGTACAGGGGGACGATCAGTTCCCTAGTCCTGCTGGCCATGCTATTTCTAATACAAGCCAGGATGAATGGTTATGTTCTGAAAGTTTGAGCCTTTTCAATGGTGGTCAGCAATAAGCTATGCTCAGGGAGGTTTTGAATGACACATCAGTAACAGGAGCTGGAAGCCATGGCTTATTGAACGGGACAGATATGCATAATAGTAGTTCCTGGTTTCTCAACGATAGCATGTTGGTTTGGTTTTTTTTTTTAAATCTGAGAGACATGGTATTTCCTAACTGCAGTTGAGTATTGTTTGGTACTCTGTAATTTTTTTCTTAAAAAGATAGCCATTTTTGAAAGATTGCTAACCTCTGCAAATTCTTGACTTTGAAGCAGAATCTTAACAGCGCCAATAATAGAAAAATATCCTAAGACTAATAATATTTGTTCCTGATGTGTGTTATGCGTGACATATGAAAAAATATTTTTACATATTACATCATCAAAAGCTTGCCCCATAGTGATTTTAGTGCCATTTTCTCTAATTCAGGGGTTTTTTTTCCCTTTACTTTTGTTTTTTAGCATAAAGCATTTACTGAAGTTTTTCTGGATGATTCACATACTCCTGCAAACTGCAGAGTTTCTGTTCAAGTGACTGCCCCAGCACTAAATCTCTCTGTTCGCTTCCCAATACCTGACCTACGGTCAGATCAGGAAAGAGGACCATGGTTTAAGAAATCGCTTCAGAAGGAGATTCTTCATCTTGAATTTACAGATACGGAATTTAAAACTGAGTTTATAGGAGGATCAACTCCAGAACAAGTTAAATTAGAACTTACCTTTAAAGACCTAACTGGTGAGAATGTTAACACTATATTAAAATATTCTTTTTTATATTCCCAGATGTGACACTGTTGAGAAAAAAGTCCTCTCGTATGGATTAACACAGGGAGTGTCTTTCCACCTGGATTTTGGAGATGATCTCTGCTGCAGTTTAGTGTTCTGTGCTAAATAGCAGCATAAGTCAAAATAGTATTACTGGAAGGAGAGGCTAATGTATGTAGGTGTAGTGCTTGCATTCTTGTTTTTGAGATCTGAGCTAGTACTTCTGTTATTTTCTGTTATATTGTTATACCCTAAATTGAAACAAACTGGTATGTCTGGGATCTCTATCATGGTATTAGGGTAAGTTTTGTAGATTTGTAGGGGAATACTACAGCTATGCAAATTAGGAGTCTCAAGTCTAGCCTAGAAATTAGGTGAATGATATCCTGAATAACTGCCACTGAGAAAACTTTAATACTTTTATGCCTCTAATATCTTTCAAAGTAATGAATCTGAGACTGGTTTATATTTACAACCTTCTCTGCTGCTTTGTTATTCGATGTACTTTTCAAAGCTGTGACATAACGTAGTAATGCTATAAATGTAAATGCAGATACCTATGCATCAGAAGCATCTGGTTTTCTAATTGCTGCTAGCTAGCTAGAAGATAACGTGAAATAATTTTTGTTTCTAAAAATTGGTATTTAATTTTTGGAGGAAAAGACAAAATTTGCCAAATTACTTAGTAATAGCATTGATAAGTTAGCCTGTTGGATTTCAACCTGAGGATTGGGCAACCTGAAGTTAGCAGTTGTTATTCCTGTGTTGATTTTTTTAATAATTTTTTCTATTCAGGTTCATTTGAAGAAGATAATGCAGAGGCACCAATAAAATTTTTTCAAGTGTCTGGTGGCACAGATGGAGATATAACATCGTCATCAGACAATTTTGACTGGCCTCGGTAAAATAATGTTTTATTTTTTAATGCGAATTGTTTGGATTTTTATGAAGCACTGTTATTTTTCTAATTTTAATGCAGATTGCCTGTGTGGTAAATGCTTTAAAATAATTTATAAAGAAATAACATGTAACTAGTGAAAAGAATCCAAGAATTTATAAAAAACAAACCCAAAACTTCTCCATTCACAAAATGCAAGATGGTTTTAATGTTTAATGATTTCTGTGTAGACATGCGTAAACTTCAGTGAAAGTTAGGTGAATGACTAGAGACTTGAAACTTTCTCTTATTTTGGGGGTTTTTGTCACTTTACTTTTTCTCCTACTTTTACATTCAAGACTGAATACCAAACAAACAAACAAAAATCTCTGTTGAATTTTTCCTCAAAATATTAATAGAAACTGATATAAAACAGTTACAACAATAGGGATAATTATATTGTGACTGGATTATTACAGCTTATATGTAAGGCAATACAATACGTCAGAGATACTGAACAGAAGGACTTAACATCTGGAGCATGGAATAAGATGTTTAAAGAGGCAATTTTAGATTTGTTGTAGAAATTGCACAATTCGTGTTTTGCCACAAAATTTAGTGGCTTTCTGACAGTGGGTTTGTATGGACATTTTTCAATGTGGTTTTCTTTTATAATGGTATAAATAATTTTTCCTATAACAGTGTGTACATGTAATACACTACCTCATGTAGCAGAGCATTTTTTAATAGCTGTTGATGGTCTAATGATACAAGTGTTGTTTTGGGAGAGTGCTGGGTTTTTCTTAGGTCACCTAATGGTCACCTGATGGAGTTGAAAAAAAACCCAGACGCTAACCTTTTTGCCAAACCTTTGTTTGGTGTTTTTCTTAATGGTATCACTTCGTCTAATAACATATGTTATTGTCTAATAAAAATCCCTGGTCTCTGAGCTATTTACTCTATGTGTATTTAATGGCTGGCTAGTAGAGTTACGGGACATGTGACTAAGCATCTCTAATGGCTTATTCTGCATAACTTCTCCAATGTCAGGATTGTATTGAAAATAAACCCTCTGGCTGTGCACTCTATTCTGGAAAGGATAGCAGCTGAGGAGGAAGAAGGTGATAATAACTTTCAAGAGGAAGAAGAAGGAGGGTCTCATTCTTTGAAGGATGTCTGTGATATTAGAAGACCAGAGCCTTCTCCTTTTTCTTCTCGTAGGGTCATGTTTGAAAATGAAGAGGTACTATAAAATTTTGTTATTGCTTTGTGCTTATGGTAGACAAAATTAGTATATTCTCACTACTTTATATGCATCTTCTGGCTTCCAGTTTTCTTTTTTAACTTGAGAGGTTTTTTTTTCTTTTTTCTTTCAGATGGTGATGCCAGGAGATGTAGTTGAAATGACTGAATTTCAAGATAAAACAATTAGCAATTCTCATTATGTACTGGAACTCACGTTACCAAACATTCACTTAACATTACCAAACAAAAGCTTTTATGAAAAACTTTACAATAGGCAAGTATGATAATTGTTTTGCTTGGTGATCACGACCTGTACTTCTAGTCCTGTATTCATTGTTGATAAAAGCAATTGAATGAGCAGCAATAGCAGGAATTCATTTGTATAGCTTTCTAAGAACATAAAATGCTATATAAATATTCTTCCAAGTTAACATCAGACATGCCACTGTGTCATATATCTGATCGGTGCCATAACAGCCAGCTGCTAAAAAGTGTTTGGCAGATTTTGGGAACAAAGGGTGAAGTTAAATAGTCTTTTGCTTTCAGTGAATACTTTGTTCAGATCTCTGTTTGCAATGTTGCATTTTGCTCTAATCTTTCTGAATTCTCCCTTATAAATAGATCATTGTACTTCAAAAAGTATTGCATTCAATTTTATTCTTTCTTTTTGTTCAGTGATTCTCCATCTAAAAAATGAGTCCATGAGGCAGTCAGGGGAAAAAACCCAAACAACCCAGTTTTGTAAGCCTTACAAAGGCTTGCGAAAACATGGAGAAAGTGAACTCAACTTAGAGATAGGTGTTCATCATTTTAGTTAGTTTTCTGTCTGCGAAACAAAGAATTACAACTAGATTAAATCAACTAAAAAATAGGTATTATGCTACGCATTAGCTACATAGAGAGATGCTGATCTATTTTAGCCTCTGATAGGCATTACTTTACTTCCAAAGCATTTTTTCACTTGCGAAGTGGCAAAGCTGAACCTTTCATTGAATATTCTGTTGGTGTACTTCTGTACTGAATGTCACATATATCTTCACCCTGACAGACACAGACTCAATTGAAATCAAAGGAACTAGTATTTTCTGCAACTTTGCTCGAGAATTGATGTGATCAAAATAGGGTTTGATCACCCCCCCCAATCGACTGAGCTAATACGACCCTACTAATAGAAGTGTTTGTGTCACTGTCAGATGTTACTTTGATATGTGCATACCATAATTACAGAAAAAGTTGCTCTCGTTATTTATTGCTTTTACTCATGAATACATTATTCTTTCTTGTGTTCTTGAAATTTTTTTCCTTGTTTATGAAATCTGAAATCTGTTCTATAAAGTCTGCAAAGGAAATATTGCTTGACTGACCTTATATTAACTGTGAATTTAGTAATATATTTTTGTATAATGGTAATGTATTTCTTCCTAGGATCAGCAATGATTTATTGTTGTGGGAACCCACAGCTCCATCTCCTGTAGAAACTTTTGAAAACCTTTCTTACGGTATTGGACTGTCTGTGGCCAGCCAGCTCATCAACACTTTCAATAAAGACAGCTTTAGCCAATTTAAATCTGCAGTTCACTACGGTAATACACTTAATAAATCATCTAGAACTATAGTGATTCAAAAGCATAATTGACTGAAGTGATTAAGATGATAGTGGAAAGAATTTACAAACTTAGAAGAAAGGATTTACTTAAACTAAGAAGAGAAAACATAGATTACTGTTTAATTAAGTAGAATAAGTGTGAAGTTGAATTGCAAGACCAGTGGAAAAAACAGTGAGTTATTGGTGTAATATGTGTATTAGCTAGAGAGTTTGTTTTTCATTTTATCTCATTAGATGATGAGAGTGGATCCGAGGAAGAAACACTACAGTATTATTCCACTGTTGATCCAAACTATCGTTCCCGCAGAAGGAAAAAGCTTGACTCTCAGAATAAGAACTCACAAAGCTTTCTGTCTGTTCTGCTAAATGTGACACATGGATTAGTGTCAATATTCACAGATGTGAAGGTGAGACAGTGGGGTTGGAAAAAGTTGTTCTGTTGTTTTGACTGTGGTATGCCCTTCATGCTGTATGTACTGTTTTTGGAAGGAATAAGTATAACAGTAATTCTGTAATCTTTATACTATTGTACCATAACTAGACAGTAATGCAGCACAATATTTTAGCAATTCTGTTTGCTTTACATGACAATAACTAAATAGAAGCAGAAAAATCTGTATTGGTAGCGAGTGTTATGTTAGTTTAGATTGTCTAACTGCAGCAAACTCTGCAAGCAATCATTTTATCATTCCTATTCTTCCTTCAGCAGGATGATGGAAATACACTGGAAGGAAAATATGGCGAATTCTGGTTTGAGTTCAACAGTGGTTCACTTTTCAGCGTGACTAAATATGAAGGCTTTGAGGACAGGCACTATGTTTGTCTCCATTCTAGCAGCCTCAATTTATATCATCAAGGTAGGGGTGGGATTGAGGTGGCTTTGGGACTAAATTTGAAATGAGATAAGCTTGAAGTTTTTTTAGGAGAAATGCTTTTTTTTTTTTTTTTTTTTCCTCCTCTGATAGTGTATCATTTGGCACAATAGTTGTAGTTCATGGCTAATGCTCGTAAATGCTACAGTAATACAAGCTCATGATAACTGTATTTACTTAGTTAACGGTCTAGCTCAAACTTTCCTTTGCAACTGCTGATCATCAAAGATATTGTGGTCCTCTGGCAAATTAGCTGTACAGTCTGTTCTTTATTATGAAAGTACACGCTTCCTACATGTTATTGGTTATTTATTTTAAAAGGGTACAGATTACTAGTGGTTGCTGTATCTTTCCTGGGTAGCTAATTGTAATCCACAGGTGAAGAACTTTAAGCTGACTCTGTAGTTTGTATGACTGGTAACCCTCATGTATTTAGACTTTTGAAGGTTTTCTCCTCACATGTCTCTGAATCAGTGGATGTCAGGTTAGTGGATTTTCAGTGCGAGGCTTAATTATTGTGTGTTTAGAGATTAACCTAGCACCATCTCATAAAATGAAAAGGAGAGATACATTCAAATCTCTCCAGGTAACCTATAGGAGATTTCTGTCCTTTATTTCAACTTTGCCATTTTGTTGGGAAAATAAAAAAACCCCAAAACATATAGTCACCTTGAAGATATTGGCTAGAAACATGATTTTAAGTAGTGGATCACCTGTAACCTCCCCTTCACAATTTTTGGTTGTCACTGTGCATCACTAACTTTGGTAATTAAAATAATTTTAAACGCATTAAGCATAGGAAGTATTTTCTTTAACTCTTCATCAGTAAGAGCTTTGAAGCACGAGGTAACTCATTCTAAAATCTTTTTGCAGGTATGGTAGATGGGGTCGTCCCTTCCTCTGAAGTACGACTGCCCAGCACAATACGTCCCCATTGGTTAGAACCTACTATTTGTTTTTCTGAAGAAGATGGTCTTAGTAGGACTACTTCAGATGGCGTGGGAGTGGATTGTCCAAGTATGCTGACTGTTGCAGTCAAAATCCAGTCAGATAAAATAGAGAGCAATACAAAGGTTTGTGTTTTCAAGTTTGTGCTTTTATAAATTATTTGAGTTGTCTCAATTTATATGGAAGCATTTAGATGTGAGGAGATGAAGAAACCATATAATTCTGAGCCATTCATCTTCAAACTATAACTTTCTGTTAGAATCTTTTGGGTGGATTGTAAAATTTAACTATCAGCATAATTTACTAATTCTTCCAATGCTTCACTTTGCTGATCACACTATATTTCTGTACTGAATGCATTTCTTGGCCAGTTGACCTTCTTGTTTTTCTTTGGTTGAGTTTTAATCTGGTGCCAAACCACGCCAAGAACAAATATAAAGAGATAAATAAAAGCTTTCTGCTCAGCTTACTAGCAGTGTCATCTAATAGGCAGCCTTTGCTTACCTATTTGGAATGCCACTGGGAAATGAGTGCTACATTTGGCTGTGATAGTAGCATTTATTAGCGTGGCTAAAAGATGACCTCTTAGCTGGCATAGTGCTGACAAACAGGTTCGTATGGTTATCTAGAGAAGAAGGAATCTGCAGGCCAGCACAACGTCATGGAGGCTCAGTTGACTGTGGTTTGAACAGCGTAAGAAAGAACTGCATTGGGTTGGTACTCCTGATAATTCCTGGTGAATTCCAGAATGAATGAACAGGTAGCCTGCCTTCCTACCACCACCACAAAACTGTCATTTCTAAACTATCCTGTTGCAAAAAGTATTAAGACTGTATTAGCCATGGTTTCTGTATTAGGAAGCAAGGTTTTTTGAATGGTCCAGTCCTTTCTTCATTTCTAGACACTTGGAGATTCTGGGAGCAGGATGACTGTGTTTCATAATCTAGATATCAAATAGTTACATGTTTTTCATGTAAAGTAACTCGTGCAACTTCCTTGTGCAGGAATTTCTAGTTGCTGTTGGACTAAGAGGAGCCACCCTTCAGCACAGAGTACTGCCTTCAGGTTTAAGCTGGCATGAACAGGTCAGGTTGCTACAGTTTTCTCAACTACATCTTCAATTTTGGTCTCATAGCTTTAACAACTGCTTTAAGTATCAAACTAAATCTCGATGGAAAATCCTTGTGTTAGGCTGTGTCTTATTATCTTACTCTGCTCTTGAAAGTGTTATTCTGTTCTTTCTTCTCTCTTTGAGACCACTGACAGGCTGTAGTCTTGCTCTTAAATTCTTACTTGTGTATTCACTTGCTACAGTTGCTCTCATCATACTATATCTCTGTCCACAACATGTCAGGGAGGTGTGTTCTGTTGTTGGTTTTCTTTCTTTTTGTTTGTTTGTTGGTGTTTTGTTTTTTTTAAGGTCAGATGGAAAATCTCAGTAGTCCAGTGCTATCCAAGTACTTAGATAATTCCTGATGTAAAAAAAACCCCAACCCTCAAAATAAACAAATGTGCTACTTGCAGCACTGAAAACATTTCTGTATTTTTCCCTTCTGTTCACTTCATTCTTCAGGTCCTGGTTTTTCCTTTGTCTATTTCCTGTTTTACATTGTTTGACTAGCAGTAATGGAGATTAAGACTTTGGGAAGTAGTAAGCAGCAGTTTTACATAACCGCTTGTAATGCACACTTCTGAATTAGAAGTGTTGTATTGATAGATTTGGATGCAGAGGTATAGCATAGCAGACAGGGCTAGAGAGCTTTGATGCGGAAGCTGTGTGTAAACATGCATGCACTAGAACATGCCATTACCACAGTAGCAGTATAGTTGCATGTACTTAAACCACACTGCATTACAGATAGTAAACCATGCCATTCAGGCTTATCCTGCTTATCCTCCAGTATGTATGGTATGCTTATTTTTACATGCATTTTTATTGTATAATTGCATGGACCTGAACTTAGTGCTTTGGACTCTGCTGTGTCACTACTTTATTCTCAGCACAGTGTTCCTCTGTGTTCATGTAGCGTGATTTACACCATGTTGCTTATTTGCTCTGTGATCCCCCCCCCCTCCCCCCCCAATTAACATTGCCTATAATGCACTTGGGAATCTTTATTGGAGGAGGAGGGGGAAATAAAAAATTGGCCAAAGAGGTAGGTAGAGGAAGCGATGAAAAGGCTAGCGGTGTTAGAAGAAAAGTTGGCTTTTCAGATAAAGAGAAGAAAGAAAATACTAAGACTATAGTAACAACTGCAAAGAAGGATGAATGAGACTGTATTTGGGAAATGCTTTAAAAATGGATTGAGGCATTGTACAAGTAGCCACTTAGTTGTGGATTGGTCTTTTCCATACCTTTGAGGCAGCAGTTGGATGTTGTATTTTTTGCCCTGTTTATAGGGCTTTTCTATATTCACATGCTGGGTAAGCACCTTTAAATATCTGAGATTATTCACTCCTTTTTCCTTCCATTACTCAAACATTTTATTGTCATGCCTGTTACAGATTTTCTCTTTTCTAATGCATAACTATTTATTAATTTAACATACTGAAGTATTATAATAATATGTTTGTGATTTTTAGATTTTATATTTTTTGAATATTTCTGATGAGCCTGTTCTGGGATATAATCCTCCAGCTACAATTACAACTTTTCATGTACATCTGTGGAGTTGTGCTCTTGATTACAGGTAAATAAAACACAAGTGTATGTCACTTGGTGACACTGCAGCTATATATTTATTCTTTAGGAACGTTTAAGTTTGCATATTGTAAAGAATATTTTTTTAGGCTTGTTTAGAAAAAGTACTTGACAGAAATCCCTTAAACTGTAAGCAATTAAAAGTAGGATAAGCACTTGCCTAGGCCTGGGAAGATCTGGTTAGGTAACCTATGAGAATTTGATTGCACTTCTAAATGGGTATAGAGTATTAATTTTTTTTTTTTTCTCTTAGGCCCTTGTTTTTGCCAGTCAGATCTCTACTTACTGTTGAAACTTTCAGCATTTCCAGCAGCGTTGCAGTAGATAAATCTTCTTCTACTCTCAGGTATAATTTAAGTGATTGTGAAACATGGAAGCTCCTGTAAAACTTGTAATGCCTGTCTGCTGTTTAGACCTAGGAAGTGTTTGTGTTGTCTAAATGGTCACAGTGGTTTGTATCTTTTGAAATATACTTTGTTCACGTGTAATCCTTCTGTTTTATTAGGTTAAATACTTTTTTTTAAGTTGGATTGCTTTCTTTAGCA
The DNA here is from genome assembly GCF_028858705.1 of Grus americana. Classification (NCBI taxonomy): domain Eukaryota; kingdom Metazoa; phylum Chordata; class Aves; order Gruiformes; family Gruidae; genus Grus; species Grus americana. Next base: position 55,145,576 of record NC_072856.1, on the reverse strand, counting down.
ATTCTGTAATTTTTAATACGGCTAAAAGATGTCCTGACATCAAATAGTAGCACCTTAAGATGTCATGAAAATTCGTTATTTGTAGACAGTATATTAATTAAGGAAATATTTAGTGATCACTGAACATCTCTGTAACTTTTTAATAATTTTTCCTGCAACTTCAGTTGAATATTCATTCTGTTATGCCTGTTCTGATGTGAAACATCTGCCAGGTTGGTTGTTTCTATTCATAAAACTTTATAAGTGACCTTTGAATCAAATGTGTCTGTTACTTTATTAAAAAGAAAAAAAAGGGAAAAAAAAAAACCCTAAGAAGTGTTAATTCTGTATGCCAAAAGCATTACTTTCCATTCTAGGAAGGATCAAATGTATAAATTGAAATGCAAATAAAATATAATTGGTGATGGCAAAAATATCTTGGCAGTGGTTAATTACCAATGGATTTGGAAATTATGGAAGGTGAAAGTGAAGAGTTTGGATTAAAGATATGATAGGTATATTTGGGTTTTTAAATATTTTTTTCTATAATAATTTCTTTTGTCTGGTGAATTGCACAGCATTTCTCTAGCATGTTTATTTCATCTGTTTTTTTTTATCTTTTAGGATAATTTTAGATGAAGCTGCTTTGCATCTGTCTGACAAGTGCAACACTGTTACAGTGAACCTCCATAGAGGTAAGGATGTTTTAGATGTGACTAATGAATTGCAGAGCCTAAAGAAACAAAATTACAGGTATATTCAGCATACATAAAGGTTATTGAAGAAGTCTGAGGAGATAAGGAGCCACAAGTTGAATATGAATGAATAATGGAGTGTTGATGAAAATCTGAGTGCTCTAGTTTGCATTTGTGGATGCAGAGATATGTCAGAGAACAGCAACTTGCAAATCCTTCACTTTCTTGTTACAGTTCCATAATGGGTGTTTGAAAAAAGCATATTTTTAAAAACCTGGAGTTGGCACAGAAAGAAACCTTTACAGAAAAGAGATCTCATTTTATGAGATATATATTCTAAATAGTTGAACTTGAAAGGTGTTATATGGCACAGAGTTCTAGGTTCTGAAAAGAATGATACCAACTGGCTTGCTCTAATTTAGCAACAACCTTTGAGGACTGAGGAACTTGAATCAATATTTAACAAATGAATTAGAGAAATAATGAAACCCTGTGCCTGAAAATGTGTGTATTTAGCTTAAGTGAGAGATCTCTCGTGAAGGACAGAGTAAAGATATGCCTGTTCTCTTTAAACAAGAAAGAGGGGAAATAACTTACTCATGGCATTGAAAGATTAGTACAAACTGCTAGGATGCGTAGTCACCCAACTTCTATGGGCCTCTACTTCTCTAACTCACACAGATGGGATGAGGATAAATATCTTAAAAGATTACACTGCACACAGATGGTGGCAGTGGGAGTGATACATTGGATGGAAAAGAATTGAGTTCTGGATTTGAGTAGCTGAAACTTGAATTCTGATAGTAATCCTCATAAAAGAAGGAAGTGCAGAGATATAAAAGGTTTTGAGAAAAATATACCTTTTTATGCTCGTGCTATTTCTAATGGTTTAATAACCAAAAATATATAGTAAGGATGATGTTTGTTATTAAATCTTAATTTTTTTTTAATTACTCATTATCTTTCAGATTATGTTCGTGTTATGGATATGGGACTGCTGGAACTAACGATTACAGCAGTAAAATCTGATTCTGATGGGGAAAGAGTAAGCATTTAATCACAAATAAAATTAAATGTAAAATCTCCATGACAGATTGTGATTTGATAATTACTTTATTATACTTAGAATCAATGAAGGTTTTTCAGTTTACATGTGCTATTTTTTTTAAAGTCCTTTTTGGCTAGTTAAATAATTTAAAAGCAACTGTGTATATGTGCTTTTTTTTAATGGAACCTTAGGTTGATGGGAAGTGTATTCTTAACCTTTTTATTCTTGCTGTCTAGACTAAACCACGTTTTGAGCTGCACTGTTCCAGCGATGTAATCCATATTCGTACGTGCTCCGATTCATGTGCTGCACTAATGAATCTCATACAGTATGTTGCAAGTTATGGTGATTTACATCCACCTGCTAAAACAGAGATTAAACGTGGAGTTAGCAAGCCAAAAATGAAGGTATAAAATGGCAAAATAATATCAACTTAACTTTACACTTCCTGGTAATATGTTTTAATTTTGATATCCCCATTTTATTTCCAAAGAATATGATATTCCCTGCAAAGAAATTAACAGATTGAATCTGACTTAAAATATATTTGAGAGTAAAACAGTGCCTTTTTTTTCCTGCTTTGGTCACGACTTACTATTTTAAAATATTTTGTGCAGTTTACCTCTTGTACTTTATTTTTACCTAAACAAGGAAATTACAGGACATATGCAAGCTGTCAAAGTACTCTGATCTAAATGTCCTGAACCATAATATTCTAACCTACTTTATGAAACACCCAGCTTGGAGTTTCAGCTCACTTGATTATTTATAAACTTAAGGTGTTATTTCTTACAGTTTAAAGCTCTGTATCAAGCCATTCTAGTAAAATCTTACTCAGCATGATATTACAGTTGTTTTTAAGATGTAACTATGTGTAGTTTCTCTCCTACAGGTAGAGACCTTTAGCCAACCATCTTCCCATGGACCAGTCCTCGCTGAATCAGAGCAACAGATTTTACGGGATTTGATGAGTGATGCAATGGAGGAAATTGAGACTCAACAGACTGCTTCTGCCATGAAGCCAGAGTTTAATGGTAAGAGTCCTCTGGAGGCATAAGTACACATAAAACACAGCCTTTCTGGAAAGGAAATGGGATTGAAAGTTCTATATATGTAGAGATGCTGCAACAAGAATGGGAGCGTACCTTTGTCTGAAGTCTTCAAACTATCAAACAGCTTCTTGCTTTCAATAACAGTAATGCAAAAGTAACTTAAGATTCTAGTCAAATACACATTACTGAGATACTGAAAACAGCAAGGAAGGAATCTGGCTTTGTGGGACTCTTTCAAGACCCCAGATTCTCCAGGAGTATAAGTCAGTGTGGGTGTAAGTTTATATGGCATACTGCAGTGTGAAGGAATCAAACACATCTGTGTATGAAGGCAGTCCAGGAGGATGATACAGTTCTGAGTCACAGAAAGAACTTTTAACTATTAGGAAATCTTTCAGTTAATAGGTAGAACAAGATAATTGATCTTAATCACAGGATTATGGCTTCTGCATCATGGCTAGAGTTAAATCCAGGTTTAAATTGGTTAAGGGTTTTGTACTGCAAATAGAGAATTGCACTATTTCCATGATGTCTGGCCCTCTTTCTGATTGTGGAGGGTGAGCAGTCAGTGTAGTACTGAAAGTTACTGATGCTGTGGTCTTACTACTAGAATGAGAAACCTGAAGACAAAAATGGAGGGGTTTTTTGTATCTGTGGGGTTTTTTACAAGTAGTTTTTCTATATTTTGTCAGTTCATCTCTACTGCTAACTAGTTATGATTATATTGTAATCACTTTCAATTGTACAGTAGATTAATTTTTGAAAATTTTATTTATAGTAGGAATTTCTTCAAGATATAATAGGCAAATTCTGTTGATGTAATTGAAGTAATAAATTTTTAGTTAACTTTTGTGTTATTTTGTTCATGTTTTTGTATTTTGTAAAGATTTTTTTCCACTGAAATGTGTTTTTTGTCCACCCTCCTTCAACTCCCAGGAGTTTTGGATGACAGATCTCAAACTCAGGAGCCATCCTGCTCAGATCTCTTCCTGTTTCCAGACGAAAGTGGAAATGTCTCACAAGATCCAAGTCCCACTTATGCTTCATTCACTCATCACCTGATAAATGAGGCCATGGGAGATGTTCCGGCAGAAAGTGATGATTTCTGCATTCTTTTTGCACCCAAAGTTGCTGTTGCTGTAAGAAGCTTTGAGAATTACTAAAAAAATCCATATATAAACAGAATCAGAGAAAAGCCTACGTAAGACCTGGACAAATTAGACTTCATAGCTTTTTATGGTTGCTTAATGATATTTTTTTATCAGTGGACAGAGTAGCAGAATGATAATCTTTCTGTTTGAAAGGACTTCATGTGTTGTTGCTGTTTGAAAATACTTGCATTCATTCCTAATATACCATTTTTCTGTATCTTGGCCATATGTGAGATTGTTTTCTGATCTGAATATTACATTCAACTATATTGAATGTTTTCCTACATTTTAGTCATGTTTTTTCATTGCCATATTGACTTACAATAATGACATAGTTAGAAAAGTATGTTTTAAGCAAAATACAGCATTTATCACAATAGCAGCTTTGCACATCTTCTAATGAATCTTTTACTCATTTCTTTCACCGTCTAAGCTTTCAATGCTCTTATGGGCCTAAGATCCCTGCCAAATCTCAGAGAAAAGCTTGTGTGTCATTTTACCTCACTGTCTGTCCACTGCATTAAAAGATTTAGGAAACTATACTCGAACTCTGAAAACAGCTTTTGTTGATGTTTTTCATAGTATCTCTGGTTGTATTCTTAATAGACAGAAGTAGTTCTGGATCCCTGGTTAGAAGCTGTATTTGCCCAGTTATCTTTTATCTTGTTTGTTTCCCAAAGTGCTAATATGGGAGCCTGGGGTCTTCCATGGTTTTCTGTTTGTTTTCAACTCTTGTTTTGTTTACAGTTTGGATGAGGACTTTTTTTTAACTACTTCCCAGCTTCTAGTTTATTTTTATGTGCTTTTGTCTTTAAGTTACTTTATAAGAATCATTCCTAAACCAAGCCTGTGTTGTATAAGCTTTAGAAGACAGTACAGTTCCCTTTATCGGAAAGAATTAGACATCTTAATAAAGAAAGCAGGTTTCACCTTTTTAATGCTATATACTTTTTTTAATTAGGAAAAAGAGGAAGAGCCTGTAATAAAAATAATGGTTGATGATGCAATTGTCATAAAGGAAAATCATTTCAGCCAACCTATTAAAAAAACAGATACAAGCAAAGCTCCCCTTCATTTTCCTGTTCCTCTGGTACGCTATGTTGTAAAGGAAATCTCTCTTATTTGGCATCTTTATGGCGGAAGAGATTTTGGGACTGCACCACCACCATCTCCAGCTAAAAGTTTCATGTAAGTGTTTGATGTAATTCTGGACATCAGAGCATTTAAAGACACTTAATTTTCTTTTGATTTGAGGTTAATCTCAAGTCTCCCTCGCTTGCTTCTTCACTCCTTCTTGACAAGGAGTCAATCGTAGAATGGTTTGGGTTGGAAGGGACCTTAAAGATCATCTAGAATCTTCTTAGTCAGTTTAGCTCTATGTACCAGCGTGTATTTTTCCTGTCTCTTAACCTGGACTAGCTGGGTTTGGTTTTGGCGGGGTTTTTTTGGGATGGAGGGATGGCTTTGCTTTTAAGGGTTATATTAGAAGTTAAATTTTCCTGAAGAGATTGGGGCTTAAGGAGCGTGAGAGACTTCAGCTATAGGAGCTGGAATCTAGTTTTCAGGATGTAATGTAAACTAAAGAGTAATTAATATTATCACAGCCAAAATTAAAGAAATGTTTTATGAATGTTAATTTGGAGGCAAGCATACACCTAGCATTCCACTTAAGTGTGCGTTACTTGAACAATAAAAAGAAAGTATTTGGTTAATAGCAACACAACTTCCAATGTATTTTTTTTAATTTATTTTATAGTATTTTTCTTTTGTAACCACTAAAATACTGGTAAGTTATATGCAGTGAAACATACATGCTTTTAGTGTTAGATTAACAGAGAGGTAGCTTTAAGTTTAATCTGTGAAAGTGTATTTTTCTCTTTTATTTCCCTAGAAGTCCCCATAGTTCTCCTTCTCATACGCCGACGAGGCATGGACGGAGTACAGCATGTGGGGGAAGAGGAAGAAACCCAGACTTCCTAATGGAAATACAGTTAAGCAAGGTGAATGACAGGAACAGCTTCAGTCATGACCGTCTATGCGAATATCTTTACATGTTATATCCATTTGATAACAGCTTTTCGTTAGTGTTCAGTAGGATTTCTTCCATTAGTATCTACATCTAAGCAATCACTTTGAAAATGATGAATTTAAAATTTGTTTAACAAAAAATGTATTTGTTCTTCTAGCACAGTATAGTTTACTTGCTGAATAAATATGCTTCTAAAGATGAAAGATATTTATTATAATATTCTTAGAGTCATAGAATCACAGAATGGTTTGGATTGGAAAGGACCTTAAAGATCATCTAGTTCCAACCCCTCTGCCATGGGCAGGGACACCATCAGTAGACCAGGTTGCCCAAAGCCTCATCCAGCCTGGCCTTGAACACTTCCAGGGATGGGGCCTCCCTCTTAAAGTTTTTGTTTATTATAAGCACATTTTGCAACTGCTGTTCTTTCTGTCCAGTTCTACTCTGAATTGATAACATCTATTATGAAATTAATTTTTCTAGCAAAATAACCGGGATGTAGATCTGTTGAGACAGTGTATCAGTTGATGATAACTGGATATTAAATAACATCCAGTTATATCACAATATTGTTCTTGTATTTCCCCTAAAATATTTGGCACCCTTCAGGCATAAGTATGTTGCTCTTCTTAAGCCTGTGCTTAGCTCTATCACAGACAGTAGATGCTTGATTCTGGTGCTGTGAAGAATATTGGCAAGGACTTAACCTTATTTTAAAAAGGTTTTGTTATTAATCCATTTAACATGAAATTTGGTTTTCTCAAATGTTTCCATAAACATGACAGGTACTACGTAAAACTAAATGCCTGTTTTAGTCTACATGTGTTTCTAGAGCTTAAAATTCATCCAATTAGTACTTAAAAATTGCCAGAAACGTTTGATACTTATTTTAGCCTTTTCTAGAAAAAACATGACATTGCAATAAAAAAGATGAAAAAAAAGAAGCGTTTAATATTCCATGTGGAAAACTTCATATGTAGAAGTATAGCAATCTTTCTTAATTTGCAGGTATTTAATGAGTTGGTGTTAGTACTAAGGCATAAAGTCTACTTCTTTTTCCCCTACTTGTACCACTAACTTGGTACAAGGCTTAACAGAATAATAATCATAATATTCAAACAAGAAATTAAGGAGACAAGAGTGTCAAAACTGTAACTTTTCTGATAAACATCTGTTTTTCTCTTCAACACTTAAAACATTAATTATCACGTGTAGCATGAGTACAGGGCACTTAAATACAGTGTTTCTTAACATCCCAGCATCTGGCCAGCAGAGGCCACTGTTCCGCTTGCTGTGTGTGCTCTGCTTCCTTACATTGCTGGCAAGGATGGTACGGTGGGTACTGAGACAGGGAATGATTTGTAGGTAACCACAGGTCTTCGATTGAAAATGAGAACTGCATCTAAAGATGAGGAAAAAGAGAATTCAGAATTCTTTAGAATTTAAGAAAGGTAGTGGGTTAGAATTTACATGGACTAAATTGAGTAAAGACAAAGGAAACTGAGACTGAAAGAAGCTACTTGAGAAGTCTGTTGGTAGGGAAGAAACCTTGCATAGAATGTGTAAGATTCAAGAACTGCAGGATTGCCTGGTACAGGCTTCAACATGATCTAAGAAAGATTGAGAGGAAAGATTGTCAGGATTGAGAGGAAAAAGCAGCATTGATATTAAAATGAAAAGCAAAACCAGGTTTTTGTCTTACACTGATTTTTATTTTGGCTCGAATTTGCATCTTAAAATGTGAACATGTACACAACTAGGAATTGTGATTTCTACTGCTAGACATCCAAAAATCTGAATAGTTTTCAGAAATCGTAATATTATTCCTGTAACTTTAAAAGCTGTCTGCTATTTTAAATTTATCTGTGGTGTGGTTGTGGTTTGATGGCGTGTTGTGTGGGGGTTATGTTTTGGTTTTTTAAAGTAATATTCTGTTGTTAAAGGTTGTTTTTTCACTGAATCTGATTATACTGGTTTTCTTTCCTTTTTAAAAGGTGAAATTCCAGCATGAGGTATATCCTTCAGGGGGTGCAGAAGGTGAATCCAGTCTGTTGGAGCAGCCAGTGTCACGGCAGGTTTTTATTGTTCAAGACTTGGAGATCAGAGATCGCTTAGCTACTTCACAAATGAATAAATTTCTCTATCTTTACTGCAGTAAGGAGATGCCCAGAAAAGCACATTCAAACATGGTACAGTTATGGAATACGTTAATTCATTATAATTATAGTAGTTGGCCTATCATTGTGGAGACTGCATACGCTTCTTAATCTAGCAGAAGAAGGAGCATGAGGTCATGGAACACTGAAGTAATATAACGTATTGATTAGTTATTTGCTTGACTCTTTGTGGGTATTAAAAAGTCAGTATGAATATTAGTATGTCAGGTATTAATGTTTTTGAGATTCTGTCAGTGTAAAAAAGTAGATGTGCAGGACTACTTTTGTAGCTTTCAGATTTTGGTTTTGAACAAACATCAGCTTGTATGAATATGATTAGACTTGTCACTTCACATGCAGAATTGTAGTTTTATGACATACCGTATTCTTACTCATTTATAAAGGATTTATTAATTTGGGGGGGTTTATTTTCTTATTTTAATTTTCTTTTTTATAAAATCTGTAAAAGTTATTTATTGAACACTAGCTTTATAATTGGTAAGTGGAATCAGATTAGTACAGAGATTTTGCAGTAAATGTTTTTTTTAGCTAACGTTCTGTGTTCTGAGATTTAATAATTGTGAATATTGCTACTTTTATCTTGTTGCTTTTTCTCAGTTAACAGTTAAAGCATTACATGTCCGTCCAGAGTCTGGGAGATCCCCGCAGGAATGTTGTTTACGTGTTTCACTAATGCCACTTCGCCTCAATATTGACCAGGTTGGTTGTGACAATGCAAAAAAATAAAATAAATTTTATTTAATGATACTGGGTTTTTTCTGTTAGATACTTGTAACTTTTACATATGTGTTATGGTTTTTTTTTCTTGGTTTGATACCTTTTTTATTTATGATCAATCACACGTATCTTTGCATCTCTGCTGCTCTGTTTATATCCATGTTAGAACTTGCCTTCTGCTCCAGCTATTAGAGAGGCTAGCCTTTTTTTTAATTTAAAAACTAAGAATATCTGTAGACCTGGCTGTTTATTCAATAATAGCAGTTTACCTCCTGAGAATTCTGATGATCTCTAATGTTTAGAAATCAATAGCTTTTAAAAAGCATATACTTGTTCTTGAACGGTCTTGCTTTGTTTGTTCGTGAAGTGTCTTTGGTGTTTTTAATTTAAAAAGGTTAATCATTAATCCAGAAACTGTTCACAACACTTTGGTCAAGGGCACTCAGCACTTGAGGACTGCTTCTGTATGCTGAAGGCTTTGGTTTTGCTATCAGCTGCAGTAGCATGAAGAACGGAAATGGGAGAAATTGTTTTACTTTCTTTAGCAAGCCTTTGTGCAAAGTATTTTTCATATACTGAAGAAACAATAGCTTTTTTTTTTTCTACATCAGTAAGGAAGCTACGTATGTTTGTGCATTCAAATTTAAAGTGCAGTTATTACTCTTTGTTGAGGCATTTCTCGCTTAATTTGTCATCTGTAGAAAGATATGGGTTTTTTTCAAGAGCACAACTAGGAGTTCCATATCTACCTTCTGTTTCCCTCAACACGTGTTAGAGACCAGGTTTTCATTTTACTGTTAGAAAAATTGAACTCTCTCTAGTTTGTAATACTTTGATGTAGAAAAATAGCATGGAAGTACTGCCATCTAGTGAGGAAGTATGTTCCCTCTAGATTACTTTTCTAAGTCTTTTATCTTTTGTACCATAAACATAATTCACCTTTACAATTTCTGCAAAACTAACCACAGCTTTCTTGGAAGCAAAGGGCTGCATGAAGTCATGTTAGAAATTTTTGTTATTACTACTTAAGCTGACTGCTTATCACTTGGAAACCAACAAAAGAAAAGAAAGTCCAGGTGTCATTAGTTACAGGATAAACAAGGCACCAGTGCAATGCATCTGACATTAACAGCAGAGATATTAATGACTTTTAATGAAGCAGTGACAAGATCTGATCTAGAATAATTTGTGTGACATTTGGCAGTATTAGAGATTAATATTAACTATACTTGAATACCCTTTTATTGGAAATCAGAGAAAAGTTTACGGCCATTAAAACCCTTGAGTTCTGGAACAGTCTCCAAAATGAGAGCAGAGCTGATGAAAACAGCCCTGAAGTTTTAAGACAGAGCTAGATAGATTATGAAATTGTTTTATATGTAGCAGGGAGCAGTGACCAAGAGAGTCTTTCTGGTTTCTGTCCTAGGTTTCTATGTGGCTTCTGCACTTGATAAAGGATCAAAAAGACAAAATGTGTTTTGATTCATAGCTGTATAGAAATAAAGAGCTGGAACAGTAGAAAATATTTTTTAGAGAATTGGGTATTTTTTTTTAACCTGATTGCATTTTATTTTTCCCATTAGGATGCCTTGTTTTTCCTGAAGGATTTTTTCACTAGCCTCTCTACAGAAGTAGAGCTCTTAGTTACTCCAGATCCTGAAGGTATGCTTTTCAAAATTCTAATATGAAGGTGGTGCTTCTTACTCCTCTGATGTGTGTACATGTCTATAAATTCTCATGTGTATAAAAAGAACTTATGTTAGTGACCAAAGCCCAGCATTAGTAACTAATTTGTTGGAACGCAGAAACTTTGCGTATTTTAGTTTTGTATTTTATAAATACTAACAAATATCTTCAGTACTTGGGATCTCCATTGTATAAAAGTTTTCACGAAAATTGGAGCATATTTAATAATAACTTGTGAAAAAATTGAGGACTGCGTATATAAATGTGGATAGGATGCCAGGTGCCCACCAAAGCCATTCTGTCACTCCCCTCCTCAGTTGGACAGGGGAGAGAAAATATAACAATAAGGCTTGTGGGTCAAGATAAGGGCAGGGAGGGATCACTCACCCATTACCGTCACGGGCAGAATAGACTTGACTTGGGGAAATTAGTTTAATTTATTAGCAATCAAAACAGAGTAGGATAATGAGAAATAAAAAACAAATCTTAAAACACCTTCTCCCCACCCCTCCCGGGTTCAACTTCACTCCCAATTTCTCTACTTCCTCCCCCCACAGCAGCAAAGGGGGACAGGGAATGGGGGATGTGGTCAGTTCATCACACGTCATCTCTGCTGCTCCTTCCTCCTCAGGGAGAGGACTCTTCACAGTCTTCCCCTGCTCCAGCGTGGGATCCCTCCCACGGGAGACAGTCCTCCACAAACTTCTCCAACATGAGTCCTTCCCACGGGCTGCAGTTCTTCATGAACTGCTCCAGCATGGGTCACTTCCACAGGGTGCAGTCCAGCTTGGGTCCCCCATGGGGTCACAAGTCCTGCCAGCAAACCTGCTCCAGCGTGGGCTCCTCTCTCCATGGGGCCACAGGTCTTGCCAGGAGCCTGCTTCAGCATGGGCTTCCCACAGGGTCACAGCCTCCTTCGGGCATCCACCTGCTGCAGCATGGGGTCCTCCATGAGCCCATCTGCTGCAGGGGGACAGCCTGCTTCACCATGGTCTTCTCCACGGGCTGCAGGGGAATTTCTGCTCGGGTGTCTGGAGCACTTCCTCCCCTTCCTTCTTCACTGACCTGAGTGTCTGCAGAGCTGTTTCTCTCGCATATTCTCACTCGTCCTTCCAGCTGAAGTTGCTGTTATGCAGGGTTTTTTTCCCCTTCTTAAATACGTTATCCCAGAGGCGCTGCCACCATCACTGATGGGCCCATCCTTGGCCAGCAGTGTGTCTGTCTTGGAGCCAGCTGGCATTGGCTCTGTTGGACATAGGGGAAGCTTCTAGCAGCTTCTTACAGAAGCCACCACTGTAGCCCCCCTGCTACCACAACCTGGCCATGCAAACCCAATACAGTAACATTAGGAGTTGTTATTAGATAAAGCAAATACATTATTTAATATCGCTTGTATAAAAGAGTATGTCTGTCTAATAACTTGAAGTTGTGCAACCCCTAGAGAAAGGAACGGAGTTCAAGATTATAAATAAGCAGTGCAATATATACAGTATACAGTTAAAGCAGTACGTCTAATCAACTACACCATCTGACGCAAAAACCAGTATATATTGAAAAGCATACTTCCTCTTATTAACTGTATTTGTGGGTTTGTTAGCAGCTATACTTTACCTATTTCTGTTGAGATGTCATACTGAAACGCATAGGTAATGAAGTACTCGGCAATACTGCCGTTAAAACTAGATGGAAAATTTATGCTGATTAACTTAAGCTTCTTGTAATAATTTCTTTTGATAACTAAGATATCTTACTAAAAGAATCTAAATATAGTCCTGCTAGTAATTCCTATCAATAAGCATTAGAGCTTACTAAGGACACCATAATAGTATAAATACAATCTTTTCGTAATCGCTGTGAAAAATGAGTCAGTTTACTGTGTATAACTTCTTATCTTAGTTAAAAAGTCTCCTGGTGCTGAAGTTACGTGTAGTTTGCCCAGGCATGTCAGCAGCCTTAAGGACCCAAGCCCAGTCATTTCTTTCTCATCACACAAGCAAGCAAATGAAAATGGTAGCATTGATTCTATGGATGCGGTTAATGGAGATGACCATCATTTCTCACAAGAAGCAATGTCATACAGTGATCAGCCAGTATTTTTCAGGTAAACTTCTGTTACAGAGTTTCCAGTGACATGCGGCTATTCTGCTGAATGTTTTAAGAAAGTCTGATGATAAACTAGTCAGACCTTATGACACAGTGTATTTTTTTTTTGTTTATTTAATGAAGGATTGTGGAAATCAAATATATTTGTTTCTATTGCTGGAAGTTAACTAATATTTTTTTTTATTAACTTTTGCACAGTACCGTGCACAAGACAATAAAATTAATTAAATCTCTGCAGTGTACGGAACCAGTAATGAGATGTTTTACAAATAAATAAAAAGAACAGTCTTTGTACTCTTATGTCTAACAATGTAAATTAATATAACCAGAGATGAGAGTATATGAAGGAAAAGGGTATCATGGGAGAGGTACGAGATTAACATGTCACAAGAGAAACTCTAATGTTGTCCTGACTGGGAAGTGACTATAAAAAGTGCAGCTTGTTATGGAGAAGCTTTTTCTTCTGTATTCAGATCATAAGTGCCTCTAACAACAGATGCGTACTTTGGTAAGCAGTGCAGAGCCAAATTATGAGGGAATGACTGTTGTTCTATTTCATCACATACATCAGCAACAGAATTTTTTAATAAGTTCCAGCTGCAGGGCTAAATTTTTCCCACGGAACCGTAATTAGCCGTATTCTTTTGTGTGGGTTTTTTTTTTTCCTCTTGTTTTTTTGTTTGTAACTGAAATTCATGCTGTGAAAATTGAGGGAAGATGGTCACCTGCAGGATTAGTAGCACTTTTGCAGGACTACTAGATTTATAAATGCTAACCTTGACTAGATGTTAATAAACCAAGAAAAGCTGAATTTGCCATTGTATTTTGTACACTTATTCTGAAGTACAAACATGATAACTACAGGATTTATGGTTTACAGAAGAGGGTATGGTATCCTATTCCAGCAGGATAGGAAAACATGGGTTTGTTTTTGGAAGGATAAATTTATTTCTTTGTCATGTTTCTCACTGTAAAATTTCCTTTATATGTCCCAGAGAGTTTCGTTTTACATCAGAAGTTCCAATACGACTTGATTACCACGGCAAACATGTATCAATGGATCAGGTCTGTATATAATGCTGATGCTATACAACAAAAAATTGATGTTTGTTTTGTTTTTTTCCCCATGAGTTGGGGTATATTTTTATGCTCCCTATTCATTATTGATACAATCTTGAGGAATGTAGAACGTTTTTTTTCCCCTGTAGTTTCAATAAAGCTTAACCATATTTCACACTTAATTTGAAAATTAGGGGGGGGATCCTCTGGGTATGATTAACTCAGAATGAGACTTGAAAGTCACATTTATCATCTCAGTGACTGGCAAGAAATCTTTCTACACAGCTGTGGTGCCTCTCAAAGGATGATACCACTATCCAATGCCAGAATTGTGCATTTTATCTTCTTCCTCATTAATGCCAGAATAAAGTATTGTCGTCTTTTTTTTTTTTCCCCCTCGTTGTTTCCTTCCCTTGCAGTCCAGTAATCTATGTGCTTTAGTGGCAGTGGCAGAATCTAATACAGATTAAAAAATGCTCATAATTCTTTTTAAAATATATATTGGTTATCAGACTGAGTTTACAGAGCAGACCTCAAAAAATCCTGATTGCACAACCAGATTTATACCCTGTCATGGCAAATCAGTAAGAAAATGTGGACAAGTAGGAGCAGCAACTTCTTGAATTTGCAAAAAGAAATTTGCCAGAGGAATCAAAACATGAAATAGCAGCTTTAGAATGCATGGAACACACTAATGCCAGAGCTATGTTTACATAATTTGTTATATATTAATATTTCTGAAGAAGCCCTCTTGTATCCAGATGTTTTACTTAGAGTAGCCCATTAAGTCAGATTCCGTCTTTTGCAAGTTTTCATGTAACACAATTTATAGCACTGTAACAAGTAGTATTTGGGAGACTGGGGGAGAATTAGTTTAGACAGAAATACCTACAATAAGAGTTGAGATGATGAAATTATTTCTCACCTACAGAATGTACAGGATGAATAAACTCATGTGATAACAAAATGTTTCACTTACAGGGGACACTAGCTGGGATTCTTATTGGGCTTGCTCAGTTAAACTGCTCAGAATTAAAGCTGAAGAGACTTTGTTACAGACATGGGTAAGTTTATCGAGTTATAGATTAACATTGGTATTGTAAATTGAAGATGTTTATGGTGAATAGCTGAATGTAGCAAGCAGAAAGCAAATTCTCTGATAAGATGCACTTCTAAAATCCAAGAAACAGCTTTCCTTTTGTTTAAATGACATCTTTGTTTCCTGCAATGAATAATGCATTTTTCTTAGGGATTATCATAGAATCATAGAATGGTTTGGGTTGGAAGGGACCTTAAAGATCATCTAGTTCCAACCCCCCTGCTGCGCACAGGGACACCCTCCACTAGACCACGTTGCCCAAAGCCCCATCCAACCTGGCCTTGAACACTTCCAGGGATGGGGCATCCACAACCCCTCTGGGCAACCTGTTCCAGTGCCTCACCACTCTAACAGTAAAGAATTTCTTTCTAACATCTAATCTAAATCGACCCTCCTTCAGCTTAAACCCATTACCCCTTGTCCTGTCACTACACTCCCTGATAAACAGTCCCTCTCCAGCTTTCCTGTAGGCCCCTTCAGGTACTGGAAGGCCGCAATTAGGTCTCCCCGGAGCCTTCTCTTCTCCAGGCTGGACAACCCCAACTCTCTCAGCCTGTCCTCATAGGAGAGGTGCTCCATCCCTCTGATCAGCTTCGTGGCCTCCTCTGGACTCTCTCCAACAGCTTGATGTCTTTCTTAATAATAAATTAATAGTTGTCTTTATTTCAGTTTATTAGGTGTGGATAAATTGTTCTCCTATGCCATCAGTGAATGGCTTAATGATATAAAGAAAAACCAGCTGCCAGGAATTTTGGGTGGAGTAGGGCCTATGCATTCGCTAGTGCAGTTAGGTAAGTTAAATCTTATTTCTATTCAGACACACATGGCAGTTGTTTTAAACAAATAAAACTCAACAAAAAAACCCCAATGCTGACACTTGTTTTGACTTCCTCTAAAGGCATTCTGCTTATCTAAGAGAACTTTCTAACTGGTGTTCTGTCTTCATTTTCAGTCCAAGGTCTGAAAGACTTGGTCTGGTTACCAATAGAGCAGTACCGAAAGGATGGCCGTATTGTAAGAGGCTTTCAAAGAGGGGCAGCTTCTTTTGGTACTTCCACTGCAATGGCAGCACTGGAGCTAACAAACAGAATGGTTCAGACTATACAGGTATAGTGTATTTTTTCTGGAGTTAGACATAAGATGAGAAGTGTTGCTAGTAAGTGCTCTAACTAAGCTAATATCTTAATGCTATATGTCTAAGGTTGGGAGCCGATCTGAAAAAAGGCAGCTGTATAAATAAGAAAGCAGAGACTGGGCAAACTTGCAGCAGTTTGAGGTGGCATGAAATGCAATGGTTAGAAAATTGTGTTAAAATATTGCTGAACATCCAAGCTGTTGCATGTTTCTTAATGTTTCTTAATGTATTACAATGTACAGTTTAATACTAAAGTACTCAGCTGCACTGAAAGAATCACTGATATTGAGAAAGATGAGTTCCTTGCATATACGTACGTACTAGTAATAGATTCTTAATTTTTTTAAAATGTCAGTTTATATGTGCTTATTTAAAAAAAACCAAACAAAATAACAACCAAAAAACCCCAACATAAAACCAACCAAACAAAAAAAAATGACTCAAATACTAATCGTGTTGATGTACATTAAGTCTATAAAGCTTTCTGGATTTAAATCTAAAGTAATCTTGGATTAAAGTGTTAATAAATTTATGTTCCTTAATGTAAAATACATAACTAAAATACATTTTTCCTGCCTAACTCTGCAAAAATAGTAGATATGCCTAAGCTTGAACGTATATAGTAAAAAAAAAAAAAAAAAAAAATCCAACCAAAAAACCAAAACAGTGGTATTATTCACGAGTGGAATCATGTGTATGCTTGTCTCTTTGTAAGATGAACATACTATTGACCCAATGTTTCAGTTTCTGTCTTGAGCATTTTCTGCAGATGAGAGGATGCCTTTCAAGGAATGGCAATTGAGGTTGGGGGAGGGGAGAAACTCTGTCAAAACCTACAACATTCATTCTTTCATTATGGAACGTAATGTATAGCTACAGCTGCACCCGTTCCAGAAGTTCTTGTCAAAACCTTAATCTGATGTAAATGAATATTATTTATGGAATTAAAATTCTTTTATTTCAATTATGTCACCCTATTAGTAGTTTAAATTTGTGATCGGATGCTGTAAGACTTCTTACATATTTTGCATTTGCTCCTGATCTTCAGGCAGCTGCAGAAACTGCATATGACATGGTATCTCCAGGGCCTACTTTTATTGAAGCAAAAAAGATCAAACGATTCCCTCGCCATCGTTTAGCTCATCAGCCAGTAGACCTACGGGAAGGTGTAGCCAAAGCATACAGTGTAGTAAAAGAGGTGAGTGCAAAAGTAAATGTCCTTAGCCAAACTTAAGAATTACTTCCTAAGAGAGCAAATACTAAATACTAGCTTAAGCTAATTGAGTGAAGAAGAGGATTTAAGTTTTGAACAAGACTGTCTTCATCACTTATCTTGAACCAACAGAAAACTTGCATGGAAAAATCAGAGAAGCAGAAATAAACTTAAGATGTTACGCAGATAAGTGTGAATAAGACTTCAGTGTTCTACCATTGTGAGGGTTTGCAATTATTCTGAGACATGTAAACCTGATATCCTGCCCTGTATCATCTGTCCTTCCCTTCCCACCCCGCTTTGTTACTGTTAATTCTGAGGTTGTTAGAGTTTAAGCATAATGCTGGATTTAAAACAAGGGAAGGTTCTCTTTACCATGACAGTGTATTAAAAATTAGAATACTGATCTATTTTTATTGTACTTTTTATACTGTACTTAGTTGTACCTGATACTGTGTCTAGGAAGTTAGATCTCAGCTGGAGAGTTTTCAGTGAATTCTGTTATTTTTTAATAGCTCACAGTACCCCACAGCTGCTTCCCTTATGTACAGGAAGTGCCACCAGAAGTTACATGAAATATTTTCATCTGTAAGTTCATAGTAGTGTTATTTTAAGCCTCGTTAGAACAACTAAATCATATTTGAATCAATATGGTTGTACTACAGTTACAGTACAAATCACAAAGAAGGTAAATGCTGAGCAGTTTAAGTTTCCCTTAAAATTAGGAGAGGTTGCTTTTTCTTTTTCAGTGTAACTAATTTCTGTTAATTTCTTGAAGGGGATTACGGACACAGCCCAAACCATTTATGAGACTGCTGCTCGTGAGCATGAAAACAGAGGAGTAACTGGAGCAGTAGGAGGAGTCCTCCGCCAAATTCCACCAACTGTGGTGAAACCTTTCATTGTTGCAACAGAGGCAACATCAAATGTTCTAGGTGGAATGAGAAACCAGATCAGGCCAGATGTGCGTCAAGAAGAGTCTCAGAAATGGCGCCTTGGGGAAGATTGAGATTATCAATCTGGCTCGGCAGGCAGGTAGCAAGGCTGGAAACACAGAAGATTTTCCCGTTGGCAGCTTTAGATGGAGCTCACTATGTTTTATCATGCTCATCTCAGGAACAAATGAGGTTTTCAACTATTATTAACAAAACATCCAACCAAAAATATTTATGAAGTGAAAAGCGAATTGGTACTTGCTTGTGCTGTGTGTTACCAGTACGTTTGGTAGATAGTGCCAAACATAGCGAAGCATGCGCTGCCAACTCAGACACATACTTGCTTTATTCTGTTTACCATATTTTTCTTGGTAGATTTAACATCTGAAACAGTAACCTGTATGGTGAAACTGAATATACTTTAAAGATGTTTTTCTGAGTGTAGTCAAAGAACTGTCTTCAATAAAGGGCTCTGCAGATGCTCTTCACTGACTAAAAGATAAAAGCTTTCATTTTGGACATGAGACGTGAAGGCTGTGTAATATGGAAGCAGATAATATCATTTAGTGGTCATAAGCATCGCTTTTAGCGTGGCACTTACAGCAAGGGCAAGCTTGATAACCAGTCAGAATTTAGATTCAGTGTTGATACACCTATGAAGAGGATATGTTTCTAAATATTAAATACCTACTTTTGTGGGTCTTTGAAGAACCTGAATGTTGCAGAAATGTTCTGTTGTGTTGCACTTTAAAGGATATGGCCTGTATATTGTGCTTTTTTATAGTGTGAATAAAATGTAATGTGCATTATCCTTTATGTGGTTTAGAAACTTACACAAATTATTGAAAAGAGCATCATTTGATGATGATCCTACAGAAAAGTGTCTTAAATTTGTTTAAACTGCTAATTATATATAAAACCACTTTTGTCTTCTCTTACACTAATTACAATGTTAAAATAACTATTCTTCGGGAAAACAGCAGTTAGCAGTTAAATATTGCTGTGGCCAACAGCTTTTTGTAAAAATGAGAAATCCTAAGCAAAGTAAAAACAAACTATTTCATAATTTCATAGATAAAATTCTATACAGACTTTAATAGTCTGCTTTTATTTAAAATTCATATTATTGCAAAGTTACTCTCTCAAGATATTTTTAATTTAAAATGTGTGTCGTCAGTTATTTGACAATGAGTATTTGGGGTCATTTAACTTGAACTGAGGATTGGTGAGAAGGTATATAAAAAGAAGAAAAAGATAACAAAACTTCAGAAACTGAAGTTGGTACTGACATTATGTACAGTCTAATAGGTGACCAGGGTCTCCACAGAGCTTTATTAAGCAACTGACATTGTGCCATTTCTTGGCAGTTAAAAGGCTCGACACTAGCTGTGCAGGAATATTTTTTTTCCTTATATTAGCAACAACTGGAGGATAAAAAGTAAAGACTATTCTGAATAGAAAAATATTCTTTTTTAATTTCAGTAACTTACCACTTTGGATGACTAGCCAGAATGTAAGTTTGTCATAGTCCTGTGCTTGTCATAAGTGAAAACCCTGCAAATATGCTATGTGGAAAATCTTCACTGACAGAGAGATATCAGACTTGTCTCTAAGGGTGATGAGGAGGTACTTTCCCTCTCTGTTATTTAATACCTGCCATGAGCAAAAACTTCACTGATGGGCCTTACAGAACAAATAGGAGTGTATGAAGGAAAATAGTTACTGCTTGTTCATCCTGATAGTATATTAGCTATTCTTGAGCACCAAAGAATCTGGCTGGAGGGTAAATGACTTGAAAATGTCCCCTCTGCTGGGAAGACTTCTGTAGTCAGCTTTATTATTTTTCATAAAACAAAACTACAGTTACAAATTCTTGCTTTGGGTGCCTAGTGATATTACAAAGTTTTGTTTTCATTCACTGGAATCATCTAAGTTGTGGTACGCTTTGAAGACCTGGTTACTTTAGTTAAACAACTTGCTGTAAGCAGGAGGAGATGCTTTTGAGAGGACAAATACGTGCAGATTTAATGACATGAAATATTTTCTGATATAAAAATACTTGCTGCAGTTCATACTTCTGTCCAGTAATTAGAGAGCTCAAAGCTTGAGCATTTTGCACAGAACTGAGTTCCATGTTTGCAATTTGGCACCTCCTGAATGCCTTCTCAAGAAGTGGCGATGAGTCAATGCAAGTAAGTAGCAACGCATCGTTTTCATTTGCAATTACCATACTATGTAATTTCAGCTGGTCCAGTTAATTGGAGTATACTGTAATAGTATAAATCTACATATTTTCTTCTTTTTTGACATTGCTGAAAAAGAGCAGTGGCATTTCCGTGTTCATTTCATTTTCAATTCTGTCATGATCTGATTGTACTGCGATGCGATTAGAATATATTTTTATATGAGGGCATGCTGTCAAGGTAAAACATTTTTATAGAGTGTCTCTCATTGTCAGCAATACAGATTGTACAAACTTATTAAACTTCACTTTTCACTATGTAAATCCTTGCATTACTGCTTGCACTTTATTGAGCCTTTTCAGTGAAATTGATTTAAATTTTTTCCAATATTTTATTTTTACAAGCAGTTTCTTAATTTTTGTATGTATATTCTTCATTGTTTTTTTCAGTTGTAACATGATCTTGCAGTGTTTGAAATGGTTTAAAAAACCCCCAAACCCACAAAATTTGCCAAACTAGTTTTTACATTAAGACCTTATTTTCAAAATGTGTCTTGTGTGGAGTGGCTTGTGTTTTAAATCAAAAAGTATGTATCATATATGAGAAGGGATTCATCAAATGCTCTGCTCAATACTGTAAGAGTTTTTAGGCACTTAAAATACAAAAAATGAGATTTGACTCTCGACATAATTTCTGGAAATGGAAGCCTATGGATACATACTGTATTCTCTGTTAGCACGAGGAGATCTGTAAAAATACTGTTGCACTTGAATTTTCCACTGAAACCAGTTGCTATAGATACTAGCACTTTCCATATTTGTAGTGGGTGTACACTGGCACAGTCCATGTTTAATGTTCAAATTCTCTAATGTTGAATTGACTTATACCACTACTGCTACTACTATTACTTAGTCTGAGAACTATCCTGATAGACAGAACCGTCATCCTGGGTTTTCTTAAGCATCCTGGCACTTCAAATACTACATTGATGAGTGCCTGGGAAGTACCTGAAGAAGAGACAGGCACCTTTTGAAAAAACCAAAAACCACTATTTGTAAGAATCTTAGCAGTGACTGAGAGCAGGAAATCATTGCATCCATGCAAAGGCAGCTTCCATTTTCTTTCGAATATCTGTTGACAGTTCCTAAATACTGCAGCTTTTTAGCACTGCTGTGTACCTTATACATACTTGCCTAATGATAAGCGTTAGGTCAGTCACCAGTGAGTTCCTATGTGCTTAAGGGATATGTCTGGTTTTATTTTCTCATGAAGTGGTTGATTGCAAACAACCATTACCTGCCTTCATTTACAGTTGCTTGAGTTGCCAAGAAAGGTTTCTTAAGAAACCAAAAAGCTGTTAAATGGTTATGAACAACACACTGAACGTGATCCATATACCTGCAAATGTGATACTGGTTGTACTTTAAATACTGAAATGTATGCATTTTGTAAAACGGTGAAATCCAAGAATTTGTTTAGAGTAGTTAAATACTTCTAAATCCTTTAAATATCCCAAGTCTCACAGTGATATAAGCTTTGTCAGAAAAGGTGTGGGTATTTATGTCCGTTTGGATCTATAAGGTGCATAGTTTTCTCAATCTCCAGGCCTCATGATTTAAGCTTCTGACAACTGTTTTAAGTTGCTCTACATGCTGAATCTTGTTTACAATTAAAATTTAGATACTACAAATTAAGTACTTAAATACAAATCATGCATTTGTACTAGATTTCTTAATAGTAAGGTAGCTTGGACAGAAACACAGCAATTTGTGTATATGTTTGTGTATATTTTTTACATTTTTGCATTTATAGGAGTTTTGTGGTATTGTTTGTATATAGTTTGCTAGTGTAAGGAATATTATCTCATGAAATAGACACCACTGTTGAAGGGAATTGACTATTTCAACTTGAGTTATTTTGCTTAAAGTTCTTGTCCCCTCAGTATGTCTTTGACAATTATTTTTGACCATAATTTATATGGCATCAAAAGTGTATATTTTAGCTTATTAAAATGCTGAAAGGCCTGAGTGCAAGTAGATTGTCCTGTTAAATATGTTTAATGGAAAAAAAAAACCCACCCAAATTTGTAACAATACATAAATAAATATCTTAATTTGTTCCTTGAGTTGGTTTTCTCTACCTATGAATATAACTAATATAGAAAACAGTCTCCCAAAATAATAGAGTTAACTGTTAAAGTTTTTTACGTCCCTGGCCATACAGCTGTAACTTAAAAAAAAAAGTTTTATACTGAAAAAAAGAAGAAAGCTTTAAAATTGCACAGAGGTCAAAAGCTAGGAAATAAATTAACCTGGCTAATAGAACTTTAACCCACCTCTGTTGTGCATCAACACACACCTTTACCTGCGTGATGACGTACTGTATGATGGCACAAGCTGGGATTGCAACCCCAGGAAAGTGTCAAAGATCTATTTCTCTTTGCGATACCGGGGCATACCAGGGATGCTCCTGATGTCTTCAGGTTAGTCCCAAGAGCAGAGGAGACTTAGACTCCACAGGCTATGACACTCCAACTACCAGAATTCCTGGGAAGCCACAAGTATGACACACCCGACTGGAACAACGTGAGCTGGAGTCCTTGAACTGCATTCCTAATTGAGGATGACCCAGGCTGAAGCGTTCCTTTTTTTTTTTTTCTTCTTTTTTTCCCCTCCTTTCCTGTTAGTGGTCTTTTGTTAAAAACCTTTCAAATGTGATATTAAGTGATGGGGGTTTTTCTACCAATTCATATTTCTAGGAAATAGCATTTAAGCCATCTGGTATTATCATAGATGATAAGAGACTGCATAAAGCTGCCTTTTTGTGGTAGATAAACTGAGGTTTCAAAGCTGTTTTGTCCTGAAGTGGAGTGATTAGATGAAAGCAGAGTTTACTGAAGGGCAACAATGAAGTATTTACAGCCCCACAGGCAAGGAAACAGTTCAAGCTCCTTAGATGTTTGTCATGACGATTTGAGATGGTTATGTGTAGTGTAATTCTGTTCTCAGGCTCTCATTTGCGTATCTAATGATTTGCTCTGTTGTTGCTTTCGTTTTATACTAGGAGTATGAGTGTCAAATTTGGCTCTTGGGGGCCGAGAGTGGAAGCCTCCAGGGAGGAGAAGAGGTGTGCAGCTCTATAAGCAGGAGGAAAAGTTACTTCAGCTTTGGGCATATGGACTACTTGTGCTTCAGCACAGAACTTGGTAAAATGGGACTTGGTCTGCTGTAGCTCATGGGCACAAACATAACATGAGTAACAGTACTCAGCAGTGCTCAGCGCTCTAAGTAAGAAAACTTTAACTTTCACCTTTACCACTTGGCAGTTGTTTGGTACTGAAGATTTGCTGGTGGCTCCAACAACTCCATGAATCTCACAGCACTTCTCTCCTTTTTTTCCTTTCATCTCCTCTGTCCAGTTTGAAAGTGCTTCCTACTGTGCGTACAGTAGTCTGAGGGAGGCTTACGGCTATTTGTAAGTGAAAGGAGTTGTGAGTTTGAGGGTGTTTCACAGTAGTGTGCTGTTCATTGTCAGTTCTTGGCCAAGTGGCAGGTCAAGAGACTGGAAAAGGTGCAGGCATGGTGTGCTGAACTGTAAAAGAAGAAACACCGCAAGGTGTGCTGTGAGAGTGTTTATAAGACCACGGCATGGGTACTGCTAGGTCTGTGTTTTGCTCTGACCAGTATTGTACTATCTGGATCCATTGCAGCGCATGGAGAGCCTGATAGCACGTGGACCTGGCAGTGACAGATAGATACACGTGGGTGTATGTGTGTGACAGACGCGTGTGCAAACACTTGATACTCTGGATGGAAAAGTAATAGAACAGCAAAGTTCGATGTAAGAAGATGGAAATAGTAGTGCTCAATTGCATAATCAGGTTCTTTATACAGACACAAGTTTTTAGGAAATACGATTCCTGGTATCATTTATCTCTTTAGTCATGTTTAACAGATCTGAAATGTTTCCTGGAATTACTTAGTAAAATCAAATGCTCCACTGTCATTATGGCCTGTCCCTGTGTACTCAGTGCCAGAAGTGTCTTTTAGAGCGCTAAAGGTATTTAAGTATGAGGCTTTCAGTGATGCTCTTGAGTTCCGTTTTTTTCTTGGCCTTTCAGAGCTGTTTAGTACCTTGTAATGGTGTTTGCTCTTTTTGTCCTTTCCCGTGTTACTTCTGCCTCCTCCTTGGAACAGTCAACAGGCCAAACTCAGCAGATGTAAATTATACCAATTCCATTGGAGGCAAACCCTCTTACTTGATAGCTGAATCTAGTTCACACCAGCCAAAAGTATTGTTTCAGGGCACAGCTTTCTATTTTTACTGCTCTTCTTTCCTCAGAGCTGTAACTTAGTACCATGCAGCCCCTTTTTCCTTTTCCCAACCAGAGGTGATGCCCTTCCAGGTAAATTTGTTCATACAATGGAGTTTGACAATTTGTTCAAAAAGAAAAATGACCTTCAAGTTTGAGAAGATCTGTTGATGTGGGATTGTAAGCTGGGCCCTGTCTCTTTGCAATGTCCCACGGACGCTGCAGAAATGACAGGAGGCAATTACAAAGGAGCACGTCCCAGTACATTAACCATTAATGCCTCTACATCATTGCCCTAAGCCCCTCACATCATTTAATGCAAAGATCCACACTGACGTTGAGAGAGAAGGTTTTCAAATGCAATTTTCATCATAACCATCTTTCCTTGTTGTCCTCGGCCTGAATTTTTACCAGTGCTGCTTCCTATTAAGCACGAAGCCCCAAGAATAGCTTTTAACAGGTTTTTCTGAAGATGCAGAAAAGACCAGTAAGGATGATGAATAAAGATGAGCAGTGTGTTTTTTCTGCCACCCCTGAGCTTTGCCGGTAAGTGCTCTTTTGTCTGAATTACTTGGTCAATACAGCTACCCCGGGGGCAATCACCTGAACTTAAACCTGCCATGCAAAGAAGAAACAAAAAGTAGATTTTTCAGATTAACACTGAGGACCTGAAAAACGTTTGGGATTTTTTTTTTTTTCCCCAGTACACATTTTAGGAGTAGCTATCAAAACAGGTCCACTGGAGCCCTCTTTGTGTTGCTGAGTAATAGCTCTTAATACTTGTTGCTTTTGCAAAACTCGTCCCTGCAGCGAAGTTAATATGGGGAAAGGACAGTAAAGTGAGTGCATCTGCCCAAACAGACTGCAGAGTCGAGGGGGAAAACTGTGTCAGCATCCAGCCCTCCTGAGGAAGGACAGAGATGTTTGTTTCCAAAACGCAGTGTTGGTAGGAAAATGGGGCCTTTCTGAGCTTCCCCTGTGTTTCGGGGAAGTGACCCTTACCGCTCCTCGCAGCGGGTGCAGGGCCTGATGAGCGCACAGCTTCCTTCCTATCTGTAACATACCAGTATCGCTCCCTTTCCTTATTTAAGGAGATATTGTTTCAGCCAATCTGTGATATGAGTTAGGGAAGGTCTAAACTGTCAGATAAAGCTAAGCAAACCAGCAGCTCAGTACACCTTGTTTTTACTGTTAAAATCCTTATTGCAGAAACATTTTCTCCTTGTTTTGTCCTATTCTTGTTTAAAACCCGTAAAGTCTGTTTGTCTCCTGCATTTTGTATGGCTGCTGCATTGCATAGGAAAATAAACACCCTGGGCTTAGCCTGCTGCAACATGCTGTGATGCTGGGACCCTGATTTTGCACGGCTGGCCGGGGAGGCAGGTGCCAGGCCAGCCAGGTGTTGGCCCCGGCGTGTTTTGCTGCTTGTACCTTCTCCCGTGTTCTCAGCTGCTGAAAAAAACTTCAAGAAGCATATGG
Source organism: Grus americana (assembly GCF_028858705.1). Lineage (NCBI taxonomy): Eukaryota > Metazoa > Chordata > Aves > Gruiformes > Gruidae > Grus > Grus americana. Next base: position 55,119,524 of record NC_072856.1, on the reverse strand, counting down.
CAGAACTGAAGCTATGAAACTCTGTCCCTGCCTATTTATAGCAAGGGTAAAGTGAGAGTTTGAGGAGAACTGGAAGAGAAGACTCCTTCAAATTCTTTACTGTTTGAAAATTGAAGGACCTGCTTAGGGTAAGGCAAAGAACTGAGAGCGTTTTGACAGAGTTTGTTAGTCTCCAGGGGAACTTCCACATGACTGAGTCTGTTTGCTTTGCTAAAAGCTGTTTCTTTCTTCAGATCACTTTTCTGTTTAAGATCAAGTCCACTGTGCTATGTTCCAAGCAGCAAGAATTTACGTTCCTCAGACGCTTCAAAATCCTGAATTTCTCTACAAAGTGTTTCCAAAAATATCAGCTGTTACTATAATGCAAAAATGTCTGAAATGTATTTTCAGAATAGCTTGTTTACATAAAAACTGGCAACTAATTTTGTCTTCTATAAATCGAACTTCACCCTATGTATCACGTGTGGGATAGAAACTATTTGTGTAGAGGACGGCACGTAAGCTCTACTGGTCCAGGACACAGAAGGTGCTGGATAACCACCATCGAGATCTATGGCTGATGCTAAGGGCAACTTTAGGTATTATCATATGTACGTGTAGCTGCAAAAAACTTACATCTTTATATGGATTGTAATTGTGACTGATAGTAATATTTTATGAGGTCAAGATACATGTGAGAGTAATAGACATTGCATTTTCTGCAACGATTAAAGGAAATGTTTTATAAGGCTTAGCAATAATTTCCCCAAACTTTCTCATTTTCAGAGAGGAAGTTTCTAGTTGTTCATAATGAAATGCTGGGGTTAAGCCTTCAAAAGAAACTGATGATACTGGCAGGAAATATTGACAAGAAAGTGGCTGCTACAGAAGAAAATTAAGTGGTTTAGTATTAGCCATAGTCATTCACAGAGACCAGGGGAAGTCACACCAAATTAAGTATTCCTGTTTTCCCAGCCATCCACAACTGAAGTGATGCATCTTAATATAGCCAAGGCTACCTTAATCACCAACAATACATTAGCTTCTCTTTTAACAGAAAAAATGATTAAAGGCTTATTTAGAAAATACATATATATCTACGCGGCCTCTCAAAGTACAGTGATAATTGGTTTGTATTGCAATCTTAAAAAGTTATATGCATTGTTTAGAATGAAGAGACTGAAAACTGCATTAAGAATATTTGAAAATTGAAAAATTATATTACGGTCAAATAACTTGAATCATGACAATCTAGTGCCATGTTAACTTCAGGAGACATTACTCTGTCCATTAATGGAATGCATCAACATGATGCATTTTAGCTGCGTGACTCCCACTCATATGGTGTGATGCTGTTAAAAAGCTTGTGTGCCATTTGGACAGTTCAGGACACGGTTTCCCTTAGTAAATTCAGTTCTCTGAAGAACAGACTCAGTCAGGGAGGGAAGATGGTGAAAATGGCATGAGGAAATATTTATCCTGCTTTCCGTCTAGCCAAAGAACTACCTGGTGTGGCCTTGCTGTTAAAGTTGAGTCCTGCACTGAAATGCCTACTCTAAAAAGAGAATACAGCAACTTTGTGCTTTCTCTGGACATTTTCCGGGTCTTAATTTGGAAAATGTTGTAGTCCACTTTTAGCCAGTAATTGAACAAATGGTGGGGTGGGGTTCTTTTGACAAATGTGATGGTTTTTGTCAGGATGCTGTTCTGCTAGAATCAAATGTTGTTCTCCATGTCTATAACCTGCAAAAACCAGATAATAATTTAATGAGGTATTGAAATACTTGGAATTGATGACAAAACTGTTATCTCCAGGAAAATATAATCTCTGATTAAACAGCCAGCAGTCATGGGTTTACCTAGCATAAAGAACTCTTTGTGTCTATGTATTTCCTATGAAATTATATTGTCCTTTTTTTTGTATGCATTTACATTTTTGTCACAGAGTGGCTTAAGCTTCCCTTCACCCCTCTTTCCAGCAGCTACTCCATCCATGTCCTGCTCTGCCAGGATACCTGGTTTTGTGCGTACATAGTGAATTAGAACAGGAACTGGGTAATTAATGGTTTGCTGGTTTTTAATCTGGACCGCTATCCTGCTTCAGTTCATCACACATCTACAGGCCCAGCTCTCCTAACTCATCTAAAGGAGAAAGACCAAAAGTCTGGCTGGAGCAGGACAAAACAGCAGTGTCTCTGAAAGAAATATATGGGAAACTGTGGCCTCAGCAAAGATCAGTTTAGCTCTTCATTCACTCTCTGAGAGAAATTAAAGAGAATTCACCTACCCATAATCAGTCTGCCTATGAGTACTTGTAACTGTTGTTATCTGTCATACTAAGGTTTTACTTGTTACTGCTTTTGGAAACACAGTTTGGTATTTGCTTATCAAACTCACTCTCAAAAGTGGTGTTTTCTGCTAACTGAAACACAGGTAAGAAATCTCTTAATCACAGAATGGTTTGGGTTGGGAGGGACCTTAAAGATCATCTAGTTCCAACCCCCCTGCCATGGGCAGGGACACCCTCCACTAGCCCAAGTTGCTCAAAGCCCCATCCAACCTGGCCTCGAACTCCTTGAACAGGGAGGGGAGGATCCACAGCTTCTCTGGGCAACCTGTTCCAGTGCCTCACCACCCTCACAGAAAGAATTTCTTCCTAATATCTGATCTAAATCTACCCTCCTTCAGCTTAAGGCCATTACCCCTTGTCCTATCACCCCTTGTCCCTCTCCAGCTTTCTTGTAGGCCCCCTTTCCACACTGGAAGACTGCTATAAGATCTCCCCAGAGCCTTTTCTTCTCCAGGCTGAACAACCCCAACTCTCTCAGCCTGTCTTCACAGTAGAGGTGCCCTAGCCCTCTGATCATCTTCATGGCCCTCCTCTGGACTCAATCCAACAGCTCCATGTCCTTCTTATGTTGGGGACCCCAGAGCTGGATGCAGTACTCCAGTGGGATCTTATGAGAATGGAGCAGAGGAGGAGAATCCCCTCCCTCAACCTGCTGGTCACACTGCTTTTGATGCAGCCCAGGATATGTTTGGCTTTCTGGACTGCAAGTGCACATTGCTGGGTCATGTTGAACTTCTCATCAACCAACACCCCCAAGTGCTTCTCCTCAGGGTCCAGGCTACCTGCCCTTGCTTCCATGCTCTGTTGGCTTCCTTTTTGTGTTTGATTTTGCCCAGGAGCTCCTTGTTGATCCACGGCAGGCCTTGTGGCGTTTTTGCCTGACTTGCTCTTTGTTGGGATGCATTGCTCCTGAGCTTGGAGGAGGGGATCCTTGAATACTAACCAGCTTTCTTGGGCCCCTCTTCCCTCCAGGGCTTTGTCCCATGGTATTCTGCCAAGCAGATCCCTGAAGAGGCCAAAATCTGCTCTCCTGAAGTCCAGGGTAGTGAGCTTGCTGTGTGCCCTCCTTGCTGCCCTGAGGATCTTGAACTCCACCATTTCGTGGTCACTGCAGCCAAGGCTGCCCTTGAGCTTCACGTTCCCCACCAGCCCCTTCTTTTTGTCGAGAACAAGGTCCAGCACGGCATCTCTCCTCATGGGCTCCTCTATCACTTGGAGAAGGAAGTTATTATCAATGCATTCCAGGAACCTCCTGGGTTGCTTATGCCCTGCTGTGTTGTCCCTCCAGCAGATATTGGGGTGCATGAAGTGCCCCATGAGGACCAGGGCTTGTGAACATGAGGTTGCTCCTATCTGTCTGTAGAGGGCCTCATCTGCTTGGTCTCCCTGGTCAGGTAGCCTTTAGCAGACCCCCACTATAGTGTCACCTGTCCCTGCCCTCCCTTTAATGCTGACCCATAAGCTCTCAGGTGGCTCCTCACCCATCCCCAGGTGGAGCTCCATGCACTCCAGCTGGTCATTGACACAGAGGGTGACACCCCCTCCCTGTCTCCCCTGCCTGTCCTTCCTATAGAGCCTGTACCCTTCCATCCCAACACTCCAGTCATAGGAGCCATCTTGTGATACTATGCTACTTGTGATACTAATTTAATTTGTCTAAACATCAGATTCTGCCAGTAGCTCAGAGGATAGTGCACAGCCTGGCAAAGACTCAATAACGTTAAAATATGTGCAGAACTGGCCTTAACTTGCTTTACCTACACCACGTGTAACTCAGTGCATTTTATGTACTGTAATTATTTCTACATGGCTAAAAAATCAAGCTTGAAGTGTCCGCAAGGCTTGACTGTGACTAATGTTGCGTGATGAATAGATTCAGTAGAACAATGAAATAGAAGTCACATGAAGTTAGTAATACACGTGCTTAAGTGTTTTTTGTAATAAGGGAGAATGTCCCTAAGTGTTTGCTTGAAAAGGGATTTCATATTCTATACAAATAGCTAAAATTCACAGAAGTGCGTAGAGTGTGACACATTGTAGGTCAGGAATGGTTTAAAGCAATGGGATGATTCATCTTCTCTGATACCTGATTTTATGAAAAGACATTCTCGGATCTTAACTGTTGTTCAAATTAACAGACGAGCTGTTTGAGTGTATTTGCAAATCCATTAAGGTTTTCACTGGCAGCATAGTAAAGTGATAGAGAAAAACTTTTTTGTCATGGCTGTAGCTGGAATTAGGCACTTTGAACCCTAATTATTCTGGAAAAGCAATAATTCTTTTCTACCAGAAGAGGCTGCTCAGCAACTGTTTCTTGGCCATATAGCCATGCCAAAAAAAGAAAACCTAGCTGGGCTACAGCTCTGCCTATGTCAGATGTTTGCATGTACCCCCCCCCGATTTCAGACAGCTTGTTGCAAAGGTTCCTTCCCTTCGTGCGTGTGTGTGTGCGTGCATGCTCTCACTAAGTCTTTTATGAGGCTCTGAAACATCAGTTCTAGGGCAGAGTCTTTCACTCAATAGTGGCAATGGGCCTGAGGAGCTTGAAGGATTTAGTTCTACACGTCTCTGTGCCTCAGCTTTCCTTCAGGTAAGTAATAATAAAACTTACTAATAAAGCAATATTTTGCAGTATAATTATTATTATAAATAAAATAATAATATGTCACTAATAAAAAACTTTTCATACCATTATGACTCTTCTTACTACACCAATCAGTGACTTACTTACAGTTTTGGCATGGATAAGAGAATGTGAGAATCCAAAGCATTGCAGTCCTTCAGAGAAATCCCGTGCCATATTCTCCCTACCCAGTTCTACACAAGCACCAGAGCTTGCCTTACTCTTTAAACAATAAAGACAAAGCTGCCTTGGACAACCCTATCAATGGTCTTTGAAATGCTGTCAGATTTCTTGGCTTGCTTGGGTTTGCTCACAGCCTCCGCTCTGACATTTCTGGTCAAGCTCCAAAGCAACCTGAGCCTCTTCAGCGGCCACCCACACCACAGCCTGGACCACACCAGCTGAACTCAGCATCCTGCCTGCTGGCACTAAGCGGGCATGTGCAAAGCTGTCGAGCACGACTGCAGCCAGCTCCTAGCAAGGCAAGCACATTTCCTCTGCTGAGGAAGCAGGTTCCCTAACACATGAGTGGAGTTAAACATCATCTTTATCCACGAACTTCTTTGGTAAAGAGTTTTTAGCTGTGCTCTTCAAGGCAGAATAATTTTGCTATTCTTGCACAATTGTCTTGGATGGTGTCTTCTAGGTACTCTTTGGTTTGTGGTCCCAGCCAGCCAGCCACGGCTCCCTTTGATGCATCTGGTCAACTGGAGCAGGATGCATAGGTTCTGGCGGGCTAACAGAGACCAGCAGGGTCTAGTCTCTACTCAAGGACTGGGAAAACAGGAGAGAGAGATGGTGGGCTTTTGTGGGAGAGCTAGGGAGGAGGGCATGGATGTCAGGAGTGATTTTTGGCACCTGCTGAACAAATCCCGTGTCACTTGGTGACCTGTGTCTTCCCTTGCACCTCAGAGCAGGGCTGTAGCTCTCCAATCCATTCTCTCCTACCCTGCTGCAGCTGTACCCAACACAAATCACTCCTCAGTCACACTTGCCTCTGCTGTGTCCTTGGATGACTCTCAGGGCTGTGGATCTGTGCTGGGGCTGTAGCTCCCACCAAGGGAGGCCCTTCATCACGCAGCAGCAATGGGAGACCATGGGGAGCATTTCTGCCCAGGCTCTGGAGCACAGGAGGCATGCTGCTGTGAGTGGGCTGGTCCAGGGCGAGTGGTGACAGCCATTTTTGAGGATGACTGTCTTGCCAAGGCCACGGACAAGATTTGTGACTGAGCAGGGAACTGGATCCTGCTTGCCTGAGTCAGAGGTGCTAAAACATCAGAAAAAATAGTCGTAACAACACCAGGCTCAGAGTATGTGCAGGTTTAGTGGTTGCTGTTCGTCCACACTGAGCAGAAAGGAGTTTGACTGCCCAAGGTATTAAACTTACGAACATGCTCTTGAGAGGAGATGATTTTGATTTACACTGACAAAGCAGATAAGGTAGAGCAGCGCTTGGTTGCCCATATGCCATGAGTTATAAATGAGACAGTTCTGTTCATTCACTGTCTTTAACGAACACAAAGTAGAAGAACACACTAGTGAAAATGGTTTGTGCCACCACGATCTGGGCCTGCCTGGTTTCAAAACTCCGGAGCGTAAAATGTGCATCACTCTGTGACTTAACAGAAAATGATATAGCTTTCTTCCCTTCATAGTCCCTTTTGTAGTTACAGCCCCTGTTGTGAATTTTTTTTTCTCCTCATAGCCCTTTTCTTTCCAGGCTGAATTGCTCTTTGTCTGTAAGACTTCTATTTACTGCTCTCTGTGATCAGGCCCACTTGATTCAAGACTAAGCACACAATACCTAAGCCTAAGCTTCAATTTTTTACTCTCAAATGTTACTCACAGAAAAGCAGTCTTATGAGCTCCCAGTGCTTATGAGCTTGCACTTTGTATATTAAAGATGAGCGTCTTCACCAGCCAGAGAGACCTCTCATTTCCCTTCAGCTGCTGAGATGAAGTGAAGGCTGTGTCTTCTTCCCCAATTCCAAATGATGCCTTGATCTCTAACTCACCTGGAAAAGCATATCTCAGATGCAATATGCTATAACGAATGGTCTGTGCGCTCCAGGGAGCAGGAAGATGCTCTACCCATCTTTCTTAAAATGTGAGTCTAGTACTCAACTTCTGGCCATCCAAAAGTACCGAGTCAGCATCCAGATCAGGGCTTGCAATCCAGCACTGTGTGGAAGTGAAAATTAGCCAGGATGCTGGTCCAAGAGCATCTCCTGAGATCACTTGATTCACATGAAAGTTGGTCAGTCAAATAGCTACCACCATCCTCCATCTCACAAAGTGAAATTGCTTGTTGAGAGCACTCTCACAGCAAGTAAATTCATGTTTCATGTCCATCTTGGAGCTCTGAGGTTTGCAGACATTAATATTTTGGAATCATTTGCATGTATTTGTATATCCAGTTCTATTTGGAGCACTTGTCAGCAACATACAGCAGAAATGGAAGTGAAAGTCATTTGTTAGTGTTATATTGTCACGAACATATGGTGTTTAATTCCACCGCTCCTACTACATGGTTTATGTATCTTGTCATATAAACACTGGAAATTCTGAAGGCATAACTGATCTTTCCCCATCAGAAACACTTTGGAATAACTCTGAGGCAGGTTTAGGCAGGATAGAGTCATCTCTGCCATGAGACTGTTATTCTTATGTAGGAGGTATGGCAGCTAAGGGCTTGGGGAGTGATGAGCAGGTCAGTGAGTTCTCCATGGTGTTTGAAACAGCCACCATCCAGCTCTGCATTGCCAACCACTGCTTTCTTGATTGTTTCTTTTTGAGTAGAGGCTGCATGGGCAAGGCAATAAACGTATTTTTAAAAACTGCACTAGAAGGTTTGAGAGTAACCAAGCAACAAAGGTAATATATATTAAAAATGTAGTATACAAAAGGACAAGGCAGCAAGAATTCTTCAACTAATATCCAAGATATATGATTCATTCTCTGCACCCTCACAGAAGTGTGAATTCAGACTAACCTTGTTGTAGATAAAGGATCCATGGTGTTGGAGACTGCGTCTGTAGCTTCGTAGTCTTCCATGCTCACATCTTGCAGTGCCTGTAGTTAGAGATGAGTCTGTAGGAGACTGCCCCTTGGAGAAGGCAGTTAGTGGAGAACAGTGCTTTGTAAGAAGCGTTTTTGTAATATGCACTGCTTTTTGGGGAATCTGTGCTTCTGACAAAAGAACTTTGAAATGGGATGGATTTGCAGTCTAGCATGTGTTCAGATCACACAGCATTCCTCACCAGAAAAAGACAGAGAAAGCATGGTGAAAAAGCCCAAGAAAAGGGCTCTTCTACCTGCAAGCTCTCAGGTTAGATATGGAACACGTTCACATGTCGTCTTCACCTGAGACAGAGCAGAGACCTAAACACAGTTCTCCAGGTTCCAGGAGAGCATCCTAACAAAAAACTGTATCCTTGCTTGGCAATGTGCCTTTCTCAGCCTTGAAGCTGATGTTTCTTGTATGATAACTAAAATCTCTAAGGACTGTTGGCTCCCTGCCCCCCCGTTGCAATGCCATATCTGTCCATTTATAGTTAATTTTTCACTTTTTCTTCTCTATTTGTGACCCAGTGCATGTATAAGGATTGTTTAGGTTCTTAGGTCGAGGGAAGTGGTCCTTCCTTTCTTCTCAGCACTGGCAAGGCCATATCCGGAGTGCTGCAGCCAGTTCTGTACTCCCCAGTCCAAGAACGTATGGACTTACTGGAGTGAGTACAGTGCGGGTTTGCTAAGATGATGAAAGGACTGGGAAATCTCTCTTATGAGGAAAGGCTGAGAAAGCTGGGACTGTTCAGCCTGGAGAAGAGAAGGCTCCGGGAGGATCTTATCAGCCTGTATAGACACCTGGTGGGAGGGAATGAAGATGAGAGCGCTAGACTCTTCTCAGTGGTGCCCAGTGACAGGACAAGACGCAATGGATGCAAATTAAAACACATGAAATTCATTTGAATGTAAGAAATGTAAGAATGTAAGAAAACTTTTTTTTTTTTTTTTTTTTTTTTTAGTGTGAGGGTGTTCAAGCATTGGCATAGGTTGCCCAGAGAGGTTGTGGAGTCTCCACCTCTGGAGATATTAAAAACCTGAGTGAACACGGTCCTGGGCAACTGGCTGTAGCTGACTCTCTTTGACCTGGGGGGTTGGGCTAGGTGATCTCAAGAGGTCCTTTCCAACATAAATGATTCTGTGATTCTGTAATGTAAACTTTAGCCCTAGGTGCACACTGCTTGGAAGAAATCTGCCCGCGGTTACAGAATATTTACAAAGCAGCTTAATGAGTTTTCAGAAGATTACTAACATTGCATTTGGCAGCATGATTTCTTCATCTTTCATCTGTGAACAGGGAGAAAATACTTATATTTAAACTAAACAATTTGAAGTATATTTGCCTCATAAAAAATATGCACTTAGTAAAAGTCATGCAAAACAGTTTAGGTTACCATAAAGTTCTGTGTAAGTATCCTTAGGACCTTCTTCAGCTGTTGACAGATCTTCCTACCTCTCTCTCTCGGCAACAGCATTTCTGAATGTGTTTCTGCAGGAAGGACATTAATCCTTTCCTGTTACCAGGTGAGCTAGCATATATTCTTAGTAGGTCTCAATCCCCTGACTCCTCTATCATGTATGATCATGCACTCAGTCCTTCTGCTTCTCTCTGTCCCATCTCTTGAGGCCTCAGATGCACATCTCATATAACAGACATACTTTCCGCTGTGGTTCATTTGTGGTACACTGATGTCCCTGAAGCAGCTCAAATGTTTCTGATGAATGATATGTATCCCTCCTTTTCCAAGGAGTTGACAACATTGCCACTTCACCCTTGGGAAGGCAGTAATGTGCTCAGTTACTTGGAGTTCATTCAAGTCATCTTGCACCAGTTGTTTGTATTTCAGCACAATGTGGCACAATACCTTGCTGGCACAGAGCAGTATCACATCGACGGCTGCATCAGTGGAAAGAAATCGGCACATGGAGGATCTTTTGACAAGTCTTAGGTAAGTGTTTACTGGACAGTATGTGATAGGTAAAAGCATTATCATGCCTTTGAAAGGGCTAGGGTTGGTAAGTGAGTACCTGTGAGACAGCAAACCTTGCTTTGAATCACAAGTTTCTGCTTCGAATTTTAATTTCTGTGTTTTAATAGAGCTCTGGCCTAAGTAATGATGCCAGAAGTTTCTCAAGAAGTAGAGAGAGTTAAAGGAGGCAATACAGATGTTTTTCAGAGGAAAGATGGAGTGCAGGTGTTTACTGCCTCACTACCAGGTCAAGACCTCTAGAACAACTAAAGCAACCAAAATAGACTGTAACCGGAAAGGAATAGCGGAGAAAAGGAGGAATAAGAGCTTTAATCTACTGTTAAAGAAAAATATGAATGTTGTACTTCCCTGACATGCTTATACCCATCCCCAATGACTGCTTCTGTACTTTAACTCTTACCTTTCAGTAGAACTTCTTTGTCTTGCCCTTCAATGCAAATGAGAGATGGGTGAGCACGTGGGTCAGTTAACCTCTCTGACAAGAGCCATCTAACAAAGCAGGTCATGTTGGGAGCTGTTGGATGCTTCAGTCTTTTTCCCTAATACACGTCATCAAGGAGAGTGAAGCAGTTTAATGGCTGTAATGGGTCAGCGACTTTCAGCTTCATATGGGGATTACTGAATCCTATTTCTGGTTCCTCCATTTTGCTGTTTAAGTGCAATTTCCCTTCATTTTTCTTTGAGGTGTGTTAACTCTAATGGTATGTTCTATATATAACCTGTTGGTGGTTTCACTGCTGAGATAGGCAGTTCTGGTGCTGGTTTCATTAGTGCATACATTGCTAGGGACCTGGCTTGCCCTGTGGCATTGTCGTGTGTTGTACTAGCAGCATCTAATCTAAGCTGGCAGCCTCTGCGATGACAGCCTGTGTGTATTGTGATTTATATGAAGGTGTGCAAAGAATTGGGATTGGACAAGGAGGCTATTGCTGCACTCTTTAATTCAGTGAACACATGCTACACTGGGCAGTGCTAATGTTTAGGAGGACTGGGCAGGAGGGAGAGGCATGATACAGCTCCTATAGCCTTCCCAGTAAGAGCATGCACACGGTGGTGGTGCACACAGTATGTCTCTAGCTTGTCAGTTCACATAGGTCAAAAATTGATATGAATCAATGCTCCTTGCACAGACTTCTGCAGCAACAGTCCAGGCTCCATCACAAGAGACCTGCTGTGATATGTTTTGAAATTCTGTTATGTATATTAAAAATTGCAATTGTGTAAATTGCAACTGCACTTAAAAAAGGTGTAGAGAAATTAGCCATTTGTGAAGCTCTATATGTCTTTACCAATCATTTTCACTAGTAGATATTTCTTTTTCTGCTCAGAGAAGGCCATCTAACGGGGTGGTCTGAATTCTAGATGTGATTATCATGAAAATATTGTGTCCAAATGTGTATAAAGCACTGTAAACATCACCAGTCTTTCTGAGACACACTTAGCAAACAGCGCTGTAAGCTGCAGATAGCGGCAAGCAGAATAAGAGACTTGACCTTTCCTTGAGAATGGAGAGAGATGTATTTCAACAAAAGCCCCTAATCAAGGTCAATATTTTAATAGCTCAGAATAGCAGCTACTGGTAGAAGTACGCTGGGGTGCTTTGGGATACGACGCAGTACTGTGTGTGCAGCTTGGTAAGTGCTGCTGCAGAAACAGACTTAAACGCAGAATTCATTTCCATGTCTGTAGACCCAGTGGAGACAGAGAAGATCCTTCAAAGAGGTTGAGCAGAAGAAACCTGGCTAGGTTCGAGCAGAAGTGTCCAGCTGAACCACAGAGGCAGAGCAGCTTCAGGGGCTGCTACTAATCCAGCAAAGCCCGGTCTTCAGGGAAGCAAAGGGGTCACCTTTTCTTTCCCATATTCCTCCCCCCACCCCCCAACATTTCTGGCAGCAAAACTCTGTTCACAAGCCGGTTTGAAAGAAGTGACCTGATTACTCCTGTGGGAGGGTGCTCCTGTCCAGAGCGTGCATGAGGCTCCTCTCAGTGGGTCTGAAAGTATCCCGGGTGATGGAGGATAAATGAAAGTAGGCGCCTTGAATGGCTGTCCACACCGAAAATCAGCAGCTGAAACTGCCAGCAACGAGACTAAAGGGTTAATCATTCTTTAGTATGCTGCACTATATACCATCTGCTGCATAATTTCAAACAATGAGCATTTAAAACACATAAAGAGTGTTCATTTTGTAGATATTTGGTGAGGAAAAAAAGTGGCTGTATTTTTCAAATAAAATGCCTGTCTGGAAACAGTTCACCAACTCTAATCAAACCGATCAATCTTGCTATAACTCAGTATCAGGCAGTAATTGCAGTCAGTTATGTTAGAAGTTACTAAAACCAAATTTTCTGGAAGAGAAATTTAGTGAATTTATCGTAATGTTTATGTGGAGAGAGGAAGAGTTAATGCCCTAGAATATTGCAAACAATAATTTGATGTTTTTCAGACCTCATAAATTAAAAAATATTTGTCTCGCAGAGCACTGTAGCTTCTCCCCATTTTCCATTAGAAGAAATGGATTATTAAACACTAAAAGGTATTGTAGTCTTAGTTCCATATGTAAACATATATACAATTATAGCAAAACTATTTATAGCAAAATAATGCAAATAACACTGAAAAGTCAGATGGCAGAAGGCAACCACATGCAATAACCTCCATTGTCTGCCCTACCTTCGTTTACCTCCCTTAATGGGTTTGTGATGTGAGGATAATTTCTGATTACAGGACTGTATGCAATTATCAGCACACAGCCTTTTCCCTGCTGTGTCTCTCAGCGCCTAGACCGACAAGAGACGGCCTCTCCTCTGGTTTCCTGACTCTGGCTGTTTACTTCCCCGGCTTCTTTCACCAAGGAAACACATCGTTGACCCCACGTCAGAGGGAGCAGCCCATATTGACAGGAGCGATTTGCCCACCACCAACAGCCCCTGGTCTTGCAGCCAAGCTATGACTCATTCAACCTTCCCTTGCATGACACACACATCATTTCCCAAACATTGAACTGCTTTGCTGTCCTTCACCTTTGTTACCATTACCAAATATGACCTTTCTAAGTACTTATAAGATACACAAGTTTTGGATCACATGTGTGGTAACAGCATATGATAGAGAATTTCATAAATATGTTCTGTATCTTTGCTGCTGCTTTATTTTTGGATGTAGCTGGTTGTCTAATTTCCTTGCTGCGACAGAAAATTTTTCTCATGTCGTTACTTTTTCTATTGCATAAGGAAGTATAGAAGTGACCTTGGATAAGCTGAATACTAAAAAGTTCTCTCAGAAATAACCTTCATATTTTTAATACTTCAAATTGTACAAATAAGAGAAAGTCTAGGAAAAGGAAAGCAATTATTTTACTCTTTGTAGTGTGCGGTATTAAGGTATAGCATGTAACTCAGTAATAACATACAGCAGAAGACAGTAAGAAAAGGTGATTCTGTGAAACCATGTGTCTATTTTTTAAAATTGTTACACCAGAATTTTTTCATGAGTACAAAACTGTCTTCCGTTAGAGTCACTAAGACATTCTCATATTTCGATTGCTTTTTTTCTAAGAGGAACTGGGTTTTTTTGACAGTTTCTGATAACATACACTCATATTTCTCAAAATAGATATTTTTCCTGTAACATAGTGTTATGAGTTTATCACTAATGCTCAATAAGTGTTATTAACCTTACTCTAAGTCGGACTAATAACATCAGAGCTGTTCAGTCTTCTCATATCGTAGGAGAACATTCAAGGAACTGAGTGCACCTCAGTTCAGAGGACTGAGTGCATCTTGCTGTCTTGTTTGCTCCTGAAAGATGTGCAGAAAATGTCACTTCATATAGCAACACCCTTGGGCAAACAAAGGTATTTCCCAATTGGCTTATGTGACAGAAAGAAGCTATTTTGGACATCTAAGAAGATACTGCTGGTGTTTCCTAAAAGGAAGATGGCTTGACTAGTCCATCACATTTGTCTTGTACTGTTGTCTCCTGTCTCCTGGTTCTCTGCCACTAGACTAATACCTTACTGCAGAGTTGCAGGGGCTTTTCTGCTCCGGCCCAGCATGTGCTAAACACGGCTGGCTGTGCGTGGTGCTCCGGATGAGGGGGTGGGAGAGGGGCTCTGGGGCTGGACTGAGGAGCCCTGCTGAAGGGCATCATCTGCCATTACCTACTACTGCAGGCTATCTCCACCAATGACCAGGGATTTCACATAAGTCTCCCACAACACGGCTGGATACAGTATTGTCCAATGCATCAGAAAACGATCTATTGAACTGGAAAAGGAAGAGTTTCACTAAAATCAGGGCAGAAGACATCTCCACTAATATTAGTCTGAGTAGTTAGAATTTGAAAAAAGAGCAAAGAATTCAGTGCATGAAGGGAGCTGCATTTCCCATCAGTATCTCAAAATAACTCTTTCAGACCCTTCACAGCTCATCTGAATAAACAGGATGTGTTGTGCAGAATGCCTGGAAGTGAAGCAGAGCGGGGCAGGGAGAACAATGCAGGTCTAACATCACACATCTAATTTTATTCTACTGAAACCCTGCCCTTGGTTTACATGCTTTCTCTGTGGACTACCCTTTTTAAAGTGATCAATCAGTGGTACTTTTGTGCAGTTTCTCAGGGACATCATGTGTTGTTTAGAAGACTTGCTATTTGGATTATGTGCAGTGTACTTGAAGGATATTTTATTTTTTCCATAGCATGAAAGATGAGATATGAGATATCATTAATTTTAGAAGAGCTAGTTTTTTGCCCTGCTATTCCAAATAAATGGTTATTTTCACAGTAAAACATATGAATGCTTCTTTTATTTGGCTAATATTTTACTATTAGATGCAAACCTATTAATACTCTGCATCCAGCACGTGGGAAGGAAAACAGCAGCAATGCAGCCACCTCTGAGGATGCAACAACCAGCAAATTATGTACCGTGGGGAAGCTTAGGACGAGAGTTCCACAGTTAAAGTAAGTGCTATGTGTCCGTAGACAATAGGTAGAGTTTTGGCTTTTATAGTCTAATGAAATACTTGATAACCTCTGTTATTATAGTATCTGAATATCATATGCCTATTTTATTTTTAAGTGGCACAAGACACTGTGAAATTTTTAAGCCTCATTCTATTGATGGTGACCTGAAACATATTGGTGGCAGTGACCCCGCTGTGTATAGGGCTAACCGCAGCAGCCTCAAAACAGAAGTACCTTTTCGGCTATACCGTTTGCTCTAAGGGTCACCTCTGGGGTGACTGCTGGTTCCTATAGGGGCAGATCCAGGCTGCACGCAGAACTTACAGCAGCCTGCAAGGCTGCAATTAGATCCCCAGCTATCAAGCCACCCCGTCTGCCCCCCAGTGAGGGCTTGGCTCCCTCCTCTGCCTGATGCTGTTTCTTGCAGGGTGCTTGGAGTCATTCTGACACCATTGAGCCTCAGGGCAAGACAGGGCTTCTAAGCATCACACCTTCAGCAGGAAAGCCAAATTATTGGCATCTGAGAGGTGCTGCTTCCCAAAAGGCCTCTGGAAACCAGAGCAACCGGTTGTCCAGTTTAGCAAGGCTATTTTAAAAGTAATTATGGAAATTAAGGATTTCTCCAAGATTTTTTTTTTAAAAAAAAAAAGGCTATAGCAAGGGTGAGAACTGAAATTGTCTCTCAAAAATCACACTTGTGCCTTAGTCATTGGAATACCTTTGACCACAGTCTTTCTGCTGAAAGCAAGCCTTCATGGTGCTAATACAGGTGCTGCAGAAGGCCAAAGGGCTGAGGAGGTATAGCTGGGATCAGACCTGGTGCTCTGTGGTTTCGGGGAGCTGAGATACCAGTTGTACAACTGGTAGTTAGACCACTGTCCTCTCCCCTTGGGCTACTAAAGTGCATAAGAAAAGATACTAAATCTTGGTGTGAACAAGGTCATGTGCGGAAGGAAATGTGTGTCTTTAATGCATTAACGAGTACCTGATTGTTACTTTTGATCTGTCATGACAATTTAGCGAAATATTGCCTTGAAGTTCAGGATGTGTGAAGGTTCAGCTCTAGTATGCACAGCTAAAAGTCCTTTGATAAAAGAAAGACTTTTTCTTTCATGGAATTTGCTTCTGGTAGGTATTTTCCCATTAGCTTGAATTTACTTCTCTCTCTCCTTTAATACCAAGTCATGAAGAGTGCCCACAGGGCTGGCTGTAGGGATTTTGATACCGTTGACAAATGGCACTTTACATCCGTTCCCATATACCTGCAATTCAGTTTGTTGCATTCTGCCACAGGTGATTCCCTCTTCTGCTAACAGGGCAAAGATAACCATTTCCATGATAGCCTGATAGGGATGGGTTATTATTTAACAGCTGCAAAGTATCTGCCAAAGAAAGCAGAGTATTCCTTTTCTCCCATACCCTGGGAAGAAGAAATTTTGCCTTGATATGTATTTGATAACACTACACAAAGCAGTTTTCTTGCAGTCGCAGAACTCTCTATTTAGCTGACTCAGTGGTGCTTTGCAGCCCTTCACATCCCGAGGCAAGATAGAAGAAGACAAAACCGTGCTAAACATCACTACATCTTCTCACAAATAATTTTGGCTATTTCGGCAGATTACTTTGTATCTGCAATAATGCCTAAAACATAAGGGTATTTGTAGGGTGTTAATTCCCATCAGACGCATCGTCACCCATTGTCTAACTACCGCTTGCCACATCAGAGAGATTTTATGTTCTTGCTGTGTGTGATTTGCATTATGAATTACTGGCATCCACGTCGGGAAGCTGGCACGCAACCAGCAGATAAGAGTTAAGCAATGTTGGCTAGAGGCCTCACTCACAGGCTCGGTGCTTCTTGTGATTCTTGAGAGACTGACTAAAAGCTTTGCAGAACAGGCAGCCGAATCGTTACGTTTTCTTGTTTTTCTCCTTTTTGAAAATGTCTTAGCTGGTTTTCTGTTTATTAAATTTAGTATCAAGTCTTGGCTTTCTTTTGCAATTTACCTATCTTTTCGAAACTGAACTTAATGAGTATCTCACTATACAATTAGAGGTTGATCATAGGTTCTATGTCTTCATGATTTGTCCTGCAAAAGGGCAAATCCCCACTACTCCAAATAACTTCTGCAGTGTGCACCAGCAGTTTTTGTTATCAGAAGCTTTATATCTAAAAAGTATAGCAAATCAAAAATAAAAATAGTGAGATGGAGACTCTTGCTTATTATGCTGCCTTTACACTGACGTAATTCTATTGACTTTGAAAAAAATATAGTAACTTTGAAATGGTGTCATGATAGGTACTCCAAGTCACTAGCTCTGTTCAGGACTAGCCCTTTGGCTGGTACAAATATGTATAGCTCCACTAATTTCAATTTACTGTGATGTAAATGAGGTGAGGTTATAGCATCTCACCTGTTATTCATAGAACAGTTCTGTCACTCAGATAAGGAGTGCTTGAGGCTGCAGATTAAATATTTCTACTTATCCTCCTCCCAGTGCTGAATGATGAGCATTTCTCACTCCATAGCTACCTGACATGTGCATTTCTCCATATATCAAAAAGATACTGGGACAATTTTAAAAGTTTTTTCAGGATTTGGCCTTGCAGTTTATCTGTTAAGTTAGTCCTGTGTGATGGATGTGAGACTTTTTCCATCTCTTCCTGTGGGAAATGGTGGTGGCTGGTTTCATTCCTAATGTGTGGCTGGGGATTTGCTGTGCAGGAGTTTAAATAGATAAATAGCAATGCATGAAACCAAATGTGAACTTTTCCGTGTGTGAATTACTTCCCAGAGGAGAACATTTCTTCCAGCTGTAGCTGTAGATTAGAGTGATGATGGAGAATAAGCCTCAGCTCCTGAAAGAAAATATCACTAGCAGACAGTGAAGATTTTGCTGGAACAAACCTGCAGTGCACAAGATTAAGATGGCAGAAGAGGGTCTTCTTGAGCAATTGCTTCCTAAGGTGTTTTCCTGTAGAATGCACTGCAACCAGTCACACATATGCTTTCAAAGTAAGAAGTTTTGAATTCATTGATCCCTTTTTACTCTGTCAGGTCATTTAATAACCTGCCATGACCCCTGCTTGATGGCACAAGAGAGTTATTGTATTTGTGGCAACAGCATGGCCAAAGTATCTTGTGTGGACAATGTTCTTCTGCCAGAAACTGAGGAGCAGAGTGCTAAAGCAAGCTTTTCCTCTCTTACCATTCACATGAGGAAGTATGAGGCATTGCTGCCCATAGATTGACCCTGAGAGGCAGGTCAATCTCTTCAAGCCATACTTAACAACCAAGGTGAAACTCAAGAATGGGTCAAATCCCGATTCTTTGTGAGCAACTGCAGAGTAAACTCATACAGCAAGACTATGTCCCTTTTTTGCAACAGCAACAAAAAAGGAAAAACAAAAAAAACCTTTGGAGCAGAGGTTTGCTAACATTTTCTCTTGCTCAGTGTGATGAGTATTTGCAAGGCAGTGTGTTCTGGAGAGAATGAAAGTAGGGCATGACCAAATGGGTCCATGGCTGTTCTCCACCAGAGAGAAACATAGTAGTTGCAAGGGCTCACTATTGTATGGGGCTAGGGAAAGAGGAGGCAAGTCCCTCATCTAGCCCAGCAGGCTGGGAAAGTTACTCCAGATTTCTCTCTCAGATATGTGTGAAATAACAGGCTTGGCAATGAACAGCAACTACTGAAAACTTGAAGAACAAACCAGCTAAAACACCAGAGTAACTAAGATAAGCTGGCATGTTGTTCAGATGGGCTTATTTTGCCTTCAAGCTTCAAATTCCTTAGGAAAAAAAATAAAGTGCTCTTGCATGGTCCAGCCCAGGGGGGTTGTGTTTCCAGCTATTGTCTATGTGCCCTGAGCTGACAGAGTAGGATTTTTTTTTAATTCCCAGTTCTGCCCTCCTAATGGACCCAAAGCCCTGCCTTACTTTTCTGTGATGAAGTTGTTTTAATCTTTTTTTTGCCAGTGACCAAGGCTGGTGTCTACTGTTTGTCAGGCATCCTACTGTGCTACAAGGAAAGGGAGATGTTCCTTCCTACATTTGTGCTGATGACAATATTCTTCCTAATTGCTCTTACTAGATTTTTTTCTAGTCTTTTCAGTTATGATTATATGTGATTATTAGAATCATTTGTTTCTATACAATCTCACTGCAGCAAATTTTTTGGTTTAATTATATGTTGTTTCAGATTTCTTTGTGTAAAATTCAAAGCAGGATGTGTATTATCAATATTGTTTTTATTTAATATGCAGGATGGATGATTTAGTTTCTTGAGGGTACTGTTTGGTTTATGTAAGTGTGTTTCTCTCCCACATAAGACAGAGTGACACAAGCTAAATCAGAAGTGGTTAAGTCGCAATGTTGGAAATTCAAAGCTTAGTCATATAAGACAGTATTATAACTCATACACTGAAGGAGGCCACACTGAGATTCCAGGGACAGTCTTAGGTCAAACATTTACTGGCCCTTGAATGCCTGATTTGGTAGAGCCAAATTTCTTTTAATGTTTTTAATTTTGAAAGGGCTGGGTTTTGTTTTGTTTTGTTTCAGTTTGGTTTGTTTTGTTTGTTTGTTTGTTTGTTTTAAGAGAACAAAATATCCTAAGTCCCATCTGGAGGCATCTGCCTCTTCCCTTTTTTATGCTTTGCTCTGGCCTCCTTGCCCAGCAGGTCCCAGCTCTTTCCCAGTTCCTTGTCAAAGCTGTTTCCCCTTCACACGCACACTGGTTCCTGCTGTGTCTCCTGGTACAGCCAGTCCCTGGCTCCTCTCCTCCCTCAACACTTTCTTTTGGTCAACATGACCTCCCTGCTCCTCCATACGCTCCTGCATGGGGACGTGGCTGACAGAGATGCTGGCAGTTGCTTTGTGCTCTGCCCCCAGTCTTTTCCTCTGTTTCTTGACTCCAAGTCTCCAGTCAGATATTTCTCTATTCACCACTAACCTCCAGCTGCAGCTCCATATCCCCAGTCTGATTCCGGTCCTGTGGTCTGGCACAGCTTTTGTCTGCTGCTGGGAGTGCACCAACAAGCTCAGTAGGACCATGAGCAAGCAGCTTCCTTGACATCCATCGCCCTTGGCCCACAGCCACCCACAGGTGGTGAAGTGGGTCCTGTTGCTCTGTGACCAGGTCTTTTGTGAAATGCTGTCGCAGGCAACTGCGGAGGGTTTGAGCATCTCTGTGAGAATGGGATCTGGCTGCTCCAGCGTGTCTGTACTGTGTGCAAACTGCTTCTTCCATCTAAAAGTGAATGTTTTTACTTGATTTGGTACGATTTTCACAGGGGTGACAAACAGCTCTCTTCCCAGGAAGGTGACTCCTTGCAGGCTAGAAGCCCACGTGGCTACAGATCTCTCAAAATGCTTCCATCTTTATTTTTAGTGATCAATGTCTTTTCTTCTAGCTTCAGTTTTAGAAATGGATCAACTGGTTTTGGCTTGGGTTTTTTGTTTGTTTGGGTTTTTTGTTGTTGTTGTTGTTGATGTTTTGTTTTGTTTTGCTGCTATTAAAGGCAGAATATGATATGAGAACTGTCTACCTTTACAGGTAAAGTTTGTAAAATTGAAATAGCTTGTCAAAATGTTTTGATACTGTAAATGCAAGTCCAGGTTGTACTATTCCTTGAGATTGGTTTCAGTGAATTCTAAATTTCATTTTATTACCCTAGTGCTAGCAGGGCCATGTTGTAAACTAAGACTAAAAGTAGGGCATTAAGCATGGTCTGAACAGATACCAAAAAGATAGTCCTTGCCCTAGAGAAATTGTGATTAAAATGTAAAATAAACTAAGTCAATGTAGATGGATGAGGAGAATAAATTATACTTGCAAGTTCTTAGGGTGCTGGGATCTTGCCTGCAAAAGATTGATATTGCAGGACAGCAGTGTATAAATGATCAACACTTGACAATGTTTATTGTGAGTGTGAGGAGTAACATGAGAGAAGGCAAAAAGGGTGCTTACTCAAAAGAACAACCCATGGGTAGTGGTGTCTGGCAGTATTTGTTGACTGGCTATCAGAGCTGACATTTCAGTATTGATTGAAAGGTGATAGGTGAAAACCCCCAAAAGTGCAACAAGGAAACCTTATTTATTGACCACAAGAGAAAGAGTCAATGGAGGGATGCACATCATTACGAATCCCCCCCATGCTGGTGCAGAACCGACTACGCTCATCTCATCCCCAGCAATGCCTGTCTGAAGTGGTCTCGGAGGCTTCCATTGCTGTGACGCTGGATGCTCTCCAAGGCAGCCTATCGCTAGCTTTACGAGCTGAAGGGTTTTATTAATGCTTATCCTGAGCCTCCCTTGCTACAATTTAAGTTCATTACCTGCTGTCACATACATCTTCAAGGTGGAAACAGCATGGCGCTCCTGGGTTATGGTCAACTTTTAATCTATGGATCCTTTTCTGCTGAACTGCTGTTAGTCTCTCGCTCAGCGCCCTGGGTCTGCGCAGTGGACTATTTCTGATTAAATATGGAAATTTGCATTAGCTGTGGCATAAATTGCATTTACTGTTCATATTTTTCTATATTAATACAGCTCACGCAATCAGTAATGAGAGAAGCTCATCAATTTTTACTTCATGGATAAAAAATACTTTCATTTATGTAGGTTCATATTGAAGAGTAAATCCATTGATTTGCAAGACCCTGCTAAGTGGTTTAGAGCGGTGTTTAAACTACAGATGCTTTTCCTGATGGTTGTGCACATGTAAAATAGAAGTGGCACTTTCACAATAGCCTTGTCACTTGCCCATTGAAGTAAATGGGAGGCTTTCCATTGATTTCAGATTTCAGACTGATTTTCAATCTGTTAGCTCATACCGTAAATATGCCACAGTGCTCAAGTGTTTTTCCCTTTGTGTACATTGTGTAGCATGAACAAGCTTTAGTCAGACAAGACATTTTTCCCTTTTAAGATCCCCATGCATAGTGGGAAAATGGCACTTCGGTTTATACACTTTTTTTCTTTCTGATTTCAGCTTTTTTTTTTTTTTCTCCCATAAAATATCTCTTCTTGGAATTTTTTGGAGTTAAGGATTCAGCAGGAGATGTATTAAATAATTGCAGTGGGGCAACAGTTTACAATAGACTGGAATTAAGTTTCTGATCTCGGATGACTCAGCGGACTTCATATGCTGTTGTGACTGCTAATGTCTAACCCTGACATTTATATAAAAAAAGCCTGTCACAGAAGGAGTGAAACTAATAAAGCTATGAGTGATTCTTCTCCCTGATCTCTTAATCCACTCTTAATTCTTAAACCATCATTGCAGGAAGACAGGCTTTTAACTCTTCAAAAGGTTTCCGCTGTTCAGATTCAAAAAGTTTGGGGGAATCATTAAAAATGAAGACTAATCTTATTCCAATGAAGTTGAACAGGCAGATTTCTATAATTAAATAAGAGATTAAATTCATATTCAAAACTGCAGCGCTAAAAAGAACCACTGAAAATGCAGCACTGTTACAGTGAGTACAAGACTGAACAGGCTTTGTAAGAACTAATGAAGTAAACTGTGACACAAATGATGTGCTTGTATGCCCCTTTCTGCACTCAATATCTTTCTGGCTGAACAGGCTGCACTATAAATATATCTCTTGCCTTCTTCTTCCATTGTCTGTACGTACACATACTTTTATAGTTATGGGAACAGATATCTCAGTTGTCTGAAGTCTATTCTGCAATTGTGGCTGTGATGGAAAAGAAGTTTCCTTCTTCTTATCTCCTGTCTGGTGTATTATTGTTATGTCGTTATTACATCTACTACTACTACTACTACTACTACGAGTTTATATTCTGGTAGCAGCAAGGATTTTTAATCACAGAACTATGTATTTGCTCTTTCCCAAAGAAACAGGGAAAGAGGCAAAATACAAAATAAATATAAGAAAGAACAAGACTATGGTGTAAAATGGGATGTTATGCAGTTTATTAATTTTGATTCATAAAAATATAAATATCTAAGAATTTGCCTCAAAGGAATGATATTCCAAAATAATACAATATCAATGGCCATCAATGATATTTTCATATATAAAAAATAAAAAGAATCTTTACATACTTAATGAGTAATTGTGTAACATTTTACTGGATCAAAAAAAAAAGTCAAAGCTTGAGGAGGATACCAGGTTGCTTTGCTTTTTTTACAGCTTATGTAAACTGTCTTTGTGGTATGTTGTCTTGTACAATATTTATGCACTGAATAGATTTGAAATGCACAAACTATTGTTCAAATTTTCCATAAGCCACTGTGAAAGTGCAAACTATTTAAAATATTGTTAAAAGTGACCAGAGCTGTTCTATAATTGCTCAAATGTGCTATCAGCTGAAGATTAAGCTCATATTTGCACTGTCATACATGTTATAATTTTATGTACAGTGTTATTGGTGGTATAGTAGTGGTCATCACAGGTACAATGGAGTAAGATGTTCAGCCAGCTTATGGCTTTCTGTAGAGAAACCAGACTTCTGATATCTTTTCAAAGACTTTTTCTTTCAAGTCACTGATAAATGATAAGACAGGTTAGATAATTTGGTATAAAATTCTGTTATCACATGTTATGCATTTGGATGGATAACACAGAAATAGAAAAGCAAACCTGAGGACAAATAAGCAGTCAAGTGATTTACTTTAATAAATGATTAGTTGAGTCTGTGAATGCCAGATCAGTACAATTTATATTCATTTTTAATGCCATTTGAAATAAACTGTAATATCGAAACGAAGATGGAACTGAGAACCCTTAGGTTAAACTACTTCTGACGAAACACATTGAAATACGAAAACTTTTCTTTAAACAATACCCAGCTCAAAGGAAATCCACAGGGAATAAACTGTGAAAAAACTTCTAAAGCCTTTTGCCTGAAGTATTTCCCAACAAAGACATAAATCACAGGGTTAATGCAACTGTTGGTGGTAGCCAAAGTATAACCAAACTGCTCACCAAAGTTGAGCAGTTCCTCCCAGAAGCAGCCTTTGATCACTTCTGTCTGGAATAATATATCAAGGAATACAAATAAATGGTATGGAGTCCAGCACAAAAGAAACATCAGTACCACTGTGAAGATCAACCTGGTAGCCTTCATGTCGTTGTGCTCCTTGCAACTCTTTATTCTGAGTGATCTTTGTTCTCGTGCTTTTTTTTGTAGGTTGTGAATGGTAGAGAAATTAAGGAAGATGATTGCTGTAGATGGCAACACAAACCCCGCTATGTTGAGTACCAGGCTTTCAGCTGTTTCCCATGATGGGGTGGGGAAGTCTAAAGCGCATGCTGAAATATTCCATGTGGGAAAGTGTTTCACAGTCCGAAACATAAAGATTGGGAGGCTGAGAAGGATGCCGAAGAACCAGGCGAGCAAGCAGATCCATTTGGCCATACTTTTGCTCCGTATCCCTCTGTGGTTCAAGGTATGAACAAAAGTCAAATAGCGATCCATGCTGACCGCCACTAGCAAGTAGATGCTGGTGTACATGTTTAGGCTGATGGATGCGCTGGTGCCACGACAAAGAAAATTGCCAAATGGCCAGTTGAATTCATTCCTTATGTTCTCTGCCCAGAAAGGGAGGCACGTGAGGAAGATCAGATCAGCAACAGCTAGGTTCATAAGGTAGATTTCAGCTATCTTCCGGGGGGCCTTGTGCAGGGAATAAGTGAAGAGAACAAATACATTTCCAAGTATTCCAATAACGCAGACGGTGTCGATATACTTGGGTACTATATAGAACACGATTTCCCACCAGTCATTCAAGTCCGGGCAAATAGTTGAGTTGCTCTCGTTTTCACTTTGCTTTGAGGAGGGAACATTCATCAGAGGAGTTTCACTCATTTTTTTTTTTTTTTAATTCTGAAGAGAACAGGAGACCTCTTTGAAAAGAGAAAAAGGGACTGCAAAAAAGAGGCATAAAATTCTACAAGTTGTCTCCTATCAGTGGTGTAACAAATATTTTGCTGCTGGAAATTCTTTATTAGTGCTCACTGGTTATTATAGGCTAGATCAATCCATGCTTCATATGTACAATGGTGAAAAATGTTCCCAGTATTTACAAGGATGGAACTTCCTCTACATCCTCTGAAATTTCCTGTCTTTGCTGCCATTGTTTACAGTGACATAGAGGAAGGAAAGTGCCATTTAATGTACATAGTTCTGTACGTCTCCTTCAGACTGATGACAGAAATAAATATAGCCAAATTCCAGCTCCCTGAGAGTAGCAAGAGTTACGCTGGTGACCGAAAGTTAGCTTTGCACCCTTCCCTGCCCTTTCTCTTACTCTTATTTTCTGTGCTACGTATAACTTCAACAGGATGATGCCTGTTTCCACAGCTACTCACTCTGTGTGCATCACTTGTTTGCTTAACTTTGCATTCTTTTGTTCCCTCTCAGTTCCCCCTATCCCAAACATTAAGGTCAAAATTACTGTTAGATTAGACAGTTTATTGCCCTCAAGTGTCAGCAATTGTAATAATAAACCACCGACTCCTCTGAAATCTTATGCTCAGAATCTTGCCTGGAGGGAAGGCCCCTGCAGTTCAAAACTTTCATTGGAGTTCAGCTGGAGAGAGGCAGCTCCAGCCTCCAAAGCATTCAGGCTTTTATAGCATTGGCAATACCTTTATTTCTCTCTGGTAACTCCGTGTGAGATTGTGCGGGAATAAGAGCATGGGGAAAAATGTTATACCCCCGTGAAAATCCACTGGGTTGCCAGAGCTGTCTCCTGTGATGAATTTATTCTCCTACTGTTGTCATGCAGGACCATAGTGCCTGGATCTTACTTTTTACAGGCATTCAGTATTAGAGTCGTTATGGCAGGCAAGACATTACGGAGCCTGTTGTGACATCTAACATTTCAGGATCCAAATGGAGCATGCCAATCATTAAAAAAAAAAAAGTATTTAAAAAAAATCAATGTTGTGCAGTCAATCATCCTGAATGTTAACTTTCTGCTACAGCTACTTAGCTCTGCTCTTTCAGGTTCTATATTTTTACACCAAGGAGATTTCTAAGGATGGAGTTTCTGAAAAGGGCATTTATGGCCATCGTTTATCTCTTTGACATATATGTACAGTCTCAGTGACGTCTGTGTCTGAGCAGCTTGCAATACTTATGTCTATGATGCCTCTATCAATTAGATAAGTACTAATATTCCACATCATGCAAGTTGGTCCTTAATGCACAAAACATTTTTCATCACTGCAGAATTAAGTGAGCAGCAAAGTTTCATCTGAGTTCATAAACTCATTCAAGCTGGCTGTCTTATCAGGGAACTGGGCTACAATGCGAGTTAACGCAGCCCTGTGGGGTTCCCTCACAACAGTCTGAATATTACCTAGTTCACTGACGGTCTCATGGGAACTAATAACGGGAGGACCTAAAACTGCAGAGCAGACATACAGAGCAAATAAATGGCTGATTAGCATCAAAGAGGCTATTTGTGAGACAGCAGGAATCTAACCTTTTTATAGCAGGTGTGAGAGTAATGGAAGAAAATCCGTAACGTCAAAAATAACATAGAAGAAAGATAACAGTTAAACTTTTCCTTTTATAAACAGAATTATTACTTTTACTAAATATACAGGAAAAGGAAGTGCTTATTTTCCTTGCTTGCCCATTTTCTGATGATTTCTTGCTATCAGTTTATACCAGTCACTTTGCACGCTTCGGATGTGATCTTTGGGCTGGAGCCACAAATTCATTCATGATGGGCTAAACTAAAACCTTCAGAAACGTTTACTTTCCATTGCAACTTAGATTTTAGCCACAGCTAAATCTGACTTCTCGTTCAACTAGAAACTGTACATGAAGTTTCCGTAGAGTTTGTCATCAGGAAAATTTCTTCAGTCTACTAGCCAGTGTCTGAGCACTACCACAAGCCACAAGCCTTTTATAAACTCAGAGCTCCAGATGTCTTCTTGACAGAAAATGCAATTCATTTCAGTTGCTTAATTTCATTTCTTCTTCAAGGTAATTTTCTTCTGTAAATATTTTTAAGTATTTAGTGCTAATGGACAATTAGCCACATTAATTTATGTTTTCAATTTACGTACTTAACACATTCCAGTCATCTTTTATGCAAATAATGACATATGTTTTCCTACCTTGAACTCATTTCTGATTAATTTACTTGTACAGTGAATCTATCACCATTATTACTGTATATACATACATATTGCCCAGTTAGGATCATGTGTTCTGGAAACACTAAATAAATACAACTTGAGCTTTAGGAACAATCTCAAAAGTAAAGATTACTTTGGAAGAGAAAATTCTGCAAACAGCTAAGCATGTTCAGCTATAAAGAAATATTATACAATGAATCATGTTTTTACATATAAAGAGAACTAATCCTGACCTTCAGAGTTAGTTTCATGGTGAAAAAGAAAGGGAAAATCTCACTAGACCGCACAGATCAGAACTAAAAGCACAAAAGATTTTTTTTTTTAATATGAAAAGTATATGAAATGATTTTAATAAAGGTAAAACATTAAAAACAGATAGACATACTTACTCCTTGTCCTTCCTGGCAATTTAGGCCAAGTTTCAAATTCAAAAACAGTAAAGAGCAGTACAGAAGTTACTGAGAGAATTCAAAGATGCATCCTGAGGCACGACTGAGTGACCAAGCGCTGTCCAAGAGTTTTATTGGCCGTGTATGATGTGTGTGATGTTATATTTTGGAAGAAAGCCCCAGGGTTTTTTTTTTTGTTTTTTTTTTTTTTTTTTTTCTACTTCTCGAAATGTCATCTGTAGTAATTTTCAAGGCATGAGAAATATTTTGTTCTCATTGTGAAATCATAGAAGCCATCTGCCATGACTCTTGTCCTCCTGTGGCTACTAAATAAAGCTCTCAAATACAGCACCTTGGCAACTAAAAGTTCCTTCGTATGACTAACCATGTCCGTAACAATATAATTTTAACAGCTCTGAACTGCTCTCTCAGTGCCAGTGCACACAAAGCCAAACTTTGAACTTGGTTTTTTGTTGTGGCGGGAGCTCCTTCCTCCGCCAGCCTGGGGCAGCACCATGCCAAGGAGCTGGGGCTACAGCCGAAGACGGATATGGGAAGGGCTGCTGAAACGTGGACCCGCTAAACCCTGTGTCAGCCTTTCCACCGTTTTTGAAAAGCAATGTCTTTTGCACCCCACTGTAGCTGTGCAGGGCATGAGTCTCTGCGAACATTACTTCTCAGCAGTGCACAGTGACCGCTGTACGTTCTCAGGCTTGCACCCAGAAATAATCTTTTTATCTGATTACCTGCTGGGACCTTGTAGCCTGAGACTGGTTGTTTATAAATTATTTTTATCTTTTTCATTCTGATTGTCCCCTGATTAGAGCAATATTTTTAAAAGATTCATATCTGATGCATTTCAGATTTTAAATACAAATCTCTCTTAAGTATATCTGTGCAAACAATAGGGGTTTTCGACTTCTTTTTAAAAAACAGTGAAAAATTATCGAGGGACTGGAATGCTATTTACTTATATGAAAACATTTTTCCCATTGGCTACCTACCCAAAAAATGCACCATCTCTCTGAATTCTTATCCGACTGCGTCCATTCTTGTTTGCTAAGTGAGTTAAAATGAAAAGCCATGCAAGGCTGCACAGTGATATCTTATTATGGCCTTCCCTATGATCACGATAAATACTTTTATTCCAACTTGTTATTCATTAAAAAGATACTAAGTTAGAGTTATGCAAACACTAGTAAAATTGACAAATTTGAAAAATATTTCCGGTTAATACCATCACACTAGAGAAAACCTTAATGAACTCAACATTTAATTCGAAGATTTAAAATGTATAAATACTTCTTTTGTTTAAACAGGATCCTATTTCAACATTCACTTATTTTATTAAGTAAACAAGACAGTACAAAAAATACATCTCAGATGAAGCTATATGCTTCACTTCTGTCAAAATTATTTTTTTTTAATATCGTGATCAAAACTTTTGTTTTGGTGAAGACCTGAAATGCAACATTTTTAAAATTACATGTTATCTAAGGAATCCTAATAACCTCCAGGAGATCAGTCTCTAAACAACACATCCCACTGTCCTGGTCCTGGCAGAACCAGGACACCCACGCTGACTCATTAAGGTAAGTAAGTGCAATACAACTGGAGATCTTCGTCACAGACTTTCCAAAAACTTCTTTGCTTACGCTAGTGCATTTCTGTGTTTAAGTTATTTTTTCCATAAAGAAGAACGTTTGAGCAATAAGAAGAAGTCTGGAATTCATCCATGCTTGGACATGAATCTCTAGGAGCCGCCAACATCTACATTTACTCGCAGACTCTGAATAGAAAACTGCAGCTGTGTCTAAAATTTATATGATAAATAACATAGTCTTACAAAACTCAACACTTCAAAATGGGATCAAAATATTGGTTTGCAAATACAACTCCTCTTTGTAAATCTAGTTTCTTATTTTCTATTGTTTTTCACTGCCATCTTTAGAACATTTTTAGTAATAGAGGGAGATCAAAATTGAGAGTTTATACATTTGGTGGTAACAGTGAAATGAATAGGCACTGCTGTAGGTCCAGCTCTTAAACAACTTATTCTAAGTCCACATAAGAAGCTGTATCTTGATATAAAAAGGGGATTTAATTTATTATTTCTTTGCAACTTGGCTCTTCATTTCAACCTGTAGAAAGCAGGTAATGATTTGGTAACATTTTACAGTTTGCACAGATGTAATGGACCACAACTTAAAGCAATGTGAAGGATTTAGTTTAAAAACATTTATATAAGAGTCGACAGTTAAAACGTTTTTGCTATGTATACATATTTAAAACATATCTGTCTCGTAGTGCCTTCAACTCGGGATACTCGCAGCACATTAGTTTATGTTTTAAGCTTATGTGATCTTCAGCCACTCTGTCTATGTTGACTTTCCTGCAAAAAGTACACACTCTCTAGAGCTGCATAGGAATTGACAAATGCTAACTGGACCTCTCTGATCAGAAAGATTAAACAAATATGTTGATGAAGGCAGAGGTAAGACTGTTTGCTCAATTATTACACACATTACGTGGCAGACAAATGGCAGAAATCCAAAAGGTTTCCAGCTTTCTGACTCGGCCATTAAAAATCCTCCTCTTAACATAGCTGGAGCCTTTAATGATCTGAACAAATTATCTTTTCGGAACAGTATGATTTAAAGTTTGATTTTCTTTATTGAAATGGTTTGCAAATCAACATAGTTATGGGCTATAACTGTTCATCTGCTTTGGAACAGGAGAAAAGTTTTCTGATGCGACCCTGTGATGTAAAATTCTTTGTTCAGCTTGGCTGGATTTCTTTACATATACTATAGACAGTTGTTGCTAAGCAGAGCTTAAACTCGGTGCAGTGATTTACACTTCCTAATAAGTGATCCTGGTTGCATCACAGTGCAGTAATAATAAAGCTCTGCTAACTACGGTTAACAGAGGCTGAAACAGCAAAGTGTGGAAGGAGTCAGTACAGGCTGGAAACCCACAGTGTACTGATGGAAGAACAGAGTGAAAGGATGGTTCAAAGGCTAAAGTACTGCTTGGGGACTGGGGACACCTGAACCGAGATCCTGTCTTCTCCACAGAAACCCTGCCTAAAAAAGAGCAACCTTGTTCTGTCCACAGCAAGCTAACAGCATTTGTGCTAAGAGCATTTGTTAATTTTGCATTTCAAGTGAAGCCAATAATCAACTTGAAAAACCAGACAGTGAAAAGATGAGAATTATTGCTGCCTGTACCTACTGCAGGAATATCAACTGGCTGTTGATACCCTTGCTGTCCCTCTGGCAATGGCCCCCAGCCACCTCCAGCGGACTGTTTCATTGCCTTGTTTCCGTGAGAGCGGGACAGACCTGGGCATCTGAGTGTGACTCTAAACTGCCAGCAGAAAAGATGTAGGTTGGGACATTGCACTTTATTTCTTGGGGGTTTTTGTTACCTGCATAAACGGCACACACCAATACTGCACAACATGTGATCGTGCTGGAAAGTGGCAGGAATGTGAATTAAACAGTCTGTGAACCACCACTGTGCGTTCTGCGGTCTGCAGAGGCTGGTGCATGGGTTTCCATTGCTGCCGGTGTCTGTGTGCTTTGAGAAGAGTAAAGGCTTTAGTCAGAGGTGCAAACTGCACCTATAGGCTCTTGTGCACCCCAGGTCCTCACGAAGAAAAGTAATGTCTGCTATTTCATGGGACCTTGAGCTATGAGCAGGCAGAGGAGCGCTGCTGGAAAGATTTCAGTATCCTTAGCTGCCTTAATTCAGACTTTAACTTCCCAAGGGACTGGGGGTGGTCAGCACCACTCACAAATGGACGCTGAAAAGAAAGCTGACCCAAAGCTTTGAAAGTAGCCAAAATTCTGTGCTTTCATCTCACTTTGCTACAATGGGAAGTGAAAGAAAGTACCTGCAGCAGTTGCACTTGTCAGAAGTCATTCCTGCGTAACAGCATACGAGCTAGAGAAGAAAATGCCAGCAAATCTCATTTCTTAAAGTAGTTTATTTTCTCTTGTACACGCTTACTGCATAGCAAAATAGTGTCTATATATTTACATGATTTAAATTAATGTCATATTAATATAATAACATTTTAATATTTTATTTCTCAGTACCAAATACTCAAAAATCTCTTCCATTGCCTCAATAACCTCTGTATGGAGTTCCTTTTATTCAACGGCTGCATGAACAGCATGCTTGTGAACGAGACAGTATTGATAACACTGGAAATAACAGAAAGCCTTGCAGTGTTTCATCATAGGTATCTTGGACAATTTAAAGAATGAGCAATAGAAGTATTTATGACATAGGATTATACTAGACTATTAAAGAAAATCTATGGAAACTATCTATAAATCATCTACAGTGATCTAAATCCTATCATTTTAATAGAACATCTGCACACTTCTAGAGTATTTTTGGGTTTAATTATTTGAAGGTTTAATACAAATTTCCCATTTTAAAGGGCACCTTATTGCTCCATTCAAGCTCTGATGAATAAAGACCACGCAGTAGCAGTCTGAGTTTACTTATGTCACCAAACTCCATTTCCCTTGGTGGTTTTAAGGCTGTAACCTTAAGTGCTTTTAAAAGGGCAAAGGCTCTGTTAGTTTCAGAAGATTTTATATCATTTCCAACACAGTTTTTGATCAAGAGTTCTAGAGGTAAAAGTGCATACTGACAATTCAATACACTATGAGTTTATCTTCTGTGTAAACTCAACTTAGATCATAAATCCAGTCCAATTGGGGAAAAGCTATCTTGTATTAAAATCACTCAGATTAACTCTACAAATAAAATGTAGGTGTTATTAGAGTCTAAAACCGCCATTCTTGAATACTCTGAGCTTTCGAGACTCCTATTAGCTTCAGTTAGATTTCTAAGGCAGTTAGGGGATGCTCTCCTTCATATTCTCGGTTTTTTCTACTTGTAAGATCATACCAGTTGTGCTGAACTTTCATGTTTCCATTAAATAACATTACAAATATTTATTATGCTTTGTGAATATTAAAAACTAAGTCTCTGAGCTGAAGTGTAGGTAGGAATGTAAATAACATTCGCTCACTCAAAAGGAGGAAGTGAATGCTTTTACCCCAATACAGAAGAGGTAAAAAACCTCCTGCTACAAAGAAAACTCAGCTAACTTCACACAGATGGCTGCAGCCTTCCTTCTGCTCATGCTATACCCTTTTTGAGCTACTTTCCTCAAATACAAGCTGATGTAAACCTGTAACTAGCAGAGGCAGAGCAGTTGCAAGAAGGCACAGCTTGTCAATCAAATAATCAAAATAGTTTTGCATGACTGAACATAAAGTAAAAGCCCAGGAGATAGCCACACCAAAAAATCCATTTGAATAATAGTCCTACAGGATTTATTTACTAGAACTTATTCAAATACAAGCTCCTCCTACCAAAAATCTAGTCTAACAAACTGTATGGGTACCATAAGTAGTTGCACAATCTTGACAATAGCTTCTATGCTGGAGCTCTATTCAGAGATCTGTATGTACATGTATGTACACCTTAGAAATGCAAACATTTCAAATGATGCATGCATCAAATATTATTCAGCCATGAAAATGTAACTACGCTACAAAGTAGGATTCAATAATGAAAAATGCCCAATAACATTAGAAGCAGGTCTCTCTATGGAGTTTCCATTAACATCAAATCGTTGGTTTCCCACAGATGATGAATGCTACCACACATTTATTCTGTGGACCAGTAGCAGATGGATATTAGTGGAGACTGATATGTTAAAAGGCTTTTTTCTTGTAATGAACAAATTGTGCTATCCTATCGTGGCAGTGGAAAAACAGATTTTTTCCTTGGGTATTCACTTGAAATAGAAGTTCTTAAAGTGTCCAGGGAGTTTTCCATCTGCACAGACTGTGATTTTCTGCACCTCTTTGGGAACAAGTCCTTGTAGAATTCCACAGCCTTCTTCTGGAAGTGCTTCCCAACAATTACATACAGGACTGGGTTCAGGCAGCTATTGCTAAAGGCACAGTACGTAGCTAGCTGGGTCAGTACGTCATTGATTTCTTCCAGGCATTTGAAAGTGGGTGTGAAGTAACGGATTGTGTCAATGAACGTGCTGATCTGGAATGGAAGCCAGCAAATGATGAACAGCAAGAGCACAGCAAGGACCAGCATGGTGGCTCTCCTTTCTGTCTGGACTAACTTCAGGTTTTGTAGCTCACTACTTCGTAAGGCTTTGATGATTTGCACAGTGCAATAGGTAATTACACAGACTGGGATCACAAAGCCCATGATATTCAGCAAGCAGTTGTTTGCAGGCTCCCAGTAGCTGGCTGGATAAACAAGACTGCAGGCTGTGATGTTGTATTGTTTGTAGTAACGTAAATTTCGGAACACCATTGTAGGCGAACATATGAGCAACGCACACATCCAGACTACAAAGCTATTCCATTTGGCACAGACAGTTCGTCGCATCCGTCCAAGAGACATGGTTTTCACCAGAGCCAGATAGCGGTCGATGCTCACGAGTGTCAGGAAGTAAATGCTAGAATAAAAGTTCATGTTACTCATTACGTTGACAGCTTTACAGAGGAACAAGCCAAAAGGCCATTGAAACTCATTAGAAATATTAATGGCCCAGAAAGGCAGAGCACACACTAACATTAGGTCAGCAAGAGCCATGTTTGCTAGGTAAATTTCGGCCACTGTGCAGCGACTCTTGTGGAAACACAGGACGATGAGGACAAAGGAATTTTCTATTGCTCCCAGAGTAAATATAAACCAGAGGAATACAGGCTGAAAATCCTGTAGCCAGTTCCATATATCTGAATTAATACATTCATATCGATGCAGCTGATGCACTCCTGAATTATTGTGGAAATTTGCCGGAGTGACTGTGAGCTCCTGGTTAGCCATGATGTTGTAAAATTGTGTAACATTTTCAGTTGTGATAGAAACCATTTCTGTGCAGAAAAAAAGAAAAAGATGATATGAGATTGCTGCATCTAACACATTGCTGCAAAAGACACAAGAAGAAAAGCTGGCTCTGCTTTTCCCACTGTTCTAAACCGTGTAGTTTTGCCCAGGCTTACAATTCTCTGGTTTGCTTTCTCGCAGACATCCTGCATGCTTGCAGAGACTTTCACAGACTAAACCGCTATGGGTTGTGTGGACCAATTTTAAGCGGGTGAAACATCGAGGATAAAGCAACAGCAGACATTGTAACCGACAGGTAAACTGAAGAGAACCTTTACCAGCCTTTAGTCGCTAGAACAAAGCTGCAGCAAGTCTTTTTTAATTCTTTGAGGAGGTTGATCATTACTTTCTCTCCTTATCTTTTTGTATCGATAGCCATAGTCTCCTAAAGGACGGATGCACCTCACGAGTCTCGTGTTGCTCATTGTTAATCTGCTAGTCCTGTGGCATGTCCCTCAATATTTCACACCCTTTCCTGTAAAGCAAGAATTGGGTGGAATTCAGTGGTCCTTCCTCCCCACACAGCACCGTATTTTTTCCCAAATGTTATGACTTTCACAGCAAACCTTTAGTTTGCAGCTCTAGTTTGCACTGAGAAAGCTGCAGGAGCAAGGATTGGTGTTTGCAAGCAGTGAGACTTTCACGACATCTCGTGGGAATCTCCTGTGTATTTCTGTCCCTGTGTTACAATCTTTTTCTGCAAGAAAGTCACAGAAGAGACAAATGGCTGAACCTTTGTAAGGGAATGCAGTTTTAATAGGTCCACAGTGAGCGAGTTGGCAGTTTGGCAAAGATGGTGGCCACGCAACGACCTGCCTGCAGTCAGGCTGCAGTGAGCTAATTTGGGTGCGAGAGCAGTCTGAAAACCAGGTGCTGTACTGTAAATATTGTACGGGTCAGAACAGCTTGGGGTCTTACAGGGAGCTATTTACGGAGATAAATGTCAGATTTGTGCTTAAATGTTGCTAAGACCAAACAGAACTTGAGTGTCCAGCACCCACTTAGTAATGTTCAAATGTTAACTGTGGTTTTTATTGTTGTGCTCTGAGATAATTAATGCTGAGGTATTATTCAAACACAAGATCTGGTTTCCCAGATCTGTATATATAATTCTCTGGACTGGGTGATAGAAATACTGTTTGTCTTTTTCCAGGTTTTTAAAATACCACTGTTTATATGATGGTTGGATTGAAAGCTTTTCAGATGTATTTTTAATTAAGACATTTGTCTGATTCAGCTGGTAACTTGGCAGTAAAAAGGGGACACATTTGTAATTCCTGAAAGGACTGGGTTCTTATTTGTACTCTGGTTACTGGATTCATTGGTTGATAAGTGTCAGTGCTCGATATGCATATAGACTTTTGGCTGTTGGATGCAGAATTACTGAAAAATGATGGTCGTATTTTGTGTACCTAGATTTAACTAAGCACTATACTGCTCGAGAACCAAAAAGCAAAAGCAAAGATGAAGACCACATTTTACTAAGTACAGTAAAGGCGGTATCAAAGGATACTCTCTCTGTACTGTAAAATTTGTAACAGAGGTCTCAGGCAGGACAGGTCAACCGGATAAAACAGGCAAGTGGGACTGAGAACCTCAAAAGACAAGGAAACTTAAAAATGGACTAATGGACAGAAAACAAAATGTCAGCAATGCACTTTTCCAATCCTTCATAAGTTAACAAAAGGATAATATTTGCATAAACTGGCTAACAACGTAAATATTCTCATTCTCCAAGTTCATCCTCTCAACTTTTCAAGCCCAAATCTAACTGCAGGAATATATCTCAATCCTCTATCCTGCCTCTTCATTAACGTTGTCATTGTTAGAACCACCTCAGTCTTGAGACACCTGTATCCTTTTGATTCCTGCATGTTTTCAACCAGCATCTGGGGGATGGGTTGGTGGATCCTCTTTATTACACTGCATTACATGTTGTAGACACCCATCCAGTGATCTATGCTTTTGGTGACACTGGTTATCTGGAGCTTTTAGGTCTAGTAGATACAGATTTAGTTGTTCTATACTGAATGTAAATACCATCTGCAGTGAATGCTATGCAACACTGCCAGTATTGTGATTTATGTCCTCTTTTCATCTTCCAGGTGCAAGCAACTACTGTAGGCTGTAAATGCTTTGGTTAGAAATCTTACTTCTGTTCGAGCCCTTCGAGGTATAGCAGAGCACCTGCACCTGTAGTGCATTTTTCTGCCACTATTTGTTCAAATTTCAGCACAATGGATTATAAAACAGTACCAGAAACTCCACTGAAACCTAAATATGCCTGATCTATTGCTTCTGCTTTATGTATTAGGCCAGATTGGATTAGTCTGACACAACTTCATTCTTGATAAGTTTATACTGGCAGTTCCTTATCACTTTGTTATTCTTTATTATCCTCCATATGTGGATATACTGATTATTTAATATTTTGCTGTCATGTTTTCCAGGTATTTAAATGAGATTGACAAGTTTGTAAATCCCTGGGTCCTGCTGTCTGTGCCTTTTAAAGATAGGTATTGTGTTTTGCCTTCTCTGGGCTTCTGAAATGTCCTCATTCTCCTTGGTTTCACAGACATAAAAAATGATAAATTTCCTCTCCTAATTCCTGAACCACACCACGATGGGTTATATATGATCCTGCCACTTTGCATACCTCCATATATTCTTTAATCTGTTCTTTCCTAATTCACATAAATCTGATTTGTCAAATCAATCATCTTAAATATCAGATTACAATCTTCATTTCAGAGAAAACTAACGCAGAGTCGCCATTGAACTTTTCATCATTCTCCAAGTTACTGGTTCCCTCTTCCTTTTGGTAATAGGCCTAGATTTTCCCCCACTATCCTCTTACATTTGATATATTTATAGAAACATTTTATATTACCTTCTATATCCCCTATTAACTGCACCTCACTTTTATCCTGATGTTTTCGGTATCCTTGATGTTCTGAGTTCTTAAGTAATACCTCAGATAGCCATACTGTTATGTAATTAATCTCCCTATAGCAAAGCCTGACATCAAGGTGCTGGTATTCGTAAACATTTAAATATCTCAAAGCCCAACTTTTGTGGCTGGGAGAGATGCCACTAACAAATTGCAAACAGCAGTTTCAAGTCTCCCTTTCTGTGTATGCTGGCACTTTACACTGTGAAAACACATAGGCAGTAGAAATACTAATGGATGATCAACAAAAGGTCATCTGAGAACAGAGTTCTGTTGGGCGATGCAATTAGCAGAAGCTGTTTCTTCTGCCAGTAGCGGGCTGTGAACCAGCAGAAAAAATTGTAAGTGCATTATCTTACTCTTTGAGGTTGGATGTATGCATATATTTAATAAGATGTTCATTAGTAATTCAGAGAGTGGTCATAAAGGGTATGTTGGCAATTTCTAGCCTTTCCCTCATTACATGACTAGTAGAAATACAATAAATAGGAATTAATTTACAGCAAATAGCAGCTAAAAACTGCCTACTGATTTATGATACTTTTCCTACAATCAATCTCTTTTAGATTTTTTTTTTTTTTAGACGGGAAAGCCCTGGAATACTTTAAAATAAATTACTTACATCACATTACTGTGGCCTAGGAACAGTATGCAGGGGTTTGTTAAGACATGACCAAGTTGATGATGTGGGGCTTCTCATGACCTGCCTCCTTGGTCCTTAGGGCAAGCCCTCCCATAAAGCATTGGTAGAAATACGGGAGACAACAAGGTGATATGTGCTAATGATCAATTTACAAACCCTGTTTAAATGATGTGCTCGGTGCTATTCTCTATAGCACAGGAAACTCATTTCAAGTATGTGTTTGCTGAATACATTATGATTTACAGTCACAATTTAGAAAAGGGAGTGATGTCTATTTGCTGTTAGCTTATCACAATTCAGTGAAAATAAATGACCCCTTCACACACTCTCTACAAACGCTTTCTGTGTAATGCAAGACAGGCCTAATGTCTCAGCTGGGACCCTCCAAAAGATTTTATCTGACAGTTTTGATTTAAACATTGCCCAGCTGAAGCAATCATTACTGATCATGAGGGACTCCTGTGAGAGCTGAATTTGTCCCTGCTGGAGTTCACCGCCTATGATTAGTTACCTCCTCCGTGACAGTCACTAAAAACATTGTCGGTCATTATCTCTTATTCTAGAATATTTTTTGCTAATAGCATTCGGCACAAATGGCAAGGTTTTGATAGTGGGGGGCTGTAGAGGGCCCTGTGTTGGTGGCAGCCAGACCTGTGCATCTTGTATACACTGCCCTGACCAAGAGAGGAGGGCCTTGGGGTTGGCTGATGCAGGGATATGTTGAGAAATGGCCGAATTCTGCCAATGCTGCAAGTGAAGAACCGTTGCAGAGGGACTGGGAAGAAGAAGTTAATCAACTGTAGTTGCTGGGCTGTTGTATTGTGTTTACAGGCAAGGGGAGAAGGACCCCGAAAAGGTGCTGGTCACCAGTGCCATGGCCTGACAGCTCTGAGGGCTGGGCACAGCCACTAATGCTCCTTGGAATTTCCTGGTAACCTGGGGGGATGTCCTGCTGACCAAGGACTGACCTGTATGTACTGTACTGGGGAGAGCATGCCAGAAGACTGGCATGAGACTACCAGCAGGCCAAGGGTAAGACCCAGAGTCCAGGAGCATGGTCAACATTGGAATGTCGTACAACCCAGCTGTATGTGCTGGGACCTATGGATGTTCTTGAAAGAAAAGAAGCAGGATATGATGAAGTGGGACAAAAAGCCCTTTAAGGATCAAGAGCTGTGAGCTAAGGAATGCAACTGCAGGGAAAAAAAGGTCAGAGCTCAGTTAATGCTGCTACTGGATGTGAGCAAGCTCCAGGCCAGCTAAGCTATTTGGTGCACTGCTTTACTCCCCAAATGGGGAAATGCCCATGCTGCATCAGGAGGACATTTTTCACACCATGTTTTGGATCTGGATGAAGCCATACAGCTACTGCACTCATGAATGTATTAGTACCTCCACTAATGGTTTTAATCTTTGCTTGTACTATGCTAAACATTTGCTTGCGTGCTAAGATATAGTGCATAACTTAAACTGTTATGGTGTCTTGGTTTTGTGTTTGGAAAGGAAAAGGCCTGAGATGTGTAATAAATATTCAGATTACTGCAATGTTAATGCAAATAAACTACTCTATGAGAACAAGGGAGGGACTTTGTAATGCATATATTAAAGCTGTTGTGACTTTGCCAGTTACATGTTTTGCAGAAACAAGGTGTGAAATTTGTAATTAGTGTGTACTGAGATTGTCATAATAACCTTGCTAATTTAAACCTCAGGAACAAGAGGTGGAGTATTTAATGGATAAATGTTCAGGCTGTTATGATATTAAACCCTATAATGTGGTTTGCTGGAGCAAATGGTGGATTATTAAAAAGTGTAGGCATACAGTCATAATGTTAACCTGTATAGTCTAATCTGCAGGGACAAAGGACAGAGCAGGCCCAAGGCCCCACTAATCTTCTACTCCAAGTGATAGATTTCTATGATATATGATCATTCACGATGAAGGTTGCCTAGAGAGCAGCCTAGTTTTCCATTTATTGCAGGGATTTCTTAACAAGGGACTAGCCTTGTGAAAGGTAGATATGACACCCAGTCTGTAGCATCCTTAACAGTATTTTATAATTGCCTGGTTTGTTTTAAGTGCCACCAGTGGCCAAAAGTGTTTTCAGATACATACATCTGGCTTGCCATACAGCTTCATATACAGGTGGGTGTCGATGGCACAGAGGAGTGGAAAAGCTGGGAGGGGCACTGGCTCACTTCTGACATGGTGTGGTTTTAGCATGGTCAGCTACAGAAAGAAATAGAAAAACACCCAAGACCTGGCACAGCCTCTCGTCTAAATCTCTGTTCCTGTGCAGAGCCAAGCCTGCTTTGATGCTGTGTATTTTTGAGTGGATTTGACCTCCTGAACATTTCTGAGCCGAGTTTGGGCAGCCAAGTGTCCCCTGGTAGTGCCTGTTACTCTGGCAGCCTTGCTTCTTCATGCTGCTGTAAAAGCTACAGTAAATGCAACAGAGGAGCTGTCAGAGCTGTTAAGAAGAAAAAAGGTATCTTCCTGACAGATGTGCTGTGACTGAAATGAGAAACAACAGGAGTTTAAAAGCTGCCGTAGGTAAGGGCGGTCCTCCGCAGTGCAGTGCACGCAAGGAAGTCCGTGTCCTGCTGACTCTATGTTATGGCTTCTGCTTTCTCACGAGCTTGGAGTGTAAACCTGATTGACTCAAGAAGTTGTTAAGAGGCCGCAGAACTTCCCCTAAACTGCCTCATTTGTTACCATCTGACAGGTATTTGCTGGCCGAGGAGAAGTAGGTTTCATTTTAACAGCTTTGGAGGATTTGGTTCCAGGATGATGTCTGTTTGTGAGGAAAAGGAGGTTTTTCTATTTAGTAAGAGATTATAACAAAACAATCTCAATGCATATTTTATCTTTTAGCTCCACACCTACAGGTCTAGCAGTCCTGAAGCACACATGATGGGATAGCATAAGCAGAAGCATTGCTCAGCAAGAATCCAAAGGTGTGCTGGAAGATTGAGATCATCTTATGTGATGGACTCTTATTTTCAGAATCCAGCATCAACAAAAATGCAGACAAGACTTCCTCCTTATAAATTCTATACCTTCTCTGTAAGGCTTATTTTCAAAGCTTCTATTTCAACCTGCTCTTCTTTCAACCTTTACTACTGCAAAAAAGCATTTTTGTCATCTATCCCCAGACAAATGAGTCTCTTGTTTTCATCTAATCCAAGCCCAGAGGGACTGCTTGTACCCCTCTCTTTGGCATTAGAAGGGGTTTGATTTGTATCTTTAACTAAATATCAAAAGGTAACGTTACGTGGCTCTCATGGCATCTCTCAAACATGCTCTGAAAGTTACTCAGAATGTTTTCTTTTAATTCTGTTTTACTGAGGAGGCATTTGTTATTTTGGAGAGATAGATGGAGTGTCAGAAACATTTCTAAATGTTCTGCTTTTACTGACCCCATGATGTTAATTTTTAATTTCCAGTCTTTCTATAATGAATCTCTAATGGGCTTTAGCACATTTGAGGTTGTAGATCAGTGGACACTTTTGTGGCAATATTAGCTTAAATATTTCCTGTTTTTTCACTCACCCTTCACTGTCCCTTTCCACCCTGCGGCTGCCCTCGCAGTTCATGAGGCTTCATTTTGAACCAGATGGAGGAACTTGATTGGGACAAAAATAACCTTGCCAAAGAAAAAGTTATTTTTAACGCAAATCAACTCCCTCATTTATCAGAAAATTAAGCCAATAAAGAAAAGATACAGAGGAGGTACCTCTCAAAAGTGGAATTTTTAGACACCCTTTGGCATGTAAACTTGAAGCACTCCATTGAAGGACAGCCATTGCTCTTCATTTATCTTTTAGGGCATTTACATCTATTATGTTAGAAAAATGGAAAAAAAATTGTTCTGTTAAAGTACTTATTTCAATAACAATGGGCTTAAGGTGAAAAGAAGCTATTAATTTTTCCCCCTGGGTGGGAGGTGAAACCACTCAATTCCAGTACTGTCTATTGCAATCAACTGAAGAAAGATGTGGAAAGAGCACAAGCCCAATCAAGTGCAATGAAGCACTTCGCATAACATATTTTTTTCCAAGTGGAAATCTTGAAAGTGCTCACTTTAGACTTTCCAGTGCTATACTTTTCGTAAAGAAATCCCATACTTTTTATGCCCAAATACCTTGGGATTTTATCTTTCAATGCTGTTTATATATCCCATTCAATAACTGCGATGATTTTGACAAAAGGTGTTATCTGTGTGTAAAATAATTATAACTGAGATGGAGAAGGACAGAACAGCTGAACTTCTGAGAGCTGGCAGGAGAAGGAAAATACAAACTGGTTCAGAGAGAGGTACTGAACACAGGGTATTTCTATATGGAAAAGGGCCAATCTCTCTGTTTTGAATTAGTCCAGATTTAGTGATGGTGTTTGAGTCATAGTCCATGTTTGACCCCTGACTTGATGCCGTCAGAATTTTCAAAACTTTTCTACGAACAATGCACTCCAAAATGATGCAACTGTTACCAAAGCTTGATGTTGCTGCCGTTCTGAAAGAGCAGTTTTAGTACAATAATTCTGTTTAATCTGAATCAAGAAATAATTATTTTTAACATTAGATGCTGTTCCACAATCAAAACAACAGGACTTTGAAGTTTCTCTAGCCACTAAATCATTCCATTTCAACCTTGTCAGCCTCAGAAGTTTTAAAGACCCAGCTGGATAAAGCCTGGAGTGGCACGGTCTGATTTCACAGCTGACCCAGCTTTGAACAAGAGGTTGGACTAGAGACCTTCCAAGGTCCCTTCAAACCTGGATTATCTTAAATTCCTTAATTTGTGCTTCTTGTGCTAATAACTGAAACTACCAGATGCATTAAGGCCAACAAACTAAAGCTGAATTTCAGCAGAGAGTGCCCCAGCTCGCTAGACTTCCTAGCTCACCAAGGTGTCCTTGCTCACCGAGTTTCCTTAGGAAGCTACGGACATTTTGCTGGAAGTGCTGTGGGAACAGGCTTTTGCTACAGTAATTTATTATTTTTTTTCAATATCGGGACACAAAATTGGCACTTCCAAATCACAGAAGTAACTGGAGAAATGGTGTTTTGTATTATCTGGGGTTTTCAGCAAGAAATTCTGTGATTTTGAGGGAGAGAAGCAGCCAGGTGTTTGGGAGGCAATTCAGGTGCTTGAATATGGGTGTTTTGGAAAGTACGGGCTGTCTATGATGCCTGCATGGGGCTGGTATATGATACAGGACCTCTGAGAGGTCTTCTGGAGACAAGCAAGATACCCTGGAGTTTCTGAACTGCCCAGACACTGCAGGGGCAACTTTGCCCCTTGGTGTTAGCACTAAGATTGCGTGGTGAGGGGCATAACTCCACTGTGAAACTGGCAAATCTTTGGGCTTAGTAGAGCATTATAGAGACTACAAAATAGAGCATTATAGCTGTAAAATGAAACATGGAATTATAGCAAAGGAAGATAAGGAAAAGATTCTCCTGGGAAGTAGTCTGTTAAAACAGCCCAGGTTTTAGGAACTCAAAAAGAGAAGCTGCTGATTTCTTCCAGAAGAAGTAGTTAAAATACAAGTTTCTGATTTTTAAGTATTTGAAAAATAGAAGAAAGGAGGCTTGGGTCCATATTTGAAATGAATAAGAATTTGATGTAGTGCTAAATATATTGGACCTTGGCTGAGTGCTGTTTTTCAGGAAAATTTCTGCTTCTTGTCTTTTGGGAGAACAGAAATGCTGTGTAAAGCTGTGCGCTACCTTGGCAACAGCTAAAGCAGATGAGCTAGAGGATTTTGTTTTTACTGTTCTGTGTTTCTTCTGACAAAAGGATTTATCTATGGTAAGATAACAGGGAGGAAAATCAACCCGGCCTCTCTATACTAATTTTTGCTGCCTTTCTGACCTTTTAAAAATCTGCGTGTTCATAACACCTTCCTAATTCCTGAGAACTCTGGTTTCCTCAAAGTTGACTTAAAACTCATCCATATTTTAGCCTTTCCTAACTATCTCAAAGGCAATATAAGCTAGAAATGTTCAGCAAGAAACAACTTTTTAAATTCACCACTTGTAGAAAAAAGTCCTCTTCT
Organism: Grus americana; assembly: GCF_028858705.1. Lineage (NCBI taxonomy): Eukaryota > Metazoa > Chordata > Aves > Gruiformes > Gruidae > Grus > Grus americana. Next base: position 55,075,430 of record NC_072856.1, on the reverse strand, counting down.
TTCTCTGAAGTATGGAGGAGGGAAAAACATACGTTTAGCCCTAAATGTAATGCCATACAGCTCTGATCCTCTATCACTCCTATTGTAATAATTATAAATGCCATGTATTATTGTATTGTTCATTAGCAGTAATTTTACTGAGAGCAATTTACAGAAGTGAGTGGATTCAGTCTCTCAGAAATCTATTTTCCTGTGAAAATGTATCAAATGAGCTGTTACGAGGCTACATGACTTACTCCTAGTCAGTGGTGAGCACAAGGGCTAGATGGTGAGCTTGGGCACACTTATGGGGCACTTCTTAAATCAAAGTGCCGTAAAGATTTAGGTGCAGTTTTGTTGCATGTGTTAGCTCACTTAGCTGTTCTTTGGAGCTGTGTAATTCCTCTTGTATGGAAAACTTTCACAGAACCTGGATTTCAGAAAGTATCCCAGAACAGCACTGCCGTTGGTGATACACTGGGTTAGAACATTCCTCTTGCAGAGAAAGGCTTCATCAAAGCTTTGTTACATTAAAAAGGAAAGGGTATAAGCGAATAAATAGTAGAGAATGCCAAATCCCTTGAATACTGCTCTAGGGTCGTTTTGAGGCGTATCATAGAAAGGTGCAGTTTGGACAAAGGAATGAAATACAAGGGTAAATCCCTCAGCTGTTTGTTTTTCACAATAAACCTTCTGCTAATATTTGAAAGTGTTTGGCAATAAAAAGTAAATGAGGTCTGTAACTGTGGAGCCATCAAGAATTGAAAATTTGATACATACAAGACCCGTACATAGTGATGTGCTCATGGCAACAATTCCTTAAGTTAAATTTAGACCTGAATAAGTTGTTTAACATTTTATTTTCCTGGAGATTTCTATTATGTTAATGCTGTGCAGCTTTTTCCTTCCCTTTGGTACATGATGGGTTAGTAAACACAGTAGACCTTCCTGTACTTGTTCAGCAACTTTTACCACTAGTACACAGCAAAGAAAGAAGATTAATTCAAAAACTGTCAAACTACTCTGAAAACAGAGATGGTCACTGCATTTCTCCCCCTCCCAGCACACACTTCAATTTCTGGTTGTCATGGTCCAAGACTCAGCCCATACTTAGGGTTCAGGTTTGGACTATGAGACTCACAGATCATGTCTGGTCTTTCAGAGATAGGACGAGCCCTGTCATGCCTATACATGTGTTTATCACACTTCTGACACTGTCTTATCAGTGCTCTGGGTTTTCACATGTATATGATATTGGGTCAGCCTAGTTTTGCACACTGGTATCTTGGGCTTTGTTGACAGCATTTGCTTTCAGAAAGCTCTCAGCGTATCCTTGAGCTTAGGGTCCATCTGCTGCCATGTCTGACTTCTGTTCTTTTGGGTTTTGTTTACTTGATGTTTGGTCCAAAACGATGTTTTATATTTAATTCTCAGTAAAGTAAGGGATTGTCCTGGTTTCAGCTGGGATAGAGTTAATTTTCTTACTAGCAGCTGGTACAGTGCTGTGTTTTGGATTTAAGGCCAGAATAATGTTGGTAACACACTAATATTTTTAGTTGTTGCTAAACAGTCAAGGACTTTTCAGCTTCTCATACTGGCCTGCCAATAAGAGGGCTGGGGGTGCCCGAGAAGCTTGGAGGGGACACAGCAGGACAGCTGGGATATTCCATACCATATGATGTCATGCTCAGTATATAACTGGGGGAGTTGGCCAGGAGGCTCAGCAATAAGGTGAGCATCAGTTCTGGGTGGTGAGCAATTGCGCTGTGCATCACTTGTTTTGTATATTCTTATCCTTATCATCATCATCATCATTACCATCATCTTCCTTTTCTGTCCTATTAAACTGTCTTTATCACAACTCATGAGTTTTACCTTTTTCTTTTCAATTCTCTCGCCCATCCGAGCTGGGAAGGGGGGCAGTGAGCGAACGGCTGCATGGTTGTTTTAGCTGCCTGACGTGTTAAACCACATCAAGGGTAGAGGGTCAAACTTTGCAAGTGGCATCAAGCTTTTCCCTTCCTTTTCTCAAGTTCTTTGGTGCCTTTGAGGGCAAGCACTAGCTTACAGCAATAACATAAGCAGGAATGCTGCTACTTCACTAGGCAGGGATTTTAAATAATGCCAGGGAAGGATACATCCCCCAGTTCACTGGTTTAAGATTCCCACACAGCCCAGCTTTCAGGTGAAGTTGCTCCCTCTCTTAAAGGCACAGACAGAGGAGATGTTGAGGAAAACGGAGAGATGACTATGGCAGATGGAGTCACGGACCCTTGCAAATTTGCAGATCACACAGGTGAAAGGGAAGGGAAATGTGCCTGATGGATACAGTGCTGTCTGGGACCCTGATTATTGCTAGGTAGAAATAAGTAAAGAAGGACAATACACTTGGTTTGTAGTATGGGTGAAATAAACACAAGCTTGGTCTCATTTGCTTAGACTCACAAAGCTCACTAGTTTCTATCATTAGCTGAAAGACCTACTGCCGACAGGGAAAATGATCAGGTAACGTTTTGCTCACGTTTTTCATCTTTGTAGAATTTTCACTCCACATTGGATCTGTTGCAGAGAAAATGATCCATCTATTAACATAATTTATTCCTGTGACTAGCTGGCTCAGTGCCTAGCTTGATATTACCTCCCTAGTTGCACTGTCTTGCAAATAACGATGGATGGGATCGAGCCTAACTGCACGTTCGTACAGGGAGAGAAGAAGCAAAAGTGCTGCTTGGAGTGAGAGCAACACGCTTTGGCAGCAGGAACCACACAGGGCTCCCCGGCAGGCAGCAGCGACTGCTGGGAAAGCCCGAGCCTTGTCCCAGGGCTGAAATCTTGCATCTCCCTTAACCCCCCTGCAGCACTCATGGTGTATGTCTGCAGAGCTGAATGATCAAAATTCGCACAGTTTAACTGAAGTATGAGGGCAAATGAGAGACTATAAACTTCCTGAGTTTTATGATGTGACATGAAGTTTTGCCATGCTGGAGCAGGGTCAAAGGAGGTTGTATCCCCTCCCATGAGCACTGCAGGCACCACGGGAATTCTCTGTTGTACGACAAGGTATTGCTGTACTCCATCGCCACTGCAAAATTCAAAGAGCTTAATGCACTAATGTTGTGAGACCCGTTTAATATCCATTGCAGCAGTCTGATGTCACGTGAAATGGCAGGTCTGATGGTACCAAACAGTACAATGTGTCTATCAAGTGGCAGACAATACCTTGAGCCCAGTGAATAGCCAAAGTAACCTGTATCCAGTGATAAAGAGATAAAATGTTAATGATTTTATCAAGAGCAGCTTGTGCAGCTAGATTATGTTTCTTTGTTAAAGTAAGAATTTCCTGCTTTAGAAAACAACCTTTCCTGAAACCCAGATAGATCAGAACTACTGCTAGTACCATGCCGAAAACAGCTAAGCTGGAAAAGGAATACGTGAATTTTCAACTGGCCGACAACAGTTTTTGAGAGTTGGGCTGGAGGAACTGTTCCTGGGGTAGGCTGTCAGAACTGGTCTTGGGATTCCAATAATTAAATAGTTACAGTGCTGATCTCAGTATGAAAGATAGGAGAGCACTGATGAGCATGCCAATGACATAAATTGCTTGATACCTTTGTTACAGAGAGCAATGGGAATATCCTGCAGAAAGCACCGGGCAATATTAATAGAGCAACAGAGGTAGAATTATAAGAGGAAACCCCAGTAAGTCCTGAAGCACTTCTGTGCCCCAAGAACTGATGCTCCTTTATTCACCTTGCAGTAGGGGAGGCACAGAAGAGCTGTTCAGCAGCGCACAAAACTCTGCTTAAGACTCCCTCACTGATATGCACGTGGATGTCCTCTACTGCCTTGCTGTTTGTTGCATGACTCCTACCAGACCAGCTCAGTTTAGCCACTCCTTTTCTTAGCAACTGAAACACTGCTCTTTTCCCCGGGCAGCAGCCCTAAGTTCTCATGACCAGGCAAAATGTGAAGGTCTAATGGCCAAACGGTATTTGCCAATATTGCTCCCTTTGTGCATTAAATACTTAATGGAGAGATTTGCCTTTCAGATGAACTGGCTTCGTGCCCTGAAAGCACTTTGCTTCTAGCACCCTGAGAACGTTATAGCAGTCATTTAGAAAAAAGGCAGAGATTTGCCATCTCCCATGCCTCCAATCACTATCGTGTTTACATTGTTGTCAAGGCTATTTGCAATAATGCAGTATTTCCTGCACATTTTCACCAGCAGCTTTCACAAGTATGGCTTTTGAGAAAAGCCTGACTGTCTCCAATGGCAAAGGTTGGAAGCTCATCATATGTGTGGCTGACTGGTTGCTGTCCCAAAGTCTAATAGCTGTTTCTTTGACAACAACTGTTTTCATCATTTCTTATCATACAGGTCAATGATTATTTTACTCTGGAGTTGATTAAGTGCCTGTTGCATTTTGCAAAAAGGTAAAAGATATTCTAAACTGTCATATTATGTCTGCAAAACATATTTGCAACCACAAATAGTCATCCCCACCAGCAGCTGGAAATGTTTCAGTCACTACTACCTTTTCTACTGCTGAGCCACACGCTGATGGCTCTGTGCGAGTAGAGGAGTCCTTAGTGCAGAGGGCAGGGCATCGCACGTGGAAATCTGTCCTCTCTATAAATTAGTAATAATGCCTTGTGTTCTCTTAATGCCTTCCACCAAAGGGGTGTCCGCACGGCTGCACTGAGTAATGGTGCAGTTTTCAAACAGCACGTTGGGCTCTGACAACAGAATAGACTAGAAAGGGTGATTAACTATATAGTGTTCAAGTGAAATTACAGCTTTAATTTCAAGCAGGTAGAACTCAGAGGAGATTATATTTATCCAGGTTGTTAAGTTAGCACCTCTACCACATGGACTTCTTAAGACAGCCTCAGTTTAATTTAGAACCTCTGACAACAGCTGTAGACATATGCCAAAATCTACATTAAACTATAAACTCAGATTTCAACCTCCTGAAAAGCTTTTCTCATGGACCGTCCCATGAATGATCCCCAGTATTACTGATTTGTGTCATGGAAGGAATACAAGCATGACATGATTCTCGTTGTCTAAATGGAAAGTTGTCTTCACTAAAATGATCAGTAGTTTGGGGGCCTTTTGTTGGTTTTTTTTGGGGGTGGTTTGTTTGGTGGTGGGGTTTTTTGGCTTTTTTTTTTTTTTTTTAAATTTCATACTGTTTTAAAAACTCCTAAAAGCAGACTGTGGCAGTGCAAGCATTGATAAGTTCCCTTCTCAAGGAGAACTCTAGCCTGGAACATGCTTCACTTCTTAAACGATAAACTTCAGAAAGCCATTTTCCTTGCCCTTCCTAGGTCAAACAAGTCCTGCTATGCTGTTGCTTGAGCAGCTGGGACAGTCATTTCATATTATTTTCATGTATCTGCTCCTGACTTAGCCAGTGCATGAAGCATTTGCAATTGGAAAGAGGTCAGTTTTCAGATATCATGGTTAAAAATCACCACAGCCTGTACACTGCAGAGGAAATCTCAAAAAAAAGATGTACATATTGGAAATGGTATGTGTAACTATAGTGAACTTCACATTGTATTGCAATTACCTTGATAGTCACAGCAGATAAAATTGGATATACATCCAAATGTAGCCTGTTTTTCTGCTGAAAACACAGGGGAACTCTAGTGACAACAATTCTTAAGTGGGAATACATCATATTTCTGTTGGAAGAACTAAGTATTCAAATACATGCTGATAAGGATCCGGTGATTAAATTGTTCAAGCATGCATGTGGCTTTCAACACTGAGAGGTCTGGAAGGTTCAGGACATTTCTCCAGCTGAGAAATGGTGTGATTTACAGTGTTGATTTACAACAGTCAGTGTTTGGATTACAATTTTATTTTTGCCTTTTCGTGCTTTGCCAGAGTTCTGAAATTAAACTGTGTATTAATTTATTGTCATCCTTTTGTTAGCAACAGGAGTTGTCAGAATCCTGTTGGAATCTGGTGCAGACAATTTGTTTTTCAGTCTTTATACATAGGTTTTGAGCACAGGTGTTCATCAAGAAGATATGTCTTTCCAGAATGTCAGAGCCGACAAAAATCTACAGTGAGAATTTAGTTAGAGAGACAGATTCCCTTGGTATGTGCCACAGCTCCTTCAAAGAACTATTGTACCCAAAGTTAACAAAAACCAAAGATCCTTCAAAGATTGAGCAGTCACATGGGTTGTCATGGTGTGGATCTGCAGCCTGACACAAGATCAGACCTTTTCCTGTCTGCACAGTGATAACAGCTGATGGGTCACGCTTGCTGGTACCTCACACTCACGTATTGAGTACTACAGCTACTTAGGAGATATTTTACTAAATGTTGGAGGAGAGGAATTTTCTTTTCCTATTAAAATGACAATCAAACCAGAAAGTTTCTGGAGAAACTGATTTTAAAATGAAGTTGTTTTTTTTTTTTTTTTTCACAAAAGAATCGGGGAATTTAACAGGAAAGATTTTAAAGATGTAATTCCTGTCTGGCCAACTAAACAGTTTATTACCTTTACAAAGTGGAGCAGCTCCAAAAAAAAGGAGAGAACTTAAGAGCCTGACTCACTACCGTTTATCCCCCAGGCACTTGCTTAAGAAGGAGGATGCCTCGTTCAAAATCCCTAATCTGTGCTACCCATTCCCAGGCAGATTTCTTTGGTGTGTGTGCATGTGTTCTCTGTTTTGGTTTCTTGCTTTTGCTAAAAATGTCAAGATTCTTTAATTCCAGATTGGAATTTCACTTCTTCCTTCTTCCCTTCCCAATATTTCTGTGAAACAGATATTTTGTCTTCTGACCAGCTCTGTTAATTTTGAAAAATGTTCTTATTTAGGTTAATCATGTCACCTTTGAACTTGTGTAGCACTTTTGCAGCTGCTGCAGAACATAAAGCACTGTGTGGAATTGCACGCGACAGTTTTCTGCAGCAGGCAGCAAAGGCTCGTGCCAGGGCGTCGGGGCAGGAACAAGTGAAGAGGAAATGAGTGGATGCAAGTCCTGGAAGACAACATAGTGCTGCTAAGGAAAACAAATAGAGGAGAAATGCTGCTGCTGCTGGGAAGGAAGGAAGGATGGAAGGATGGAAGGAAAGAAGGGAAAAAGAGGAGTTCAATTTCCCATGAGGGAAAAGCGTTCTGAAACAAATAATGAATAAGGATTCCTGCCTGAGTCAGGTATATACCAAAGTTATGAGAGTTTTATCTGGGATTTGCATTTAAAATGTTATAAAACCTAGATAGTTTATACAGTTTGATTCCTTATTTCACCTAGCTTCAAAATAGTACAAAATTCGAAATTGTTTGATTCTGGTATTTAAAGTTGAATCTTTCTTCAATTTTTTTAAACTTATTTGACCAGAATTCACTTGTCCTAAGTCAAACGTTATTAATATGTTCCATTTAACACTTTTTAAAACAAAATGATACAACCGTGCAGTGGAAACTACTTACTTATACAGTAAACCTGCCTATAGTGATACATGATGCAAAATGTAGCAGAATGAAATTCCAGATGTATCATACTATACAGTTATGAGCTGTAATCATTATTTGAATGCCAATTTGTAGACTATTGTGGACAAAACCAAATTGCTGTCTTCTTATATTTCCAAAAAAAAAGACTAATGTTCCATAATATTGCAGGAAACACCTACACAAAACTGACTCCGCTTTGTTACTTCCTTCTACTTCTGGGAAAAGTCTCTGTTGCTGAGCCAGCTGGCTGGAATTTTTTGGCTATAAGGTGACTCTTTTAATGAAAAAAAAAAGTTTCTCAGGGGAGTGAAGTAAACAGAAGATGGAAGCACGCAGTTGTGTTATGCAACATGCCTGTACATGCTGGGTTTTTTTTAAAAAAAATGTATAAATTAATACTTCTGTGAACAATATCCCAGCCATTCATGAATTGTATTCATGTCTGATTCATTATGACTACTTTAAACATGTTGGAATAGAATCACTGTGAAAATGAACTTGCAACTAACGAAGAAAAAAAAAAAGTAGCGCCATTTAGAAAGCTCTTCAGTTTTAAACTGGTGCCTTTGTTTTTGTAAATGGCTAGTCCATCTTCTTGTTACTTGACTTTTTTACTTACTGTAAATTTCTATACAGAATGAAGGCTTGTGAGAAGATAATGCTTTTGCTTATTTATCTACCCATGAGGGATAGTCCCAGATCCTCATGACTTGGAAATTTTGGCATTAACTAAAAGAAAAAAAAAAAGATCCTTGCTCAAGCAAAGGAGAAGAAATAAACAAGTGCAACGGTCTTGATCCTAATAGATGGACACATCAGAAACTTCTGATGAAAATATTTGTTGATCTTTTTGTACCAAGTAAAAATGTGGGAACCAGGAAGGAAGTAGTGGAGGCTCCTTGTAGGATTGTCCCCGACTAATGGGTTGGACAGGGCTGCATGGATAACACGATTATGCAGAGGAACATGTATTTTACTTCTCTGAGAAGATGCCAATAAATATCTGTGTTTGTCTATATAGGTGTATATATTTCTGTGTGTCTATATATGTCTATGTGTGTAGAGAGAGAGAGAAAAGAGAGAGAATTTCCACAAAGCAAACATTTTCTGGTCACCTTTAGTGCCACAAACTGTTTCCCTGCTGTTTTGTTGTTTACTCTGGGAGAAAGTGGTTTGCGTGTTTCCAGTGCCTGCCGCTGGAAGGACCAGGAACAGCAAAACTTTCTGGGTGATGCCAAGGACAACAGCCACCTGTGAGCTGGTCTGGAGCAGGTAACGCAGGATCCTGCATGAGGAGCATGTGGGAGGGCTCTCCAGAGTGTCTGGAGGGTTTGATTTAGATGTCTGAGTCTAAAGAAATAAAGACATGAGAAATCCATGCTTGAGCTCAGATATCACAGATTTTTAAGGAGATGAGACCATTGTAGTAAATAGCCTGATGACACCAGACTGGTTGTAAGAATCATTGGCTGAAGTTCAGCATTGAGCTCAGGCTGTACAGTTACAAGGGCTAAAATTTGACTCGGAGTGTATTCTGTGTCCTACAGCAAAGTTTACCATTTTGATAGTTAAGGGAACACCCACCACACAAATTTTTTTCTTGTCTCTTGATTTCACAGCTAGGAAAACAAGCCTTTCACAGATCTTTCCCTCTTGAAAAAGAAACCAGAAAAAGGATGTGGCTTACCATGTTTGGTAAGCAGGTTACTGGTGAGCAAATCACTCACGTCTGCCAACAGATCTGTAAAACCTCATCTGCTATACAGTGTCATTACTCTGCTGACGTGGATGGCGCTGTGAACATTCAATCCAGCTGAGGATCTAGGCTGTGTGGTTAGTTGTATCACTTTTTACATCCCTTCATCTGGTTGCTTGCTTGGTGTGCTGTTTGCCCCGGTCTAGCAGACAAGACCCGGAGCATGGCGCTGCGGATATTGCCATACCATCTGTGTTACACTGATGACCGGAGGCTTCGGCGGTAATCAATGTGCAAAAGCTGTGCAAGCATCGAGACAGGCTTTGCCTCAAGGAGCTTATAATCTAAGTAGAAGCCAAATATAATACAGAGAGCGTAGAATATAACTTGTTATAGGGAAAGACTGCTGGGGAAGGAGGTGAGAGGTGCCTGTGGACCTGAGCTAAAACCTAGTGACATATACTGCAATATTTCTGCCTTCCTACTTACTTGTTTAATGATCAGGTCCCGCCTTTGAATTATGAAGGCTTCACAGTTGCTTTTTGTAAAAATTCTCGGGGGACTTGGTGAAGCACTTCCAGTTTAGTGGCCTGTCCACTATCTGCAGGTAGTTTACCCTTCACATCAGGAAAGCGGCTTGGGTAGTTGCTTTGCTCCATGTGTGTGGGCAGGAGGCTCACATCGCCCTTCTGGAGGAGAACCTGCTGTCCTTCTTTTATCCCCCATGACACTTTAGAGCAGCAGCCTTTCAGTCAGTCAGACAGCTGATAGGAAATCATATAGCCATGGCAAAGGGACAGAGCACCTCCAGAGACACGGGGGTGCAGGTCCCAAAGAGCATGCCTGCAGCGTACTCCCTTCTGCCAAAGCACAAACACTACAGGAGGAAAAACAGCGATGGCCAGTTCTGCCTCTGGGCATGCATGTATAAATCCTGTTAATATCAAAAAGACTTGGACCTCTAACCATAGCTCATTCTCTATTTTTGTGGAGTTTACCTGTAATCTCTGATATTGTGAGTGGAAGAAATGGATTTCTGCATTTTCACAGCTCCGTTCTCTGCAAATTAGCCATAGTCTGAAGTCTGCCTTTGTTTGCAACACTATCACCACACTGGCATATCCCAGCGTGCAAAGCTCAGCACCAGTGGATCTCCAAACCTGAATGATCAGATTTGTTCGCAGGGATCACAAAAACCAGCCCAACCTTGCTGAATTGAGTTGAGGAGTTAATATGTAAGGGAGGTAAACACAGCACAGCAGCAAGAGTAAGTCAAATCCACCACTCCAGGGAACATCAAGAGTCCTGAAGCATTTCGTTGAAGTTTGATATAGCAGCTTTGCCACAATGTCTCAATACTTCGGACTTGCTTATCATCAGACTGAAGATAGTATGCTTTCAGCAGGCAACTTCGCTCCTTGTATTTTTTTTTTTTTCTGGTCTGTATCCCATTTGTGCCTGTTCTCCAATATTTAATTGCTTAGTGGGGTGTTGGATCACGACCAGGGTCCCTCAGCCCCAGTGCACTAGCATTACTTCTAAGCAAACGATGTTTTACCACTGTGGTGATCGCTAGCAGGTGCAGCCTGCAGATCCCAAGTTTAAAGTGTTGCTGTGGTTCTCCAATCCTCTGTGCTTTCCTATTGTGGTTGTGCCTACCTACCTCAGGGCTGCCATGGTACAGGGCTGCCCTCTCCTCCCTCCATCCCTGGTCGTGCGTTCTTGCTGAGAGGGGCACCCAGCTGAGGGAAGAATCTGGTTCATCCTTCTGCCTGCCAGCTGCAGATTTTGTGAGTCAGCACCCAAAGACTGTACTGTAGGGTGTGATTCTGTAGTAGCTGCCCATTCACCCAGACTTACTCCAGTTACAGAGGACTGGCTAAGGAAAGCTTTTGTCTCCACTTTAAAGCACCATGCCTGTTCACGGCTGTGTATCAGCCAGGCAGAGGCATAACTTTTCAGCTCCATGTGTGGAAAATTTGAAGTATGCTAAATGCAAGAAGGAAGGAAGATAAACCTTTAGATAAGGTAGGGGAAACTCGAATGTATGGAGTACTGAGAGAGAGTTTAAAAAAAAAAAACCATGAGTGACAATAAAACAAGGCTGGTTTATGTGTAATTTCTAAAGAAAAGCAGAGGTTTTAGTGAAATGGCATTTACTCTCAGGGTTTTTTTAACTTTATATTGATTAGCATTGCTAATGACTTCAGGTGTACTTTTGCTGTGAATTCATTACTGGGAAGGAATTTGTTTTGAAAACAAAGCTCTAATATCTGATTAATTTTCCCAGACTTGCAAAATGATTTTTTTTTCCTACTATGATTTTGAAAACAGTGAGATTTGGGTTTCTAAGAGCCTTTTACCCCCTTCTTTCCATGAAAACCAGGCTATCAAACACTGGCTATTCTTAAGCAGTGAATTTTAGGGTCCTCATAAAGTTCTCCCAAATTCCGCTTCTTTTCTGTTGGAGAAAAGACTTCAAATATTTCATAGCTATGAGACTTTTTTAAAGCTGTGTTCCAGTGCAATGCTGAGATCCTTATTTCAGAAAGCTCTAACTCAGTAGGAAAGGCAGTTTTTTGTTGGATTGTTGGTACAAAATGTTCAGGTAACTCTGAGTAACTCGGTTAATCCTGTTCTAGCATGTACAGGGCCCAGTGACAAAGATTTTTCTGGAGGTGTCTCTGCTCTGGCTATTCCAAAGCCTTTATTCACTTGGGTACATTTATCCCTTCTCTTTGTGTTTTTACTATTCACACTGAAAACAAGACAAATATTTTTGGAAGTCTATGAATGAGCCTGAAGTGCAAAGATGCTTCTCTTAATGATTGCACATTCTCAGAGAAGAGCAGGCAAGATAAAAATCATATGACTGATATTACTCGATATCCTGATTCTTCAATCTTAGCGACTCTGCTGTAGAAATAGATTATTTTTGTATTAGCTAACTGTCTTCTAGCTTCTTAAAGAAAATACGTACAGCTGTTCAAGACAAAAAATACACTCTTATCTTAGGAGAGAGCATCTGTAAGATTACATACAGTGTATTAAAACAAGGATTCGAATGAAAAGCTATTTGAAGTGTTTTGGGTTTATGGCTATTTTATTATTATGCTAACAGAGCTGCTTAGGATACTGAATAATGGAAAATGAATAGCTAAAAGTATAGCATATATTTCAACTTTTGGTTTGTTGTTTTTTTGGGTTTGTTTTTTTTCTGTTATATGATCCTAATTACAACCCTAGTTTTAAGTTTTCTTTGTTTTTATCAGCATCTTATAAATCATGTTCCTACTGCATTTTTTATTTGAATACAGATGTTAGAAAGAAGTCCAAAATGTTGCTTAAAGGTAATCCAAAACTTTCTTCTTTGTAACTTAAGAAAAAGCTTTAAAGTTTAGTCTTTGCCATTCAATCAATGCAGACGAGACAGGTTATTAGTCCAAGGTATGCACACACACTTCCTGCCCCACAAAGTTTACAATCAAAATAATAAACAGAGAGAAAATGATCGGTATGTGCAGAAAAGAATTGTCTCTGGCTTCTCCCTGCTATTTTGTAGGTAATTTCTCAGCTTAAAACAAAGTTAGCTGCTTGTACTTTCTGCTTTTTTGTGAGATGAAAAAATGCGTGCCCGTGGTGTGACTAGAGATACGAAATGTCTTCCAGACAGAAAAAATCCTTACCCTCCAGTAGCCCATACACTGGGTAGTATCTGTGGCAGGTGAAAAGCCCTGTGCCTTTGATATGTGGGGTACTTTGAAATAAATGCTACAGCTCTGCAAAACCTGACAAGTTACCAAAGCACATTAGCAATAATTATTTCTCTCCTCCGCATTCCCGGAGCACTAATAACAACAGTTCTTTTGTCACTGAACCAGAAATGTATTAAGAATTCAAGAAGTGGTTTCCAAGAAGCAACAAACCATACTGAATTTAAATAATGAGAACTTTTCGTATTAAAAAGAAACAGAAACACGTACCTTGACTGCAAATTCACCACTGAGCAGGTACAAATGAGCGAAGAGCAACAAGTCTCCGGGAACAGCCAAGCTCCTTCTGTTGTATGAATGAGTCTAACTTCTGGTTTTCTGCCCCTCCCTGAACAGAACAGACTCATCCCTCTGTTGATGACATCATATTCCTGGATTTTCTCCCATACTATAAATTAAAAGCAACATTTGTCTACTGCATCCAGTATGAGACTGCTGGTATTTGAATATGGGCGGTAAACAACATAAATTCAGCTAAAATAATGATGTGCCACAGTATGTATATAAACCAGATGTGCTTGCACAACAGCTTTCAGAAAAGATCAAAAAGATTTACAATCTCACATACTTCTTTTCCATGGGAAGAAATTCACTGTTTATGTTTTTGGAAGACACTGCTCTTCCTCAGCAGAAGTCTCTGACTACTCAGTCTTCTGAGAACTAATACAGAATCCAAATACTGCTTAAATATTTAAATTGGACCAAAGTTTCTTCAAGTTTATGGATGAGGTGTCTGTATGAAATGGAATGATACCCTAAGAGCAGAGCAGAGCCTTTTTCCTACTACATTGACTTTTATTCTGCATTTGAGATAATTCACAGAGAACTAATTTTACACTGTTCGTAAGACGCATAGCTGGTTTTCCTCTAATATTTATGCAATTAAACTGAAATCTGAAATGGCAACCATGGTTGCAGAATTCCACACAAAGGATACATATTCATTTAAATAAGGAGTGAGCAGAGAAAAGAACAGTCCGCTCAGTTTCCTACAAAATAATAATTCTGAAAGTAAAAGATTCAAGAAAACCCTTAGATCTGTTAGTGTTATATGTGGTCTATATTGAGATCAATGGTATCTACCAGGGAAAGTACTTGACCCCAGCTCTCCATTGGTTCTTCATTTATAGTTCCAGGGTAATACTCTCACTTGCACTTTTCCCAACAGAAATAACTGCTTTGCTTTCTGGTCATTTTCTTTGTCTTTCTCTGAATCTGTCATAATAGCTGCTCAATGAATTTTCTTTCTTTATTGTCAGTAGGTGAGTCACGCTCTCCTATCAGCAGTATCTTCCGCGGGTGCTTTCCCTGCACCAGTTCTAGTTTGATTGTGTAATCTCGGGATTCATATCTCAAAGATCTTCATTCTGCATTTTTCTTTCAGTTCTTTCTTTAAGTCCTTCTGTACCTGAATAAACATTTTAGGACTATCGCTAGGTTTTGGTTGGACATGGATTTAGTATAAACATAAACATAATTTTGCAAATACAGTGCAGCAAAATTCTGCTTTGATTTTAAAACATCTTTTATGTGTTCATAGGAGGGACTCTGCTGGCTCATTTGTAGTAATGTAATAAAACCCAGCTGTAGACAGATCTACTCAGTTACATCTGAGGAATGCGGACACTTTCTGGAAGGGCAGGTGAGGATTGCTCTACGGACTTTTTCAGGAGGCTGAGGGTGGTGTTGCCAGCCGCTAGTCTGCTATGGAGACTTGCTGAAAGGGGAAAAAAATTGCATGCAATCATCTCAAAAGCTTTAGACAGGCAAATCTTTGCAAAGGAGGAGCCATTAGTGGTTCAGGGATGTGGAGGAGGTAACAAACACATGAGCAGCTCAGTTACCTGGCCATGTGTAATACTTCAGCCAATATCCTGTTCAAATTTAAGCACCGGGAGATTAAACATGGAATCTTCAGTATCTTTGTATAAAGCTGAAATAGCTCGAACTCAAGGGAGTGAGAGAAATTTCCCCTTTCCTCCCCCCCAGTCGTTTTCTGGCTTTGGAGAAAACAATTGTCTGGACGGCTGCAAGATGCCACAACTGAGAGTCATAACCTGTAATTGTGAAAGCTTTAATCACTTTGAACTGAGTTGCATGGGAGCTTTCCTGCTCAGTTAGCACTGAGTTAATCACTCTGTTAATTCAAGACAAAAAGCAGTGAGGAAAGAGTAAATATAATGGGAGAACTGGTTGCCTTGGTAGTTGTTCAGGACTGTTGCCAGCACTTTTTGGGGGAGAAAAATCTTACTTTGTGATTTTACTGATCAGTTGCTGACCTTTTCCAAACGTGTTTTTCTCTTTCCTGCCCTACTGGCAAAGCCGTGGCTGTCTTTCCGTTCCCACGTTGGGAAGAGGGCAGTAGTCCTCAGCTTTTTGATGGGGATCTACAACTTTGGGTGTTAGTGTTTGAGCAGGAGTTCCCATGTGAACAGGTGACTTGCGCTATTGACCATGCAAGTGAAAGAAGCGATGCTCAGGTGAAGAGCAGCTCTTAAGGTCTGTCTGTGTGTATGTGCATGCTGGTCAAGCTCCTAGAAGATTTTCTTGCAACTAGGTCTGTGTATCTACTGCCCTACAAACTCAGCATTTTCCCAAGACTCACTGACTAAAACCAGTGACTGAAGAGATTTGGGTACTTTCTCTACGTAGAACACTGATTAATTTCCTTTTGCTTTCCCTGGATTGAGTCTGATCCTCCTAAATAAACTGTATCAGGACAGTTTTCTGTCAGCTGTGAGGTTTTTGTATCATCACTGAGCCTTAGCTACTTGACATGTGTTCTGGTTTAAACAACCATCCATTTTGGTCAGTTACATTTTTCTGGAATGAGAACAGGTTTTTGTCTTCTACGTGTTCCTAGCCATTAAAAACAAAATGCGTTGCATTTATTTTAAAACCTTATTTCTCTGATTCATAAAGTCACACTCTTTCTTTCCTACAATTAAAGAATTTTAGTACTTTCTTTTCCTTATTGTAAGGGAGGTTGAATTAACCAGAATTTAAGAGGCGTGTGAGCTACTGAAGGATAGTACAATGGGTTTAGTCTTGAAAGCCTTCTAAGGAAACAAAGGTTGACTGCAGATGCAGAGAATATCAACAGAGAAGCAAAGACAATGCTGATGGAAATATTTGCAGCCTGCTTACTAGAGGAAAAAAAATTTGTTTGAAAATGGGATCCTCTATACGTGGTATTGTACAGGTACACATTCAGAATCAGACTTTTCAGTTCTGTGAAAGGGGCAGCATTTATCTTTGGAAGTAGTGGAGTGGATCTCAAGCTATCCCTTTGTAAGCATATGCAGAAAACCACAGAGAGGAAGGAATGCTGTGGCGCTCATTTAGCAGTAAGACTGCTATCTTCAGCTGAGTAGCCAGAAGTTGAATCAGCACTGGATGAGATCAAGGAAATGACAGTAGAATGAACAGAGCAGGCAAGGGACCCTGCTCTTCTGTCCCTTTGATAAGTCTGTAGCAGGCAAAGATATTGGGATGAGAATGTCCACCTGTAAGGCATGGAAGCAGTGATTTTTGTCTGTGCGTCCAGAAGTATTGGAAGGAGTCTCGTTGTGACTGCCACTCTTGGCCCTGCTTCTTCTCTAGCATTAATCTCAATTTGGGCACTCCTCCAAGGAAGAGGTATTTATTACCTTCACAAGGAGCTGGCAGTCTAATGTTATGTAGATTTATCCCCATGGTAATGCCTGGCATATCTCTGCTACTGAGTGGTAACTCTATAGCTTTTCATCGCATTTGCAAACAAACCGAGTTAAGACTACATGTCTTTCCTGCTTCCCAAACTGACCAAGCTTCTCGTGAGGGTGCTAGTGCATGAGATTAGCTCTGACATACAGTGCTGCAGGATGTTGTGCCTTAGGTTGTGCTTCTCTGCTGGTTTGTGTCAAATGTTTTTCCCCCTTTCCTTTGTAGACATTAGGTGGAATTAATTGTAACCACTTAGCACCAGGAAAAAGATTTTAAAAAACCCCAAACTGAAATTCTGGGTAGTGCAGATATCCTTACAGTTACTGAAATCTTTCTGTAAACAGTGTCACAGATGTGCCTCAAATTAAGCTCCTCCATTCAGGAAGGAAACTTGCTGCTTCTTCTCATTAAAATTAGACTCTTCTTCACTCTTACTGGAAATGCTGAGATTTATGAGTTCCTCTTCATCCTGAGAGAACTTTGCAAGGATGCACGCTGCTGTCTGTGTAAGTGTACAAGTTAAGACATATGTCGTACAAGCTAAGCAAGTATCCTTTCTCTAATATCCTTTACTTTGGATTGAACACCCCCAAATTAGCTGCTGTACTTCAACACTACTTCACTTTCAACTAGAGACTAAGAAGACTTTTAATCTCCGTGCACCTCCTCATTTGCACTAGGCTTTGTTGAAAATTGCCAGCGCACGCTGTTCTCTTCCTGAGCTCTTCAGGTGAAATTTTGCCACTTGGTTCATTTCTTAGCTCCTTTGTGCTAATCCTTTCAGTTCTACTACTAGAGATGTAATACAAACCCAGGAACCATGATCTGTTTGGCACATGTGTATAGAGTGCAACAATAGCCGTTTAAGAGAGCTGATGAGAATTGTACCTGTGAGAATGGCTGTGATAATAGCACTGGTTATTAGCGCCCCAAATACGAGGGTAGCTGTGTGAGCTGCCCTTTGCTGGGAGAGCGGGTAAGAGTGAAGTAATGTGGCACAGGAGGGACTGTCACAGAATTTGGCAATTTGGTAGAGAAAGGAGGAGAAGAGCTGTGTCCCGATGATTCTTTGTAGCCTGCCTTCCCTGCAGGTGGTGATGGGTGGATGGGAGAGTCTTTTTCTCATACGCTTAAATGGCAGTGTGGAGCAAGTCCTGCACAAACTCAAAACCCCCTGTGTTTTCTGTGAAAATCTGCCAAAACAAAGACTGCTGTGATTCGAGTTGGGATGCTGTGGTGATTGGACTGTTTATATTTTATTTATTATTTTTATTTTAAAAAGCTAATGGATTTTCAGGCAAAAGCAGCAATGTACCTCAGGGAACAATATATTCTGTTTATGTCTGAGTCTTGCATCTTTTATAGGAAAACTCTGCTGACTTCTCAGATTTGGTGAACTACAGCCCCAGTAAGTTAATGCAGACCCCCAAGGCAGTCTTTATAGACATTCGGATCCATACATACTGAACTTAAGGGAAATTAAGTTTTAGATAAAAGTAGTCTAACACAAGCTTATCTGCGCTCTGAAGGCTGTTGATATATCTGTAGCGTACACCGTAAAATACCTGGCAACTTATTTTTGTAAAACTTTCCGCATGTGCCTTTATTCTGATGTTTTTGTTTTGCTCTTGTCAGTATGGATGTACTGTTGACATCTTCTAGCATCGTTTTGCCAGATTCCCGGTAACAAATTTTCCATCAACACAAATTGTTGCAACTAAATGGAATTAAATAGCACTGTGACAGCTACAAAATGCAATAGCTAATGCTTGCTGGGAGGCAGGGGAAATACTGCTTAGCAGGAAAGTATTTCTCCTTTCCTGAGGCCTAAAAGTCATGCTGAAAGCTGACAGGTGGACATCGTGATCCCGTTTGACTCCTGATCAACGCAAGCTACTGAACTTCTCCGCAGTGCTGTGCACCCATCCATCAGGTGATGAAAGGACACGGCTCCTCTTACTGTCTCTCTCTTACGAGCTTCATCTAAATGGCACAGTACAGGCTGAAATTTTAAGATACGCTACAGTTCCAGACAAACTCCCAACGCACAGGAGCTGCTAGCATTAGCCTCTAAATGTGTTTCTCTGAGCTTGCATGAGTGTGAACTACTTACATTTTTATTGTAGTTTTACTTTAAAAAGCGTGGTAGCTTTTATTGGGAAAAGGATAACTCATAACCCTGCCAACTTCCTTTGTCAAAGGAGAGACTGTTTTCTGTTTGGTATGGAGAGAAATTACAGAACCAAGTGTGCTGTTGGGGTTCTCCCCTATGCTTTTTCCCACAAGGCGATGCGTGCTGTTTGTGTTGGGCTTATCAACGCAGATACCAAGTGTTAATACAAACCATGAATTATAGGGGAAGGGATGGGTTTGACTGTTATAACACTTTCAAAGCAGTGGATCCAAAAAAGTGGATCCAAAGGTGCTTTTCTGTGTGAATTCTTTTCTGCTTTTTCTGAATACCAATGATTTCTCAGCGCATGGTAATAATCCCTGCAATAGCATGCTTGACTTTCATTCTAAGCATTTATTGTCTTCTGGGTGAGGGTGGGAAAAGGGGCACAAGCCTATTGGGTTGTAAAAAAACTCTGTGTGAGACCAGAGAAGGGAAGGTTATTTTTATTTCTGGGTAAGGTGACTCTTTCATAGTAATGAACTCCTAGATATCTGCGTCCAAGTGGCCTGATAGAGATTACTTATGTGTGATGTGGAGGATGACAAAAGCTGGTTACTGAGCCTCTGCTGCATTGTCCAGGTTCATTCTGACTTACAATGATAATGTGGTTTTTTAACATGTCTTTTTATACCCATGAAAGTCAACAGTTATTGTGGAATGACATTTCATCTGAGAGATCTGTTTTACCCTTCAGAAATCTTAGGCAAGGTCTCTGCCTGGTTTGTTTTCTTGTTTTGGGCATCTTCTGGCTACATACTGTGTTCTTGTTTGAATAACAGGAAGAGAAATGGCACCAGAGCACAGGCCTTCAGCTAGTGACTCATCCCTGCCATAATCTTGGTATGAGCAGTGCATTCTTCAGTGTTTACGTTTTATGACTGTTAATTTTGCCCTGTCTGTTGTTGCATGTCACTCCTAATCCGTGTTCTGTTGTTTCTTCTGCTCCTTTTACAAACATGTCTTTGCATTTATATTGCATTTGTTCCAGCCTTGCTACTGCTGTTACAAATCTCTTCTGGGCTAGGCTGACTTAAGAGTAAGACGGAACCGATACAGTAGGATATTGAAGCCATATACTTCACATTTGACTAAAACAAGATAGTAGAGTCATCTATCCTGGAGGTCTGTACTCTGCAGAAAAGTGATTTATCAAATATTCTTCGTAAATAGCTGTAGACAAAATGTGTCCCCACGCCTTACTATAATACTGTGGGGTTTATTTTTTTTTTTATTTATTTGGGGGAATGAATTGGATACGCAAACCAAATAGTTGCTTTTGTGTATTTTTCCCCACCAAGTGGTGGGAACAGCAAAGAAGAATTCTGGAAGAAACAGTGGAGTAGTGAGGATAAAGGGTTTGTTAGGAACAAGAGAAAATAAGCAAATGCATCTTCATACCATTTTACTGTTCTTCCCCAGTCTAACCATGGTCTGAATTTCACAGAAGCCAAGGTCAAACTTGCCCAAAGTCAAATGATCCATCATGTATTGTCTATTTCCCTTTTGCCTTGTACCCAACGTGACTAAAATTAAGGACAGTATTTGTCCTTATCTACCTAGATCTTATGTGAGGCCACAAAACCCGATTAAAATTGTTTATTGTTTCAACATTATTTTTTAAATACTTCTAGCTAAATGCTTATTGGGTAGACAAGCTATGTTTCCTATAGCGGAAGAACTGGGGAGGAAAGCCAGAAAGTGAGAAATTGCATGCTGGTTAGCCTCACTTTAGTGCTGGGAATACTGTGGAGCAAGTCCAGCCACTTCCAAGCACATGAAGAATAAGAAAATGGTTGGGGATTGTCAACACAGATATACCATGGGCAAATAATGCCTGATGGTCTGGATTGCTTCCTCTGATGAAATGACAACTGGCTGGGTGGACGAGAGAGAGTAGTGGATGTTGTTTGTCTTGACTTTAGCAGAGCATTTGATATAGTCTCCTAATTCTTATAACTGAACTGTGGAGATATAGAGTAGATGAGTGGGCTACAGAGTGCCTGAAAAACTGGATGGGCCATTGGGCTCAGAAGGCAGTGGGCAGTACTTCAACATCTAGCTGGCAACCAGTTACGAGTGGTGTTCCACCACTGTTTAATGTCTTCATCAGCAACCTTAATGATGGAAAAGAGCGCCTTCCAAGCTTGAGGATGACACCAAGCTGGGGGGCACGGATGGATGACTGATAGCTAAAGGGTAGGGCTGCCATTGTGAGAGACCTCAAAAGTCTGGAGGAGTTGGCTGATGTGAAATTTCAACAAAGACAAGTGCCAAGTCCTGTATCTGGGGTGGAACAGCCTCATGCCTCAGTATAGGCTATAGATGGGCTAGGCAGGTAACAGTCCTGCAGGAAAAGATCTGGAGGGTCCTAGTGAGTAGCAGGTTGAACATGAGTCAGCAGTGTGTTATTTCAACAATGAAGTCTTCAAGCACACTGGTCAGTTAGTAAGAGCATAACCAGCAGGTTGATGTGGTTATTCTCCTATATCCTGCATTTTCGAGGCTGCCTCCAGAGTATTGTCTCCATTTCTACCCACTCCTACCCTCCCAGCCAAGAGTGATTTACATACTGGAGGGAGTCGAAATGAGGACCACTGAGATGATCAAGGAGCTGTAATGTGTGATATTCTAGAAGAGGCTGAGGGACGTGGGTTTCTTAATCCCGGAGAAGGTTGAAGGGGAATACTTGCCATCTTGAACAGTGTAGTGAATGGTTATTAGAAAATACAAAGCCAGACTCTTCTCAGGGGTGAATGGTAAAGGAAAAGCAGCGAAGGATAAGACATGCATCAAGGAAAGCTCCTATTTGTTGTTGGGAAAAGAAATTCTCATTAAGGATTGCTGAATAGTGGAACATGTCACCCAGAGATGTTGTGAAGTCTCCATCCTTAAAGATATTCAAAACTCAGCCAGACAGGGCCCTGGGCAATTTGATATAACTTTGAAGTTATCCTGCCCTGAGCAGGGGGTTGAGCTAGCTGACCTTCAGACTATTTTTAACAAAATTCTGTCATTCTGTAAAATTCTGGCAGTTCCAAAGATTATAGTACCTATGAGAATCTGGAAAGTTTTTCAGATGACTGCTGCTTTTTCAGACTTGGTCTGTGTGTGCCTGTCTTCCGAGCATTGGAAGTTCTTACACCTTTGTTTGCCATACTGGAGAAACCTTCAATGAAGTTTTGTTCTCCATGTAGGTAGTTGTATTCTGTGATACAATTATTTCTGGATCTTTCCTTTGAGAAGTTATAAAGGTAGGGCTATGAGGCAGGTTTCCCAATATTTTCACAACTCATGCTCGTTTTCTAAACTTTCTCCAGTATATTACTATTTTCCATATTTAGTGCCAGAACTGGATAAAAATATACTTCTGAAACAGAACTGGACCACTTTCTTACCACTACTAAAGAAGAGATATAACATTTCCTTTCTTCTTAGCCATCCCTTAATTATACATTCAAGGTTCGCATTAAGCAGTTGGATCATCCCATTGTGAAAGGAGTGCTTGCCTGAATTCAGCTATCAAAGGTCTCTTCTACATTCCCTCCCAAATCTTTTTTCATCATTATGGCTATTCAGGACAGGAGCCATTATGTGGGCAGAACTTTCTTCCCATTTGTATGTTTTACATGTGGCTGATGTAAGCTCATACTTTCTTTTTGCCCAGCTTATAACAAAAAAGATGGAAAAGTATCTAGGTAACACTTGATCCCTTCCCACAAACCTATCAGCAAGAAGTTTTTTTCCTTTTCTCTGTCAGTGATCTGAAAGTATGTGAGAAACCTCAGTAGAAATATAAATGCCCAGTGGAGATTTCTTATTTACAATAATCCTGGAGATCTGCCAGCCAGCTTTTAAGCAACTGTAGATGTGATGTATTGCTACCTTTAGGTATTGTTTGAGTTGGTTAATGATGTTGCACAATATCAGGCTAAATACCTTCTAGAACTCTGCTTTTGGATTCCTTCCAGAAATTGAACTAACACCCTCCTCCCCCCCCGCCCCAAGCCTTTTTGTTTAGAAAGATCAGTTTTCCATAGAATCACAGAATTGTTTGGGTTAGAAGTGACCTTAAAGATCATCTAGTTCCAACCCCCCTGCCATAGGCAGGGACACCCTCCACTAGACCAGGTTGCCCAAAGCCCCATCCAACCTGGCCTTGAACACTTCCAGGGAGGGGGCTTCCACAACCTCTCTGGGCAACCTGTTCCAGTGCCTCACCACCCTCACAGTAAAGAATTTCTTTCTAACATCTAATCTAAATCGACCCTCCTTCAGCTTAAGGCCATTACCCCTTGTCCTATCACTCCATGCCCTTGTAAACAGTCTCTCTCCAGCTTTCTTGTAGGCCCCTTTATGCACTGGAAGGCTGCTATAAGGTCTCCCTGGGGCCTTCTCTTCTCCAGGCTGGACAACCCCAACTCTCTCAGCCTGTCCTCATAGGAGAGGTGCTCCATCCCTCTGATCAGCCTCGTGGCCTTCTCTGGACTCTCTCCAACAGGTCCATGTCTTTCGTGTTCTGGAGACCCCACAGCTGAACACAGTACTCCAAGTGAGGTCTCACAAGAGCAGAGGGGCAGAATCCCCTCCCTCAACCTGCTGGTCATGCTTCTTTTGATGCAGCCCAGGATACAGTTGGCTTTCTGGACTGCAAGTGCACATTGCTGGGTCATGTGGAGCTTCTTGTCCACCAACACCCCCAAGTCCTTCTCCTCAGGGCTGCTCTCAATCCATTCTCCACCCAGCCTGTAGCTGTGCTTGGGATTGCGCCGACCCACGTGCAGGTCCTTGCACTTGGCCTTGTTGAACTTCATGCAGTTTGCTCGGGCCCACCTCTCAAGGCTGTCAAGGTCCCTCTGGGTGGCATCCCTTCCCTCCAGCATGTTGACTGCACCACGCAGCTTGGTGTTGTTGGCAAACTTGCTGAGGGTGCACTCAATCCCGCTGTCCATGTGCTGATAGACTTCATTAGTAAAAATGAGCTATTCCATTATTTTTAGGCATGCGCTTCCATGCTGATGAGCTGATGATCCTGTTGGTAAAAGCTGTCCTATTCTTTCAGAGGCAAACTTTAGAGGAATAGAGCACTCTACACTTCTGAGGATGTTGGCACAAGTCAGAAAAGGGGAGGTTTCTAAAGTTCAGTGGAAAAAGTAGCCACAGCTTTTTTTTTCCTGTCTGTCCTAGCATTTTCCCCTTTTCCAGTTTAGCTCTTAGGCATCCTCTACAATCAAGGAGAAATTTTTTGAGGACTGTGGCAAGAATTCTGATATTTGCAGGAAATGCAGTATTCAACACTAAATTCAGTATTCAACAGCATTAATTCAGTATAAACTGAAATGATACATACTTTCTGTCAACTTAGGTTTTTAAGTGGAAAAACATTTGAAGAAGAAATACAAACCCATCTTTGGAAGATGTGTACTTGTGTTAAAAATAAAGCTCTCCTTTCTTCATGATTTAATCTGTATGAGTAGCTAAGTGAAAAACTGGGCATTTTTAGAAATCAAGCTCACTATTTTTTTCACTTTTAAAAAATTGATTATCAACTTTCCAGCACATCCACCAGTTTCTTTCTGATCACTCCTCCTTTATTTAATGAAATGAGAAAGATTTCTTACTTTGGTAATCTATTGCAATGAGAAAAATGTGTGCAAGATTAAACATGTGCGAGAAAATTACAACCAAACTGTAGAAAGACCAGATGATTGCAAAACTAATTGTGCTAGCAGTTTGAGGGATAAAGATGGGAAGATGAGTTTATCTCTTTATATTTTCCCTTTATAAGTCTCACTGGAACAAAAGCTGCCCGAGTTGTTGTAATGTCACGTGAAGCCTTTTGACTGTGGGATGAGATGTACCCTTAGAAGGAATAAGTATGCTGCCTGCAGTCTCCTCTGGTTGGTCCTGGCGTATGCTAATGCGTATACACCTTCCCTGCTTTGCCTTATGTCTGTACGGGGGCAGGGCAGGGGACTGTTCCTTGTTCTTCCCCTGATAGCAAGGGCACTTTAGCTCTGAAGGGATGTGTTGGCAAGTGGGTACAGGAACACTTCATCTAACGGCTACTACAGCAATGCTATATGGCACTTCTGGGAAGGATGGGATTTTCCTTAAAAAAGCCAAAACCAAAACACAAAACACCCACAAACAAACAAAACCCATTTCTGCCCTTTAGATTTCATGGCCTCCATAGACAAAGGCAGCAGTATCACTCTAACTCAGTGATAATTGAGAGTTTTAATGACAGTTTTAATGATTTGCTCGACAAATCTATAGAAGATCAAGGGAAATGACTTGGATCTTCTCTGGCCAAGTGTAGAGACTTTAAAAATCTTTTATCTGTGGGGAAGCGTCTATGATGTTTAGCTTGTGCTTTTGCTTTTTACAAGAAACTTGGGTGTCTCATGCAGAATCCTAGAATATCTAGTGTGCCCCTCTCTGTGCAAGTCTGAGGAAACTTCAGCTGATTCTTCATAAGTGTAAAGGTGTTATAAAATGCCGACATACAGCATCTCCCTCAACTTTTCATGCCTTTATATTTTGCAGTTTCTCTACCCATTTCTCTGGCTTAACCTTTGTTTCTACCAGAGTTGTAGTTCTCCAAGTTCCTCTCTGAAGTCTGATTTCTCTTCAGCCCTGCATGATGGCATCTCCAGTTCAGCCTTTGCTCCGAGTACTTAGTTTCCCTAGTGATTTCCATGCATTTCTTGAATATCTCCTGCTCCCATCTGTTTATTCTGTCCCTGTTTCAGCATTTCTATAATTCTATCAAATAAAAGTAGAAACTTAATTGTTCCTAATGATTTACACAGCAGTATTCTCTGACCCAGTAAAACAACTTTTATTGAAAACAGTGGGAATTCTGGGTCTGCTGATAACAGTGGGATACTGAGATCATTTTGTTTCTCTTGTGGGTGAATTGTGTGTGGACATGATATTTAACTAAGGGGGGAAAAAAACCCAAACATTTTATACTGGATCAGGAAATATTGCCTGAATCAAATCTTTTTCTCCATGAGTCTAAATCAAGATAATTCCACCATCATCTATTTCCACTGAATTCTGTAAGAGTAGTGTGAGCTGAGTGCAGTCCACACAGAAATACCATTTTGCTAGGTGGCACTCTGTTTCTCAGCTTTGCCTTTTTTTTTCTTCTTTTTTTTTTCTTTTCCTCTCTCTTTTTTTTTTTTTTTTAATTTGCCTTTCTCTAAAGTCTAAGTTTAAAGGTTAGACTTATTCCTGGTTGAGAGGTGGCATTCAGACCCCCTGGAAGACAGAGGGATCCTCTTTTCCTATGAATTGATGTGTGGTTTGCTTAATAGGACCACCTTTTTAATAATCTACTGAAGAGAATGGTCCCTGTGGATTTATCGAGAACAAACTGTCCTGAACTAAATTTTCCTCTATAACAAGGTACCACAACTTGCAGATAGAAGCAGCAATGTAGTCCTGTATTTTGACTATAGGGCATCAGGCAAAATCTTGCATCCTGCTCGTTCATAAGCAAGCAAGCAAACATGATCTGGCTGAATAAAACTCCTATAATGTACTTTGAAGAGTTATCAACAGAACACATTCAAACTGGTAGGATGAACTAAGCAGGGCTCTCCAGGGTTCTGCCCTGCACTCACTTCTGATCAGTGCTTTGTAATAACATTGGTGTTGGAAGGGACCATGTGTGGATGAACACATTAAAAAAAAAAAAAAGGCAGAACAGGAAAGAACCCCTCAGTATGTTGGAAGAAAGGCACCCTATTAAAGCTGAATTGTAGCCCACCTTTTCACTTCAGCATGGACAAGAACAGGGAGCTACAGCTGGTCAGCCAAGTATTCCCATCTACCCAGCAGCTCCATGTGAAAAAATAGAAGGTAGGGAGTATAGTGGTTTACAAGAGAAATGGAAGACAACCACATTGTATGAAAACCTGTGAATACCCTGGGGTATATTAAGGAAAACATATCTAGCAAGACATGTACAAAGGAATTATTTCATTATTCAGGCAGTAGTAAAGCTTGAAGCAGAGTCGTGTCAAGTTTTGCGTGCTCCATTTCAAGAAAAATGTGGATCAAATGAATAACCAACAAGAGGAAAGCAGTGACAACAATTGGAGATCTTAAAAAAAATGGCATGTTCAGGAAAACTGAAGGAATTTGAGTTCTTCAGTTTTAGGAAGAGAAGCCTGAGCTCTCAGGTAAGTAAAGAGTGTTGCAAAAAGACATGGGAAGTTCACCCAATTTTAGGCTATGACTAAACCATGAATGTAAATTGCAGCAAGGAACTTCCAGGCTGAACGTTAGAAAAATCCTTCTAATACTAAAGAGAGTGAAGCACTGACATGTTTTTCATAGGAAGCAATCAGCATTTTAGGAACAAGTATGTCTGATCAGTTGTGAGGAAAGAGGATTGTCTAGGTGGTCTCTGGAGATCCCCTCCAATTCTGTGGACATGATTCTTCAAAGACATCTGGTTTGTTTTCAGCTTTATAACAATGAAGAGGATGTAGGCTGCTTGCTCTAAAATCAGAACCATCCTTTAAGCACTTTGAGCTGATCCTAGAGTGCTATGCCTCCATTAGCTTATAGTGCTGGAACTAAGGGCCGTGGTAATAAAGCATGTGTTTCATTGTTTGAGATGCCAGGAGGAACGTGTGAGGAAGTCACTAGCTGAATTTCAATCTTTGCTTAAAGAAAAAAAGATAATCAGTATTTCTGTTATAATATGCGGACTAAAAGGCATTGCAAGTGAATTCTTCAGCATCCTCTTTCAAGTAGAAAATAAGTTTATTCTGAGATACTGCATTTCCCACTTTAGCTGCTGTCTGTTCTAGCAGAGTTGGAGCTATGACTGAGAGATGTGGTGTGACAATTGCTAGGGCTGCAATACACTCTTTTCCAAGCATCTTTCAGTACTGTTAAAATATGAGCATCTCCTCTAACTATACAAATTTTGTCATCTTGCACAATGACTTCTCTGTAAGGCAAAAATAAAATATAGCCTGTTGTACCAGCTGCTGAGAGAAACACAAGAATTTAGATAAAAGTATACATGGGGGTGCATCTGGAAGCCTTTTTGTAAGCTGTGAAAAAGACCTGAATATGAGTGGTAAATGTTAACCAGACTGTCAGCATTTTAGTAGGGGTAAGGGAAGCCTTTAGAAGTAATGTTTTAAAATATTGCCCTTTTTTCCTGGAACACTGATGTCGCTTGTCTGGATGTGTTTTTGTCACTTATTTAAGAAATAAGGAATCCTTTTTACTAAAATTGGAGATCTGATTTTTTTTTTTCCCCTCGCAATCATTCATATTCTCTGAGGCTGTGGGAATCCCTGAAGAGGAATAAACTACCAAATCAAATAAAAATCACCTTTGGGTGGTGGACTTGCTGATGGAAGAGCAGTGCTGCAGGCCTGATCCTGCACTGTTAAAGGAAACCAGTTTTATCATTGGGGATAGTAGAGTTCTCTTAGGTTGCACCCATCACTGTGTTATCTATGATCTTCTGTTTTTCCCTCACAATGGTCATTGTCATACACCTCTCTTTTAATACAGGATTTCATGATATGTCTCTGATAGCTTCTGTAGCTTCTGCCATGCAAGACAGGTGAAACAGCAGGGGAAATTGCTCTGAAAATAGATTGCGTAATTGTTAGCTTCATAGATGAAGATATCTGCCTAAACACCATTATGACCCTCTCTCTGCATTCACTTGAACTCTAGGATACCAGGTCACTTTGGCAAACATAACAAACTTTAAAAATCTGCTGACACTCTCTCTTCCTGCCAAGCATGAAAGAGCTGCATCATTTATGATCTCTCAGCAAGACTCACCTGAGGATGCCCACCAGGGGTTATCCATGTCTCAGCAGGTTCTCAAGTGCATGGACCTCTCACAAATGTGGGGGAAATGGCCTTGCTCCTCCTTTGTTTCCTGTGCCACAGCACTTCTATTCAAGAAAAAGGGACAATATGCCACAGAAGGCGGCCTTTTTTTGGCTAAAGCATGGCACTGATGATCTGAGCCCTTCTCTGAATCCTATGAGATTCCTATGAGGTCCTATGAGACATTCATTAAATCCCTTACTCTTTGGTATTTTGTCTTATTTTTCTCCCTGTTGTAACATTCTAAATGTTGCTGGAGTTTATTAAAAGGTTGTGGATTTAACAGTGGTAAAAAGTTGTGAATTAGTTTAGAGATGCTCCCTAAACATGTAAAGAGTTGTGACAGAGACCCTGCAGGCTTCACCTTCCTGACAAAATGAATAGCTTTTGGCAATAGCAAAGAAAAATCTACTGAATGTAATGACCTTAAAGATCATCTAGTTCTAACCCCCCTGCCATAGGCAGGGATAATCTCCACTAGAACATGGTCTAAGTAGCTAAATCCTTAGCTGTGGCACCAGTCCTGTAACCATTTGTTGACTCGCCAGATTCAACTGGCCCTTTTAAACCCCTTCCCTTTGACCAGGAGGATTGATGAAAAAGCTACCTGCGCTCCAGAGTCCCTTACTGCCGCTCCCAAGGCTCAGTAATCCTTGATGCTCCTCAGACTAGTCCTGCTTGTATCACTTGTGCCCACATGAAGGATAATAGTGGCCTATACGAGGCTTGGTAGTCTCTCGGTGACATCCCAGATCCGAGGCCCCGGCAAGCAGCTCATCTCTATAGACAGTGTGTCAGGTCAGTGCCTCTGTACCTCTCAGAAGAGAGTCACCTACGACGATCACTCGTCGCCTTTTCTTAGTTGCTCTGGTCGTTATACAGGGAGCAGACCGGGCTGCCTTACTCAGCTCCAGTGTCTCTCCTGATGTAGTGGGTCTTTCCTCTGCAGTCTGCAGAATGGTGAAGCAGTTGTACAAGGCCACCTCAGGCTTTGGGGGAGGTCTCTTCCTCCTGCAGGTCCTTGCCATCACAAGCTTCTATTATTCTGCATTTTTGGCCCCCCCGCCCCTTCTGTGTGCTCCGGTGGAGGATTTTTTAGCTGTTTGGCTGTGGGTCCACTGCAGACTGCGCTTGGAACTAGCGATCTAACTCCTTCTCAGCCTCCCTGATGTTGTGCAACCTTCTGACCACCTCCTGCAGCTCAGCAACCTGGGCACACCTTTTGCAGGCAGGTCTGCTGCCTATCCCTGCCCTGGCAGAAAGGTCTACACACTTCCTGCAGCCTGAGGTCTGCACTGCGGCCTCTCCTCTCAGCAGCTCTGTCTGGGTGGAGGCATCAGCCACCGCTGGGTAGATGGTGCAGACCCCCAGCCGGATCTGCAGCCTTTGCTCTCATATGAGTGCCCACCATTCTGCCTTGAGGGTCAGGTAAGATGGGCGTCCTTCCCCTGTCACAGAATGGTGCACGGTTGCTGGGTTACGTGTACTTCAAGTCTCCTGCTGAGCCAGTGGCATGCCCCTCCTTCAAAGAGATGCCCTCTCGCGCCAGCTGCCACCGAAACTGCCGCGCCATGCCCTGTTTGCCCACCCCGGTCACAGTGCTCCTGACGGCTCGTGCTCCGGGGGCCGCCTCTTGTAGGTGTGGGGCTGGCAATGCCCAGGCCACGCCAGTGCCTCCCATGAGAGCTGGGGGGTCTCTCCACTCCCCCCGCCATTTCTCTGTCTCAGGAAACCCCCCTGGGCACCAAACTTTAACCCAGTCCTGATATTCTGGTGTAATGGGAATATGAGGCTTGCAGGCAACGGAGATGGTATCCTGGCTTTGTAGAGCACTAGTTGGTCACCAAAAGTTCAAGTCCAAGTCCTGAATGTGAAGGAGCGGCTTTCTAACCAGCTTCTGCATGAGCAAAGACCCACAAGTGTTTTTGTCTCTCACAGACAATGAATTGCAGTTGGAGCTTCCCCTTGGCAGAGGCAGTTACTCAAACCTTCCTCAGAGTGAGTTTGCAAGTTTTAAAGTGAAAGCAGGTGTTAATTAGAATTCTATCACTTTTTTTTATTTTATTTTATTTTTTTAATTCACGAGGTCTGCTCCTACTAGGAATATATTTTTGTTTTGTGTATAGATAACTAGATAATTATCTTTTCTGGCTTCTATTTGAAAATTATACAATGGTCAAAGAGAACAAATACAACAATGAATCAAAAAACCCCTTCTTCTCTACCATGAGATGGGTGTAAGGAAATGAAAAATCTGGTATTTTTCACCCTAAGTCTGATTGAGAAGAGATGGATTAGTTTGAGTTAGGAAGATGGTGTTGTGCATCAGGTCTGTCCTGCCCTGTCCCGCAGGGATATATGAGTTGCTTGTCAATCACAGCTGGAACTGCTGCAGCTCACAGCTCTGGAAGTTAAGTGGAAAAAAAAATCAGTGATGGCTTTGTCTGACAACATGAGGCTGTAAAGGAGGAGTGGCTCATGACTGAGCAGCTCGTATGTCTGTGCAGCACGGGCAGAGACCTGATGTGGTAACCTTGTTAATTTTCCCAAATTGTTGTCTTCCCTTTTGGTTATAGCCCAAAGCATACAGAGCAGTTGTGCACATACTCTACCCAAGGAAAAGTTTAATGATGTGAATTCCTACTGCAAAATAGTTTGGGAAAAATATAATGGTGGGTATGAATGGACAAAACACTAATATCAGAGAAGCGTCAGGGTGGGCATATTTGAAGTGACTTGAATTTGTCTTCTAAACAAGCTCTTGAGACAGCTCTAATTTGCTTTGAGTGAATCAGAATTATGTGAAGAATATTGAACAGAATATTTCATCTTGACTTTTATTATTAAGTTCAATTTTAATTTAGTATTTTGAATATATTTCTCTGGCCAAATAATGACATATTCTGCTTCAGAATAAGTGACCATGGATCCTCTGAATTCAGGATAACAAAATGCTAAGGTAATAATCTTTTGATATTCTGGCTATTTTAAACCTAGGTCAGGTCGTATCAGTATTTCAGAAAGTATTTTCATCCTTTATTTCAGCAACATCTCTTGGGTTTTTTTAGTCTTGATTTACAGGAATGGAAATGGATTCATAAGGTGCCCTAAATTAGCATTTAAATAAAAGTTGAATTTCAGTCTATCTAAGATTCATCCTTAACTATTTTGAAAAGTTCAGATAGGGCAGCTAGATAGTGCTCATTGGAAGGGCCCATTACAGTGGAGTAGCTGCTTTATTTTTCTGTTACTTCTCTAATTTATACTACTAATAGTAAATATTCACTGTGCAACTAGACGGAAAAGAGTAATTTATTAAAAAAAATAAATTAAGCAATTGCAAGAGAAAAGAGTTCTGAAATTATTACATGTATATTACAGGATGAACACAACTGATTACTCCTGAGTAAAGGTTCTTACAGCCGAGTGAATTATAATATTAAAGCTGGAAGATAGCTCCAGCTCATGGCAGAGCTACTGTGATCCGTGTCCAAAAAAGGAGGACAGAGATCTGCTTAAGGATATGAAAATCAGCTTGCAAAAAATAAGTAAGCATAATCAATTATCAAAAGGAAGTAAATATGTAATTAAGAGGAGTTCTTCTGGTGATTAAATTTATTTTGTTATACATTAATCTTCCTTGCAGAAAGACCAATTTATGGGCTGGAGGATATACTGTAGAAATGTGGGATGGGTCAGATGGCACTATTCATGTCTGCTCTCTGACTTTCTGCTTGGAATTCTACAATACAGGTTAATATGCTAGTCCCACACATTATCTCTGCAGGTATTATTTTAAGGCTGCAATACTTATAATACCTGGATTTTCTATAGTTATCTCCCTCTTTAAACCCTTTGCATCAGTAGCTGGAAAGAGAAAAGTTCTGTTAGTTCTTGGTAACCACCGTTAAAGCTGACAGTTAAAAATTTGGATTAATAACATACTGATTACAGCATAATTCACTGTGATCAGATGTTCATTTAATTTTCGCCCCCCCTCACTTCTAAAGAACATGGAGGCACACAACAGTAATCCATCACTCACCGATGAGCAGACCAAAGGAAAATGGGTGATGGATTCTTAAACAATTCTGCTGTTGGTCTCAAATGCTTGATGTGCCAGTTGTACTAATGCTAATACTAATAGGACTATATTCCATGTGTTGAATGGAATAAGCAGCCTCTGTGTGACGGATGGACATTTTGGACAATTTTAACCCAGTTTCTGTTGTATGTTCTTGGCAGAAGTATCGTAATTTTCCTCAGCTCCAGTTGAGGAACTGGATGTTAGCAAACCAATGGTGGTTCTGTTGAGAGAGCTCTGCTAAAGTAATTTTTATGCCTACCAAAGATCTGAAAAATGCTGGTAGGAAAAGATCCTTTTATTGATTCTCTTGCATCTCTCCCATTCCAAAAGGCAGCTTAGGGTCTCAAAGAATAAAACACGATTATCAGAAGTCCATTAAATTATTACATCTCCTTTTGTTTTGGAGAATGCATTTTTTAGATATCTATGTTTAACCCTTGGGCCTCACTTAAAATTTGCAGCATACAGTGCTTCAACTAAGGAGCTAGGTGTACCTGACCATTTCTCATGTGGGGAAAAACTGGGGTGGTATGGAGATGGAGCACTGAAGAAAATATAAGGGATTAATGGAACCCCAAAGGTGGTCGTCTCCCTTGTAGAATATGTCCAACACAGGTATGTGTAACCCAAGCTGGAATGTAATCCAGTGAAATGTTCTTAATTAAAATCTAATCCCAAATTAAATCTGCAATAGTGCCCATGTTAATTGCTGCCCACCAGTGTAACAGCAGTAAGGCTGCTGTTCTGCGCCCTTCAAATATGTTGTGGACTTGGCTCTCATCATTTGGCCTTTTCCATCTGACCTATGTGAGTAGTTTTCCATCTACTATGCGAGTAGTTACAAACTGTAACAAGCCAGAACAATAAATTTTGTCCCACAGCTGTTGTTTCTCAGGCTAAAACTCTGAGGCACTCATTTGTACCAAAACATTTATCTCAGAAAT
This sequence comes from Grus americana, assembly GCF_028858705.1. NCBI lineage: Eukaryota > Metazoa > Chordata > Aves > Gruiformes > Gruidae > Grus > Grus americana. Next base: position 55,041,709 of record NC_072856.1, on the reverse strand, counting down.
TATGACTTGTGTATTATAGGATAAACACAAGGTAGATTTTATAAGGGGACGCAATTAGCCTCTTCGTGACTGAAACAATGTTTGCGTGCTTAACGCTAAGTCACAGATGGAAGTGCATATTTGGTCACACACCTGGATATCATTAAAAATACTAATGTATAAATTCCTGTCTTCAGAGACATATTGGCAATGTATATTAATGAAACATACTAGCCCACAAGCAGGCACTAAAGCTTGTCTTGGATTTCTAATGCATAGAATAGTGGTTGCTATAGGGGAAAAAAAAAGAGTTTTAGAAACAGTTGCACTTATAATGTTCATTTATCAGAAATGAGACTTGTAATATTCCTTTCACATTGGTAGCATCTAGGGACAGTAGACTTTAAGACACTCTGTAATAAAGTATGCATTTTTTATGATTCATGTTCAGAGGATTTATAATCCACATAAACAGGGTAGCCCAAAGTTGCTTGAAAAAATCTTACTGTTTGCATTTTGCAGGCAAGGGAAATAAAATTCCAATCGGGAAATCTGCCCAAGACTGTAAAAGATGTCTGTGACATTACGTAGAGTTGAATGTGGGTATCTGACATGTCAGTTAGATAACTGGCACAGGTAAAAGTAGAAATTAACTAATTTAAATAAAAAGGATGTGAAGATTTAAAGCTGAAGCGATGCAGCAGTAGCTGCCCTCTCATTCAGTAAATCAAAACAGCAGCAGCAGCACTTAGATGTGATTGCCTTCTTGGGACGGTGGTGACTGTGCTGAGGCAGTGCAAAGGCAATGGCAGTGCCAGCTCAAGGCGACATCTGGGGCTGCGAGTGGCCGCCTTGCCTTTATGGCTTTGCCCCCTACCTGATAGATGCCTCTTCTAAGGCAAGACCTTGAAGAAACTACTTAGTAAGCCAAAGAGAAGGGGAGAGGCGAGAACTGCATTTAAATTCATGAGTGCTCTGTTGCCACAGTTTTAGCTGCTTCGGTTTTCTCCCTGTTTACAGTTAGTTTTTAGAGCTTTGAATGGCGGGCAGTTTTTAACACCCTCATATGTGGTTGTAGGGAAAAAAACAGGAGTCTCAGTACTACCTCCTTTTAACTACTACTATAACCACTGGCCTTTTCATTTTGCCTTTCCCCATAGGGCTCTCCTGGCCTTAAGTGCTGCTCCCGCTGTCAATGTACCTACCCTTGCTGTAGGCGCTGTCACTAAGGCGGGGAATTGCGTGGCTGGCAAATGCAAGCCATGTGCTGAGGTCCTGCTTGTCTGGTTTAGTTGCTGAGGGAAGGAGGGCAAAAACAGCTGAGAGGGATCTGTATCAAAAAGTAATAGTGAAATGTGGGAAAAGAATTACTTTGTATAAATGCATATTTGTATTTTATTATCTGTTCTTGCGACAGACACACACTTCCTTCCACAAGTTCTGTTTCAGCCAGAGGAAGGGAAAATAAACCTGCTTTAAACTTCCCAAAATTACAAAGGGACTAATGCAACATTTTTGGTGATACTTCCAGATTAATTCTATTTCCCAATTGCATCTGGAGGCGAAGGTTTTACACAAGCTAAAAATTTATCAACACCTTACAGAAGATTTAAAAAGAAGACTTTTTTCTAAAGTTGGTGTACAACCTAGGTTTTATTATTTTCAGTCTCGGGCCACTCTGTCATTCCAGTCATCAAGTTTTTCTTGACAAGACAACTGAGAGCAGACTTTTGTGTCCTGTTTAGCAGCCGGTAGTACTGTCTGCCTAGCAGCAAATTCTTTCCACTGGCCCCCTTGGGATGGAGACCACCAACCTCAGTCATTCACAGTTATCCTTGTAATGTCTCTGTGGCAATGTCTAGCTCCTGAGGGCCAGATAGGTGCCACGGCACCTGGTACACTTGGTGTCTCCAGCCCAAAGAACCTAAGGCATTTCTTCATTCTTTCACTTTCATGAAAGACCTATTGCTTGTGCACTTGGTACGAACACATGCATATAAAAGCAGCTTTGAACACAAAGAACAGCAAATAACAAAACAGTTTAGTGTAAGGTGAATTAACTTTTTCTATTCTCCTGCAAATGTCAAGAGTGGAAGGATGTAGAGCAGTTATCCAAGGCAGCATACGGGTGGAATTAAGCTGGGAGAGAGGGAGAAACATGAAATAGTTATAATTGTTTTGGTGATGCCAACTTTTTCCCTAGTTTCCTGATTACTGGTGTTTTTCTGAAAGCTTCAGGTCCTGGAATTAAGAGGAAAATATATGCAAACCTTAAATTTCAAAAGGAAAAATGTTTCTAGCTCCTACAGATGCAGATTATATCTAGGCCATATTTTAGTATTTTAACTCTGAAATTCAAAAACCTGGGGATAAATGGAAAAGGTGCAGCTATTTATTTTAAGCCAGGTGTATGCCACTCGGATTTGCTAGCACCATTTTTGTGTGAGGGTATGTCATCACAGACACACAACCTCTGTGCCATAGGGAGCAGTGCAAATGATGAGCATGACCATTTTATGTTGGGACTGACTCTACCTCCATTTTGGATGCCTTCCCTCTTCTCACTGCCTTCAGCAGCAGCAAGAACATGCTAAAGTAAGCAGATCATGCTGATAAGTTCTAAGTCTAATTAGTTCATCAGTATTATGGATTTAGTGCAGTAGCTCTTTCAAATAAGTCTTGGTAAAGTAAGTAGCAGAGCTGCTCTGAGGATCAGGATACCAAGGCAGAAAAAGCTCAGCATGCCAAGGAAGTACGAAGTTAGCCTTATATTCATGTAAACCAACAGAGAAAGCTTTGAACTGGAAAAAAAAACACCCTAGAAAGATATAAAATGTCGGCGTACTTCATGGTAAGTTGCTCAAGATGAATCACTTAGAGCCCTTAGGGAGAGGCAGAGTGGAATCCCTACTCAGTTTATGGTGCATAAACAGGTCGGCTGATTCCCCCCCCGCCCTCCCCTCTCATGTTGGATTTATTTGTGGTTATATTGGTGAACCACATGTGTTTCCTTATTTAGGCTTCTTTTTTTCTTTAGTTTACTGTCTGTTCTTAAAGCTGCCTGGAGCCTAAGATGTTTGTAGTTGAGACAAAAATCTGTGCAAATGTAACACACCCCCCTTCCCCCCCAAAAAAAAACCCCTAGCTAAAATGAATAAAAGCCGGGCTGAAATTTCTCAAATCTGTGTGTTGCTTCATAGGCAGTGAAATTGTAGTGATGAGATTGCTGAGACACAGCATATAAACCAGATCCCTAATGCTATCTTAATATTGCTTAGGCACGTTTGGAAGAAATAAGCCCAGGGAATAAGCAAGTTGCTTTCCAAGAGGTCAAAATTGCTTCCATAAGCCTGAAGTTGTTTAATAGTGTAGCCCATTCTTTCTCATGTCAATGGCTGGACAAACTTCAGGCTAGGTACAGCAAGCTGGGAAGGAAGTACCCTAAGTTTCAATGAGAATCTCAAAGACATACTTTACTACAGAAGTGGGGAGGGGAATCTCCTGTTTCTCTTTTCTACTGTTAGTGCCATAGTTTCAGGCTTTGTAGAAATGCATTTTGTTTTTTCAAGCAAGAGACTTTCCCCACAGGACTAATTCACTGTACCTAAGCAAAAGAAGTGGATGAAATTCTGAGCTACTGGAGACCAAAAGGAGAGAGCCCATTCTCTTCCAGGGGTATGAGACTTCACTCAGCCTGAGCTGGCTGATGCTGGACAGGAGCTGGAAGGCATGGGAGCTGAGTGCACTCTCTGCCTTCTGAAATCAGAGCTGAAAAGTGGCATATCTTACTTCCATTTCAGTTCTGATCAGATAATTTAGGTGTCTCTCTTCCTCTCTAAACACTATTTCAAAGAAATTTGCTGGTTCCCAAACCATCTCTGATTAAGAATTTGAAAAGTAGTATCTCGGCTCCTGGAAACTTGTGGAAGGTAATAAATGAAATGAGGGTACAGAATTGCTCTCACAGATGTGGAGTTAGAACTACAATTCTTATTACCTTTACTTGCCTCACACTCTGTTTTTGTGCTACTGACTTTTATTTTGAGACTGCATAGGAATGAGGGAAGTGAAAGGAGATGTGGGGCAAAGATGCAAGCTTTAGAATTTGGGTTGTCCATGCCAGTCGTAGTGACTAGAAATAAAACAGAAACAAAAAGGGAAAGCTGATAATCTGTTATAGCTAATTGGCCTCACTAGAACATCTGCTATGCATCTCCTTCATACCAGGTTTTTATTTGATTTCTCCCCCGCTATCTGCCAGTACGTCAGGTCAGAGAGGAATGATGGCTCTCTGCACCATATGTTACTGTGAGTCTAGACTAGTGTGCTTGGGTACGTGAATAAAGTTATAGGGAGTCCTGGAGAAGAGATGTGGGGTCTGGAAGGACTCGCTAGTCTGGAAGAAAAACTAACTGTGGATAGTTTAGCTATACAGCAGCCAAATATAATACAGCTCTAGGCAATATATTCAAAAGGCATAAGCACTGAGAAGAAAGAGCAATTTAGGATGATCTAAATCAATCATGAAGTAATAGAATCCCACAGACGTTTTGGATATACGCTGTAGAAGTACCAAACCCAAGACTTACTGTGTTGATAAGCAGTCTTCCCATGACAGGAGGATGAAGAGGCACATACTTGGTTTTAATCATCAAATACTTGATCTAGAACATTACGGGAACATGCTCAAGGAAAGAGGCAACTTAGAAGCTAATATCAGGACATGAGCAAAACTTACACAATGAATCTAAATCTCCTGCACATCATCAGACATTGCCTTTGTCCTGGTTTCAGCTGAAACCAGGACAGCCTTTCAGAGGAGACATCAGAGAACTTGCATAGATTGTTGTTGGTTGACTCCAAACACCCATCAGGCATTTACAGACACAGATGTAACCCATCCTGAACAACTGAATGCCTTTCACCCATCAAAGCCCAACTGAAATTTAAAACCAAGAAGTAGTAACCCCTAGACTATTGCAGAGCCCAACCTGATAGGTTTCGTCTGGGTGTTTCACATCCTCCCAGGCTAGACACTCCTGACAAAATACAGCTGAGGGACTTTTGGTCTTAAAATGATACTACCAGAAGTATACAAGGGAATTTTTGAAAAAGACTTGCTTCTAAAGTACTACCCTAGGAAATGAGCAGGCTTCCAGAGTGTAGTTCTCCCACTCAGAAATTAAAAACCATATCTGCCACTTCTTGTGTGTGTTTCCCAGACATCAATATTTGGATACACTTGTAGTCCTTCCTGTGAAGGAAGCACAATGGTTCATATATGTGTGTGTGTTGAAAATAGACGTCTGTGTTAATATCCTTCACACTTCAAATATCTCTCTTACCTCACAGCTCTTATGGTACCATCAGGGAAATAGTTTAAATACATCCTTTTTCCTTTGAACATCTATTGGGAAGATAATAACCCTGAGCTGGCTAAGGCAATAAATTTACATATCCAAATAAACTGATTTATCTTGCTGTCATAATATTTGTTCCTTCTGTAGTCTTACACATCTGTTATTCCCTGTAGAAGAAAGGGAAGCTATTTAGGGAGTTAGTATTAACTTTTCATCTGGCAAATAAGATGTTAAGTGAGAAATTAAGAAACAAGGAAGAACACAAATCCAATTGAGGAATTTCTGCTAAATCTTCTTTCTGCCATAAAGATTTCAGACTTCTCCATGGCTATAAACAGTGGACATAACATTAATGAACCAGATGTGTCCACCCAAAGTAAGAAACTGATCACAAACCCTTCAGTTGATATGATGCTGTATCTGGAACCACCACTGCCACCACCGCCACACAGAGCCACCACCGCCACACAGAGCCACCACCACCACACAGAGCCACTACCACTACCACCACACAGAGCCACCACCACCACACAGAGCTGCCACCACCACGCAGAGTCATCGCCACGCAGAGCCATCGCCACGCAGAGCTGCCACCACCGCCACCAGCACACAGAGCCGCCACCAGCACACAGAGCCGCCACCACGCAGAGTCGCCACCACCACCACCACCATGCAGAGCCACCATGCAGAGCCACCACCACCACACAGAGCCACCACTACCACCACCACACAGAGCTGCTGCCACCACCACGCAGAGCCAGCTGAAGTGTGAGGGTAAATTCCTGCCTCTCTTCGTTTGCCAGCTTTCCTCTTTGTGTGATAACACATTGTTAAACAAGTTGTAAACAAGGGAAGCTTCAAATGTCCTACCACGTTATAAGTGCTACAGTTAAAAATGCTAAGATAGGCAAACTTGACAAGATGAGAAGTTAGTATTACTTGGGGATAAGCAAGAAAGATGACTGTGGTTGAACTAGTCAAATTTGAAAGATCATTAATAATATTAAGCCTAGAGGGTAAAAGAAAGCTGCTCCTGATGGAAGTCAGTGTAGTGAAATTCTCATCACACTGAGCAGAGATACAGGACTGAAAATGGAGGTTAAAAGAGAGCTCAAAGCAACTGTGAAAGATAATTGCAGTTAATCAGATCAAAGTGAGTTTAATTACACTAGCTAACTACTTGATTTTTCTTGGCAATCATTTGAACATTAGGCTTAGTATTGGAAATTAGTGACTAAAATTTTACATAGTGCCTTGAACTTTTGTTGTTTTGTTAAGGGGAAGAGGGAAAGTTGGATGGCTCTGAAAATGAAGGCACAATTATTAAGTTGGCAGTCATTGAGAATAACTGGGTGGAGGAAGGCAGGTGAATAGATCCTTACAGACTAAATGCAGTTATGTAAGGGGATAATGTTCTGATGTCTGATTAAGGGGTGGAGGGCAGATGTTTAAAATTATAGAACAGGAAGTGTAGGAAGTAACATCATGCTAGTAAATGAATTAATATCTGTCTTTGGACTTGCAGTAATCTGAAAGTCACTTGTGTCATTAATACATTTGTTAAATTTGCTTCACTTCTATAGCGGGATACAAAATAAGAATTTCATCACATCTATGAATGCAAACTGCTGCAAACCCAGTGTGGTGGTTGGAAGTTCAGTAAGGCTTTCTGAGCCCTGCATCTAATGTCTTGATGGAATCATAACAACAACTTTAAGGCCTCCCAAGCCTTGACCTGCAGTGATAGTCCCCTTGTGGGTGGCTAGAAGAAGTGGTTCTGAATGCTGGAATGAATGCCACTAGACTAGGATAGCTGAGGTTACTACTGATTTTCCTAATTGCAAGTGGAAGTGAGGACAGTCTAAGCGTGTGTATATATATTAGAAATAGCTAATTGTCTTTCTCCATTTTTTTCCAACAAGATGTATTAAACTGCTAAATTCTGTGGAATCCTTAGTCAGTGTAATGGCATGGAGGATCAAGATGGACAATTAGTTGCAAATATGTAGCTAATTGTAGAATAAACTGAAAGAGATGAACAGAGCAAGTCCCAAGCACAGATCTGTTTGGTGCTATCCGAATACGTATCATCTCATCAGTTGCCTCTACATGTTTGAACGTCATTGAAATTGCCACGGTTTCTGAGCTACAGCTTTAATTAAGGTTTGCTTAGAAACATACTGTTTTATTGAGTGCTCACAAACATGAGTGGCATAAAATGAATAAATAAATAAAGAAATAAATGAACGAAAGAAGGAAGGAAGGAAGCAAGCAAGCAAGCAAGTTATATTCAATATCCACAGCACGAAACTGCTTTTGTGGTCATGCCACAATGTGACAGGGTCAACTGGCAAATGGATAAAAGGGGTAGATCTTGGAGCCTTTGCCAGCACTACTTAACATATTTTTTTCCATACTGCCCCATCCACATGAAAACTGTTACCACTTGCAGTATATATACTATATTATATTTAAGGGGAAGTAAAGTTGGAAAAAACATTTGTCCATGGAAAGGTAAGGGGTTGGAATAAATGGCTGTTGCTTTGAAGCAGATTTCTGGTCAAAGAAAGAAACAAGTTGAGTGATATTTGTAGCAGGGTTCCTCTGGGGCTCTAGCTCTTAAAAATTCAGCTATTGAGAACAACAGGCATGTTACTTTGCTTTACTTGGGGAACCTTGAAATTACGAGAATAGTTGGTAGATTGTCAAAAAAATGCTAATGAACTTGATCAGAATATTATCTGAGATGGTAGGTCAAAATGGATAAAATTTTGAGGGAGGTTAGAGTTAAAGCAAAAACTGCAGCAAGTGCCAGGGATGCTCAGTACAAACAGTGAAGGAGTACGTGGGGAGGAAATGAAGTGCTTTGTTAGAGCTGACGAGGAATTTCCTTTGGGAATCGACAAGTTGCAGTGATGGGGTTGGTTCCAGGTAACTGAAAGGGTCAACTTGTGAATAGTGCTGCAGAAGGCAAAAACAAATGACTTGGACTGAATGAAGCAAATGTTTGTTGCCAGGTGTCAGATTAGACAGCTGTTTAAATTATGTTGACCTCCACACTTTATTTCTTCAGATACCATCCCTTCAGCACTGCACAGATTTATATTACAGGCAGCTCTGAGGAGCCTTTGTCCTTAAATCTGAAAGGACTTCATATCTAGTATGTGCATCACACTACTTTGTGGGAAAACAACCTCATTAATCACAGACTGCCATAGACAGGGTCACAAGCAGGGCACCTGGGTGATTGATCCACTATGAGCAGGGACTAACACGATTCCCACCCAACAGAGCTCAAGGACTAGAGATGAGTGAAGTATTGTACAAGAAGAGAAAGGATCTGCAGGCTGAAGTAGCAGTAAATTCCACTTTTGTTCTATGTGCTCTTGAGATGGGAGTGGAGCTAGACTATACCCCATTTAACTAGTTTGGGAGGTTATGAGTGCAAGGTAGGGAGGAAGGTAAGAGGACTGTCTTGAAACTGGTTTTAGAAGGCAGACCAGAAGAGCAAAGACTGTGATACTAGGAATTTTTTTTGTGTGTGTGTGTGTTGAGGGGTGGGTAGATTTTTCCTTGTTTTGCTGGTTTTATTTTTTTTTGTTCTGGATTTTTTTTTCCTTTTTTTGGATCTGCTATACCAGATCCCTTGTTTGAAGCATGAGGTGGAACCAGTTCATAACAGACTTATCAAATGAATCCAAAATTTCATCCTACTCAGGATTGCTCAAGGATGCTTGTTATTTAATATTTGTAACTATAGTTTAAGAGTCTGCATGTGGGAGTTCTGAAAAGATGTATCATTTCTTGACTCAGGCTTTTTCTGCAGTGAGTAATTTAAAAAATGCTCTTCTGTGTGTCTCTCTTTTCTGGACTTGTGTTTAAAGTTCCAGTAAATAATAGTTGAAATCATATGGTCATATAGTAGAAAAACACACTTGTTTATATACACAGCTAGATTTTTGTGTGTGTGTGTGTGTGTGTTAAGATTTACTATTTCTCTGTTCTCTTTTGTGAAGGGTGGGAGGAAAGAGAAACATTAGGGAAGCTGATTTCAGACTTCGAGCAAAGCATGTTCTAATGTTCTTGGTTAAAAAACACAAGTCCTATGTTAATTGTCTGTTCAGATGCAAAGCATATTAAAACATTTCCTCCTATAAAGATGGAACTGTCTTAATTTATTGATGCTGAATTCATTGGGAAGGAGGGGAAATGAGTTAAAACTCTATTTTACCTGAAAAAAAGGTACTTTTCTGGTATTACGGGCATTGCAAATACTGATAAACTGATGCATCTGAAAGTCTTGATTCCTTTATTCCTCTCCTTTTTTATGCAACACTTGCATTCCATCAGCCTCTAGACCCTTTGAAGGAGGGTTCATTAGTTGATGAAATCTGTTCACACGACAGTGTGTTGTCACGATAGACTGTTGTTTCTCCCTTTAGCAGCTAAACACTGTGACTGTAATGCAAAGAAGTACACAATTGGTGGCTTGATTTGCAGGCAGGTCAGATAAATTTACTAATACTTAGTGTTGCTGTTTAGCTATTCTCTGATGCATTGGGCAAAAAGGCAGGATTTTCTGCTGAAAATGTAAGGTAAGACCTATCTGTGTCCTGTTTGTTACAGCGCAGTTTGCTCATCAGTTCAGCTGCTAAGGAATATGCACTTTGAGTTGCTCACTGAAGAGTGGACTCGCTCCTGTAGTGACAGCCAAAGCATTTTCATACAGTGTCACAGTTGTTCCCATTCAAAGGCAGGGCTTGCTCTCTTGCTGCGCACCATGGTCAGAAAGCACGCATACAGCACTGCTCCTGGAGAGAAGAGGGAACTGCTAACACTGGCCACGGACCGCCTGCACTAACTGGATTCTCCTGAGCTTGCACGAGCTCAGGCTCACAGGGACATTACCTCAATCTCCCTCCTTCATGCTGTTCATACAACTTTTAGGGGGCAAAGGAAACTGGAATGAGGAGACAGCACTTCTCTAAAAAATCCACAGGACTCTGACATCACTATTGGGACCATTAGCACATGGCACCTCGAACTCTTAAAACAGTAAATTTGTCCCTTATCTGCTTTTCTACACAAGTTTCCTCCTCTTAGGATGAGGAGGAAAGGTCCTGTTTACTGCATTGCTCAGTTCAGATTAGTTGTGCTAGTAAACTCAGTTGTTTGAGTTTCATTCAAGGAAAGTAGAAATATGGACCAAGTAGCATGAAACTCTACAGCCACTAGTAGATAGGAAGCTGGACTAGAGCTACTGGTCCATGTGGTCACACAGTCCAGGAAGATGCTGCTGAAGGGATGGTCTGTCGGTGATTGTAGACCAAAGCCATGTTGTGGAAAATTATTTGTGATGGTACTCACAAATAAAGTCAACGGAGCTACTTGTGAGAGGACGATGCTGTCCACATAAAAGAAGATTTCACAGTTAGATTCTTTTGTCAACTAATTTGAACTCCATTAAGTGCAACTTTCATTTAAATTAATAATATATTAGAGGTGAATAAATCTGAAGAAACTATGCTGAATCACTGAGTTGTAAGCAAGTATCTCATTTGGGCAAATGGAAGAAATATGCTCTTACAATGCCCCTTTTCATTTTGCAGGCAACCCTGGATTTAACCTGATGTAACCTGAGGGGACATAGTTTAGCCCTGACTTATTTTCAAATCTAAAATAAAAACCCATATGACATACTGCTTAAAGTAGACTGTGTACCAGGTTGACCACTAGACAGTGTGGATCTTTTAGCCGCCTCCTCTCAACGTGTGATCTTTAATTTAATGATTTATGTTTGTAAATGTGATTTGACCTGAACACTTCATGTGACAACAGTGAGGCAAATCATTAAAAGGGCTTCAAAAAACTGGCTTTTAGTACTAGTCTGGTGATAGATGATACTCCATGAAATACTCTTGTACTATGGTGTATACATAAGGTAAAGCCCTGATCTGGAAATAAAGCAGTGAATATATGGCTGCTTAAGTTTATCCTCCATGTTTCAAACCAATGAATTTAGCAGCGTAAATAACTGGATGATAAGTAATTGAGATGGAATGATCTACAGCAGGAAAGCCTACGAATTAAAGTTTCATTAGGGCTGCAATCAAACCTTCAGAGAAGATGCTGTATGTAGAGCAGTGGAAGCAACAGGTCATAACTAGAACTCAAGGTTACCTCAGTTGCTTAAAGTTAAAAGTTGGTTAATTGCCATCACTGTGTCTCTGCCTTTGAGTGAAATGGCAAAAGTAGTAGTGTTCAATGCTGTGCAAAGCACAACACTATAGGAACACAGAAGATAACCTTACTTAAGTAGGTAGGATGACATGACGTCACATCCAAATAGCTCATACCCTCAAACAGCATTTACTTATCTTCTTTTGGAGGTTTTATTTTGGACTGAGAATTATTTTTAAAGGCTAAAAGGACTATATTTTTCTATTATTGGAATAATTTTTTTGATTATTTTGTAATACCAGAAGGTTCTGGAGTTCTCACAGGTCAGGCATAAAGGGCAGGATTTAGTTTACCAAGGGTTATTCTACATCATCTTTCTACAGCTGCTTGCTGACCTTCTTGCCCTGATTTCTCCTACATGTAGCATGAATACAGAGTATGAGAGTCATGGTTGTTTGGTTGACTTCATAATCTTAGCTTTCTTGCTATCAGATAACTGTCACTTGTATAGGCTGCCACAATCAATAAACTCTTAAAAGGCTGGAGGAAAGAGAATGGCAAGAGAACAGCCTATAGATCCTTTGAGATTAGGGCTGACTTTGCATTATATGACTAACATTATTAGGAAAACAAGCTCAGTTTATGTAAAAAATGTGGAAAGTTCTCTGTGAAGCATTAATTCCAAGCAGCATCAAAGGATGGTCTCTCTGGATGCACTGGGAATACTTGACACATCCCGGCATAACTAGGAAATGGGCATTACTGCTGCTGAATTGATGAGAGCAGGGGATATATGGACTGCTCACATTACTAACAATATGAAATATTGTGATAGGCTCTTCATAATTTTCCTGGATATCCATTACCTTAACAGACACATGGTGGAAAGGTGCAGGACCTGGTTAAAATAAAGGGTTATCCTTTTGGTTTAGTTCCTGGCAGGTTTTAAGTCATTGCTAATTTAAGTGACCCTAATAGCTAACAGCACCATTTAGTACACTGCTTGATCATCCTTCAGGGGGCTGGCAGCTAACATGGGCAGATCTAGAAGGTAGGTGGTAGGGTTCAATTCATTCCCTCCATATCTAAGTATCCATTCATGTGTTCTGAGGCTTGGAGAGCTGACATGCAACTCACAGTCTCTCCCTGCTTGTATCTAAACTATCAGGAATTGTTTTTATCAGGTATGAAGAGCTACTGCAAAACTTCACTTTTGTCATTGAGAACAACGCTTTGAGGAATATGAAGGTTTAGGTCATGGAAGTCAACTGGAAAGGATTTCAGATCATTTGCCTTAAGCTCTAAAACATGAAACCTGTTACAGATTGAAATAGCAAATGTATTTTACTTCCATTAACTTTCCTCTAAACACACATATATAATGAACTCTCTTCAAATGTATTCAACATCTAAACAAATGTTTGCTTATTTCTATTAGGGAAGCAACTTGTTTGCTGAAAGCAAAATGGAAATCCATTTGCCATATAAATAGGAGAAAACATCACAAGCTTTTCATTTTGCTAACATGAAAGAGAACACATTGTCCCAATATTTTTGCACGTGGGCCTTGGCCAAGGGGGAAATACAGCAAAAAGACAACTGGTTTGAAAAAGTTCTGCAAAAGAGAAAACAAGAGATTGCTATTAATGGATCTCCTTGTGTTCTTTTACAGTTAATTACTTGTCTTCTTTATACAAACTACTGTAATGGCAATGTTAGTATATTAGCAGAGAGCATTGGATTTGTGATGTATCAGAGGAGTAATGGCAAATGGATCCCTAAGGTATAATGCAAAAGTTCCTGGGCTGGTAGAAGGCACATCAGCTCTGACCTTTGCTTATGGGGAGAAGTTTAGGTTTACAGAATGCAGCCTTTTTTTTCTTGACTTCTTACATAGAACAACAAATAAGGAAACTGCCCTTGGTGGGGTAGTGGTGGTGGAATACAATCTTTAATGTGCAGGGAGGAAGTGACTAAGGTGTTATCATCCCTTCGCATTTGAAGGGATGATAACAGGGAACACATTGTTTATGGAAAAGTTTGACCTTATTGGAAGCTGAAAAGGTCCACTGTGCAGAAATGGACGTAACTTCAGAAAAGCCTGGATCTTGTAAATAAAGTTTTTTGACAAATAGTTGCATGCTGTAAACTTACCCATGGAAAGCATTTGGCTAAGGAATCATCTTCCCTCTTGATGACCATAACGAAATGAGAAGAAAACAATTGTGCCAAGTCCTCATGTTTTGGAACAATCATGCAATTACCCTTAGCCTATCCCTATCTTCTGGATTGACACTTGGGGTGTTAATCCCAGTCAATTTCTCTGCTCACTGTGAACACTTAAAATAAACGCTTTCTTTCCCTAGCCCTGGTTGTAAACACTACAGGCAAGAAAGTTGGACAAAGGTTCCTGTGTCCATGTGCTGTCTCTGAATGTACATCCTACTGGAGGTAAAGCAACTAGTGAGTTATGCTAATTTTTGGCAGCCTCTTCATCACTGCTTTTAAAAGATTGATCTTATTTTAGTGAGAGTGGGTTAACAGACAGCTCTGCCTCGCAGTTCTGTAAGTTCCTATAAGCTCCTTGCTTCCATCTGCATAACCACAAGACCTAGAAACATTTGCTTCTTAATGACCAAGATAAATAAATGTTCACACTGTAACAAATGAGATTTCAAAACAAGTGATAAATTAGTGTACAAATTTCTCAGCTATTTTAGTACTTTCTAAAGAAGGAGCATAAATAGAAGCTGAATATACTTTATTTTAACAAATTAAAACTGTGATATTTGCTAAGTGCCACTTAATACAACTTAGGAAATTAATAGCAGCAGTAAAAATAAAACTTGTCTTGGGAAGCATCTGGAGAGTTACCTACTCTTTGTTCCTGGGCCCCAACTTCCTTGCTTTTCTCACACAAGTATTTACATCACAGTCAAGAGGGTTACTTGTGCACCTAAATCAGTGACACAGTCATTTCCAAACCAGTATGTACATCTCCTTTTCCTCTGCTCTACAAGTCTGATGTTGCCTGACACCATCACTGGATCTCTGTTCCCATTACTATATGTAAATATTAAAATATCGGTAAGTGATCCAATTTTCTAGAGGTTATACAGTGGCTATACGTTGCTAGACGGAAACAAGCCTTCTCTGACAGCTTGGTTTCTATTTTTCCTTACCCCTCTCCCTTGCTTGCCTTAGGCTGAGGTAGATGATCCAAAATCCCATAAGAGAAAGTGAAGTGACATGCACAAGAGTTGTGGACGGAGTTCTGAGCAACCTGATCTAGTTGAAGATGGCCCTGCTCGTTGCAGAGGGGTTGGACTAGATGACCTTTAAAGGTCCTTCCAACCCAAACTATTCTGTGATTCTATGAAGGGTAAAGGAATTTTTGTCTCCAGTACCAACCACTGCAGGATGATGGTTTGGCAAAGGGTGCAGCCTTCAAAGCACAGATCAGCAAGAAAAAATGTTTCAGATCCTTGTGAAAACAAAGGGCCCAAATAGAACTGGGCTTTAACTGCCATAATAAATGTTACTGGTAACATCTTGTATTAGCTTTCTTATGGGGGGACCATATCTGTCTAGCTGTTGTGGCTGATGAGCTTGTTTTAGGAAAAGTATTATATGATGGGTCTACTAGTGACTGAGCAAAAGGTCTGAGGAGGTATTTAGGTTCCTGTATTCTCTTTGTTTTTCTTCTCCTTTCCTCAGCATGTTTATTTATGGGACAATTGAATCTGCATGGCACTTGGAGTGCCGTGGAAAGGCTGGAGGTACTTTGCTGTTCTGAAGGAAAATTTAATTTCTTCAGGCACAGAATACCTCTTGAGAGGCCTGAAAGTATACTGAATAAATTTAAAGTCTTATTCTTCTCTGCTTTATTTTTTTGTTGTTGTTGCCGATTTTCTTTTCTCCAAGTAGAATGTAATGAATAATAGTAATCCCTATCCAGTTAATAGGAGGGTGATCTCTAGTCCACAGTCTAAATGGAAATATACTTGTACTTCTGCATTAATTTAATCTGCTTTCATTAACTTCAGGGTAAGTCTGCTTATTTTTTCTTATTTATGGTATTTTTATTTTTAGCATCCTTCTCTTCCTGTCCTTGGGGCCCAGTTCAAACAGGGTTCTTATTTATACACCTTTTATTGTATATTTTTTTAATTATTTTTTATTTAATAAGCTTTTCCCGTAAAACATCAAGTCTTAAGTGATTGAACCAAACAATTGGGAGAAACCAGAAAGAGAGGATGTGACAAAGCAGGATCAGGGTGTGTGCAGCACAGTCACCAGATGAAGGGACCCGAGTACTCTTTTTATCCCAGCACTTGCAAAGCTGCATCTGGAATGTTCTGTGCAGTTTTGGGCCCCACAGTATGAGAAAGACGTTGACAAACTTGAGAGAGCTTAATGGAGGGCCAATAAATTGGTTAGGGGGCTGGAGCACATGATGATGATGATAAATTAAAAAACTAAGCTGGAAAAAGACCTGAGCGATGCGATAGAGTTTGATGATCTCCAGAGATTACTTTGAAGCTGATTTATTATATAAGTCTATGATTTGTGTGATCCAGATAAACAGGATAACTTCTAGCAGACTCTATTTGTTGTCCAAAATATCTACAGTAAATGGTGAGGTAGAAGAAATAGGTTTAAGGTTTTAATGGTTTTAAGAAAACTGAGAGAGACTAAGTAAAAAGTCCTCAATGGCAAAACCCAGAGGCTTTGGCTTGGTGCCCTGTAAAGATAGAAGGTAAAAGCTTAGAGAAGAGTAGCTGTGCTTAGAGCACACTTTTGAGGTGTTTCAGAGGCATTCAATGGGTGGAGATGAATGAGTGTCCTGGTCTGTAGAACAAGAGCCTTTGGAATTACAGTCAAAGAAACTAACCGAAAACCTAGAATATCATATCATTTCTTCTGATGCCCAAATATAAACATATTATCCTATCATTTGGCTATTGACTCTGTTAACTGTGTAAAATATATATGTACATATATACATCACTTATACCACTAGGATTGCTGGTCATATTGCTAATGATTTAACGTTATAGTGTTGAATGTGCCTTTTCTAGGTGTGTCTTTTAATTCGTTCCTATTTTTGGTTTGCATTTATATAGACTAGGCCATGAAGAAATTCTTCTGATGAACTACAAGGCTACATTAAATTATCAGCAGACATCTTTTACTGGCAAGGTAAGTTAATGAAGAAAGTAATGTCTAGCAGTGATGATAATTAGCATAACTCTCACCATAAATCTGAGAATGCTAACTATCCCATTAGTCCGGTTCAACAAATTATTGATTGGAAGCAGCCTGAAGTTTGGATTTTGACTTCTGATTCACAGCAAGTCATGGCTGGTGCGATGAAACAACCACTAAAGCGATGTGTTCCCTCACATTCTGGAAATGGTCCAGTTCATATCCAAATTCCAGTGCCCAGTTCTTATGTAAACAAAGGTCTTCATTAATTTTCTTAAGGAAGGCCTGATATAAGCCTTTTTAATCTTCTTGTCAGGATTTTCTTGTCAAGTAATGGATCTTGGCAAAGTTAAGGCTTATTACATATGCTAGACGTTTTGTTCCATCATTTTTCTCCTTGTTTTGGCAAAAGAATTGGGCTATTTCTAAACACTGGAAATCCCTTCATGTCTCAATTTTATTATGTGGTCTAAAAATTAATGAGCAAGGCTGCTTTTGAGGCAGCATTAGCATATGTTTCACCCACGAGCTATCTGCAAGCTCAGAGGGGTTTTTTTTTTGTTTCGTTCTTTTTCACCAGACCTTATTTATTCTGAAAACCCTGTAGCTTTCTCTGGAACACATCAACTCCCATTAAAAAAACAAACCAAAGACTAAACTGGATTTCTAAAATTTCTTATCATACCCAGGTAGAAGCTCAACTACAAGTTAGAAGTCTGTGAAGTCATCACGATGTGTGTCATCGCCGTCTGTTGCCTCTTAGCAGGCTGGGATCAGTCACTGGCAATGCGGGTGCTCTGCCTTGTATCACAAGCACAGACACCAGAAGCCTGTGCCCGCCTCCAGATCAGCAGCCCCTGCCCCAATATGTGTGCACACATGCACAAACTGCCACACATGTACACACACGCACACACAAACATATGTTTAATCGGGATTTATAGGATCATCTTGATAATGTTCATATCACAGAGAAGATCTTCCATGGAATTGGCCCTCCTGTGGAGAGGGTCCTTCATGAGTACCAGAGGTGAGCGTCCCCATATCTATAAAGCTCCACTGAGTTGCTATACTAGCAATATAAATTTGAGGTTCAGAAGGAAACCTTGATGTGGGATTTCTTCAGGCTTTTTAATAGGACTTGATGAAATGCTTACATCTGGTTTTGGAGAGGTGTTCCCAAGGACACGAAAAATGGGAAGAGGAAAAATGCTCTTCAGCCATATAGATCTTAGTAGAATTCTGGGAGGTGCTGTGTTAAGTGTTTAGTGTTGGGACAAGGCAATTTTGTTCAAAACAATTTAAACTGATGGATGTGTTGCTCCCACATGGAGCAATGTCGATGGGACTGAAGGATTAGAAGACTTGAAGGATCAGGAAAGAGAAGCTGTGATAAAGTGAAGGCAGCACACCGAAAGCAGTCCGTCCCGACTTGTCAAAGCTTTTCTTAACCACGTATGTCTTGTTGCTTGCACATACGAATGGCAGTTGCCTAACCTGGATTCTTTTTTCTGCAGTCAGGATAATGTTTAGCTGCATGCTCCTTAGGACTGGAACAGCAATGTCTGAGAATTTTTAACTCCTAAGTTGCACATGACTGAGTGCTGGAAAAAGACTGTTCCAGGATCTATGTTCATCCCACTGCTGTCTTGTGCAACCTCGGGGCAGGAGCTACTTTTGCTTTTGTGTAAGGTTTGGATTAGCAAGTGGTCTGCTCCATGGCAGGTTCCCAGCTGATAACCAGGTCAGCATTGGACAGCATCAGATGATCTAACCTGAGAAGAATGGGTGTTTCATCAATATAAACCAGACCTGTCTTCCACTGATGACAACCAACTTCTGTCCTTGGTGGTCATCCAGCTTACTGTGATATTGCAGCTTGAAACCAGACAAATTTGCGCATCAGGTTCTGATGTGTGTGGAACTGGATATCAGTCAGGCCAGGAAGTCCTCAACAGGGTGAACTGTGAGCTGCAAGGCAAACCACTTTGGTTACTGCTGAAGGTGTGCTGGGGTAGCTCTTACACTGGGTGTGCTCTGCAGGTACCTGTTGAGTACAGGGCAATTGACTCCGAGGGCTCAACCTCCCAGGCAACAGGTACCAGGCAATGCGATGTGGCTGCTGCCAAGCAAATCAGAGTCCCTGTGGACTGTGATATCCTTTTTATAATTTCTTCTTTTCTCTTTGCATGGAAAATTGAGAAATGGTTTGTAAATGTGCTGAGGGGCTGGGGCTGGGAAAAGAGTTTGTCCCTGCTGGTTAAGATCCTAGATGCGGGCACTGAAAACAGTTGAGTGTCTGATGTGTGAGAGCAAAAAGGGGGTGAGGACTGCTGTTCAGCGTTTAATTCAATGAATTTTCAGCCTGTTGGCTATTCCCCGTCTGTGTCTGTCATTCCTGATGAGTGGTCTTTTTCCTGTAGACATCTTGTCTGCCTTTGCTTGTATTTTACTGTTCCCACTGTCCTTGTATGAAAATGTGACAGGTTTCTGTACCGCAAGGGAAAAAGAAAGGTTGCAGCAAGTGAGGAATAAGCAGCAGTCGTGGCTGAATGCTTCATCTTGACTTAATGCAAATATGCAAACAAAAAAAATCTCAGAAACAAGGAAGGGAAAAATCTTCATTGCAACAAACACTAGAATCCAGTAAGGCAGGATGAGGTGGCATTTCTTTTATTACCTTGGTGTGCTTTCAGGGAGTGTTTTTGAAAGATGCATAAAATGAATTAATACAGTGCAGAAATAATAACAAATGCTATGTAATAGTTTAATTTGTATGAACTTCTACTCGACTTCTACTCCAGAGAGCTATGTAAACACATCTTGTTTAACCTCCTCACTTATGTGTGTGGTGGTGAAGTATTATCTCTATCTCATGCATAAAGAAACTATGATGCACGGCCAGATTTGGAGAAAGCAGCATTTGCAAACCTTCTGGGTCCTGTTTCTCTGCAAACTCTGGCACCCCGGATGCTAACAGCCCAGCTGGCTGCTGCTCTAGGGCTGGGCAGGGAGTGCTGCTTCTCTGAATTGCAGAGAAGCCAGAAAGAAGGTGGTAACCAAGGCAAGCTGAAAGAGATCCAACAGTAATTTTACTGCTGGTTTGTGGGGTTCCCCCCCCACTAGGTTTTATCATTTTCTTTTCTTAAAGCAGACATTTTTAGTACTGAAGCTGGATTCTCTCTCTTCTTACTGGATTGTTTTTGCAGCAAGACTGGAAATCATGTCCCAGTGCTGGAATTTTCAGGGATTTTGTTACGCTTCTCATCTAGTAACACTGTTCTTCAGCTCCACTGCAAACACTGGCGTTTATAGCAGGCATTGATGATCAGGTCCTGCCATTGGATGCTTGGGCATAATTCTCCCCAGGTTAGTATCTGCCTCAGAGCACCAGACACCAGAACTTTCTCAGTAGTGTATGCAGAACTGAATTTCACTATGTCAAAGACTATGGCTGGGGCAGGAGAGCGTGGTGGCTGGTGATTTTACAGGAGGACCTGGGTCTGCCATCAGTATTCTACTCCTTACGCTCCTGGAGATTTCAGTGGCTAAAAGCAACATCTAGCCTGTTTGCAATTCAGCTGGAGGAAATGCACATCAGAGGCATCGCTGTTATGCTGCCTTAGGCAACTGCCTACTTTGCCTCTGTCTAGACTTGGTCTTGGTCTGATCAGTGGTGAATAAGAAGAGATGCTGCAGATCAGTTTCTCCTTCAATAGTGTGTGCTGTGGGGTCTTTCTTCTGAGAGACAGAAATAAGGCCACAAACCTGAACTGGAGTCCAGTTTTATATTTGTGAGTACAGATGAAGGCTGTGTGTGTCTCTGTGAGGGATGGGTAAACCTTCCTCTTGCTTTGAAATGTGTTGCTTTCCTCCTGTATGTTGGACTTGCGTTTTCTCATAGCAGAAGTGATGCTAAAAACGAGGTGAGGGGTGATATAGCAGTACAGGGAACTTACATGGCAATACATCACAAGCAGCACCAAAGAAAAATATAAAGCAACTGCTAAACTCAATTTCTACAATATCTCAGATTCTGCAGTCTGTTCCATACTGGGTGGAGATTCTCCACTGCATTGAAGAACAGCTCGTAAGGAGTAAATTCAACAGTCCTTCAAGCGTTGTTGTTTAATTATTATTCCCAAAGACTGTGTGTCTTGGCTCACCATAGTTCTAGGAGATAAAGGAGAAGACCACATCGCAATTCATGTGGCTTCAGTTCGCTGTATACCATAAAGAATATATCCTACTTGTTTCTCTGCTTTTGCATATTTCTATTGCATGGAACTGATGAGACTTTTCCAGTTTACTGTTGTAGGACTGTTGGCAAAGACTGACAATCCTCTTGTCTGGTTTCCCATTTTTTTCATTCCTTTGCTGTTCTTTGTTTCAAATCATGGTTTCACATGAAGAGGTCTTTGGCAACTACACTGGCATACAAATCTCACACCTGACTACTCATTTGCCATTGTACATCACAGCACTGTGGTTTCCCAGAGGTCAGTGGAGCCCATTAACCCTGTAGGGCTACAATACAGTAAAATCAAATGTGTTCCATGCCACCTCCTTACCCTGAACTCCTAATTTACTAGTGCTTCTCCATCTTTGGAAAAAATTGGAATGGATTTTGAAAAAATATCGGCAGCTTTGCCATACAGTAAGTTGTAGAAAGATGGGAAAGACTTTAAATGGGAGTAAGAAATAGGGGGTATGTGTATGTGGGATGGAAGAGTGGCTGACTATTACTTTCTTCAAATATTTTGTCGCTCAAGAATTTTGGAAAAATTTTCTTGGAAAGTCCCACTGCAGTGATGCTCTTGCATAACAGTTTGTCAACCACTTCTAGCAAAAGAGAAGTGGCCATGTAGGAAGCTACAAGGAGGATTCACTGATGATTCCACCAAGTTAGTGATTTGTTGTAAGAGGTTTGCCCACAGTGTTCCATCTTGTTTGGAAAATGATTCATCAGACAGTTGAAGCTAACACCAGATAAGGAAAGGGAGAGAGATGATGTTTAGTGATGGCATATGCCAGTAACAAACTGTTCCACACTAATGAAATTTAAAGGTTAAGCACAAGTTAGTATTAATAACAGATGACCACAGCAAATCATCACTGAAAGTGCATCTAAAATGCTCTGGAAAAAAGTTTAACGCTGTCTAGTATATCTTCCATATTTGCAAGTACATTTTAAAAGCAGTACATAAAAAATTATCTCTGTCTTAATAGGGAAATAAATTCAGGAAATTAAATTGAAATTCTGAATTTTGCTATGAAGCTGTCCTCTGCTTTTCCTCAAGAGATTAAAATCAGTAATACTCCTTTTTATGACGCACATCTCAAAATCCCCATTGGCCACAGGTTAAAGTTTCATTGCTGGGGCTTTTTGCTGTTGTTTTAGGAGAGGAACAATGACCTGGATTAAAATTTTAAGTTTCCATGCTTAGGTCTGCACCTTTAGCAGAGCTGCATAGACATGTCAGCCTGAAGGTTTTCAATAGCATGTCATAAAAGTCACAAAATATATTAAAATATTTTGTAGGTAAGAAGGGTAAGGGCCAATCTTAATCCACACTTACAGCGAAACTCCCATTAATGTCTGTGGTTCTGTTATGGAAGTGTTCTGAGCTCTGAACACTGAACCCATGTAGGATTGTGGTTAGGAAAAAAAAAAAAAAGAAATATTATTAGTCCACTGTTGCAAGACAGCATAACAGGAACAAAGAAGCCTCGTCAAGGGAAAGTAGCAAGTTGGTTTGAAACCTAGCATCCCGACTAATGTTGGGCACTATACTGCTGTCCCTGTGGGACTGCTTGTCTAACCACAACAAACAGTACCTGGTATTAGGCATAGATGCTACAGCTCTATCTATGATATTGTTCATACTTATCTCTGTTGTGTGACATCTGGTCCAGCATGATGTTCCCTTCCCTGGGGATAACCTGGATAAAGCAGAACATCACATCTGTGATCACATCTGGTCCCAGCTGCCAATGAGGAACAGATACAGGAGAGTGGTGTCCTTCAGGCTAAGGACCTGCATCTGAGGAGAGCACTGAGGGCAAGAGGACCTTGATAATAAATTCTATCATACTTGGACCTTGCACTGCAATTTTTCTGGATAAGTGTCCCTTTTCTGTCCATACTGCTGATAAGCAGATGCATGGAGGCACAAAGTGCTAATGGAGGTGAAGGAAGAGATAGCTCCTCTCAGTCTTTGAAAGCGCTGGACTATTATATGAAGTAGTGTTATTGTAACAGTGCATTGATCTCAATATCAGTATGCTTCAGATAGTAGCATAGGTTACGAAAAAGAGCTCCAAGCTTAGAAATTTTATTCTGTTCATCTGCTGGAATCTTGCTTTGTCTATCTCCCTTCTCAGCACCACCCAAAACCCCAAGAGAAAACAGAATTATGTGTGTTCGTTTTTAAAGGAGAAACAAACCCAGCCTATTTTCTGTGTACTTCAGTGCCTGAAACCCACAAAACATTGCAAGTGTTAAGCAGCTGCATCAGTCACTGCAGCAAAGACACCTCTATTAATGTAGTAGAATTTTTATTCTAACCTCTTGCCAAATAAGCATCAACTGGAACAACTCGAGGGGTTTTGACTGAATGTCAGCTGAGCAAAGGAAAGATGACACCTCGGGAGCTTCAGTCTTCAAGAGCTGGTGAGGTGATACTTCCGGAGGGATAAGAAGGCTAAAAGGCAATGAAGCAGAAGGCTGATGTGATGAGGAAGCTGGCCTTGGCAGGATTGTTTGTCAGCATTTAACTGTGTAGCCCACTGGGGCAGGACGGGGAAGAAAAAGGGAATAATAACAGAGAGAATCAGTCAAAACCAGAACTACTATCCAGCTTATTTGTGTCTTCTGTTGTGTTGCTTGATGCAGGGGCAACAATTCATGCATAAAAGTTTGTAAAACAGAGGCTGCTTCCCTTCCTTTTCCTGCCTGGTGACATGGAACCTGTAAATGATGACTGTAAGGAGATGGGGGTTGTCCTGCCTGCTCAGGATCCAAAGGTCAGTGAGATCACATGGCAGTCTCCTCTCATGTCATTCCTCTCTGCTCCAATAACCCTAATATGACATTTAGTTCCAATTTAAGGAGGGAAACAAAAATTAAAGAGAAAAGATTTTATTCATAAAAGTTTAAAATTCCAAAGAGGTTTCCTTCCTAATTGATCTGTTTGTATTTTCTCACAGAACCTGGAGAACAGAAAAATATTGGCAGTTTTAGTCAAGTGTAAAAGTTCTGATTTCTAGGCAACCTGGGGATAACAAGTGTCTACTTCTTTATGAAATGTGACCTGGATTTCAGGATTCTTTTTTTGGGATGCTGAGAAGAGCTGAAAACTGCACTTCCACGTTCAAATTCAACCATGGAAAATCAGCTTCCAGCTATTTTGATGCAGCAGTGCTTCTTGCTGTGTTCAGTGTGGTGTTTGCTGGCTTTTCTGCTCTAAGTGAGATGACAGCAAGAGATGAAGACTTCTGTGTGACTTGTGAAGAAGCTAAGGATTACTGGTGCTCTTTTTTCTTTTTTTCTTTTTTTCTTTTTTTTTTTTTTAAAATAAAGGTCAGACTGCATTTGCTTTATGACTTTATGTGCCTTATTAATTTTGTTTTCATGTTAAATGAAAGAGTCTTCATGTTGTAGCTTTTGTTGCAAAAAGTGAATGGTTAAAAGAGTAGGTTGCAACTGAAGTACATGAGAAATCTGCCCGGTCCTCCATCTGTAAATATATGTTCAAAGTATTTCTGAAGTTAAAAGCTAAACCAAATGGTCAGCTGATTTTAGTGACATGAATTTTTTTTCAGTTTCACTGAGATGATAGAAAAGCCATCCTTGCTCTCTACTCTCCTCTCTATCCTTCCAAAGAAGTGTTGTAAGCGAAAAACAGTGTGTGTTATTAAATTCTAAGTATTAAAAGAGTAAAAGCCTGTGTAGGCATGTTGAGCGTCTGTCATTTTAGCAAGTGTATCAATCCTTCAAGACATCCTAGATGAGCTTCTTTGGACAAACAGTTTCTCCTGTATTCAGCTGGAACAGGCAAACCCTTGTTTAATTAAAACCCGAGTAATTCTCTGCTCAAGAAATTCCAGTAGCAGCAGAACTCCTGGTGGAGACCATAGGCAGCAAGGCACGGAAGAGGCTGTGCCTGCTTCCAGTTATTGGAAGCTTGTATCCAGATTAACCACCTTCTGCCTCACAGGTTGGTAGATCTCAGATGCTTCAGTGCCACTGTATGGAGAAATCCCCCAAACCAGATGTGCATGCCACATGTGACACCTAGGCAATGTTGCTTGCTAAGAACAGGCCAGAGCCATGATTTCAATTTCAAACTTGAACTCTCTCTGAGTGGGAAGAGCTGCACATTTCTTTGTTGTAACTTGCTTAATTTGGGTTGGTGGATTGCAAGGACAAGGAATTAATAACTTGTTCTTGAAATCCTGTCTTACAGTCATACTATAGTTGACTGGACTGAAAATGACCCGGGGGATGAAGCTGGACAGTTGGTTCCAAGACATGATGCGAAGATCCTCCATGGGATACCCCAAAGAGTGCTTGCACATCTGAAACAGTGAGCATGGAAAAGAAGGGTGCAGTTTTATTACTGGTGGTCTTAAAGGTATCCTCAAGTTCCTTGAGTTTTGAAAACAGACAAAATATGGAAAAAACATTACATTTATTTTTACTTTCAAGGTTATTTCAAAACAAGATCTTTCTGAGCTTGAGGATGCAGGAAATTAAATTGTGCAGGGAAATGTTCTTTTATTTTCTACAAGTGACATACTAATATTGGTATCCCCCCCTTCACTTCTGTAACTGCATTGAAGTGTAGCTCAACTTCTCTGCTACACCCGGATTTCTGGACCATCGCCTGCTTTAATAATCTGAATATGTGATAACCCTAAAATATAAACTGAAACTTGCTGTCTGTGTATTCTATCTGATCTGGATCAGTCACTTCAATGTCAAAGTATTCACATCTACTTGTGTGTAATTTATGATCTCAGAAAATAGTTGAAATAGTTACAGCTGAGAAGTCAAAGTTATAAACAGTTAAAACTTGTGTCTCATTAGCTCTTTCCACTACTCCCAGGAGAAAAGCTCTTTTTTTTTTCCTTTTTCTCCAAATATTTTGTTTCCTTGCTTGTTCAAATTAAAATGCATCCTGTCTTCAACCTGACTTTGGCTAGGTTTTTTGTTTGGTTTGGTTTTTTGGTGTGGCCAAAGAATTTTGCTTAGAAACTGTCCCAGTGGTTCTGGTGAGAAAAAATTATCTCAACCCACAAACATTAATGAGTAAGAAATGGATTTTTTTTTTTTCAAACTCATTGTCAGACTTTTGTATAGCATAAACAGGTAATGAAGACAAGATGAAGTGTAGATAAGAACAGTCTCATCCAGACTGGTGCAGCCCTTGTTACTTATGCTAACTGCAAAACTAGCTGTGGCTCTCTTCTTCCAACGCTTTCTATTAAAATAAAATCTGTAGCACAGATATCCACTGACTCATGATTTCTGCAGGTTTAGTGTCAACTTGCAAACATGCAGTCTTTATGACAGATTTGCAGGCAACAGTCTCCCATGTGAACAAGAAGAATGTTTATGAAATGATTTTTTGTCAGATTTAGTGCTAAAGATTATTTTGTGCCTTGCACTAAGGAGTTCATCTGAAGGGCATGGTTACTTATATCAGCAAAAGTTCAAACAAACAGAAACATTCTTTATCCATTACGTGTACTTCCAGTGCTTAAAGCTTCATTAGCTTCTAAATTCATTCCTTGTATATGTTGCATCATTGTGTTTTTCATAAATTCAGCACTGTAATAACAGAATGTTCATTTTCCAAGATTTGGATTTGTGATACTTGGTTTAATCTATGCTAATGTAGGCCAGATCTTGGCACCAGCCGTGGAGAATTGGTCATACTATCTTGTTTAAATACACCGTCAAGAGTTTGGTGAGATTATTTCAGTCTGACTTGTGACTTCCTCTATAGGCATTAATCCTAAGTATGTACTTTGGGGGACTATTTTCAAGTAAATATAGTATAGCTATAGGGAAAAATTAGATTATCTGGAAGCTTGTTGTGTTCTAGAAGGAATATGCAAGACTTGCCAATGACTTTCAGTTTTCTGACATTTGACCCTGACAATCTACATCACCTGTAATTGGCAGCAAATTGTGTGTACAGCTTTCCTTGGTGCTCTGTATATTCCTTATGCATGTTCCATATAGTAAAACATTAGAAATTTCTATGATTGAAATAGTGGCATGTCACCCATTGCTGACAGTGCTCAGCAATAATGGTTTAGTTGGTAGGATTTATAGTGTAATAAGGGTGCCCACAGGCAGAGGTAAGTTCCCATCTCCCTTGAAGGGCTAGCCCTTCCACAGCATCCATCACGTGAATAGTCCCACTGAAATGCTGGGGCAGGTTTACGGCTGCAGCTGAATTTGCACTTACCTGTCAGCCAGGTCAAGGTCTAAAAGCAGAGTGATTTCATGCAGGCCAAGTGTGCAAGCAAACACAGGTAGCAAAGGTGACAAGGAAGAAGGCAGGCATACAAAAGTGAGAAGTAAAAATGGAAGATTATCCTGGAAGAGACTACTTTTCAGTACAAAAGCAGAGATTAAAGTTTATAAATTGATTTGGTAATTTTGGCTTGCTGTATAGTATTAGTTTATTTTTTTGTCGTAGATTATCAGTGAAGAACTTTTTAATAGGTATGGTATGACATCCTGGGTATTTAGTTATATCTGTGACCAGTACTACTTTCAATTGCTTTTCTATTAAAAGCAATTTCTCCTTCTGAGATTACTTTTGCTTGGGCTGTGTCACTGAGGGCCGAGCAATACTGTGCTGCACCTGAGATGTCCTGTAGACCTGTATCCATTTTCTCATGAAGGGTCCACATAAATATTGCTCCAGAGAGCAACTGCAGAGCCTACAGGGGCAGAGAGGTGTCTTGATGTGAATGGGTCTGGGGTAGGCACTCAAATGCTTCTCTGCTTTGTTACGAGGTGAATGACCAGCACGTGCTGCTGCTTTAATTGTGTAGCAGTTTGTTTCAAAAGCAACGCTAATCTGCAATACCACCCCTTATAATGCTTGTCCTAAGAAGGGTAGGTACTGACACTTGTTCTAAAGATCACTTGAACAAATTTTCTCTTCATTTCCACTCTCAAGCAATGAGAATTGGTTTCTAGGGTATAATTTGCCTTCAAATAAAATCAATTTGCATCTACCTAAGCAAAAGACAGACACAGAATCCTATTGAAATAATTTTTTGTGCTACATGCAAATGACGGCTATGAAATCATTAATCCTTTGCTGTTTCTATCAGAAACATGTCAAAGAGCTTCAAAGCTGATAATAGTTGCTGATATGCTAGAGCTGAGCCTGAAGACAAGGAAATTCTCTCTGTGTAGTCTAGCTCGTTGTTGACCTATTTTCAATCTATAATTTGGCTTAAAACAGTGTTTTTCAGAAACTTCAGTATCATGTAAATGCAATGCACTAATACCTGAGGCTGTGACAACTCTTTGAAAGGAGCTGTTTTCCTATCTGCTGTTTGTATTTAAATCTGGTGCATTTGGGCTGGACACAGGTAGGGCTTTTTGTCACTACGGAATGCATAATGATGTGCAAACTTCAGACTCCCTTGAGAGCCCGCTTGTAAAGCTTGCAACACTGAGTCAAACTCCAGCGTAGAACTAGCCAAGGCAATGGTTCTCCGTCCTTTAGTATTTGACTAATACGCATCTAATCCTCAGAATGAGAAAATGTCCTTGTGAGTAGACAGTAAATGATCTTAAAAGTAAAAAAAATTAAAGTAAAGCTTTATCTATCATAGTTGCTAGAGAACTATTTCTGCTCCCCCAAACAGTGTTTTGTGTGTAGCCATAGGTCGAATGTATTTGTAACCATCAACGCAAATGCTTAAGACGTACCTGGCTCTGGTCTGTGTCAGTGTCACAGCTGCACTCAGCAGCACTATAAATCGTGTATTAAACTTCAGATCTGGAAGTTCAGCAAAGTTCAAATGATTTTGTTTCTACATTTGCATCTCTGGTTTGAGTTCATGAACTTTTGTTTGTTACTTACTCATTTATTTCTTTGAAGGAAAATCTGATTAAAAGCAAGCTGTAAATGCTTTGCAGATGATGGGAAATCTGTGTTACATCTACAACGGGGTGCCTGATAAGAAATGATTGGTTGCTGTGTCCGTGTTAGCAATACCTCTTACTGTGAAATTGTTTCAAAGAGTATGTTAGACTGATTCTTTTTCATGATGCCATTTTGTATGAATAAATTAAATTATTGTAGCAAAAGCACCTTTACTATAACTGCATCCCCACTTGTGCCTTTGCTGATCATGGAAATCACCTTTCCCCACCACTGTTCCTGTCTTAGTAAGAATGATCAGAAAATAAACATGCCTTACCTTCTGCTAAGCCTTCCCCCAAAATTAGGATTTCTAATTTGACTTCTATCCTATTTAAAAACATTATTATTTTGCTTTCCTAGCTTCTTTGTGTTTATTTGCCTAGTCAACTGAGGTGTACATTTATACTATGCTAAGTACACAAGGAGTGC
The DNA here is from genome assembly GCF_028858705.1 of Grus americana. NCBI lineage: Eukaryota > Metazoa > Chordata > Aves > Gruiformes > Gruidae > Grus > Grus americana. Next base: position 55,012,368 of record NC_072856.1, on the reverse strand, counting down.
CTCTAATAAGCTCTGTCACATGAATATTTTCTCTCTTCCTTTGGAGATTCAGAGATCTTGATTGACAGGATGAAGACCCCCCACTGCAGGCCTCTTAATGTGACCTGTAAGTTCAGAGCATCGCCTCAGTGTTGCTGCTACCTGAGAGATGTTATGCACCAACCTTATCTATCTCCCACCCCAATAAAATGAGAAACCCAGGGCAACTGTGCTCCCAATTCAGCACCTGAAGCTGGGGGTTGTCCCTCCTGGGAGAGAAGATAAAGTATCTAAAGCGCTGAAAAGTCTGTGGTTTCTTTCTATCCCCCTTTCCAACAGTTGTCTTCTCCCTGCTCCCTTATTTACATAGTTTGTTTTACTGATCCACACTCCCAACCTTTGTGTTTCCATCCAAGCAGAAACTTTTCCTCAGGGCTGTTGGAATGAAATAAAAATTTACTTGCAGCTTAATCTTGTTATAGCTGGTCATAAGGGCAGATTTGATATTCCGCAATTGAAAGTTGCTGACGCTTCTCTCATGCTGTTGAAAACTGGAGATGGTTCTTGGCCATCTCCTGCACGTCTGAGATTTTTAAAATACTTTTGATATCCTCCCTTGCAAGTTGCTCTGTGTCTGTGAGAAAGGGATAGGCAGTTCAGCTACCCCGGCAGATTTAGTAAAAATCCCCAGAAAGCCTATGGGATCTGCTCAGCATGGTGTGCCCTTTCAGGCCGGACCTGGGGAACTTGTGTGCAGTGAAGAAAATTTGAGGCAGGGCACCTCCTGGCTGACAGTGTCTGGCTACCGGAATGCTCCAGTGAGGCCATCAGCTCGGTATAAATTAGAGGAAAGCTGAGGTTACTCTGTGTAAGAAGAACCTATGGTATGGAGTTTAACAATAGTGCCTTCTTAGAAAAAAATAAACAGAGCTCTATCTTCAGAGATAAGCCTGTCTTCATTAGAACAGTCTCTAATAAAACCATCTGAATGAGCTGTTAAACTATATCCATGTACAGCTAGGTTTTTCCATGCCACCGTGAAATTAATCTTGCCAACACCCAGAAGCAGCATGTGCACCTGACTGTATTGCTGATGTCTCCTGAGAAGTGAGGACCAGTGCTACATGCCCACAGAGCTGGCGTGGCTTGTGAGCACCGAGGAGCAGTGAGAGCAGGGGATGCACTCAGGAACATGAGAAGTGATGTGCAGCTTCAAATCAAAAGTTTGTCTAGATCTTTATTCTGTCCACAGCAGTGGCTGATGGTGTTAACTTAGAGAAAAAAAAAAAAACATAGAACAGTAAATGTGTGGATAAATTCTTTCCAACTTCAGCAGTTTTAGGATTTCCTAAACTGTATTCTATGTATATTATCTTACTTACTAAATAGCTTCAAATAAATCTGTCCCCATGAATGTATCTAATATACACGCTGGGGCATAACAATCATACCCAAGCCACGTAAAATGTTTTTCACCTGAATTTATTTCTAAGAATTGTTTAGAGGGTTTTGAGGTTGTTTTTTCTTTTTATTTACAATTTCTGCAATCAATGTTTACAGCAGAAACATTTTTTATTTTGCTAAATATTTTATTTTCTATGTGGGCAAATCTAAAACAATTCCACCTAAAATCCATCCGTTATTATTTGTGGTCAAGCAATGTATATATTTTGTGCTGAGCATTTTGTCATTGAGAGGTGTCTGCCTGGGCTGGAAAGCACCCTGAAATCACACCTCAGGGGCTTATTTTGAGATGCTTGGTGAGGTTGTTTGTCCTGTACTGTACTATGGTGCATTTTGGAAAGCAAAAGACTAATTCTGCAATGAATGTAGTCAGTCTGGGAAGAAAATGCTGTAACGGAGAAGGACAACAGGAGGGATGAGAACCACAGACCACGTCAGGTTACTGGGGACACTAAGAGGGACAGAGCTTGAGGACAGCTGTAATGGAAAGAATTCCTGAGTTATCAGAAGCTTCAACTATGTTTTAAATGATAAAAGGCTCTTGTGAAAGTGAGCAGCAGGCAAGAAGCTGCTAGAGGAGCGTATATCTAAACATCTGTGCTTAAATTTTCCATTTCAAGTGAGAACAAGAAGTTGTGTGCTGTGTATATCTGGGTCCAAGGCTTTTTTTCCTCTCCTGTTGTTTGCCGTACAGTTAACACATAATTGGCGCAGGAGAAATAAGGAACTTGTGATGAAGTCACCTATTGTTGACCCCAGAGCAGACTGCTAACCAGATCATGTCCCATTGGGCCACCGCATCCCCACCTGAAGCTTCCCCTTTGCCTCCATGCTATAGAGCAAAGAGTGTAAATCTGTAATCAGAGATGACTCTGGCACGACGTGGGTAGCTGTGCTCCCACTGGATGTTGACAGTCTAGTAGAACTTGGCTCAGGAAACGGCATGATTTCCATTCAATCTCTCCAATGGACACCGAGTGGGAAAGCATATACCTCCATGCAGCGTATGGTCTTGCAGTTTCCTGTGACAACAATAATCAGATTTAATAAATGTTGTGTCGTTGTACTATATTGAGGGATACTATAGATAAGTTTTCAAAGGGTGTTTCTGGAATTAGTACTGGCTTGTGCCTGACATCGACCCTGTAATACGCAGCACACGTGACTGGATGGTCTGGAGGTATCATGGTAGTCTCTTTTAGAGAGACTATTGGGATTAATTTGCCTGTAGTACTCTTTGTGACAGTCCTTGAGTATGTATAAACTCATGTGCTGGGATAAGTTTCTGACATATAAAATTACCCAGAAAACTGACCATTCTCACTAACAGTGCACAGAGAGCTCTTTGCCTAGGAATTTCTCCTAAGAAATTAGGAGAGTAACGAGCCCACTCTCCGGCTTCCTCTTGCTTAGAAAAATATAGTTATTTCCTCATAGCTTCTAGCTAAGAAAAACATTTCACAGGACAGCTTCACTATAAAAGTAAATAGAGGCAGGTGTGCCTTGCAGCAATCATTGGCATGCGGGACCAGGTTTTTAGCCTAATATAGTGATTCGCACTCTGACTTCTGTTTCTATTTACAAAGCTCAAAACAAAGCTCATAAGTATCATAATTTGTGTGTTTGCAGCAATTCCTGGCACATGCATTTGTGTATAAGCAGGAATTCATACAACCTTCCTATTAGAAAAGGCCTTTGTGTGCTTCTGCCAAGTGCTCCAAGACAAGTGACCAGGTTTTTCAATGGCTCAACTTGCTGGATGCAAAGACCTTTCAAATATTTAGATGAAAATATTTCTATTGGAATTGCTGAGAGCTTTGAATGCCTAGTCTGAAGTGCCCAAACGTGATCTGAGCTGTCTTCCAGCTTTGCAGCCTTCCAGTACCTGAACGGGCCCACAGGAAAGATGGGGAGGGACTGTTTATCAGGGAGTGTAGTGACAGGACAAGGGGTAATGGGTTTAAGCTGAAGGAGGGTCGATTTAGAGTAGATGTTAGAAAGAAATTCTTTACTGTGAGGGTGGTGAGGCACTGGAACAGGTTGTCCAGAGAGGTTGTGGATGCCCCCTCCCTGGAAGTGTTTAAGGCCAGGTTGGATGGGGCTTTGGGCAACCTGGTCTGGTGGAGGGTGTCCCTGCCCATGGCAGGGGGCTTGCAACTAGATGATCTTTGAGGTCCCTCCCAACCCAAACCATTCTGTGATTCTGTGATTCTATAATTCATTGTTAAATGCCACGGGTACACTTTCCTGCTATATTGGCCTTACTGAATTTACAGAGAAATGGTGCTGTCTCCTCTTGGTTGCTGCTGTCCTTTTATATCTCTTTAGAAAGTACTGGCAGTTTTTTTTCCTCCTCCCTGAATTCAAACCAATCTACGTGAACCACTACAACTCTCTGTTTCTGGGGGTGCATAGTGGTACCAGTAAAGAGGACAGAGTATATTAATTAGCCTGGAAAGCAGCAGGGGAAGAAATCCAGATGGACTAGCCAGACTTCTCTACAGCCAGCTGAGTATAAACAGCATTCAGAGATGAGAGTAAGAAATGCAATGCCGTTGTTTATGGTCAGATTAAAAGCATGGGATGAATTCCAACTACTGCTGCAAACAGCTTAGCAGAAAGGGTGTTTCTTCACACAGTGAACCAAGAAATGTATGTTTATGAGAAAGGTATGCGCTTCCCCTCATCTTGTTGAGGACCTGAGGAGCCTCGAGGTATTTATGGCAAGTGTAAGGAAGCGTACGAAACCTGTGTCCCCCAAAGTGGCCTTGTATTTTAATGAGTTTTAATATTTCTCTAGGTCATATTTTCAAGTATTCTGAATGCTATTTATCACTGAAGCAAACACTCAAGGTTTCTTTTAGTGCGATGCAGTCCAGAGCTCTGCTTGCTGACAGAAAATTTTGGAACTTGGTTGCAAGTGGTACCACACAGGGAGCCAAGGAAATGACTGGCCCCACCTTCCATCTCCCCAAATTCTGCCATGATGCCAGGGCACTTCCTCTGGAAAAAGAGGTATTGTAGCAGGAGAGGAGTGTTTGTCACTCTCTCTGGCAGGCAAAGGGATGAGACCTAAAGCAGGTGGGGTGATACACTGGTCCGTGCAATGGCACGGAGACAGGAGTGTGACCATGTGTCAGTGATGCTATGCAGTAGCGGTGTGGACACAGCAGCAAAACACCACCTCCACAGGGAGGGGAGTTATTCGTCAGCCTTTGCATGTGAGAAAAAGGCAGTGCTAAGCTAACAGCTTCCTGTCTATAGTATTTGCGGTAAGTTCTGTTCAGCTGTGAATAGCACTGCAAGTGACCTTCTTTTTCATAAATTTCTTTAAGGTTAATTTCTAATGGAAAAAACAAAGAGCTAGGAATTTATTTTTCACTTAAAAATAAATGATGCCTGTATTTATGCTACAGAGAGTCAGCGGTGTCTGAAACTTGCACAAAGCAGGCACAGTGGGTACTGTCAGTGGCCATCCTCATGAGAATTTTGGTTTGCACACCAGAAGGGCTGTCCCACCCTTTTTCTCAGTGTAGTTCAATACATCTGATGCTGGTTGTGTGATATGGGAGTGGCTGTGTGGCTGGGCAGTCCTGCCCCTCTTACCCCTTCTCTGATCCAGGCTGTTGCTCCATCTTGTCAGCAATGGATCTTGGGGCTAAAGTTGGCTGTGATGTGTGTGCTGTGGCTGTACTACACTGGTGTAATTGGTAGTGCTGATGGGACAAAACTCTCTTCTCTCATTGCTAAAATAATGTGATTGTGAATGTGGCTGTGGCATAGGGTCATATCGCTGTGTATTTTCTCTTCCGTATGTTATCTGGGAAGAGGAGGATGATGCTGGAGAATAGCTGGATTTGATCAGTTGAGAATTTCCCTGCTAGAGGAGATCATTTGGATGATATGCAATTGAGGTATCCAGCTCCTCTGCTTCTTCCTTGCCCAGGTTTAGCATGGAGGATAAAACCAAGTTATGTTACAGCATGTGGCTGTTTGTGAGCTATTTAAAGCCTGCAGAATTTGTCACCAGATGTGAGGCACTACTTGGCCAATTTAATCAAGTGGTACTCTAGCCAAATCCTTTCTTTTGGCACGCGATTTATTAAGGAGCTAAATGATCATTCAGCAAAGGTAAATGGATTTTATTAGCATCAGAAGTAGCATTGGAAACAATGGAGAAGTACCAGCATGCATTTGAATTTTGCAGCAAGCTTTTAACTCTTTCATCTTTCATAGATGAACTTGTTTCTACATGGGAAGGCCTAGAAAGTTCTTCAGATTAGGCGGGGACCTAACTAATCACTTGGGCAGTTCCATCCATATAATTAGGCATGCTCAAAATTGCTTGGGCTGGAGACTTTCCCAGAACAATCATCTCATCTATGCTAACAAAATGTTCTCTTACTTTGGGCAGACCCTTACTTAACTTGGACAAAGGTCGACTGTACAAGCATGAGGAATTTAAGCAGACACTTCCTGGGAAATTTGGTGAAAAAACAAATGGTAATCTTTTAATGAACTTATAGATTTCATTAAGTGTTTTCGGTGCATTTAAAATGAAACTGGCAGGTGTCCCATGTTCTTTGACAGCCATGATCTGTACCGTCATCTTAGAGTGGTCTCATGGAGCTATTTATTACATCATTATGTCAATTTCTTGTGATGGTATTTGGAAAACTGTTTGCCAGCTCTCTTCTGGTTTAGAGTGTGATGAAAACCTTGAGCATCTCTCCCTCCCAGGCAGAGGTACCACTGGGGAAGTACTGTGTAAACAAGGAGATTTGATGTCTGGTTCAGAGATCACAAGTAAACAGCAGAGCCAGCAGAGGCCAAGGTCTCCCAGAACGCAGACTGTTGCCTCTCTGGAAGACCAGACTTCCTCTCAAGTCTGCTTTCAGCACTGACTTAAAGAACAACAGTTGTCATCATCAGTCCCTTCCCTCATATGGCTAGGGTTTTAAATACTGCATTGCCATTGTATGATTCTCGAGGAGGGTTTCCTCCATGCTATTGAATTCTATTTTCCGTTACAAAGTCGGGACTAGATTGAGTGTTTACTTTCAGAAATCCAGCCCCAGAGGAAACAATTATGGTTTTCCTCTTCTTGGCCATCTGTCTTGCTGATTATTTGTTGTGCTGCGGACACAATTTATTTTTAGTTAATTCCGAACTGTAGCATGGGGCTTTGCCGCCCTAACACTGTTTTGCCTGTTTCACAATCATTTACCGAGATGTTTCCACTTAGTCATATTCCTTACAGTCAACATCTACCTGAAGAAGCTTGCCTCCCATTCCGCTTTTGCCACACTTGGGAATATACAGAAAGTCTCAGGTTTCTCACTGAGGGTGGAAATTGCAGTCTTCTGCTGAGTCTGAAATAATTTATTATTATTATTAATATTATTATTATTATCCAGCATATTTAATCTCAGACTTCAGGTAATTCTTAAGGTAATGTTTACATAAATTCAAAGATGAAAAAAACCCACAAGCTAAAACCAATAAACAATATATCCCAAAATATCCTGTCTTCTTGCCCTTTTCAGAACACTAGAATAGAATAGTTCAGTTAGACGGGTCCTACAACAACCACCTAATCCAACTGGCCACTTCAGGGCTGACCAAAAGCTGAAGCATGTTATTAAGAGCATTATCCAAATGCCTCTTAAACACTGGCAGGCTTGGGGCATCAACCACCTCTCCAGGAAACCTGTTCCAGTGTTTGACCACCCTCTCGGTAAAGAAATGCTTCCTAATGTCCAGTCTGAACCTCCCCTGGTGCAGCTTTGAACCATTCCCACGCATCCTATCGCTGGGTACCAGGGAGAAGAGCTCAGCACCTCCCTCTCCGCCTCCTCTCCTCAGGAAGCTGTAGGGAGCCCTGAGGTCACCCCTCAGCCTCCTTTTCTCCAAACTAGACAAACCCAGAGCCTTCAGCTGTTCCTTATAGGACATGCTTTCCAGCCCTTCCACTAGCTTTGTTGCCCTCCTCTGACACATTCAAGTACCTTGAAAATTATTAGGTAACTACTCTGTTCATGACTTGGGAGAGGGTAAATTCTGTGGCTCGAGCAAAACAATTACAACTAATATTGGATTGCTTAAACACTTACTTGGCATTTCTAAATAATTTCATTCACTTTTAGTCAGATCAGCAGTGTGGCTCCATTTAACTTCAAATTTGGGTTATTTTGCCAATACAGAACTCTAAAAGTTGACAGATAACAGCTTCAGAGTGGCGTCCCACCTGGCCTCTTTTGCCTACCTGCACAATTAAGCCTCAGATCTCGGATATGCTTGTCATGTAACAACTCTACTGGTTTTCTAAATCTGAGCGAGCTGCTCCTGGGATAAGGTGTGCTTGTGTCTGATGGCTATAGGCACTGTAGACTCTCCAGAGGTTCAGCCTGGTCTCCTGGTTCCTCAAAGAGTGCTCCAAATAGTAGGCCGTAATGGAAAAAAGGGTCAAGGATATCAGCTTTTCTATCTGCAGGCACATGAAAGGATAGAGTGGTGTTCACAGCTGCCTCTAGGGGAGGGGAATAGATCCTTTACGTGTGGTAAAAGAAATTAAGCACCACAAGGGTGTACAAAAACTGTAGAATGAAAGCCCACAGATAGAAAGGGACCAAAATTAAAAAGAAGCTGACAAAAGAAAAAAAAAATCAAATGTAGTAGCAACACAGAAGATGCACTGTGTGTAGTTGTGTTGGGTTTGCGTGGCAGGGTTTTGGTAGCGGGGGGGCTACAGGGGTGGCTTCTGTGAGAAGCTGCTAGAAGCTTCCCCTGTGTCTGATAGAGCCAATGCCAGCCGGCTCCAAGACGGGCCCGCCGCTGGCCAAGGCCAAGCCAATCAGCGCCTCTGTGATAACATATTTAAGAAGTAGAAAAACACTTAGAGAGAGAGCGAGCTTTTGCAGCCGGAGAGAGGAGTGAGAAGATGTAAGAAACTCTGCAGACACCAAGGTCAGTGCAGATGGAGGGGGAGGAGGAGCTCCAGGCGCCGGAGCAGAGATCCCCCTGCAGCCCGTGGTGAAGGCCATGGTGAAGCAGGCTGTCCCCCTGCAGCCCATGGAGGAAGGATGAGGGGGTGTAGAGATTCCACCTGCAGCCCATGGAGGACCCCACGCCGGAGCAGGTGGAGGCACCTGAAGGAGGCTGCGGCCTGTGGGAAGCCCACGCTGGAGCAATTTCCAGGCCAGACCGGTGGACCCGTGAAGAGGGGAGCCCACGCCAGGGCAGGTTTGCTGGCAGGACTTGTGACCCCGTGGGGGACCCCACGCTGGAGCAGTTTGCTCCTGAAGGTCTGCACCCCGTGAGAGGGACTCCATGCTGGAGCAGGGGAACGATGAGAGGAGTCCTCCCCCTGAGGATGAAGAAGCGGCAGAAACACCATGAGATGAACTGACCGTAACCCCCATTCCCCGTCCCCCTGTGCCGCTGAGGGGGGGGAAGGTTGAAGCCGGGAGTGAAGTTGAGCCCGGGAAGATGGGAGGGGTGGGGGGAAGTGTTTTAAGAGTTGATTTTATTTTCTCATTCCTCTACTCTGTTTTGCCTAGTAATAAATTAGATGAATTCCCTCTCTAAGTTTGGTCTGTTTTGCTCGTGACGATAATTAGTGAGTGATCTCTCCCTGTCCTTATCTCGACCTGCAAGCATTTCGTTATGCCTTTTCTCCCCTGTTTAGTGAATGAGGGGAGTGAGAGAGCGGCTCTGGTGGGCACCTGGCCCCCAGCCAGCCTCAACCCACCACAGTAGTTTAGAAGAAAAATTTAAAAAGAAAGGAAAAAAATTGATCAGAGATTGGATGTCCACTAAGGCACTATTTCTTTTGATGTGAAACACCAGAAAGAGGAAACATTTTATTTTTAATGCATGCCTTAGTGAGACAGGATATCACTCATGGAAAACTGGGAGAGCAGTATCGAAGACTGGCTACAGGAAACATAACATCAGCAAATTTCTTTCAAGGACCACTGGTCTTGGGTGGGTTGCTTTTAAAAATCCAGAGCCATTAAAGGACAATAGGCATTTATATGTCAGCCAAGCAGCAGTTCTCATATCCTCATGCAGAGAACTTTCCCTTCGTTGCCTTCAGGGAGGCAGGTTCCCATAGCAAAGGAGGAAAAGTACTAGACCTGAGGAACAGATTCATTTGTTTAATATGCTGGTTCAAAAAGGGAAAGCTGAGTTGTCATTCTGCAGATGGAAATATTGACAGGTATCATGGCAACGCTATAAAAGAGAATTTTCAAATTCCTCTGGCTTTTGAGCTTGCTAAAGAATGATAACTTGGGTGACTAGAAATTGTTGTATACTTTTCCTTCCAGTCTTGCACTTAGGGATCATCCTAATGGGCATTTTCTGAGCTATATGTGAAATAAAGGGTCTGACTCTGAACTTACTGTTAGTGGTGTAAATCAAGAAGGACCCTACTGAAGCCGGTATTGCACTGGGCAGAGTCATTTAAAACGTGTGTGGAAAAGATGAGTAAGATTTTTTTTTTGGAATCTGCTGAAAATATTGCTCAATTTGCTCCTATCAATAAATTATGGTATTATTTTGAGTAATGAAAATGAAATTCTAATGTCTTTGCTTCCAAGGATTCTCAGCAAAATCCATAGGAAGCAATCGAAAATAACTTCTCTGTGTTTCTAAGCTGCGCAAGAGAGGAAAAATTCTAGGTTGTGTTACAGACGTTCAACAATATTTAAGAGGAATTCTTAAAAGGATTCCAAAGCCAAAAGACACTTTGATTATTTAACTTGATCTTGCATGTAAATAGACCACAAATTTCCAAACAGTGCTTTCTCAACACTTACATTTTATGAATCCTTTCCATAACTGAGTTCCATTTATTGAGGAGGAGTATTTTTTTAAAGCTACACTTTGTTGAAAAATTTCCAAACAGTGCTTTCTCAACACTTACATTTTATGAATCCTTTCCATAACTGAGCTCCATTTATTGAGGAGGAATATTTTTTTAAAGCTACACTTTGTTGAAAAACATATCTAGGAGAAGAAATGGGCTATATTTTTGTCTCAATACCTATTTTAAGTTTGTGATTCATCTTTACGTAACTAACAGGATTGTATCCTATGTGACTTAGGATAAAGCATGCAGTAAGGGGGGGCAGGGAGTGCCTTCTGTGAATTCCTCATACACTGATGAACAGATGGGATATATACATAATTTTTGTTTTATAACTTATAAAGAAAAAGACTTGTCATTCACTGTAACTGTGATATGATATAATGATTAGTTCATAGTAGATAATGTAGCATTCCAGTAGAGAGCTCTAATGCTGCCTCAGGGCTATAATATTATATTAAACAGTATTTGTTACTGATGGAAAAGAACGGAAATACTTTGGTTATGAATTATATCAAAGCTACTGGTCTCCAAAACAAGATAGGAAAAATACCACTTTAAACTTTAGCTTGTGCAATCTTAGATGATTTTCATCAGGAATAATTCTTCAATCTCATGTCCCAACTTTGCAGGTGTTCAGGGAAACCTATGTACTTTTCCAGTGTGAAATAATCTGAAGAATGGAAGGCACTTGTAGGGTGTACATTGACATGATTTAAGGAAGATACGCGAGAAAAGGAAGGGAAGAAAATCATTATAGAATAAAAATAATTCTTAGGTTTTCTAATGTGTTGAGGTACTTCGTAGGTCAAAGGAAAAAAGGTACATGAAGATCCTCATGTCCGGAAACTTACGCAATAGAGGCTTAGGGGCTGCTTTTCCATGCAAGCAGATAAGACTTTTGCCTCTGATTTCATAGGGAAGAAGATCAGTTCTTAATATATATCAGTGCCTCAAATCCAAGCTAAATGTTGTTTCTAAGACTTAAAGGAGCTGAAGTGATGCAGACGCTGCAAGGTTAACATGGAATGGCATTTAGTAAATGACAGTCTAACAAGTCAGAACGATTACTTAAGTTCTCATTAGAACAAGATTTTTTGAACAGCTTTCTTTCAGAAATCTCCTTAATTTCCTTGAAATTCCACTCAAAGAAACCATGATGCCATCCTCTGACAGCCTCATAGATTGCACTAAACCAATTAAATCAAACAAACCTTATGGTTTGTGGAACAGACACTAAAATCTGTTACTCCAAAAACACACTGTCTTGAATCTGATTACTAGAAGGAATTCCAACCTGAAAAGGTAACATGTGTCAACAGTTATAAACAAAATATCTTGCTGGAAAAAAACATAAGGCTATATATCCTAACAGTAACAGCAATCAAACCAATTCTGTAGTTGTACTGACTGTTAATGAATTTCAGGTGTATAAATCAATCAATAGATAAGACTTAGGCTTCCAAATGACTTAGGAATAGTTCCATAAAAATGTATAAGCTTCCAAATTCTGTCATCAGGGTTTCCATCTTAAAAAAACCCAACCAAATAAAAAAATAAGCAAAACCCCCTCAAACCCCCAAACCCTCTCAAATCTCTCTTCAAAGCTGTCTAACCTGGGAACTACCCAAGCAGCTGTGGCTTCTCAAGGTCTGCTTTGGGACATTACCCAAAGGATAGCTATTCTGATGGTCACAACCAGGCAGCCCATGCTCTATGAACCACAGATTTCATCTATGAGGTTCAGTGCACCACTAGAACTAATTAATGATGAAGACCAAGATATTATATTCTTTCTCCTTTCTTCTTCTCCCCCCACAATGTCCAGTGTTCATTGGTCACAGCACTTACCTAAATGTGGAAGAGAGCAGCTCAGGTTCCTCTTCTGCATGTGTGGAGCTGAACTCACATTTCTGAGGTGAAGGCTGCACTCATTGAGCTGTAGAATACTATTTGCCATACTGCCATTTTAGTTTTCAGGCACTAAATAAAGATTAACTGGATGAGAGTGAATAGAAATGTCTTAGCAGTTAGGGGACACAGTTGGGAGTAGAGAAGTGGAGTCTTGCACTGATCTTCCAATCACCAATTACATATTTTAAGAAGGGTAAGACAAAAAGGACCAATAGGCAGCTTGGCAGCCACAGTTTATTAATATAGTCACTGTGATTGTTTCCATTTTCCCAGAAAATGCTATGCAGATTTCCAACTGACAAATATGCATCTGAAGTAATTCAAACATTTTCATGGCTTCTCCTAGCCAACTTTTCTTACAGTAATAAGTGGACTGGATGTTAACTTTTAAATACCTTCCCTGAGTTTAAGGGAGATTCAAAGCCAGAAGTAGGCAGAGAGGGTGAGACTTCTTTTTGCATAAAAACCCCCTATTAACTTCAAATATCTAGATCCAAGAGATTATGCTTTTCCATTTGACCAGGAGAGGGCAAACCTCAGAATAGCACTGTAGTAACCACTAAGACTGGATAGGGTATGTAGAACTCTTCAGCTGACCTTGGCATCAAGTTTCAAGACCTAATGTAGAAATTATTACATTTTTCATTTAACCTGAGCTATTAACCACATGGGTACTATCATTAGCTGAATCTCAGGATCTAAGTTATCAAATCTCTCACCTGCAAAAACTTCAAGGTTATAAAGTAATAATCAGTCCTTCGGTTGCATCACTGGTCAGCTTTGCGTGCTTCTGCTGTTTTGGGTGAAGGTGGATGAGATGAACTCCTGACCAAGTAGTCGAGCAAGACTAGGGCATACACCAGACTCTTCCTAAATAAGCAATGCCTTGGCATGCGCACTAAAAAGTAACTTGTTGTACTCTAGTAAGGTCCCCAGTCCGGACAGGTGAGGACCAGGACTCTTCCAGGTGTAGCATGTTTCTCAGCCTAGAAACACTCTTTACTACACATCTCTGCCAGACAATGGAAACAAGGCTTGGCTAGAAGGGCTTTCAGATGGGTCTTGGACAGGGATCCTCCTACAGAGAAATGGTAGGCTGAAGTTTACACATTCCTGTGCTTCAGTTGAAAATAAAGGCAAACGCAAGAGAGGGAGAAGGGTTTTGAATACAATTTGTATGCTCTTCACAGCAAAGTGGAGACTTGAGATACCAATTCTGGCAGATTTTCAGTGGAATCTTAACACTGGTGTGAGCTGAACGTGTTAGGAATAAATTAACATGACTGTAGGTACGCTAAATAAAGTGGCAGAAGTCAAATGCCTGCACTGACAAGATACTAAGCTGGTAATGAAAATAAAGTCCTATCTTGCAGTCCTTGGTGGTGTGAAAAACTTGCAACATTAAATGGGAGGTGCATGAGGAATGCAAAGTGAAGTCCATTGAGTGTGTCTACAGGGTAAGTGATGGGTCATGCCGAAGTTGCCATTGCCATTGAATTGCCAGTCACAGAATTGCTCCCAGAGGCTCGCCAGAGCTGCCCTTCCAACAGGCTACAAAGACCACAATCTATCCGTCAAGGGGTCAGTCAGATTGAAGTCTCCAGGCAAAATTTACCTTTCTGCACTCCAGAACTGGTTTGTTGTTGTTGCTGTTGTTGTTGGGTTTTGTTTGTTTGTTTTCTGAGCGTTGGGGTTTTTTTTAAATCTTGCTATTGCGCTACAGTTTTGTCTGTGGGTTGTGTATGGAATAGGCAATTGACACCTACAGTGCAGGAAAAAAACCCAATGTTATGGGTTTTTTTTTTATTATTATTTCCAGTTGCAGAATGGTCCTGCACTCTGGTTCTGCTAACCTGACATGATGGCATTTTCCCTGGTTTGTATTATGCCATAAGAGGAAATTGTCAAGTGGTTTAAGAGAGACATTATCCTCATGTCAATGCCAAATTTGCTGTTGCTTTTGGTTTTTGTTTTGTTTTGGTTTGGTTTAGTTTTGGTTTTTTTGGAGGGGGAGGTTGTGGGATTTTTTTTAATATAAAAACAGTGCTTCATCACTTGATTTAACATTTATTCTTTTCCCATGGTTCTTTCCTGTTAAAATGGACATGTTACACTGGAAGTCTCTTACCATTGTAACAGAGAAGAAGGTTTGAAGGAGGCACTTCCTATTTCCCTGTAGTGAGTCATAGAGTTTATCTGCACAGTGAAGGTGGGGTAACCTACAACCAGTAGTTACCCTGCAGCAATTTCCCAAGTCAGCTGTGTGTGCTCCACTTTGGAAGGATGCAGCCCACCCTCCGTCCTGGCAAGCCTCCGAGCAGCCCCATGTGGGAGGTGGTGCAGCACGCAGCACCCTCGTTCCCAGCCTCATGCTGCACAGAAACCCACGGAAAGCACAGGAGTTTCTCATCAGAGTAGCCCTGCTGTGGTTTTCTTTAGCGCTCATGAAGATTTCCTACACTGTTCAAGCAATCAATCGGTTTGAAGAGCTTTTTAGACCCCTAAGTCATTTGTTCTTGACACGGCTAGTTTCTGAGACAGCTCTACCCCACTTAGCATGAGTTAACACAGGGTAAGTGCATAAGTGCTGAATGAAGCAGAGGATTGGTGTCAAGCTATAAAGTAAGGGTGGCTCTCGTCTAACCTAATTGAGCCTCACTGGGGAAAGCATTCTTAATAATGTCAGCACTTGAGCATGTTAAAACATATCTGATGAGCCATTTTTTGCACAGAAGAGATACTAGATTATAAAAAAAATTAAATCAGTGTAATTTGACATACTATGCTGTTCATGTATTGATAAATGTAAAAGTTGTTTCAATGACAAGATTATATTGCAAGTTTTAGCAGATGAAAGTCCAAAGCTGTTTACAATTACGTTGTTGCATTGAACTGTGCTAAAAATGTTCTGATTCTTATCATATCATAGGTCTCTTAACATCATATAGGTAAAATTGAAGCTAAACAAACCCATTCTGAAACAGGACAAAATATTATGGGTTTTATGTTTGTCTGTCCACATTTAGAATTGATTTTTTTTTTCAAAAATTGCCTGAAGAATAGGAATTCCAGATTGTGATTGAAAAATGGAAAAAATAAGGTTTCATTCAGAGTATCCTACAATTAGAAGTCAGGCAACTGGGACAACAACTTTAAGAATTAGATCCTGCATGTCCTTGAATTAAAAAGGAAAGAGGAAGGTAAGGAAAATTCACAGGTGGTCAAAGTTTGAGTCTGACTTTAGGAGACTCAGGTAAAGATGTACTTCAGAAGATGGGACCCACCTGAAACAAAATCAAGTCAGTAAACAGTAAGCAGAAATTACTAGGGAAGGTTGCGCAGAGGATAGAAACTAGTATGGCTAAGAGAAACTGGTGTGGTCATATAAACTGTTAAAAAAACAAAAGCATTAGGCTTTCAAAAGAATTAATGCGTACTTTGATTTACCAGAAGGTGAGGAACATAAGTACTTTGTAAGTACTTTCTTTACATCAGCTGTTATCACAAAGGACTTTGAAGAATATTTACCCAAAGTCTTTTCAAGTAATAAATATTGCTAGAGATCAAAAGAATTTGGGTATTAGCACAGAGTAACAAATTAAAGAGTAGAAAGATTAAAAAAAAAAAAAAAAAGGTGCCCAGGTGCTTGGAAGAAGAGCTGAGCTTCTGAGAAAATAAAATTCTGTGTTTAAAATTGTTTGCTACACTGGAGGCCCAAGCAGTAATAAATTACTTTACCTGTACTTTAAGGAGTCACTAGGGAAATTCACAGACCAGTAAACCTTGTTTCTGTAACCAGCTAACATCTGCAGGCATAAAACCTTTGGGATTCAAAACAGAAATGACAAGAAAAAAATCTTTATAAAAGGAGCATCCTTCTTGCCTCTAATGGGCAAGGCTTATCTGAATATGTAAAGGAAAAAGGGGAATCAGTTGATGAATTCAGAATTATAAGGTGCATCTTTATAAACTGTAATACAAACTTTGTGGATGATTTGCTTAGCTCATAATAAAGCCTTTACAAGAAGCAGCATTTGTTAGCTCAAAATAAAACCTTTCTAGGTAACTGCAGCAATTGACTCCTGCCGGCAGGCGTGGGAGGAGGACAGGCGAGCTGGCTGGCCTTGCGCTGGAGCGATCCCCACGGTCGGGGCTGAGTCGCTGTGCCAGTACCCGCACCGCACGTGAGCTGGCAATTTCATAGCGCGGTGTTCTCGGCCCGCCGCCTTTCAGAAACACTGCGGCATCTCATAAGAATTCAAAGCAAAAGGCAAGCTCCTGTTTGATTCCAATGTTTCTCTTATCACAGCAGGCAATGCAATGGGTAGCAGGCTGTTTATAGAGGTACTGCATCAACCCCCGTATAAGACGTGTGCATGCTGCAGTTAATCCAGTGAAGTCACTCAGTCATTCCAAAATATTTGAATTAATCATTCTTTATCCTAAAGAAAATTGTAATGTAGCATTAGGCAAAGCAAAATATGTCACTTGAAATATTATAGTGGACAGGGTCTCTTGGGCTAAAAGACTGATGTTCTTCGTTAGGCTCACTACAAAACAATTTACATTAGCAGACATGAGCATCCAGTTTGTTTATGTAGATAATGCTACGCAAGAAAATAATGCCAACAGTTTCAGCTGGTTTTATTAGTCTGAACACACACGCACAGCCAAATCTTTAAATGACTGTTCAACAGAACATTCTCTTCCATTTCTAAATTATTCTTCTTTCTAATTATTGTACAGTATTTAGAAATGAACAGAATTGAGATCTGTATGATTCCATAGTTGCAATGGAAAAGTGACTTATAATTAGGTATTGGTATAGTGTAGCAATGGCACTGCCTTACATTCTGATGGGTAAACTCTGGAGTATGTTACGTTGCTAGATTGATAAAGATTGATTTATAAAGATTGGGACTAGGAGAAAACATGTCTTTGATTTTTAATTTTTGTAAAATGAATTTTTGTCAGACTTGCTATCAGGATTAGCTGATAGTTCATGAGTTTACTTCATTCAAAAGTAAGTCAAATTTTTATTTAAAATTGTGCATGAGAGGTCACTTTAGCACGTCCTTTTGTCATTCCTTCAGTAGATCTGAACGTACTTGCCTCATTGGATCCCTTCTGGAGAATCATAAGACGTGTGATAATCTACATGGTGCATTGCATCAGGAAAGCCAAATGTTTTCCTTTTTCCTCTTGCCACTATTTGCCTTTATGAAGCTTGCTGAACAACCTACGGTGAGGTTTGATGCCCCCCTCAAGTCCCCAAAAGCCCTTGGCATGGCTGCCCTAGGACAGGAGTTTGGAGCCACAGTCACAGAAACATCCACGCTGCACTGCGGGACAGGAGGGTCGTGCTAAGCTCAAGAGAGAACTGGGAGAGAGCAATGACACAAGGGTTCATGGCATAAGGGCTTCTGATCTTCTGTTTGAAGAAGCTGAGACATCTTATTTTGGCTCCAAGATGTTTTGAGGCTGTAGAAATAGCCACAGTGTTTTGTTTGTGCCATATATGCAATAGAGATGGTTTCCCAAGGCTGACAAATTATTAGTGTCAGTGTATCACTGGAGGTAATGATTAATTAACTGCAATTACAAACTTTTAAATACTGTCAAGTAAACTGAGCACAAAATGAAAAATCACACACACTGCCATCAATTTGAAGAACTTTATGCAAAAACACCACTTCCATCCGATATTAACAAAATTCATCATTTTCACCATAGTAAAAGAATGAAGCAGTAACTAAGTACACACATAGTGAAAGCAGTCAGTAACTGGGAAAGAATATGACAGGAGCTTAAAATAATACATTTCTGTTAACTAACTGCTAATTACAATAAACTCAGAGAAGACAGAGGGCATTTTTAAAGTTGTTTTTCTCTTTACAGATAGAGATCCACATTTCAAGAACAATGATTACAAGAGTAAAGGTTTTTCTTTAAACCAACCCATATATTACAAAAACAATACAGAGAAGGCCTGCAAACCTGTTAGTGTACAAAACAGGGTAGCAGAGAGAAAGCACAAGAGAATTAAATTGTCAAGGATTATTAAGAAAAATAACAGTGCATACTAAAGGGCTCCTGTAAAGCTGTTTTACATGAGCTGAAGGATGTCATTTCCATATGACTGTGATTTTGCGTGAAGTACAGATGCTTTCAGAATCGTCACTATTTAGCTTTTTTTGGGGAAAAAAAAAACCCACCCCAAAACCAAAAGCAAAAGCAATTAGGCAACATTTGAGATAACTGAAAAACAAATATTATAGGCCACGTCACAAAGCTAGCGATTGGATTTATTTACATTAGTTTAAAATTTCACTGAGGCTTTGCACTCCTTCCAAACTTCATAACTTCATAACTGAAAGAGGTTTTTGCTAGAGAAAGAACAAATATTTCTCAGG
Organism: Grus americana; assembly: GCF_028858705.1. Taxonomy (NCBI): domain Eukaryota; kingdom Metazoa; phylum Chordata; class Aves; order Gruiformes; family Gruidae; genus Grus; species Grus americana. The sequence continues at coordinate 54,993,726 of NC_072856.1, read as the reverse complement.
TTAGGTGCTCAGACAATAGAAAAAATAGTGCAACTGTTTGCTACATTATATACCCTTCCAGCATATCTATCAAAATATTCAGACTTGTTTTTCATTACCTTCTCATTTAAAAAAATACAGCATTCTGCTTTCTTTCTTTTGATTAGGAAATTCCAGACATCTTTAGAGATATTTAAAATAAAACCCCAGCAACCCAGAGCTAGTTCTGCAAATTGATCCACTGAAGCAGACGTCAGAAGCGTAGAAGAAGTGTTATTAATCCAGTTGACTCCAGGTGGAGGCAAAGGTCCCTCTGGAAAAGCAGCTTGCAGGCTCAGGAACTTCGATCATCCTTATGAAGGCAGTAACTGAGAAGAGTTTTAGGCCTAGATCTGTAAACAGCTCAATCTTATTTGCTCATTAGTGGGACTGAACGCCACAGAAAACGCATCACCGTAATGACTGCAGCTCAGGAAGCTCCAAAACAATACCAGAACCAGCAGGGACTGCTGAGGCAGGCTGCTCAGCTCGCTCGGCTCTGGCCAAGGAATACACATCCTTTTGGTCGCAATGGGATTTAGAACTGCTCGATCTGGCTATAGCAGCTTGGCTGTGCATCTGAGAACTACAGGTGTGACTAGATTTGAAACGGCTCAGCACACCGTGGTTGTTTTTCTTTACTGAATAGGCTAGTGTTTAGTGGCCTGCACCCTACAATAAATCACGTGGAGCTTTTCTATTCTTCCTTGTGCCCACTTCCACTCCCCATGCCTTGCCCCAAGTGCATTACCACTGATTCTGATTTGCTAAAAATAACAAAGGACTTTGAGTTGGGAAAAGCTCAGTAAATGCTGACTGCAGAATAGTGCAGTATACTTACAAAATCTGAATTTCTAAAAGATAACTTAGGGTTGCATGGATACTGACAATACAGTTAGTTCCCAGGCTTCAGGGCCACATCTTACTCTTCTGCTTAGGGGAGACACTTTGTGGTTTGCTAAGGCAGATAAAGATTAAAATCTTCCTACAGGAAGAGACCTTTTATCACTGAACTCTGCACTTACTGTGATAAGTCCTTATCACTGACCTTTCTGTCGGTGAAGGTCAGTCAAAGAGGTGGTTAGGAGGGGCTGAAGAACATTGCTGGCCTCCAAATGCTCACATGCTCTGATACCAGGGAATGAAGAGAATACAGAGAAGACAAAGGGAGAAATAAAAGGAAGGCATAGAGACACAGTGTGGTGACAGGGGATTTAAAGGGATGGATGCGAGTTCACATCAGGGTACTTTGGGGAGGAATGATGCAGCCTAAAGGATCGGATGGTGACTTCTGAGACGCTCTGAGAAGTGACTTGTCTCTGTTTTCAGCCTTTATAAAGTCTGGGTAATAGCAAGATCCCCTTTGAGACCTACTGGCATAAAGCTGTAGAGTAAAATGAGGTGATGCTACTGTACAGATGTATCATTAACTCATTAACATTCCATGCTTAAGAAACCTAGGTGGTTTCTGCTTTTGCAGGGAGACTAAGCAGAGCTTTGGAAGGTAAATCTTGCATGTATTCTACCAACATTGGAAGCTTTTTGAGTATTTTCTACAACTGAAAAATATGTTCACTAGCAGCCTGCATAGGAAAGATAGGATGCGTGGCACAATGCTCCCCAAGACTTCCCAAAAAGATGGAGACACCGTTTGTGCTCATACAAAAGAGAATTTGCCTTGGTACCAACAGATTCATTCTGCCTATGACACTCAGGCAAACCTGCCTTCAGAGGCATGTCATTAAGATGATTACATATGTGACAGGTGTGTGTTATCAGCGTTGTTTTCTTTTCCAGTTCCTGCCTGTGTTGCTGTTAATTCCCAAAACATGTTACTGCAAAAGGTCTGGTCATGTTCTCAGTGTAAATACTATGGTACAGGCCAGAAAGAGACAAAATTGCTATGCATTTTGTTCTGCAAAGACACATACGCCCCTGGAGTCTCCTGGGTAGACAATTGGACACTATCTTCCTTCTTTGTGCCTGAAGGGCCAAAAACTTAAATGGGACATGGTTAGGAGTTCCCTACGTGTCCAGACAACAGCATAGTGGTGACTTCATTTTCCCTGTATTGAGTTGGAAAAGGTAAAAGGTAAAGAAGGGCTGTATGAGGAAACACAAAACGTTAGTGTCAGATTAAGGGCAGTAGGAGACCTTAAGGCCTCAGGATGCTTTGATTCCTTTAGGATGTTCCCAGATCAGGGGCAAAGGGCTAACTCCATGCTAAACCACCCCTACCTTTACTTTATGGTGGCTGAGCAATGCACCAATAGCAATATACCTAACAGAACATTGATTTCTGGCTCTTGGAATGGAATAAATGCACTCGTTACCCTGAGGGTTAGCAAGCTGTAAGATGAGGAGGGACATGCTGTACCTGATGGTTAGTTTGCTTAAACTCAGCTCAGGTTGTGTGTCCAGGAAGCCAGCAGGGCTCAGAGGGGCAGAGCAGGAGTTAATGAAGCGCTCAGCTCTGCCTGTCAGAACCCTGATGTCTGACATTATCACCAGGGACCTGACTGCCCTCTTCCTTCCTGCACATTAACCAGATGAAATCCAATTCTCCAGAGCTCTGAATGCTCCGAAAGCACAGAAGCATTTTGATCTGGGATTGTGATTTTTGGCCTATTTATCTCAATAGTGGAAATCATCCTGAAAAAGAATAATTTTCCAGATTCTGCTCTGTGATTAGCCACAGGAAACCCAGTCAAATTACATCAGATAAACGGACAAAGACAGAGCTATGTGAAATTAATAACTCTCAGCAGTCTGCAGAGAAATGTGAAGAGGATATTAACAACTGGAATTGCTTGAGAATAGCAAAACGAAAGCTTCCAATAATAGACAAAATACATAACAACCTATAGACTAAGGGCTCTTGTTTTCGTTTGGTCCTAGGCACAAAGGCACCCTTTCCCTTTATCTTCAAATGGATGTACAGGGTAAGACCATAATGGCTGGCTGCTTCTATTCATTCTTGATTTGGGACTTGTTATTACAGGCTGCTCAGCAGTTTGCTGGGATGCTGACTGCCCTCAAGTCCCATTACAAACAAGGATTTTGGAGAGGGGATCTCATTACTTCCGAGGTATCTATTACCTCACTTGCCTGCTGAAATGGCTAAATACATTATTTGTAGCAGACAAGTCTCTCTGCTGCTGTTGTTGCATCAGTTTCAAAATCTGTTGTTCAGTTTGGATGTGTGTTGATGCAGAAATACATCCTCCTCCCTCATTTTATTTTAGGAGGATGTTAATGCTGTGGACAAACACAGACTCTTAGCTCTGCAGTTAAAAATATAACAGAAGTAGCTGTGTGGGTTTCCCCACTCAGTTCTCCTATCTAATGTGCTTTTGCACCCACCTGCATAATTGTTGAGCCTTTAGTCTCCCTGCTGTGGTGGCTGCACAGTTGCCATGTTGAGCTGCTGGCTGCTTAGAGCAAAAAATTTCTTAAGTGAGAGTTTGATTATTTGCTATGTTGCCCCAGATCCCTAGAGGCCATGGCTAGAAGAGACTCATTAGGGCATCCAGTTTGTCTCCCTGCTTCCCATGGCTCATTAATAACTTTGCAGAGCGCATACAGTATTGTTTCGTGTGTTTGTATGCTGGAGTTTACAACATAGCTAGAGGTCTAACATTGCATATAGAAAGTGTTTTGCTTTGCCTACTACAGAACAAACTCCAATCATGATTTGTAACTGTTTTCTGTGCTAGATGCTTTTATTTGAAGCACAGATCTTCCTTAAGTGGAATCCTGCTCTCATGCTGATACACCAAGTGCTCAGCAAAGCACAGAGCCCTCTTCTGCTTTTACAGAAGGGCTTCAGAGAACAGCTGTGGGGCATGCATTTGGGCTTCCTCCTCACCCCTCAGTGAGTCACAGCAGTTATCCAACTGCCTGGCTCCAAGGAATGGAGAAGCTACAACGCTCCAAGTCAAGCTGCATTGACAGTTCAGGGTGTAACATGTACCCACGTAAAGAAGCAGTAACACATTTCACAGGACTGTACATATGAAACATCCACCGCTCATCCACTTCTCCACTCCCCTCTGTGTCTTCTCCAAACTTAATGATGGATGAGACCCCTTTTTCAATGGTTGACTTTAAACCTTCCCTGACTTCCCAGAAGATGGAAGTGGTTGTAGTAGATGAAGCCAGAACACAACATCCAAAACCACACTGTGCATGTTACCACTATCAAAGTAGATCAGAGTTTGAACTAGCTCTGCCCACTGTGAGTGAGGGCTCTTTAATACACCTGACAATATTCTGTAGAGAGTCGCACATGTGGTACCCTTGCACCTGCATCCTAAAACTAGTTTTTCTCAACAGAAAAGCTGTATGGTTAGTTGGCAGTTTAACGACGAGACAGGAAATGCCTGCACTTGCTGCCTGCGCCCAGTTTGCCATGTCACCCTGTCAAGCCAATTACTTTAATTAAAGTTCTGTCTGGCCCTTCTTGACAACTCAGCCTCTAACGATGAAAATATGTATGATCTGGACGAGGGAGGCAGAGCTCATATTGTTTTCCAACACTCCTGCTATTACTATCAATTTCACATGAAAGTAGGGCATTTTCTTTGGGAAAAGCCACATAAAAATGTCACTCGGTTTCATTAGCAGTGTGGTGGTTCTTTGCTGTTTCCACTCTAAAGCTCATCATAAGTGAAGAATTTAGTCCAATGCTTTGGGAGAGAAACACAAACATTGCTAATTGCACTTAGATTAATATTCTAGGAAATTTAAACAAAGCACTCTGCTGGCAAATTCATTAAGCAGTAGAATAATCCCATTGGGCAAGTAGCATAGTGTCAAACTGGTATTAATCATGGTGGAAATACTTTGCTCTTCATGCAAAACCAGTGCTTGCGTGATCTGGCATAACTAGAGAGCCTACAGAATCACTGAAGAAAAGTCCATGAGTAATTGATACAATTACAAAGGCAATAGAATATTAGAATATGGTTGGGGACAGTAGATTACATTAAGCAATATTTCCTTGGGTCCTACATGGTCGTACACCAGACTTTGTCCTGTTCAGTTTTGTGTTGGAAACTTCTCTGCAGCCGTCCAACCTCACTTAACAGCCTGATTTCTGCTCAGTGAAAATAAGGAGGAGTGTAAGAACAGGAAAGGTACACAATTTATGCAGATTTCCTGGTTTTTATTATCCTCTGCCTATAAAGGAATGAATAGCTATTTTAAGACAGTGAAAATCATAGTTTTTGTATCATTCACTACAGCTGTTCTATTAGACAGAATTTGCTTTCTGTCCCACTGATTTTCCAGAACTGGGCTTCTCAAACTCCTCCCCAGCACAGATCTCATCTGTCCTCAACCATCTTCACAAAATCCTGCCTCCAAACAGGGAAATAACTACACACGGAAGCTCGGTTCTTCAAGTGAGTTGTAATTGTTTTTCTCATCCTCAAAATAACTCAATTTCTTTTCTCCCCCCTGCTAGCTCTGTTTGCATCTTTCCAGCTTTAAAAGCCAGTTCATAGAGAGGGAAGAAAATACACACAATGACTACTGAGTGGTTATAAATACTGATTTGGGGCATGCTGCTTTGATTCAAGTAACTGTCCACCAGCCCTGCAGGCAAACGGGTTTAAAGAGAAAAGAAGAAAATCTAAACCTCTCTATACATTCGGCAGCCTTAGTCTAGCCTCAAGCTCAGCAGCAGGCAAGTGTCAAAAATAGTCTCTGTGCCTGCAGACAAGGCTTTCTGGAATTAGGGTAGTAGCTGTACGAGACAGAAAACCTCTACAGTGCATGCAGACTTAGAGGAAGAATGTGTCTGCTACTCTCAAAGTGCAGACGCTTTATGTATTTGAGTTTATTTTTTTAAGGGGGAAGAGGGAGATTTCCAACAGAGGTGATCCTTTTCTCTTCCCTCAGGATTTTGTAATCTCTGAAGCAAGGGAGGCTGCAGCTTGTTTTGAAAAGATACAGCTCTTGAAAAGGAACTGCTCATGGGAACAGTGAAAATATTGTCCCTCAACAGAACAAATAATCAGAGTTGTTACCTAAAGCAGGCGATATAAAAAATCACTTCCAGGAGCCTCATCAGAACCCAGAGGCATATTAGTACTGAAATATAAGCACTTGCATATCTGTCACTTACTACCTTTTTTGTGCTATTTCTACCCCAGCAGACACCTGACTCTTGCACTCACTCCCTTGCGAGAACAGAAGTGTCCAATCTTTCTTTGAATTCTATTTTTCTCATAGACATCACTCACCGTTAATTAGCCTTCGCAACTTCCCCACATTCTTTTGATACATCAATAAGCTTATGAAAGCACATGGCTGCTGTGGGAAATCTGTTTTACAGTGAAATGAGCTGAAAAGCATGATATTTGCCTTTGTTTCCTGGAAGGGACACATCTACAAACCGCTGTTGTCACTGCAATCCAGTACCTCTAGCCAGAAATGGGGGCTTGTGCTGCTGCTCTGTTAACACCACCTCCTCTGGAGTGCAGAGGGTCTGCAGACCAGCCACACCTCGCAATAGCTGTGCCTCTTCCTGCAAACAGCAGACAAGTTTAGCATCGATTCATCGATTATCAGATCCCGTAACTGATACTGGAAGGCAAGTGTTAGATAGCATGCATCTGCCTGTCATAGCTTTAAGACTCGTGATTTTGAACGCAGCCTAGTCGTGTATGCACGAGCTTGGGGCTGACACAATGAACTTGTACTTCATCAGAACTGAGCCAATGCTGACTATTTAGTCCATCTGGAAAACTAAGATATCCAGCAAATATGACATAGAACAATTTCATACAACATTATACCACAGTAAAAAATGCACGAAAAAAAGCTGACAAAATGCAGAAGAGCTGCTAGAAAAATCTAAACAGTAGAAAATAAGCACTTTCTGTATAAATCTCACTTTCTCTTTGTATCTACTATACCCACATCGGTCTCACTTTTATTACATTTCTATACAAAACTGGTATTGGCTCTGTTCTCAATTAAAGCTCTCACCTCCATACAATTTGCAATTGCACCCAAACTTTCCACCATTAAGATTCAAGATGATTAACTTGCATTTAATTTCCGTGATTGTGGCAGCACTTAATCAACAAAGTCCCTACCTATATGTATTTATATAGATATACATGTATATATACACACATACATACATACATACATACACATGACAGATACTGTTGCAGTTATCCTCTCTTCCAGTGTTTGGAGTGACAGTCATCCTAGAACGTGAAGGCATACACAACTCCCACAACCACAATATTTCCAATTGTTGCTATTATTGCAATCCATAACAATATGGCATCATTTGAAGAACGGGATGTCTCTTCTGGTGGATTCTGCATGGAAGAAGCGGCATGGACGTTGGCTGATGAGTTAAACAAGGAGTACTCTGTACTAAAGTCCTCGTTGGGTGAGTCCATAAAGGCTCCTCCCATAACAGGAAGCTGTGAAGAAAGATAAGGCAAAATCAGTTTGACGGCCAGTATCGGTATTTGCTTTGTCTCAAGGCCATTACAAAACAGCAACCACTAGCAACCCTGCAAAATTACTGAGATTTCATGTACACAGTGCTAACCTGTCAGGAATACCACAGATACACACTTCAAAGCATTTCTTCCATTTCTGTTAGAATCAATATTATTGCAGAAAACCTATGTGTATTACATGGAATATACATAAGAGCTAGCATACAGGCCCCAAGTCCCCCTAAGTAATTATATGCATTTAGAAAGAAGACATACAGCTATCCACAAAGCACTCACATACCAAAACGTCAGTTTACAGCAACATGACTGTTTTGTGACTACCAGCAATGGAATCATACTGCACAAAGCCAACAAGCATGCCTGGCTCAGAACTGAACCTCTGATTGATGTAGAGATGTAAAAACCTATGAACTGCAAAAGTTGTTACCGTAAAACTGGTGCAGCGTACTCAGTGCTCTAACTTCACTTGCAAAACATGCCATTACAACGATACAATAAATATATATAGTGGAAGGCTTCAAATTGGATTTTGAAAGGCTCCATAGCAATGAAGTTGCAGATTTCCAACACTTCTCCAACCACCAACTTCTCTTAGTGGGACGGACAAAGTTTCTTTGGTGTTCTTAGTGGATTTCCCAGTGGTACCAGGAAAAGTTATCAGTAAGAGAGCAGATATTCAATACAGGAATATGGAAAAGTTAAAGAAAAAAAGGAATAATTTAACCTTTTCCTTATGCAGGTTTCTGTTGTGTTCCCAAATTCATCCTAGATCACACCACACATTCTTCATGATTCAACAACTATTTTACCCTCTACATAGAGGTGTAATTTGCATCCTTCTGCAAATGTATAGATTCCTCATTCAGGCAAGAGAAGGATACCTTCTGCAGTACTAAGACCATCTACTACTAAAAAAAATGTTCACACAAAAACTTTTTGCTTCCATCCTTGTCCCTTGTATGTTTGGGAATGCAGATCTGGAAGAGTTTCTCCTGGCTCACCGAGTGTAGGCTCTGCTGTCTCATGCAAGTAGAGGATATTGTTTCAGAAAAAGCTGCAGAACATCTGTTTCATGTATCTATAAATGCTCAGGACACACACTGCTGAATACCCTGTAAAAATCCAAGTATCTGCTCAGCAACCTCAGGAACTGCAACTGTTGCATACTGCAGGAAGAGCACAAGCAGCGTGGGTATCCTAAAGTCCCAAGTCTCTACAGTACTCAGTAACTAAAAGTCCCGGAGGATTGTAGCAGGTAGGTAGACCAAATCCATGGCATTCCTGGGGGAAAAAAACAACCAGAGCTGTATGTCCAGATCTCTGCCAGCCTGACCAGAAGGGAAAAATTCCATCATTGTGTTGATGACTGGTTTGATCTTGAGCAATGAGTAACACCTCAACATCAGTGCATCCTACCTACACTCTCCTTTCAGATCTGGTACAATTCCAGTGTTTCGAGGAAAGCTGAAAAAAGTCTGGGAATGTTCTCCTTAAAATACACCCTTGCTGCAACACCAACCAACCTTTCCTTCCCCACAGTGGTTCCCATGCTGCTGCTGTCACCTTCCAACCTTTAGATCCAATTACAATCTCCTGTTTCACACCCTCCTTGTAAGTGCTTTTGGGTTTTTGGCATTATTATTTTTTGCCTTTCTCAGTAGGGCTTTCTTCTGAGCTGAAACCCTCTGGCTCTGTGACAACAAATAAAAAATCTTCCTGCTGTTATACTAGTAGAATAGTTACTACTAGTAGTACTATTATAACTTCAACAGTACTGTTGAAATCACCATGGCCTGTGAATAAGAGGAACCAACCTTTCGTTCAGTCACATCACAGAAGGCTGCTAAATCAGTCCTAAATTACCATGCCCAATACTCACCGGGCTGAACAATCGGTATTTTTTAACACCCTGTCCTTCAACTCCCACATAACATTTTGACTCTCCCAGTAACCTTTGGGCTGGTACCAAACTACACCCCTTCTTCCTGTGTGCCGCTTTGGCGACTGCTAAACAGGACAGGATTTGAGGCTAAACCACCTGTCCTCTCCACAGTGGTGGCTGAAATCTATAAATTAGAGTGAAGAATCTGAGAAGCTTGAGAATAAAGTAGATATTTTTGCTTGCTATCCATAACAGTTTACAGAGCTATAAAAGACAAGACCTTCTTTCAAAGCTGACTGCTGAACAAATTTCATCTGTAGTAGAAAATACCACATCACATTCAAAATGAAACAGAGAATGATGAAAGACCACAATGGACATGTCATGCTGCCTAATCCACATTAAATAAAATTATCTTTGAAATCGAATATGATTAGACAAAAGCAGTTTGCAAGAAACCAAACAGGAAATTGCAAAAGTTAAGTTTGATACATTCCCCCTGCATCAAAGACTTTATTGCCAGTTTCAACACAGGATGTGTTTTAAAGAGAGCAAAAGCTTCCATTTCACAAGCTCAGCTTGATGTTTTGAATCCAATTCCACTGGCCTTTTTTATGTCTTGGGATTTTACAAGGAAAACATTGCGCAGTTTAGTTAGGAGGTTTTTTTATGTAGATTCCCATGAAAGGCAATTCTGACTTCAAACACTTGTGACAAGTATTTTTGCAGTGATGTTGTCATTTAACAGCTATGGAGACACTAGTTAAAGATTTTCGCTGCAAATGATGGGCATACATTTACCATACTGGCAGCAAAATGCTCAATCTGAGGTGCTTGTCTCCTTAGCAAACCATTTTAAGGAATGGTTTAAAGGATGGTCCATTTAGGATGGTCAATTCTGCAAAACCTTTCAACTGGAACAACCATCCAAAATACAGGGGTACACATATATGTGCATGTGCCCAAGATGGTGGGAGGTCATGAGCACTGTTTTGGTGAGTGATACCTGTTTTTTGGGCCACACAATCTGTGCTTTCAATGAGTTATTTGAAGTGACAAGCTTCCACCCTGTTAGTCCAACTGGTGCTGTCACAGAGGCAGGGAGCATTCATGTAGCAGCACAGCTACACGCCACACTGCAAATGATGTCAGATCTGAATCTCCTCGTACCATCTATGGCTCAAACAAACTGTTTGCACCATCTGAGGCGAACACATGGTGAAACAGCTCATCTGAATCTCCGAAAGGCTTGCGATGACCTGATATAAAGCACTGACATTCAGCACCTGGCACAGGCTCTTTCTGTAAAATTGGCTTCCAGTTTCGCTGTTTGTAGGTCAGTAGCACTTTACCGCAGATCTGGAAATAAACCTTACTGCCAATTTCCGTTTGCAGAAATTGTCTCTTACTAAATGTGTATCCCCCCCTTCTCACTGCTAAAATGGCCTCACATAAGAGCACAGGAATGGACACATGGTGTCAGACACAAAGTCCATCTCCCTTGTGTGTGAGCTCCAACAGTGGCCATAAATAGATGCTTGGGAAAGACTAAGAGCACAACAAGACAAGTAGATCTGATACTACCCCTTAACAATTCACAGCTTCCAACTGTTTTCACCTTAGAGGTTTGTAAACCAGATGCTATTGCTATGGGTTTAATAACTTGCAAAGAATTTTGCTACCATGAACTTGTCCAGCCTCCACCTGAGCTCATCTAAAGCTGAGCATCCTTCTTAGTCTAGCCTCTTACTTGCCACTTAACGGTAAGGGTTGCCCAGCAATTTGAGTCACATATATCATCCTTCAGAGACACGCCTGCCTCTCCACTGGAGAGAGGGAAGCATGGATGATTAATATCAACTGGCAATCTTCTTTTTGGTAGATTAACTTCAGTGAGACAAATATCACCCTCAGTCTTGATGTCTTTGTTCTCCTCAAAGGTACAAGTATCTTCCTCTGCAGTCTTATTTGAGATATTACATTAAAGGCTGTGAGACATCCAGACCCGACACTAACAGGAGTTATGAAGTGCCTGTGATAAACAGTAGGCTAAGGATAGAAAGCCTGCAATGCTTTCTGTGCTTACTCTATTTCTCTGTACGTGCCTCTACAAAGCAAAACCACACCAAATTACCTCAGCCAAAAACTTCACCCACCCCATTACAGTGACCTGCAGTCTGTTTTAGCCTCAGAGGGATTTTATCATTCAGGCAAAGCTGTGCAGAGCCTGTGCCACCCTCCCCAAGAGCGATGAGGCCAGAGCAAAGGGTTAACTGGGAAACGCAACCATGAGGGACACGGCAGGAGCAGATGGCGAGAAGGAATGCTGTAGCACTGTTAGGAAATGAAACTCTTTTCCTAGTGACTATGTCGATATTGTTAAGTAGCACTAATAGTACGTCGCCCGCTAAATGGCTTCTGGGACTGGCGAAGAAAGAATTCAAATCATTAAATAGCAACAGGCAGAAAACCAAACAGCAAAATGTCAAGTGGTAATGAGAACACCCACGGCGCTGAATACCTCCTACTGACATCCAAAAGGATGCTTTAGGGTCATGAGGAGGAGAATGAGGCTCTTGAACAGTTAAGTGATACGCTTTCCAGTTAGCAGAAAAATCCTATTTTATAATCAAAATGATTCACATGAAGGAAAAACAACCCATCAGGTACCGGCCACTGATACTCTAAAAATGGTAGCTTTCTTAAGTAGCATCACATAAAATCCATCACTTTAGCAATAACATTGCTCTGTTTCTTTGAGAGTCTAGTGTCTGTCATTTTTTCATAGTCAGCTAGAGAGGTATAACGTTCCTGCTACCTTATTGGGAAACCAGGCTTGGCATAGAGATTTGAAAGCATAGCTGAATTTTCTAGTAGCCATTTTCCAGAAATTAGGAAACCTCAGCAGTGGCTTTAACAGATGTGCTGTATCTTGGCCCTGGCCTCGCCGCACATCTCTCTGGGAAGGGGATGCTGAGAGGTGAACACAGAAAGTTATTATTTCCTTCTGCCCTGGCAGTGTGTGATTGCTGCAGTGCATATTTGTATCTAAAAACCTTCTAGCTGCAATGACAAATCAATCTAATGCAGCTGCCAAAGACGGCAGCAATATACAAGTTTGCAAAAGCATCATAACCACATTTTAATTCTTAAGCTCTTTTAAATAAATGTTTTGCACTAAAAAGATACCCTACATGACCAATATTCTCCCCACACCAATTCTCTTGTGTCTCACAGAAACATGCATATATATATTCTCTTCATCTAAAGCATGCACTATTATGTAAATGAAGACATCCTGGCTACTATTTATTTACTGGTAATATCTAGAGAACTAAGTTCTTTTGTCCACCATTTGCCAGAACATCACCCTACTACGTACAATGTGAGGACTGGGTACACAGTGACAATCAGGACAGTTATTCCATGTTCACTGCAAGTGGATTAGTTTAAACGCATTACGCCCCCACAACCAGAACTAAAGGGCACCTAAGGCAATCTCATTTAATTAAATAGGTCTAATTTTGAATAGGGAGGATCCGTGCAAATGCTTTATGCAGTTAACTTCAAATTCTCATTTTAATTAATTTAGATCCCTGCTTCATCCTGAAATCACAATCTCAGGCTGAAAAGCTTAGGAAAAACAGCTGCTTATTTTCAAAATATAGTTGTCAAAAATGCTCACCCTACCAGTGGCAATGGAAAATTTTCATCCAATTTGGAAGCATCAGGATTTCATCTGTTATTTTTAATCTCATTAAAACCTCTCTATTCTATCATACATCAATGTCCACTTTTCTTCCAATTGACAATATTCCTAAGACTGGTGTATTACTTCCTCTGCTGCTTTCCTGATTTATGTTAGGCTAGGTGTCATGTCTTTGTCCGTTTAGATGAGATCAATGTTCAAAGTTGTTCCTTATCGGCAGTACCTCAGAAGCCGGAGGTGCGAGTTTCAGTCTTGCTGTTGAACCACACTAAGAGTTACCTTGACCAACTGGTGTCGAGATATTTGGGATGGAACAGCCAAGGATGACCAGAGCTGCAGCAGGCACTTCAAATCTGAGTTTGCTCTTGGCTGTAGAAACTGGTTTGCCTTAACTAAGGTATTCCAATGGGGAACGAAGCTCAGCTAGATCTTTCTCCATAAGCACAGCTACCCAAGCACCTTATATGAGAACGTGTCTTGTGCAGACTGAGCACCTCTCTGTGAAAAGTTATTTCACTAAATCAGCTGCAAGAAACAGTGAAAATTACCTACATGAAGGTAAGTGGGTTTACTCTCATTATTTCACTCTCATATTTCTGCATAGCTAGCATCCAAAATACCTTAGTGAAAAACGTGCTGTGATTCTATTCCCACAATTTACATCTGCCTAGTGCCTCCTTGAAATAGCTTTTATTATTTCAAAGAACCCTACTGCTTTTATACTATTATTCTCAACCAACTGCGGTTGCATTTCATCTTCCAAAACTGGAGCCTGAGAACAAACAAAAGTCTTTTTATTACTGACAAGTGTCAAATGGAAACAGAGAAGGAGTTTCTCATCCTGTCCCGAGTTCCTCCTCTTTCCAGCCAATGCCAGCAATACTGCCTTAAGGAAAAGAGCAAGCTTTGTCAGTGTTGAACAGAAATGCAAACAACCTGTATGAAGAAGCTGCAAATCTGTCACATATAATTTAAATTGTGAAACTGTATACTCTAAATTGGAGGGGGTTGTGAAAATCACAAAAGCGTGCAGGGCCATCAAGCAGATGTGGTTTAAACTCTCTGGATGTGCCAGGAACAACCATTCTAGCAGCAGTACTAGCTGACCTGCCACATAACCAATACAACTGAGACTACCATCCTATTGTGGACACCATGCTGGGGAAGTAGAAGACGCCTGAGTCCCATTTACATACAGTTATAACTTTCATGCTTCCAGGAGCACATACACATAAAAGAAAAAATACAAACAGAGGGAAGCAGAAAGGCGAGTATTTATCAGTATGGAAAGACTCAGCAGGAGGCTATAAAACTAACCATCAGTGTTATTATAAGTAGGAGCTATTCAAATCTGTTTACAATTTCCAAAAATGGCAAAACAGAGGATCTTTTCACACCATGTGTAGTCACACCGGGAAACTCAGAGAGAACAGGAATTCATTTAGAGATAAGAGCAACCTGCAGAGCTGTATCAGTTTAATAATAAAACATGATTCTGGAAGGGCTTTGAACACCAAGCTTCTGGGTTTAAAGTCCTTAATTGTATGTGAGAAGAAAGAGGTACTGATTATCCCACCTATCAGAGGGTTTCTTGCACAACCTTCTGATATTTTTGGCACTGGTAACTTCAAAGCCAAACTACTGAATTCAACTGGAGTTACATGGTCTCCTGCTCTGATTCAGGCTAGCAATTCTTTTCTGGTCTCAAGTTCCTCTAATACAAAAAATAAAAAAAAAAAAAAAAAAAGAACAATCTGGGGGAAAAGAAAGGAACACTGCCTAGGGCATAATGTTTTAATGTCTCAAGGGACAGCTTTGCTGTAAAGACACAAGGAGATACTGCTGACTGGAAGCAAGCACACGGCTACACGGCATCAGTGGAAGTTTCGGTTGTTCTTACACAGAAAGTAAGTGACTCTCCATGTGCCAGAGGATAAAAGAGAAGAATAACACAAGGTGGTTGTAATGACACTTCACATCTGCGAGAGGAAAAGGCATTCCCACCATAAACAGGAAAGTCAAATGATGAGGTGTAAGCGGAAAACCACAGAGCAGAGCTCAAGTGGGTGTATAGGAAAAAACTGAACGAAGCCTAATCCCATTTCTCAAAGTGAAAAAGGGCTGCACAAGCCCTTCCTCCACCATGATCTTTGCAGCTGTGTTAATCTCTGACAAAATGTTGATGCGTCATTACCATTTTACTGTTGTGGCCAAAGAACCCTGGTAGCAGAGAAAGGGGCTGACCTTCATATATCTTTTGATTTTCCTTCTGCTCCCTCTCAAGATGCTTAGGCTATTTGCAGCGGAGAAGGATGGGAATTGGCAGCCATTCACAGTAATGGAAGAAACATCACAATTTCAAAACTAGAAATAACTTGAGATGAAAAATTGTTTAAATCATTAGACTTTAGGCATGGGCAAAAGCAATGATTTTGTAAGTGACTGTATCCTTTAGTGTTCAGTAATCAGGATGCTTCTCACAGAGACTAAGAATTTCAAGGGGCAGGTGTTAGGGGCTAGAACTAGAAGGATGCAACATTTTGGACATCATCTTACTCCTCTAGAAAAAAAATAATTACATACAAATTCCCCTATATTGCATATGCTGACCACTGTTCAAACCAAAACCCAGTAGCAATAAAAAAAATTTTGCACGCTAGCTCCAATCCCTGCTACACAGCCCATGAAAAATTAATTGGCTGAGGTTTGACTAAACCACACTAACAGGCATAATACAGCTTAGCTCTGTTTCATCAGAGAAATTACTTACTATTCCATGCAGACTTAAAAGCTTTCAAACTATACATCTGATGTATTTTACACAATGATGGTTGTACTACAAAACCAGGTTGGGATACGTTTGCCTATTGAGAGAAGTAATCACTACCATTGCATCTCTGCTGTACCTAATGATATGACATGATACGATATGATATGATATATGATATGAATGCCTTTTTTTCAGCACCTTTGAGACGGCCACCTGGAATTTATCCTCAAATACGATAACATAAGAGTTAGGTCAGTCTCTCCCACCCCCATCATAATACAAACCCATTAGGAAAAAAATATTCTATGATGATTTCCAAAGATTAATTCTCCCATGGAAAACATTTGCAGGCATCAAATTGAAAGCCTCAGAAGGGAAATTAAAGCAATTTAATAGTCTGCAATTTTATTTCAGCGATATGTCATTTTTGTCCAACTTTTTTTCCTCTTTATTTTTTTCTTTCCCTTTCATTCTCATGTTGCATTACATTTTCACAAACAAAAAAAGGGGAGGGCACTGAGGTACGCTAACAGAATATCTGAGGTATATCTCTCATGTCTTAAAGCTATTTTTTTTGCTTGCTTGGCACCTAGTTCAAGACACACAAGCCTAAGAGTCAACAAAACCAATGTATTCCAGTTGAGATGGACAAAAAAAGGCAAAAAAGCTGACACAGTGTTAGCCCTCTTCATGTCTGGAGACCTTAAGGATATCAGCTGGCATGAAGGTCAAGTATAGGGTACAGAGCAGCTTCTAGGAAGAAAGGAAAACTGCCAAATGTTATCCTTACTGTGTACACTTCACTTGATTGAATACCAACATCTGGCAGGCTGCCACACTTCTTGATCCCATCAGGCTCAACATGTGGCTCAAACAACCTATACACTGCACATCCTCCTTAACTTACTCTGTAATGCTTCAGTAGTGGTTTATACCTCAAGAAGAAAACACACAAATTTGCTTAAAAAATTAATTCTATTCTCTTGCAGTTTTGTCTCATGAGATAATCACCCCATACACAAGAGAATAAAAATTAGAGGGTGAAAAAATGTTCACAATTTCCTAATTTCTAGTATTTCAAGAGTAGTATTCATCATGCTAAGAAAAGTTTCTTCCAACATAACTACTTGTTGAATATCATGAAGAGACTAAAAGCTTGATCACTGTAAATCTGGAGTGGTTAAGAACTCAGTGCCACCAGGTAACTATTTCAACTTTCTTCTAGGATTTACAGTTCCCACAGCAGAGCCTGAGGAAGAGAAATAATGTGTTTCTCATCCACTTTGGCGCAAAGTCAGCAAGCATAGCGGGAACACATTTCACAAATGGCCTAAAATAAGCCTGGATCACTTTGATTTGAAGTAAAAGAGGAACACCCATATGGGACATTTCACTGGCTCTATTGGGGGAGCAGAAATCTTCATCGAAGTGTGAGAATAGCCATCATCATAGCCAAATATTCCATATGTTCTCACAAACCCTTTTTCTCACAACCTTGGTTTTGCTTATGTATTAAGACCATCAAGGGATGATTAAGTGTGGCTGAACTAGACAGCAGCTGATGACATCTTTATCACGCCAAACAAAAACAGAACAGCCAAGCCATCTGTGTTTGTGTGCTTATGTTTAAGATTGTTCAAACAGTTCAGAGCACATTATGGGAAAATATAATAAATTATACATTGATTCTTTCTCTCTAGATAAGCATGTCTATATATGTGTAGGCAAAATTGCACTCCTTAGTGGCTGACATATGCACAGGATGGGCAGAAATCAATGTATAATTTATTATACTTCTATTTGCAATTCGATATTTGTGCTTTGAACTCTTGCAGTTGGTGGGGCTGCACAGGATAATTAAAGGCATGAATATGTAACAGCTTTCCTCGGGAATGAATTTTTTCCTACCCAAAAGTGATTTCTGTAAAAGCTTCTTCAGTTATTCTTGTGTTATGGAAGGCTGAGCAGGGAACAAAGAAAAATAAAGTAAAAATGTATTCTATTTGCATTTTACCACCATTTTATTCCATGGAATCTCAACTATGGAGTCACTACTGCCCTGGAGAGCTGGAACAGTTCGGAGAGAAGCAGTAATTCAGTGTCCTCCCATGCCTTATAAAAGGTGCAAGTTTGCATTCCACCAGTGTCTTAGGATTAGTAAATACATAGACTCTTCCTCAAACTTCAGATGGTCAAAGCAACAGAACAGCTAAGGGAGACCTTGGTGCTTTAAGAGACAAAGTTCAGACTGAAGCAAGACAAATACACACACATACCTTTGGATTGCTACTCACTTGTACGTGCACATACGTCCTACATGCACAATTTTGTGGTGGTATCTCACACCTACAGATGGTATTTTAAAGTAATCAGTCTGGCCAAAAGCAGTCTAAGATTGAGAATAAACTTCAACAACTGGAACGCAAAAAGCAACCTAAAACATTAGGTAAGTGAACTGCATCAAAAGCCAAAACACTGTTTAATTAAGCCCTTAGTACAAGTCCTACAAAAACAGTCGCAACAAGTCCCTGGCAGAAGCGTAACACTCCCGGCTACAGGAGACCATAGCACGTGCATGGCAGTGCAGTTGCCAACACAACTGAGGAGATGGCTGGGTTCTTCAGTCCAAAGCTTACATACTTAGGTAAATAATGAACTCACTGATCTAGATGATAATCCTTTTACCCATGCTGAGGTTTTATTTATGACTTCACTGAAGGCAAATTAAGTAAAATATCATGATGTCATTTTTTTCATGGCATTAATGCGTGTATGATAAAAAGATTAAATGATGAAGGAGATAAAAAATGGAGAGGTCCCAAAGGTTCTCACCGAGGAGCCACTGGTTCTAATACAGGTGCAACTCAGATAAAATGGAGGTTTGGGATATCCCTGCAGCATTTAGTCCAGCCTTTGAACTCAGATGAACTGCCTAATAACAAGGGAGACCTCTTAAAGAAAGGTAACAGGCAAAGGAAATTTGATCCTAAAATATGCTGGAGGTTGTTGCTTCCTCAGGGGAAAGAGGGCTCTCCCTCACCCCAGCTGCCTGACAGCTATCCACCTACCTGCAGAGGGGCTTACTCCAGCCACGCTGAAGTCTTCAAAATTGCAGCTCAAGCCTTTGTCAAGCTGAGCATCATTTGTCAAAAATCCAACACAGGAATATTAATAGGCAGCATGGGAGTCTTTCAGTAACAACAGTGCAAATATCTAGTACTTGTAAAAATGCAAGCATCCCTTTCATCTTTAATCACCTGTATTTTGAAATGCTGGATTGAAGATCTGCATTTCAAAAGTATCTCCAAGAGACTTATACATCCTACACCACCATTCTGTGTCTTGCATAAATAAATCCATAACACAACAAGGTACCGACAGCTCAGGAAGAAAAGTCACAAACAAAAATGCTTACAACACATGCCCCAAGAAACAGTTAAAGCCATCAGCAGAAAAACACAAAGAGAGGTTCACGCCATCTGGTTTGCACACTCAGAAGCAGTCTCCTTAAAAACATTCCAAAACTCACCATGCAGTCAAAAGGAGGCAAATTTAGGAATTTAAACCAGACATCAAGATCTCCCTTGGGAAGACACCTATTGCTTTGTGTTGGCAATATAGAGGAATGTAAGTATTTATTCTTGAGGGAGTGCACACATTGTTCATTTGCAACTTTATACGAGAAACTTTTACCTTGCAGGTGCTGATAGAAACTTATTTCCTACTATCATTACATTTAAGGTTTTAGAGTTACAGAAAAAAAGTAGGTGACACACATACATCTAAAATTATCTACATAGACCCATCTTAAAGGTACCTAAACCATTAAACTAGTATTTTAAGAAATGCCAGAGAAGGTAAAGATTTTTTAAAAGAAATTATCATTTTTTAAAGCAATTCTGCATTTTGTCATTTTGAAAAATGCCCTGCAAATCATGAGTCCTTTTGTAATATGAATTGTATATAATTGTATAGAATTGTAATATGAATTGAAATATGATTGTACACTGAAAGCATAGTCAAAGGGACAAAAGCAAATAGATGACCGTAATAAATAGATGACCATGTTCACCCAAGTTAAAATGAGGTCAAGTTAGAAAGTTTAAAACATTCCAAATAAACCAATGTTTTCTACATATTTGTTGGTAGGCCTGAACTCAAGACAACCTTTTATGCAAAGTTTCTCCAAGACCTGAGTAAGATCTTTGCGCTCCATAAAAGCATGGATGTTGCTCTGATTGCTTTCCTCCTAGCACATTCAATACCTGATCCAGTTCTCCCTTGAAAATAAATTGGAAACCATGCCATAATATCATAATACACTTCCAGACTGGAGAGACTGTACAAAATCAATCTCTGCATTACTTCCTTAAAGAAGAACATAATTCCTTTCATCTGCGGTTTACTGTTACTTGAAGTTCTTCTAAATTATGGAAAGACATTATTTATTTATTGGCAAGTACATAGAATTAATTACAGAATAAAAACACATTTAATCCATCCTGTTGCTCAAACAGCATCATGGAAATGTAACTGATAAAATGCAGTACATTGATGCAAGAAGAGTGCCCAGTTTAGAGATTCACCACCAGCTACACAAGAATAAGCTCCAGCTCAGCTCAGGAACAAGTAACTTAGAGAAGTGGGAAATTTTAAAATACTAAAAAAATCTTCCAGGCTTGGCTTGTGTGGAAAACTTGCAAATCTCTCTTGAACCTTTTATTTCCAGATTGCTGGTATGAATTCAAGTTAAGTCAGCGAAACAAACAAACCAACCAAATTTAAGAGATGAGTACGACATGGTTTCAGGTCAATTCCAAACCACAACCCATTACAGTACAATCTAGATGGCCTGTAGAAGCCAGTGGAAAAGCTCTACTGGCTTCAAAGCAGAAACAATAGTGACTGTAGGCAACCACCCAATTGGAAGAGAATAGTTTGAGACATACTGGGCACAAAGGGCAAGAAGGCTGGTGTTCATGAAGAAACTCTTATTTGCATCCTTGCTATTGCCTGAGTCAGTACCTTCAAAAATTTACATTTCTCTGTGCTTCTTTCATCACTTTTTTTTTTTTTTTCTTGTTCTTACTTCTTGATAAAAGTACAGGGGGTTTTGGCAGAATGGTTGAGTTTCACTGCAGTTTCACTTGGTTTTAGTTTACACCAAGCCTGTCACAGTGAGGTCCTTGTCTTGCCTAGGCACTTCGACTACAGTGTAATTAATTTACAACTATAACTAGTAATTGGAACTATCAGTGGCTCTTTATACCAGGAGACAATGCAGTGTAAGCAACCAACTGCTGTCAGATGTCCTCTATCCATGCATGGCATATCCATGTCTGCTATATGCATGAGAAATTCAAACCAGTGAATTCACTGAACCCAACTCTCCTCTTTGCAATAGTTTTATACTGACATTTACTGCAATAATATAAGTTTGGGGGAATTATAAGCAAAAAATCACACCTGACATTTTTCACCTGATTTATATTAGGAAACACAGCCATTCAGAACAACGTGAAACCATAAAGGATTCTCCTTGTGAAAACATTGAAGACATTCAGGAAGGTAGAGTTCCATTATCCTGAAGTGAATATCTGGACAAACCTGTTTGACCCAGCCTGTGATAGAAAACACACTTACATGAAACACACATACGACAACAAAAAGCAGCAAGTCAAACTCCTCAGAAGGACCACAAGAAATGTGACTGCAATCCCTAAGAAGAAGGACTGGGTCCCTGTAAATAAAAGAGCAAATGCAGCACGGTTAAACTTTAATTATATTTGGCTCCCTCAGAACAGATGCTCACAGACAGATTTCTGTTTCACCCACTAATGACTGTCATACACAATCACGTCACTGATTTCAGAGGGCTGCAGGGTTTACACGCTTGCAGGCAAAACTGACAAGACACAACTAAAGAATATTCACAAAATCCAACACCCTGCTTCGTCCAACAGGGATATTCAGATACTGTGATGGAGATAAGAGAACCAGACTGTGCCACGCCATTTCAGGAAGAGGAATAATTGTCGGACTGTGCTGGTGCCTGTTATAGCTTCTGCATGTAAAAGCAATGGCCCTCCTGACTGTGGCTTGGGAAGCCACGGTGTGCTCCTCCTCTTCACTATCATCACATACTGCTGAAAGGATAACAGGAGGTAGTGGTACGAGAAGACAGACACAGATAGCCAGGGGGACAGAAGGACAAGGTACATCACAAATATGTGCACGGGAAGGCAATCTGTTGGGAAGTCATATACGCCCTGTGTACTTCACATTGGCCCAGAGTAAACCCCCTCCCAAGAAATTTAAGAGTCTTTCTCCTTACTTCAGATATGAGCCCCATAAGATTTTATAATGGGCTTCCATCAGCTTCAACCTTCTGCTGCAAGATCTACAAAGAATGAGATGGGAAATAAATACTAATCCCTTAGTCTGAGGCTGTGTTTCTCAAGCTTGGGTCTTCCCAGCTCAGATGAGAACACATCAAAATGGAGCTTGAGTCTGGAGTTATGCAGCACTGCTGTCACAAACCTCGTTTCATCTAATTTTATCAAGAGCATCTTCTTTTTCTTACAGCTTAAGTAAGGAAGAGGAAACAGAGAAGAAAACGTTCTGCCCCTCACTCTCACTTCCGTGGGCAGACAGAGCCTCAGTGTGAAAAAAAGGGACTAACACACCGACTATAACGGTCACCACCAATGTGAAACGTTGTTCAAATTCCAAGTAGGGATCCCAGGCTCTGTATTCCAGATCTGCCCACAGCAGCATTTTCCTTCCCACAAGGCACTAAATTACCCCCAGCACCGATAGGACAAAACCAGTGCCACCATCTCCAAGGTGAAAGCAGGGCCTGGAGCTCGCATGCCAGCCCCAGAGATAAGAAAGTTGTTCACTGGCCTGCCCAAGCCATAGCAGAAGAGTTAAGCTTCCCCTTGTCTCCTTCAACTAGGACCCATTTCCCTCTAATGTCCTGCTGTGCAGGCACCACTTGTGTTCCCACAGAGGGAAAGTGCTCGCTCTTTGAGAAGCTGCAGAAAAGCTGAAGTTCTGCTTTGAAAATACCACCAGTACATTTTGCCCATAGATAGCCACATGCCCTGTAAATGTGACCAATATCCATCCATTCCGTTTCAAGCTCCTTACAGTTGTACCATTAAAAAAAAAAGAAAAAGAAGAAACATTAACCATTCATCCAAGTCTTGCTGACCTGATGAAGAAAAACTAAAAAAGAGAAAAATCATTTCTAGAAAGCATTAGAGTGCATGACACATTACTGAGGAACCAGTGACCACTGGGTCACGTCTGCCTTCAGAATGAACTGGCACCTTTCAATGAAAAGTACAGTACATCTTGTGCCAAGAAAATTGTTATCTATTACTTGGAACCAAGCCATGGCTGCCAATTGTTCTTGGCCTATGAAGGCTCCAAACGAGATGGGATTTTAGCAAGAATCTGCTCACATGCAGAAAACACCAGCAAAACCAGCCCATCAGGATTTGTTTCACAAGAGCTGTGTTACAAATCTGATTATTTACACATTGAAGCAGGAGAAAAAAGAAAAGTGGAACTAATTTTCTCTGCAGACCTTAATCCTTCCCTCTGGTTCATATGTTAAGTTCCTTCTTGCATTATCTTGTCTGCTTTGAATGTAAGCTCTTCAGGGTTTTCTGCACTTGTTCTGTGTCCCTCACAAGATCAGCTGATCAGCTCTGAAAATCCTCCAGATCAAGGATTACTAGTGTGCAGCTCACCTCTAAATCCAAAGCTGCCTTGATCCATAACAAACTAATGATATTCTGATGTTCATTTTTAATTGTTCTTGTCTATAGTTTATATTTCAGCAGTCCTAATGAACCAGTGGCTTCATAACACTGAACAAGCTCAAAATCTAGCAAGCTGTTCTCCTACTTCTGTCAGAAGAACAACTCCCATAGGTTTTTTCTTCAGGTCAGCCAAAGGCTGATGTTGAACACTTTTCACCAAGAAGCTAAAATACAAGGGCATGCTCATTCTTCTCTTCAGAAAACACCATGTATGGGCTACAGCAGGGGAAAGGTCCTTATTACAAAAGGTAATTATCTCATGCAATTCTTCGCACTGTTGTCTTCTTATGGGGTTAAGCTAGAGGTGAAAGAAAATGGCCATTCCCTAAAAAGACTTGTGCCAGAACAAATAGCCTTATGATTAAGCAGTGAAGACTGGCAGACATAGCTAATATCCCCCAAGCTATTCAGGTTGGGTGTGGTTAAAAAAAATCAAACTGAGGAACCATAGCAAAGATTATTTGCACTTCAGTTGCATTTCATTTTGTATCCTTTCTTCCATCTCACTCTCATCTCTCCTTCCCTACTCCCTTTACAGTTCTGGTTTCCCTTATTTTTTTCATCCGGCTCTACTTCCCCTCTTATGGCTCCAATTCCTCTACTTAATACCTGTTCTCTTACCTTTGATCCATCTCAATTACTTAAACCATGAGTGATTTTGGTCAAAGCCTGCCTGGCGTTCTGGGGCTGAAAAGTGCACAGCTGATCCTTGTTGATCTCTAGTTATGACAGTAGAAAAAGCAAGATAAAGCAGCATCGGCATCTGCCAACTGTACTTGGGCATCTAGAGGCAGAACAAGATGAACCCAGTATGTGTTGACAGCCTTAAAATATTATCTCATACATATTATTTTCATTTTAGGCCTTCATTAAAGACTGTAATTTAGATGATGACATGTTTCTTTCCTTTGCAGAAATGCAAACGAGATATTTTGCGCATGAAAAGTTTGACATTGGTGGAGTGAATTATAGGGATATTGATGTACTCTACTTTCTCAAAAGGTTACTGTGATCTTTTGTTGATTAAGAGGCATGATGTTACTAAGATAAATGCTTCCATTGTTATTAACAACATATCTCAGTGAAAAATCAAATATTTTTACACAAACTGCTGAATGAGATAAGGAAAGGATACTTACCATGTCAGAGCAGAAGGTCTATGACCTTAATGATGCTGCATTTCCTCAGGGGTTGGTCCTGGGACCGGCACTGTTCAACATCTTTGTCGGCGACATGGACAGTGGGATCGAGTGCACCCTCAGCAAGTTTGCCAACGACACCAAGCTGTGTGGTGTGGTCGACACGCTGGAGGGAAGGGATGCCATCCAGAGGGACCTTGACAGGCTGGAGAGGTGGGCCCATGCGAACCGCATGAAGTTCAACAAGGCCAAGTGCAAGGTCCTGCACGTGGGTCAGCGCAATCCCAAGCACGACTATAGGCTGGGCGAGGAATGGATTGAAAGCAGCCCCTAGGAGAAGGACTTGGGGGTATTGATTGATGAGAAGCTCAACATGAGCCGGCAGTGTGCGCTTGCAGCCCAGAAAGCCAACCGTGTCCTGGGCTGCATCAAAAGAGGCGTGACCAGCAGGTCGAGGGAGGTGATCCTGCCCCTCTACTCCACTCTTGTGAGACCCCACCTGCAGTACTGCGTCCAGCTCTGGGGGCCCCAGTACAAGAGAGACATCGAGCTGCTGAAGCGAGTCCAGAGGAGGCCACGAAGCTGATTGGAGGGCTGGAGCACCTCTCCTATGAGGACAGGCTGAGAGAGTTGGGGTTGTCCAGCCTGGAGAAGAGAAGGCTCCAGGGAGATCTAATTGCGGCCTTCCAGTACCTGAAGGGGCCTACAGGAAAGGTGGTGAGGGACTGTTTATCAGGGAGTGTAGTGACAGGACAAGAGGTAATGGGTTTAAGCTGAAGGAGGGTCAATTTAGATTAGATGTTAGAAAGAAATTCTTTACTGTGAGGGTGGTGAGGCACTGGAACAGGTTGCCCAGAGAGGTTGTGGATGCCCCATCCCTGGAAGTGTTCAAGGCCAGGTTGGATGAGGCTTTGGGCAACGTGGTCTAGTGGAGGGTGTCCCTGTGCGCAGCAGGGGAGTTGGAACTAGATGATCTTTAAGGTCCCTTCCAACCCAAACCATTCTATGATTCTATAGTATAAATGTAAATGCTTGGCTTGTGCAACACCGATGGACTCGTCTTCACGGCTCAGAAATGAATAGCCATGAAAGGCACATTTAAGAAAGTTTCTTCCATGTGATACCCTTTACATCTGCTGGCCATCTTGTTCTGTCAAGTGAAAAAAGTATGAAGAAAAAGAAGCTACCAGCAAGACAAAATGTAATTTTAATAAAAAAATGAACTGTTATTTTGTATCATGATTTCACATTAATTAAATCTGCCTCTTTTTGGCATAAAGATACTGAAAGTGAAAAGAAATTAATATAAACCAGACCAATTCTAACCGAACCCAAACTACTCCAAGCATATCTGACATATAACATAGAAATGCTGACTTCAGTTCAAGGCAATAGCCACCTCTTTTCAGACACCCTCATTTGTTTCCCACATATGAGCTTTTTCTACCTTCTCCAAAGACACGGAGCCAGCACAGACATGCATTTCCTGTCCTCAGGACTGATAAATTTGTTGAAAACATGCCAGTCAACCTCAGCTTTCACCTAGCCACTGCAAACTCCTACTGGTTAACTTGAACTTGTTGCTCAGAGGACTTGATTTAAAAGATGGGGTGGAGCGAGGAGGTACAGAAAAGCTACGAACAATTATCATTTGATCAGAGAAGACCTGGAAAAGGGAAAAAAAATCTTTATCCCACCTTGGCATACATGTATGAAGACAACTGTAATTTCAGTGACACGGTGAAAAATGTAAACAAAGACCAACAACCTGAAATGGAGCCTTTGTAATGAACATAAAAGCTGGATCTAAATGCATGCTTTTGAAATCCCAATCCAAAACCAGATGTATACACAATAGTGTGAGATGGTTTTTATCTCAATTACAAAACATGCCGTACTGATAGAAGAGGAGGGGGATACCAGCAGACAGTTGAGAACGCACGCAAACAGGCTGCCCTTTCCCACTCGCAGGGCTGGCTTGGGTACCCAGGAGAACTGACTGGCAGTTGAATTAAGAAGCATTTGAACTCTGACTGCTTTGGTGAAAGAAAATTTGCACAAAGAAGGATATCCACAAAGCAATTACTCTTTACTGCCAGCTTCACTGACTTGAGAGCTCCTTCGCATTGCTGCTGAGGTGAGAGCACTGAAACTGAAGGACTAACAGGATTTACCAGCACTGTTAGCAGCTTTCAGAGTTGTTTTCTGGTTATCCCAGAAACCAATTAATCTCTATTTTTTATTGATTGTTCTTTATTTGTTTGGTTTTATTCCTAATTTGAAGGACATTGAAGAAGGCTGGCCAAAAGAAGATGCACTCGGGATGGTTACGCTCCTGTGTAACCCAATTCATTGTTCAGAAGAAAAGGGTGCAGCGACCTGACACGCAGTACCTGGACGATGAACAGCCTATGACTATGGACCGCGTTTTGGGAAGATCACTGGCAGGTTAACAGCCTTCAGACATATATGGGAATACAGGTACACTGTTCTTCTCCACAGATGTGGAGAAAAAGATAAAATTCCTTGAAAACCTTGTTCAGTGGGTTGAATATTCCAATACCTGTGATTTGAAAATGTTTCATTATTCTGACTCTAGAGACTAATAATTCTAGTTAAATATAAGGATGCCACAGGAACTATAAAGATAAATAAAAAGGTCTTGATCAAAACCCAAGAATAAAGGTATGGGAGAAGGGCAAAGATGACAATGAGACAGAATTACAGCTAGAAGACAATGGGCACCAGCAGACCAGTCATTGCCCAATATTTTGCCAATTTTAAAAAAGGATGGTTTTCAGAAGGTATTCCAGGAAAAAAACAATAAAGCAGCTTTGCTGTATGTGAGAAACTACATGCAAGGTTGAGGGGATATATGAGAAAAGGCACCCCTGAAATCTAAAAAGTAGATAATGGAAGAGGTCATTGTAGGCCAGCTGGAATTAGGAAGTGAGATTTTGAAAGGAAACACAAAATGATGGATGAGATGGTTGGCACAAGGCTTTATTTGTGATATAAATGGTCCTCATTTGAAAGTAGGAAACTGAGACAGACAAGGGAAAGGCCAGAGACTAAGAAAAAAAAACCCCACAATAGTTTGTTTCTTTGGTTAATCATTTCAGGTTTCCAAATTTTCATAGCACTCCCAGTTTGCTCTGCATCCAGTGTGAGAGCAGAGTACTCATCAGTCACTTGTTATTTTCTCAGCTTGTATTTTTTCTTGCATAGGTCCGTATAAGGCTAATTTGCCTTTTACTGCCGTTGCTGAGCAGTTTGTGGGCACTCTGCTCACATTTGCATCTGCTTGTGATTCCTGTGTATTTTTTTCCAATTCTACTACATGTCTCAGGCACACGACAATTTTAAGACGTGCATTGTTTTCCACTGGACATACATACATCACGCAGGTGTGTGCTTATTCCTACCAATGCTTTACGGCTACCCTCAGCATCGAGAGCTCGATACACACACACAGAGATGTGGACTTGAGGAGTCCTTTGAAGAACATATGGGAGTGATTGTATGGCGAGCATCTTTTCACCTGGGCTTTCCTTTTTCTCTGCAGATAAAAGCCCTTCTTTCGCTCTGGCAGATGAGGGCAGCTGTGCTGGTGGGCAGCAGCAGATGGAGAGAAGAGCAGTGCCACCCTCCACCCACTCCTCCTTCCCCACATGCTCCGCAGCGCTCAAGGGCCGCCGCTCCGCCCGAGACATGCAAACAGGGAGCCGTCTGCTCCTGCGTACTGGCAATACAGCCAGGGCTAACCCTGTCCTCAAGTGGCAATAAGGTCCGGTGGCATCCTGTCGCTGCGGGGCTTTCCCGGGTGGGAAGGAAAGCGTGCGCGGGCTCCCACTGGTAGGCATCAGGTTTACATGATGTGAATGCACATATGCCCTTACCGCTGTTTTGCCTCATTCCTTTTAACAGCAATTGTTCCCATCGACCTGTCTCTTCGCAAATTTGTCACAGTTTCCAAAGAACAGATTTGGAGGCTATCTAGTCGCTTCTGTGAAATAGATAAAAAAAATAAAAGCAATCCAATTCTGGAGGAGTCAGGGTTTTGCTGATGGTTACCACAACATAAATACAGTACTGGGTTTGGCCAGCACAGCCCACAGTTGAATTTGGACCTGCAAAAATAAATGTAGCCCAGATTGTGTATGAAATAAATACCCCTACAGCAAAAATGGTAGCGGATTTGAAAGATGAATGGAAGCTGCGCTGCTTGAAGCATTGGTTCCAGCAATCACCAGACTCAGAAAAGCAAGCCTGCTTTATGATTATTTAGAAAAACAGGAGGAAAAATATAAGTGGGAAGAAAAAAAGCCCAAACATGCAGACTGCTGTGTTTTGGAAGCTACAATCTGGTGCCTCCAGGGAAATGCACAGCTCTGCTACTGAGGAACCAGTGGCAACTACATCAGGAGGTACCATGTCCACGTACAGGATCCTACGTAGGACAATGCTTTTAAGTTACTGAATAAATACATCCCTTAGCGGTTCTAAGAGACAAGTGCCCAATTTATTTGGTACTAGTTGAGAAGGTGGGCAGGAAAGGAACAGTACCATCACACAGACCCATGGCAAAGGAGGGTCAAAAGGTGGCAGAGATACTTGAGCACTGCCGTGTGCTGTTATCACTCAGGAACTGGGTGAAAAGCTGTATCAGCACGTTAAGGAAAAGTGGCAGCAGCCCGGATGAAGCCTCCCGAAATGAGAGGAAGCAAAGGAGTGTAAGATGTCTCACTGCAGCTCTAAGGTCACATCCCGGAAAATGCCATCCATGTTGAGTTTATAAGTATGTGAAATCATGCTGTTTCCCACATACTTCAGAAACAGACCTATAGGTGACATCCTAAGGGACTGGTAAGTCCCAGTTAGGAACACTGACCGCAAGTCAACCCAATTACAAAACCCCTTTGTAGCAGCCACTGTACTGGAGTACATCTCTGAGAGCCAGCTGCTAAGGGGCAATTACCAATGATCAGACTGTGTAACCAAACTGCAATGCTCAAGGGATAATTGCTCTCATCTCCAAGCCAAAAACACAGATCCTGCCATGAGATGCTTGTTCTGTGTGGTCCCCTCCGTAGCTTTGAGGAGGAGGAGGAAAGCAGAGACAGAAGGAAAACCAGAGTGCAACATCCATGTCTCCAAATACTGAGTCTATGTGGGTTATTAGGGGCTCGACCTCCTGCTGTTTATCTGGGATTGTGACTTCAGCCCCCAAAACAGACCACAAATTTTCATTCTGTCAACTTTCCTGACTTACTGCTTTGTTTACAAATGGCCTACTGTCAGTCATTGTTTGACTGTAATAAAGATTTAGTGACTAAATACAACCACTTTCATGCCAACATTTCTGGGGATGCAATGCTGGAAGATATGAGCTTGAGTATTTGTTTCTTGGCTATCAAAGAGAAAATGTTTGTATTTTCTTTTTTTCCCCCCCTCAGTGTTTTCAAACAAAACAGGAAAGCAATCTCTAATTGTTATTTCTTCAAACATTTGCTCAACTATGAATTCACTCAGCCTTTTTTACAGTAAATATCACTTGCCTACATGCGAGGTAATTACTCATCGCTGCAGAGTGGGTAATAAAATCAGGGAATAAAATGGCAGCAGCAGACAAGAATCAGTATGTTCCTGCATTCGGAGAGCCAGATCCCATCTTGTTACAACTTCACTCAGAGGAGAAACATGTGCTTTCCCTGGATAAGGATGTGGCCTTTACCTTAACTCTTACATTAAATTAACAGAATCACAGGGAAACCCTCAGGTCAAGCGCTAGGTTGCAAACCGCACAGAAAGTGCTGACAGAGATATTTTACATGTGCCTTGGTATTTTTCAAGTGACTGATTTTAAAAATAAATTGCTAACCATGCAACTGCACAAATACCGTGTTTGTTTATCCTCACATCAGTGACCCAGAAGCTGTAAATAGGTGTGACAGCTGCAGCATCTCCTCTGTTGTCACCACTCTGCTCCTCCTGCCAGACAGGCGGTGAATGGGATGGCTACTAGGACTGACAAGAGCATAGCATGATCCTCAGGCAAAGAGTACACATGAACTGTATTACTCTTAAACCGATGCTGGGGTTTCTGTCAAAATCAGCACTCAGAGAGATGCTGCTTATTTTGGGGGAAGAGCACACCCCGTTCTGCCAGCTGGCCAAGCTTTACTGAAACGGTGCAGAGTCTGACAGTCCCACTTTTCCAAACTTCAGTATGATCACCTGCTAGATTCCTTTTAAAGGAAATGACATCATCCTTAAAAAAAAAAAAAAAATCTCAGAGCTTGATAGTCATGAATCCAGTACTGAAAGGCAAGGCTGTAAGCTTAAAGCTGTAACTTCATCGATATTCAGAAGAACTTGAGGGATGCTCTGAGCCACCTGACTGCACACATGCGGCATAAGAAGGATTTGCTGCTTTTCCTCTGCCACCCACAGCCAGTTCAAGCTTCCCCACTGAGGAAGTGCCAAATTGGGAATCAGTTCTCACTAAGACACTTATCTCTTCCTTGGCATCACGGGGAAGTCCTGCTGCCTCTCTGTATTCTTTATCTGCAGGTGAAACTTTACATTCTTCATAAGGAGTTTTGAAGTTTATGAGAATGAAGATCATGTTAGAAGTTGAACCAAGTAAGCAGTGAGTCACTGCTGTATGTAGCAGTTGGACGACAACCCTGAAGTACAGCAGTAGCCTGGAGCCACCCGTAGGCGACAGACACAGGTGCCACCCCAAGCATGCAAGCCCATGCCGGCCCAGCCCAGATGCGCACCAGCTTGCACTTAGGGTCCCTCTCCTCCCTGGTCATGCCACGATCCTGCAGGACAGTGTGCAGGCATCACAGATGATCACAGTGTTTAGGTGCAAGGTGTCAGTCATGTCTCACCAAAATTGACAGTGTATGCCTGACCACTGCTTATATTGTAGGGTTCCAGAGATCTCTAGAATATGTATGGCAATGCACCCATACCCTAAATGTTACATATTTCTGTTAAAAAAAAAAAAATCATGGGTGTGGTGGAATCCAGTTGAATTGCCCCCATTGCTTATGTGCTACACTAGGTATGGAATTTTTTTTTTTAATTAAAAAAGCTAATACTAAAAAAATATTGAATCTGTTTGTATCAATGAAATCATACTCTTGCTTAGGCAAGGCTAAACTTACATCATAAAACTATGTGATTAGTTTTCTAATGGCAAAGCTCAGGTGGCAAGACAAGACCAAATTTCATTTCAGAAGAGTCCCTCCTAATTCCATTTATTTTCCTCTAGAACGGAATTTAAGATTTTTAATAACTGTTGGGTTTCCATTTCCAAAGCCAACAGTTTTAGAAATAACGAACTGACTTCAGGAGCTGGCCAGCATTCTCTACATGATTCAAATAATGCCATGCTGCATGCTCAAGGAAGACATCAGAGTTTGGCCAAAACTACCTTTGCTAGCTGTCTCCCATTTCCCTTCGCTTCTTCAGCATTCCCCGTGGCATATGCTATATGCCCAAGGTCTTTAAGGAACAGCAAGGAGCTGCTATCGGGGCAAGCTAGACAGCATCTTACATCAGCATGTTGTCTTCTGCCTTCTCCATGCCCTTCTACTGTGCAGACCAGAGGTCGGGAGACAAATGTTTTAGAAGTAGGATTGTTTATTTAGTCATCCAAATGCTCATCTTTAAAGCACCGTTAAGGGTATTAAGTACACTAAAGCAATAAGCAAGAGATGCACCATGAGAACCACCCATGCTGAAAATTACAGCTGACTGGGTAAAGAAGGTAACTTGTGAAATTATAGAGCACATTTGTAAGAGAAGTCAGGAGGTGCATACTTCTTCTCACACTTCATAAGATTACAGGAGAAATGAGTTGCAAAACTACCTTGGAGAACAAGGGAGAGAGAGCACAGCAATTCAATTTCCTCTGCTTCTGTTTCATGTCCGTGAGAAATGCCAGAGAACGCACCAGGAGAATAAAACATCTGCCACCCTGACAACAAATCAGTGTAGGATTTCACCTCCTTGCCCATCTGCACAGTTTCACAGCATGCTCAATCAGATGGTTCAGAGACCAACACAAAATGAACCATTTCACAGACTGGATCCTATTACAGAACAACCATTTGCCATGCCTTAATGTTAATAACCACATATTCGATAAAGTTTTCCTTTAGTGGAAAGTGGGGGGGAAAGATATCCCAGGACGGACAAAGACAGAGGAGTGTTTGTGAATGCACTTTCAATATTTTTCTCCGAAGTGACTGCTGGGTTCAGCATCTAGAGAAGAGAATGCAGAACTTTTCAGATTGAGGTTATAAACTGCTCTGCTCCAGCTGGAGAGTGACCAAAACATGAAACAGTGCAGAAAGAGTGATATTTCCATTCCTGGGGGTTTAGATTCTACATCTATCACCACTCACTCTTTTTACTACACTTACACTTTCAGTGGCTATAGCTTTTTAGTCTGCTGACTTTCACGTCCTATCTCTGAACAGAAGAAATATTTACTTTGTCTCCCATCTTCCAGATCTAAGCTTAAATCCTTGTGGGATTTGGACTTGAGCTGGTGCAGCTATAGCATCTGAAATAATTTACAAAAGGTAAGGATGAAGGATATGAGAGACAGAGAAGGAAGATACCTAAAAAGGACAGCAGACCTGAGTTGTATGTCTGTATAAAATGTTTTCCTTCCAAGAGAAAAGATAGGAGAAAAATCCCTGAGAAGAGTCCAGAAAAAGTTACAAGGAGGGGAAGACAGAGAGAGGAAAGGAGCAATCTAATTTATTTCAAGTGGAGCTCATTTTTAAAGAAAAGCTATTATGATACCTCAAAATGCTTTGCCACTTATTGCAGATTAGCAAGGCACTTAATTATATACTTCATTTAAACCGAGGTGTAGTTCAGAGGAGTACTCGCATACTTTAAGCATACACTTAATTGGGGGGCTGAGAGAATTTAGGTGTGATCAGCTGCTCCAAGTCCTTGGGTTCAGCTGCACTTTCAGAAATCCTTTAAAGTTTTCCATTTTAACACTTTTGCTTCCTTGTCAGTTCAGTTGTTACTCTTTCTCTCAGAATATACACCTCAACGCCTCTACGCATCAGCCGAAGAGACACGTCTGTTCTTTCTCCTTCCACGCAGCGACTCTGTGGGGCTGGTAGCTTTTATCAGTCGCAGAATCCAGCACATCTCAAGGCTCAGCACATCTTCCCATGTTTTGCAAATGCTCATCCAGTTGATTTGGCAGAAAAAAAAGTCACAGTGGAAGCTGATGGAAGTTTGGGTTTGTTTTAGCCATGCATGGCTTGTTCCTCAACTGCTCCTCCTTTCCTAACATTTGAAAGGCTTACAAGCAAAATTACAATGAACAAAACCAGCTGAGGTTAAAAGCTTTTTTTTTAAAAAAAAAAAAAACAACCCAGAATTTCCAAACTGGAGATAATAGCTTTGCAAAACAGAACAAATTGACCCTGTATCGAACAGCCTACTGCAAAGTGGCATTGAGCTTTTCTGAAGCAACTGTAACATGAATGTTTTTTAATTAGCTGCTGCTTGGCAGGTTTTGGTTCTGGCGGCTACGAGGAGCGTGGAATTCAGCTTTCAGAATAGAAAGACTAAAGAGTCAACCTAAGAGTACATGTCATTTCAAACAGCCGGTGCTGTGAGACAAACCTGAAAGCATCGTGTGGGCGTGCGAGCCAGCGAGAGAAAGGGTGGGTAGCGACTGCCGCTAAGAGCATCAGTTCTGGCTGCCGTGCACATGCCACATGGTTGTATTTGCAAGGAGACATCTTCCACCCCGTGTTGCCTCTGCTCCCTGTAATCTTTCCAAAGCTGCAGAGAGTACATTCAGTAAGCGTTCAGTGCTCCTGGTCCTGGCGTCACAGCTGGCCATGGGTTTTTCTCCTATTCAGTGCTCAATGCAGGGACAGGTATTGTTCAGGGCAGCACCAGAGGGAACAGGAGAGCAGACCCTGGACACTCGGCACCTTCAAAATAGATGGCAAAGAGTTCACACACTTCATTCTGACCCTTTTTGTACCCAAGCGCTAACAACTTGCATATGCAATGTCAGGATCAAGTTTGCCAAAGGCTTCCACTGCATTTATCCTGCTGCTACTCCACGGAAATGGAGCAACTCCTGACGTATCCACTGGCATGAGAAGCAGATCAAGCCATCGATGGGTGACATGGCTATCATCAGTTTACAATCAGTTTTCAAGGACCTTCCTTTCACACCTGAGTATATATCCACTTAAAACAACAACAGTGAGCCATCACTCATTCAAAAGACACCTTTAAAAATCATCACCCCTGTGAACAGTGGAAGAGGTTAACGTTTAGGATACGACACTCCTCAAACCAAGCCACCTCCTGAAACAACAGACAGAGGACTCCAACAGACCTCACTGGCTTAGGCAGACAATGCAATCCATGACATAAAATACCTTCAAGGAAAGTAAGTCCCAGCAGACAGACGTAGCAAGCTGGTCACTGCTGAATTTACTTGGGTTGCTGTTCCAATTTTGTGCTTTCCACGTCACGGCAGTTTGTTTGAATGCTCTAATGTTTTCTTTGATCAATGATTTAATTTTGGTGGTGTACCAACAGTCACCAAAGCATCACGCTGCTTTACTAAATCCCATGCAACCTGCAACCCTTTGAATCATTTGGAATTTTGTGGCTTTCGCCTGGTATGGGAATAAGGTTAGGAAGGTGGTGAAACTAGCTTCCAAATGGCCAGCATCCATTCCATTTCCAACAAAACTTAAAACAGAACCTCATCCCCATGTTTGCAGCTCATCAATGACTTGAAAAATTCAGCCTAGATTAGTCGAAAACAAGTTTTAAAAAAATAAATAAATCTATAACCAGTCTAGATTTTCTAGCCTATGGATTCTGAGGGCCCAATACCATTGGGCTACCCAGTTGCTACCCAGAAACTCAGTTCTCATCAAGTCTGCCAAGAGCATTACTGCTCAGTATATGACAGGGTTGGGCTCTTACTGCTAAAGAAACACCAGGCACCTGAACAGGTAACATGTTTAGCATGAAAGTAGTGCTGCTTCAGTCTTCATTCCTCTTACCTGCCATCTGTAGCTATTTTCTGTGTACAATAGGAACCCAGGTGTTGTTGCCATCAACTGTGTTGTGAAAGGTTCCTGCTTCATCTTTCTAATGCACGTGAATGTGTCCATTTGCAGTCACCTTACAAACCTCCTTTCCACATTCAACCAAGATGGAAATAATGTGAGATCTGCTTGCTTTGTGAACTCTTTAGCCTGTATCTGCTGAAAATCATGTACTTGATTAAAAAAAATTAAAAAAAAATCACATCACAGAATTAGTCTCACAGTTAATCGGCACATGAAACACAAAGAAATTATTTCCAATATCTTCTAACCCTCCCTGTGCACATAACTAGACTGCACAAATACATGCATCACATAAACCACATTCTACTCTTCCTTCCCTATCACTCCCCTCCTACCACATCCTCCTCTTCTAACATTCAGCTGCTCCTATGAGAAATTGGTCATGCTATTAACTGATGGAAATACAGTCACTCCAAAACACATAGTCTCAGCCTTCCCTGGATTAATGATGACCAATAGCAGGTTTCCTCTTGCTCCTCCAGGAGGTCTTCCTATGAATTAGGAAAGCAAAGCATTCTCACCCCATCTGTGCCAGGCTTTGAAATATTTCATTTTAAGCAAGTGGACAGTACTGCTGATGTGACTGGAACAATATACACATGCTCCAAATGCAGTAAGTGCTTAAGTGTTTTGCTGGATTGGAATCACTGCTTTTAGCATCTTTGACAGCAATTATCAGCACAATCCTGGAACAACAGCCTCCTCCAAAGTGCAGTATCAACACTTTACAATACTAGTATGCCCAAATCTCTGCAGAATGTTCAAAAGCTTTGCTGCGTAGAAGTTTCTGTTATACAAGAGTTGGGAATGCAGACTGCACTGTTACTGCAGCAATAACAAAGGCCCAGAGATTCCTCATGTCCCCCCACCAATAAAAATCTAACGCAGTTGCACCAAGCAGCTAGCAGAAAGACTTCTCCAGAAAATGATTCTCACTTCAACTGCTAGCAATATCCTGGATGAGGACACCACTGTTTTCTGCACACAGAGCAGGATTTCTGCAACATCTGGATTACGCAGCTGGTCCCTCTGGCTGTGCCACACCACAGTGAGGCATCAGGACTTAAGCTTGTACTTTGAGCATCTGAGACATCCTCAGTTAAACTCAGGCCTGCTCTTTCAGCTTCTTGATGCTTTGATCCTCTTTATTATAGGTCAAGACGTTCTGAAGGAATCAAAGGATGCCAGAGAAAATTACTTTAACCTTCAGAAGAAAGCAGAGCTGGTAGAGTAACGGTCAGTGCCCTATTCTGCTGTACATAAGTGAGCACTGAACTGGTCACGTAAGAGAATGCCTACATCCTCCTAGCCAACATTATTAATGTTTGATGCGATGGATCAGAGAGGTTTTGTCTTTGGTCTTAGATTATAATCGAGGCAGCTTTTGACAAGGAGAGGTTCATGGATCTTTAAATCCTGATTATCCATTTGGTTTGGCTTAGAGCTTATTTTTTGGCAATCACACTTCCTAAAGAAAAAAGTAAAATAAATCAGCCCTAAGCTTACACCAGCGATATCAAAGTTTCCAGATGACCTCCCCATTCAGCATTGTCACACATAGATTCTCCAAATATAAACATGACCGAAAAGTTGGTCTCTCTCTGGAGGCAGGCAGTGAATTCAGGTTTCTCAGCACATGTATATGTACACAGGCACACACACAAGCTCGCACTGAGCAAGTAGCCTGGATTCTGTTTTGAGCTGGTGGGAATAACCTACCAAAACCACAAATCTAAATCCTCTTTTTTTTTAATACCTCCAGATTACCTTGCTGTAGGAAAAGCATACAGCTAATAAAGGCTTTGAATCCCTCTTGACCCCCGAGACAGAGAATACATAAAGTGGGAAAACAGATGCAGGATTATCCTGCACTCTGGTTCCTCTGTGCTGATACAGCAGAGTACAGCAGATCCTAATTGTGCATTTTCTAGCATCCAGAAATCTCATTAGAAAGGAATTAAAGGATACTGCATCTATGTCTGGGATTTTCAGGCGACTGGTGTCCCAAAATACCAAGCACACCCTCTGCACACACGCCAGTTTTGCCGCATAGACATGGGCAGTCTGCACCTTCTGGAAAATATGAGTATTAAGTCGAACATGTCCTAAACAAACTCAGTTTACTGTGTATATTCTAGTGCTTTCCAGAAGTTCCACAGCTTGTAATAAAATATGTTTAGTGTGGAGGCATGGCAGTCTTAGACCTCTTATACTGGCAAGGTTATAGGTAGCTATAGGGTTTCTTCAAGGTACACCAAGGACCACTGTCCTGTTTGGGGAAAAGTGACCTGAACTACTGCCAATGCAATGAAAGGCTCAAAGTGACCTGAATGATCAGTGACCAGACCTGAAATCCTAGAAGAGCAATACAGACCACAAAACCAATGAAATTTAAATTGTCTTTATTATTGAAATGGTTTTGCTTTCTGTACCAAACCTGTTCATTTGTTTCTCTAGCTCCTGAAGCATGTAGTATTATTTTTTTAATAAAAAAAATCCTCAACACTATAATAGGAATTAAAGATTACAAAAATACAGCTTTTAATCATAGAAACTAAGCACAAAGAATTCAACTTATTGTATTTCAAATCCTCAGAAGTTTACAAAGAGCTTTTGAGCATGGAGAATCAACAGATAATTCATATGTAAACTATATATGACTGAGATGCAAAAAAAATCCACAGAAAAGACCATGCTCCCAAGGCTCTTACTAGCTTTTCCCTGTTCTGTATGTAAAAGAAGAAAAGATCATTTATCTGACAATTAAAATAATATTTTTACTGTATGGAGATATACGCGATCATAAAAATAGTGCAAGTTAAAGAAATCCATTCCTGATTTTTAATATGAAACAAAAATTACAGAAATCACTTAAGGAAAAGTTAAATTGCAAACATAAATCTTGAAAAACACATAATGGGTATTATGACTGCAGGTGCTGTTCAGCTCGTATCCATTTGTATCATACTGAAGACCATGACATCATTTTTTTCTTTTCTACCTTCCTGGTTTTTCCCCACGATGTGCCTCTGTTTTTCAAGTTCAATACACATTTCAACCCTGCTCCCATTAACCCAGACACAATTTTCATTGCTACAGTTTTTTTCTATCAGAAATGCTTTAGCCAGTTGTTAAATGGATATTAATTTTAGTGTGTCAGAAGGGGCGAGGGGGACAGTTCATCACTGGGCATCTGAGAGCAAACCCCTGACTGCTGCTGAAAAGCACCGAGTGCTCTTAGCCTGGACCCAACACTCAGCACCCCCCAAAACCAGGCTTTTATGCTGGTAGAGAAAGTCTCTACCTATAAGAAGAGGCTATTTCTGAGGTTACCTAGACTACAAGAGCACTCCGAAATCACTGAACAACACACATAACTGAGCCAGTCATACAGCTTAGCAGTGGCTGAACGTCTTTGGCGTAGTATCTTGAGGTGTACAGGATTACTTTAATTAAAATTTGGATTTAAAATGACAAAGAGTACTAGCTAATAGGCTTTGACTAGGTGCGAGTCGTGCTTATTAGCACAACTGACCTTAACCGAAATCAATTAGAGCACCCGCAGAACAGAGGACACCCAACCCTGCACAACTGACTGCTGATGAACACACAGATGCAAAAAGGCTTATTTTATCAACGGATTTAATTGTTACAGTCAAAAGCAGTTCCTTGTGGCATAGCTAATAAACGTACTACAGCTGAGATGTTCAGATGTGGTTGCTTAAGCTGGACATCCAAACCCTCACGTTATATCTACACAGATTTGTCAGCATTGCTGCCTGACAATCTCCTGTTCCACAACAACAATTTTTATCAGAAAAACATTATCCTTTCTACAGCATCAAATTTATCATTTTGGGGGGGATTTATCTTTCTGCTGGCACATGAAATGGTTTCAGGGCTTCCAAGGCATAAACCATCTCACAGACATCTTAAAAAAGGGAGGGGAGGTGCTGAAGATGAAAGCTGTGCATTACTTGTATAGCTTTGTATACACAGTGTTTCTAGAAAGCAGGTTTCCTTGTATTCGTGTGTCTGAACAGGTAAACATACTGATACAGTTATCCAGATTTGCAAATTTTGACTCACCAAACATTTTAGCAAATGCACCAAAACTTTACTTAAAAGACACTCTTAACTATTGCATTATCTGGCCTTACAATTTCACCCTGCGCACTTCAAAGGACACCAGATTTTAAGCCTCCGTAACATACTATAGCATCACTGAGGCTGAAACACCTGTCCCTGTGTACATCAGAGGGATCTAAGGTATAGATCATTTATGGTGTCTCACAAGACATCTAGCAGAGCCAACCTGGGTCCGTGATGAGTGGTGCAAGGTTGTGATAAGAATAATATACAAAAGCAACTTATAGGAACATAAATACAGTATCCTATAGAAACTAAATTAACTTGTGAGGTAACCATTGCTTTTACATGATTAAGCATTTCAGTTTAGGCATTACCTATTTTAGTGTAAAGTATTAATGTACCTGGTATTCATCAGGTAAAATGCAAGTGCTATTTTATGTCACAAGGATGTCAATAAGTGTGATGGCAGAGCATCTTTAAAAGCAGTTAGGAGCAGCGAGTGCAGGTCAATCATTCTCTTCTGTTCCCACATATCCCTTATTGAAGGTCATCTCAATGGGGCACATCACCAGAGATGCCACAGAGATGTTTAAAAAAAAAAAAAAGACAAAGAGATATAGCAGGGAAAAGAAAGTTGAAGAAAAGCAATACCTAAATTAGAGGAGTGATGCTCTGGGGGTTAAATGCCACTGTGGTGACAGGAAGGGAAAGAGTCACCCAGTTCAGGAAGAAAGGTACAAGAGGCCTGTGACAGGGGAGTGACAGAGGTAAGTGTAGCATCCGCTGTACACAGTGACCTAACAACTGGATTTGTTTCCTTCACTAGAGGAGGAGCCCAAGAAATCCTCTCTTACAGCTCATAAAAGGTTAATTACACAAATCCCCCCCCCGAGGACTCCCCCACGTGCCCCATGACACCGGTGCTGTGCAGACCCGGTGAGCCCTGTGGCCCTGCTGGGAAAGACACCCATGGGCCCCGCTGCCTCCCGCCTTCCCCTCCCAGCACCCTCTCACCACCCAAAGGGCTTCATGGCAGAGACAGCTCCAAGGTGTTCAATCCTTTCTTCCCGAGGTGTATTGGGCCACAGGAGGGATTGCATTTAACCCTACCCCAGCCTTCTTGCAGCTTGCCCCCATCCCCATGCTGCTGGGTGGTGTCTAGAGGGGGACAGGGGAAATGTGATGAAGGCTTCTACCTCTTCTGCCTCAGGGACAGGAGATCTGTACCCATGTCAGAAAGGGCGAACCTTGCTTCGCAGATAGCCTTCCCTGCTGCAGGGTTTTAACATAAATACTTTTCTTCCTTAAAAAGACGTCGCCTAAGGAAAGGCAGGTTCCCCAAATTCACCAAACTAACAATGAAAAAAAATTATTCTTTGTCACTTCTTGTGACAAAGGGAAATAGTACACCAACCCCAGAGGATCAGGAAGAAACGCACACAATTCACTGTAAATTGTTGCATTAGCAACCTTAGTAAGTATAAGACATTTATACAGGGAATGTTTCTGAGAGGACTAAAGCACCCAGCTTTGTGACTCTTCCAATGAACAGAATTAGAACATATGTGGAATGTGGGACAGCAAAAATAAGGGAGAGCGTAGAAAGCGAAAGGGCAGCACTAGTCCCGGCTTTGGCACAGACCAGTCCGATTACTGGTAAAACCTGCTGCCACGCTGCACCTCTGCTTCTGTGCAACAGGGACTCGAAACCT
Organism: Grus americana; assembly: GCF_028858705.1. NCBI lineage: Eukaryota > Metazoa > Chordata > Aves > Gruiformes > Gruidae > Grus > Grus americana. The sequence goes on along the minus strand of NC_072856.1, from coordinate 54,951,923 downwards.
TCCCCACCTCAGCTCAGTCCTTAGGGAACAAAAGATGGACACAGGGAGCTCACTGATCATGCTGAGAAGGACCATAGGAAAAGTGTTTGACACATACAAAATTTCCTTTGAATACTCCAGTTCCCAGGAAGACCTCAAATTGGTAGAAATTATGCTTTCCTCCTCCCCATTGTGGGCTTCCTTAAAAAAAAAAAAAATTCTTCTTAGAAATACCTCCAAATGCAAGAGATTCTTGGACAGCCCACTGCTACCTTCAGAAAGGTAGAGCCTGACACCCCTTCAGAAGTAGACTTTAAGGAAGGGAACAAGAGAAAACAGCCATTGCATTAACGAAACAGAACAACGCAGCGAGGATTAGATTTGGTTTCCACCAATCACCTCCAGCTGAAGTCAGTGCTCAGGCAGCAGCAGTGCAGAAAGGCCTCCCTGGCCCCCGCTCCACCTCTAAATAGTGGGTGACGTTCTTTTGGCAAAAGTTCGAACTCGGATCCAAATCATTCTCGGAAAAAATCCAATTACGTACATACAGTTAGGTATCTGCATGAACATAAGAAATTATCCTGGAAAAATATGAAATGGATGTTCAGTGTGTGAGAGTTTTTCTGAAGCATAGCACTGTTTGTCTGTTTAAAAACCTTATTTACCTGGATTAACCAAGATGATTTTTGGCTTTGGGTGGCTTATAGCTATCACATCCTTCTCAGTATATTAAGCATCAGTACATTGGACACCAATACCCATGATCATGCCTCGAGCTGAAGTCCAGAACTTAGCTGCAATTTAAACGATTTGTTCATGCAAATAGAAGAGTATTTCTGTACACGCCAAGCTAGATTCTGTGTGAAAAGACAACTCATAAAAACACAGATGCGTGTACAAACGCAGTACGGAAGGGAGGAAAAGAACCGAAAAATCAAATCTCCGATTTCTGTTTCCAATCTGCCTTCGAAGGCAGGAGCGGTGCTGCCCTCCCTCCCTCCCCCGCCTGGGTGCCGTGTAACCGCACCAGAGAACGCCGGACAGCCGGCGGGAGCGGGCAGCGCCGGGGCTGGGCCCCGCTGCTCGGCGCTAACAGGTGCTGCGCCCGGCAACTTCTCCTCACGCAGCGCCTCCAAATCTAGCTGGTCTTTTTTATTCCCTTTTTCCCCTTATTTTTTCCTTCCCCCCGCCGCCTCCCCAAGCCGAGGCCCCGCCCGCGTTTACAGCCGCGCCGACTCAACTTTGGAGCGGGGAGGAAAACGAGAAGCGGGGATGCGAGTCCCGCCGCCGCCACCGCTGCCCCGGGGCGACCCGTCCCGTCCCGGCGCCGCGCCCTACCTGCGCGGCCATGAAGGAGAGGTCCATGGTGCTGCCGCTGGAGCTGCCGGCGGAGCTGGCGGAGGTGCTGAGGCTGCCGCTGCCGCTGCTGCTGCTGCCGGGGGCGGGCGGGGCGCGGGGGCGCGGCGCGGGCGCCGCCTCCCCCAGCAGCGGCGGGCGCGGCCGCGGCAGCGGGACCGACACCGGTACCAGTTCCAGCTCCGGCGGCTCCCGGCGCGGCCCGGCCCGGCACGGCCCGGCGCGGCACGGCGGGCTGCTCCGCCAGGGGGCGGCGGCGGCAGCGACCCGGCCCCCGCGCTGGGCTGCGCCTGGGTCCGCCCCCGCGGCGGGGGAAGGCGGAGGGGACCGGGAGCGGTGCCTGCCACCGGCAGTGGCTGCTTCGCGCCGCCCTGCAGCACCTGTGGGACGAACCCTCCCCGCTACCGCCCCGGCATCGCTCTGCCTCCCGGCCGACATCGCCTTCAGGGGCCAGAGTGGCCTGGGATCACCCCCGGACCGGGGTTAGCCTGAGCTGGAACAAAGCTTTTCGGTTCCCTGAGGCGGATAGGGGCTGGAGCTTACGTGAAAGAGCTCTACAGCCCGTTTCGTGCTCGGTATCACACTGGCAATAGGCAAGCCCGGATGCTGAGGCAGAGCGAGGCACCAGGAGGGGAAGCCCCAGATTGGGTCATGCAGGTCGGGAGCCGATGATGGGCGGGTGCTGAAGAGCAAAAGGATAGATAATTGCCATGCTAAGGAGCAGGTGTAGCTCAGCTTTCACGCATTTGCAGCTCCTTTGCATGATACAGACCCTCTGAGATACCTACCTGGATGCTACATACTTGCTTTTCTTGCCCAGTTGCCAAATCCATCAGCCTTTTTTTGAAATACTCAACCAGCCGAAAAGAACTTCCAACAGTTTCTTCTTACACCTTTTCATGATGTAGCTGTTACAACTTTATTTGTAACTTCTCCCTCCTTCTTGTTCCCTGAGTTTACCATTCAACAATTCACAATGAACATATTTTATCCCTTTTCTTATGCTTTCCTTTGGAACTCAGATACTGTTATCACTTTGCATGAAAATTCAGGGATTCATTTATTGAGTGGCTCTGAAAAATCTTTGACACCAACTAGAAAAGTAGGATAATAAAGATGTAAGTTCTTATGTGTTGAATATTTTTGTTCTGTGATTTTTATCGCCCCTCTGCCATGTACCTGTTGGTTTCATCTCCAAGGCTGAACTATTTGGCCACATTTTTACTGCTTCAGCCTATTACAGGGGCCTGAACCGGGTCTGGTGGGAATACCAATGTATGCCAGTAGCAGAAATACCTGGAGAAGCAGCTTTGCACTGGAGTTTTAAACTCTGGAAGAAAAAATAGTAGGTACTTCAGCCTGTCTACCGTGAACTGCATGCTGTTTTGTCAGTATAATGTTCACTGTTGCAGCAGGTGGTGGTGAAAAGAAAATCAGCTGTTTTGAATCAGTCCTTTACTTGAATATTAGTGTGCGTGCCAAAAATGCTTTTATGTCAAGAGGTCCATTAAGTAAAACAAGTAAAATCCAAAAAAGGCTGTGTCATTTTAAGATTTTTACATTCAGTTGCGTAAATAATGGAATTGTCTCAACTTTTGAAAGAGTATTGATGTGTGCATCAGAAGCCATGAAGTAACTTCAAAGCAGTGTTAATCTTTTATCATCCAGATAAATTTTACATGCATTGGGTAGACATCTCTGCAGGGTGAATGTAGTCTGGCAAGAACTACGGTAAGGATCATTTAATGAGAATAACAAAATAATTAAGACTTTGAAACCACAATGACTTCTGTACTTTTTATATCTATGGAGCACAAGAATCATGGAGAAACAGAGCTGGAAAGGACCTCAGGAAATAATCTAGTTTATGCATCTGCTTAAAATACAACCACTTACTCCTGTGACTCTCCAAACAGGGTTTTTACCTTTACTCAATATCTTCTTGAACGTGTCCAGTGAGGAAAGTTCCATTCCCTGCCAGGCAATGCATAGCTCTATTCCACTGGCCATTTCCTAAGGATGTGTCCACCAGGGACACGGAGAAGACATTATTTTCTTTGGGACAACTACTTGCCTTCTGAGACCTGCTCTTGGATATTGTGTTTATCTTTTTCCAGTCTTATAGTGTCTTGTCCATCCCCTGAAAGTGCTCAAGGAGGATTGCTAATGGTAACAAGATTATTCAGTCAGGTTTCCAAGTATTTTACTGTGATGTTTAGCCACTAAGTAGTCTCAAGTGGTTCCTGGCTGAGATCTTCTTTCGCACAGGTAACAATACAAGACACTTGCTCATAGTTGACCTTTTAGTGAGCGATGGCGCATCATCACTTTGGCTTTCTTGGCATCAAATTTCATTAATTTTGCCTTTCCACTGAGAAACAGAGCAGTACTTTTATTGGCCTATTCATATACTGCTGGAAAACATTATTTTTATCCTTGGTATCTCAAAAATTAATTTCCTCCTATTTATCTCATGTAGTTGCTCACTTCAGGAATACCCTAAAGGCCAATTATTGAGGAAAAAATAAATGTGAATTGCTCAAGTTTCAAATTCTTTATTTCCACACTGACTTCTGGAACAACTGTTACTCTGTAAAAAATTGGATTTAGCAAAAGCATTGCTCAGGGGACAGTGAACTCAGCTGCTTTCGGTTCCTATGACACAAAAATACATAGCTTCATTCCATCTTTGTTTACGAGATTTGAGTAATGTGGAAAATTGCTGACTGTTGTCTGTGTATTCCTACTAGTCTAGAGAAAGAGGTGTGCTGTGCCAGTGAGAAGTAGTACCCATCATTATATTCTGCAAATGCTATACCTTTATCGGTAGTACAGTAAGTGGTTATATCTGTTAAGCACTCTGGAAGATGGTAGAGGAATATTCAATTAAAGGACTATGGCATATGCCAGCTGTCCTGCTTGTGTGATCTAAACACGAGCATCCATACAGTCCAAAACTAGATTCCTTTAGATGCCACTAAACATTACTTCCTATTCGTGATCTCAGCTGGAATTTGGCTAAGTTATCTTGGTGGATAGTGCCAGTCAAAATCAGTCTTTATATAAATACTTATAGAGAAATTGCCACATTACTTTGAGGAAAAAAATGCCTGGTAGAGCTTTGTAACATGCTTCCCTACTTGGAGGAGTGTTAGGTTCCTTGGAATAGCATTTCTATTTGCAAGAGCCATCTAAACCATTATCAAATTTTGTTCTAGAAGGATTTTTTTAATCACCAAAATTATTAATCACTGCAATGTCCGCAATGTCCAAGCTATTGATTTACCATTCATATTTCTTAAGCCTGACAAAGGAAAAAAGACACTCTTCAGTTTTCACTTCTGCTTTCTCTCTAGTTCACTGCCTTGTTTGTGGAAGAGCACAGTTTTGTACTGTTTAAGCTGCAAATTATTTATGAGGAAAACCAAATTATTTGTGTTGCAAGCTTTTATTACAATACTACAAAATACAAAGCTTTGCTTCTCCCTCTTCCCCCAAAATACATTTTGGATGTAAATTGCTTTATAATAGCTCCGTAAGTTTTACTGAAAACAAGTACTTTAGATCTGCTTCTGTCTTCTAGCAATGACGATGAAGATTTTGAACTGAGATCTGCTAGCTGTCTCGCAAGCCTTATGGTATGGCTTTCTCATCAAGAATATCTAGACCACTTAAAAAGATCATGTCGTGATTTGCTATTGCTATGGGAAGACGTTGTAGCACCCAGCTAAAAAGGCAAACACGATTGTATAACATTATTCTTAAAAATAAACTATGATAGCCTAAGATGGTCTTTAATTAGCTTTAAAGCTGTTTGCTAAAAAGACGGCATTTTTCAGTACAGTGGAACACAACTCAATTAGAGAATAGTTTGGTTTGTCAGTTTTCCTGGGGCATAGTAGGAAACCCTTTGTTGCACTGCATGTGTGCATAAGCTCTGCCTTTGCTTCACAAAACAGACCTAACATAACATGACAATTGAGTCTTGCTGCCGAGAAGGATTTTAAATGGGCTTGTATCTGTACAGCCCTATTTACCATATGTTGTATTTAGAAACCTTAGGCAATACAGTACCAATTTTTAGCTTTGCATCCCTGATATCACATTTAAATCTTACATTTATGTGAACGGGGACTAACTTGCCACTTTGGAGAGAGATGGTAATGTTAGCTTTCTGCTGCATTTTAATGTACTTAAATGCTATTCCCTTTGAGCCCCAATTTTAACCTACTGTTGCGTCACTGCAGCAGGTTGCTGTCACACAGGGCAATTATTTCCCTTAATGAAGAATCAGCCACAGTGACGTGTGGTATCCTGTCTGGAGACAGAGTGCATTATCTCTGACAGACCCGTGCTGTTAAACGTATCATAAAGGAGGCCAAGGATGATGATTTTTTCAGGTGAAGTCTGGCTGGACTGAATTACCAAAAGGGAATTCATTCAGAAACATTTGTCTTCTTTCTTTCTGTTCATTTCAGAGCCGAACATCTTGATTTTGCTTGCACTTTGTCTTTCAACAAAAAATGTTAACACCTGCAACTTAAGGCAGTGTAGCCCTTAAATTTCAAGCAGCCAATTTCCCTCAGTGGAATCCAAATGCCTGAAGTTGCTTCCCAGGTCCCCTGGGCAGTACCGGGACAGTTACTCTCTTCAGGGAGTCACTGTCAAACTGGGCACAGAGATGATGTGAACTGGCCATTAAGAAACAGTAGGAACAGATACGTGCCGAAACAAATAGTTTCTAAAGCACAAGTGCTTGAGTCCATGTTGCAGACTGATGCGTCTTGTGGCTCCAGATCCAGTGCACCCTCCTGAGAGAGGATAGCCACAACTTTTCTTTCATGAAGATAAAGGACAAGTACCATTCCTCATTGTAATATATCAGAAGAAGCCCAGTGTTTACAATAATAGGATAAACGATAAACCCAGAAGAGGAAAACTTTGATTCAGTTACCTACCAAGCCCGAGATGGGCCAAGCAGGTCCTGGGTCCCTGGAGGTATATCTTCTACAAAAGACTGGGAGTGGGAAGACCTACTCCTCAAACCACATTGAAGACAGATGTCTCTGCAGAAGGACATGTAAGTCACTAGGTAAAGAAGAAAGAATCTGGGGGAATCTGCCCGGTGTTTCAGACACGCCTGTGCAAGGAAAGCAGTCCCCATACCTCATGGCAGGAGAGGCGGCCTTTACATTAGGTGGTCTTGGGATAAGAAGCACAGAAATAATTGCAGGAGAAGGCTTGGGCACTGCAATACTGGCTGTCCCATCAGATATCCGTACCTAATGCACTGTAAGTTCATACTTTCTCTTCCTTTACAATAGAAATGAGATTACAATAACAAACTTGCTTTTTACACTGTAATCTTTGAAAGCTGCCACCTCAACATATTTTCATCATTCAGAACTGGTCAGAATGAGGCTGGTTCTTTTTCTTTTATTTTCTTTTTTTGCTCCACAGTGGAACACGTCTGGCTGTATCAATGGAAGCCTTGATGTCAGGTCTACACCCACAACTCTACTGCTTCACAAACAAAAGTATCTTTGTAAGTCAAGGCTGCAGCATCCCTGCTGACCTTTCAATGTATCCCAGTAATCACAAGAGGGAACAACATTGCTGAACAAATTTGATGTGGGTCACATACTCTAAGCTTCCAATATCAGCAGCTGTTACATACTGAAAGGCTCAGTCGTACGTAACCGTATGATAAACTGAGTTAATGCCAAGTAATTTAAAGGAAAATTAAGTTTGTAACTTTCTATGTGATTCCTGAATCCCCACAGTTGCTCACACAAGAATAGTAAGTCAGATGTTACCCTCAAATTACCTGTGGGCAAAACATTCCTCCCAAAAGAGTTTTAGATTTAAAACTCTCCTGAAAACAATATCATTAGCACACAGATGAGCTGCAATAGTGCTGAAATTCTTAGCATTTCAGGCCTTTAGTTTCATGTAGAATTTAATTCTAATAGGCAAGAACACTTTTGAAGTTCAAGAAGGTTCCCCTTGTACTACTGGCACTGCAGCTTTACAAGCAAACAATCCAAATTGCTTTGACACGGGGGACAAAGGCAGAAGTAGTTGAACATAGAAACAGGAAAAAACAATGTCTACTACTTCACTCCTAGTCTCCGCCAAGGGAAGGACGGGTGCTCAGCCCTGTGGGAGTCAGCACTCTCCAGGGAGCCCCAGCCGGCTCCTTGGCTGCTCTAAGTCTTAAAGAAATTGATATTTTTTTGTCTCATTTATGTGAGCTGAAAATCCAACTGAAGCAGCAGCAAAGGCAGACTGAGAAATCTGGCTCCTCAAACTACCTTAATCTGCCTGGACGCACTCCCTGAGCCCCACGGGTGATGCTTCCCGTCGGGAGGACGGGGCTGCTGTCTGCGCTTGCAGCCTGGTCTGCACCGGGCACTCCCAGCCTAGAAAGGAGCTGGGAGAGAAGAGCTGACAGGGAGGTGGAAGAAGTGGGGAAGTAATTGGTAGGGGGTTACCTCCCCTCAGTGGAGATACACATATGTCATAGGCATCAAAACCTCCCTTGAAGCCCTGGCTCTGACCTCTTATTGCTGTAATGGGTAGATTAGAATAAGTGATATATAATGCAGCCTCTCTTCCTAATTACAGTCCTCTAAGTATTTTGCTACAGAACCATTTGTCTTAGAGATTGCCTGTTCAGGTAATGGCTCGAGATCAGTTTATTTCATGTTAGAGCACAGAGAGATTCATGATGGATCTGGCACTTGGCATCAAGTTAAGGGGCACTAATTTAAGAGGAAGGCGAAAACAGAAAATGCTGCATACTCGTACATTATTAAAAACTCAAGAGGAGAATTGTCTTGGCTTTTGGAAACCTTTATTCCCACCCCAAATTTACATTAGCTGATACAAAGGAATGAGTAAAAGATCACAGCCAGTAAGGCTGGATTTCCCAGCTCACAGGGGATTTTGCCTGCAGTAGCCTCCTCTGGCCCTAAAGGAAAATCTGTCTCCACCAGTTCTATCTATCACCAAGAGTTAAATGTCTGTGAAAAAGCTTCTAACAGTCCAAAACATTTCTAATGGAAATAAACACTACTTTCTTACTCCATCCAGACAGACTTTTCACCTGTCCTTGGATCAGCCAATCTGTTCGAGGCAAGCAATGAGCTCTGCAGTGTGTCTCCTGTCACAGCACATTTGAGTTCTTGACATTGACACACTCTGTACACACTTTGAAACAATATAATCAGCCAGCACAATGTGAATTCAGTTCTGAGTCTGAAACGTCAGCATACGTTTAAGAACCATAATCCATGAAATAATTACCAAGATACTAATTAAAAGTATTGGAAAGGGGGCATGTGGCCTTGAGCAGAATTTTACAGTCCAGCCAGAGTTCTCAAGGGAATTAGTTTGCAAAAGAGATGCCCCTGTGAAACTATTAACATGTGTAGACTCTCATTTTAGAAGACAATCAAAGAAGAAGACAGAAGATAATCAAGTATTCAGAAGAAGACAGCACTGCATAGGGCCTTGAGATATTATCTCCAACAGTCCTCTGCCTTGCGCAGGGATCAGCAGTTATTTACCAGCCTTGTGGGTTAGTTCTTTCTCCTTCCCAAAGAGGACTTCAGCTTCAAGCATACCTCCCTGAAGAGCTGTGCTGGACTCAAACCCCTGGTACACCACCTTCCCCAGAAAACAGAAAAAACAAACAGGCAATTTCAATCATAAATGCCACAGCTGCTGTTAATGCTATATTTTCTTCAAATACTATGGTATATATATTTTTTCCTACTACATTCTTCCCAGTACCAAGGAGTCCTGCCTGCTAAAAGCTGGCTCTGCTGGGGCATGTCACAGGCTCTCAAAGAGCAGGAGAGCGTATTACAATCTCATTTTCCTGATACACACTTGAAAGAACCACGATTCTTTGATCCAATTTTATTCTTCACCTTATTTCACACATTAGAGAAAAAGATTAAATATTTAATCAGGTGGCCAAGTAGTCCTCTAAATGGAGCAGAAAGGGCACAGAAGAAAAGGTAGGGGAGTTATCTAGGTGAGGCAGAGGGTTCATAAAGCAAGCCCCACCTGTAAAAGCACAGCACAAATGTTAATTGAGCATTCCTTCAACTTGCCTTAAAAATACAAGGCTACAAGGGAAAGACAAACTGGAACACTGAGGTTGTGAATGTATCTGCAACACGGGTGCTGACATTCCCCACAAGCCAATCCAAAACCGGAAGTGTTGGTTGGCTCTTAATGATCAAGGCTCACCACAGAATCATAGAATAATTTAGGTTGGAAAACACCTTTAAGATCATTGAGTCCAAGTGTTAACCTAACACTTCCAAGTCCAACCACTAAACCATGTCCCTAAGCACCACATCTACATGTCTTTTAAATACCTCCAGGGATGGCGACTCAACCACTTCCCTGGGCAGCCTGTTCCAGTGCTTGACAACCCTTTCAGCAAAGAATTGTTCCTAATATGCAATCTAAATATCCCCTAGTGCAACCTGAGGCCATTTCTTCTTGTCCTATCACTTGCTGAATGGGGGAAGAGACCGACCCCCACCTGGCTACAGCCTCCCTTCAGGTAGTTGTAGAGAGCCATAAGGTCTCCTCCCCTCAGCCTCCTTTTCCCTCAGCCGCCTCTCATAAGACTTGTGTGCCAAAGCCTTCACCAGCTTTGTTGCCCTTCTTTTGACACACTCCAGCACCTCAATGCCTTTCTTGTAGTGAGGGGCCCAAAACTGAACACAGTACTTGAGGTGCGGCCTCATCAGGGCTGAGTACAGGGGGACGATCAGTTCCCCAGTCCTGCTGGCCACGCCATTTCTGATACAAGCCAGCTCAAAAGTATCTTAAGAAGTCTGCAGAGGTTCCAGTGCAGAATGGCCATGCCAGCACAGCCCTTTGCTGTGTTGCACGCTGTATGGTATGGTTGTATCAGGCTGCTTCTGGCTTGGAGATCTCCATATCACTGTGTGATGCAGACACACTCTGAAAGACTGACTGAAGGCCAAGTTGTAAGCTCACAGCAGAACCCACATCTCAGGAGTTCTTTGATCTTAGTATTGAGTCTTCTGCTTTCCCACTATTTAATTGTCTAGAACATTTTAGAGGCAAACAACAAACGGTAATATCCCATGGGCAGAGGCAAAAATGTTGAGACAGCACTGGCTTGCAAGAAGAAGAAAAAGCAGGAGCTATGCTATGGTAGGGCTCTGCCACAAATGGGCTACAGAAGGAGGTGGTAACTGAAGCATTTTTAAACAACTGTTAAAAGCAATTAATAGGAGAGTAAATAGTGGTAATGGGAGAAGGGAAGTCGATTTTCATTATTCAGATATAAACTGGGAAAACATTGCAGGAACTTATGGACCATGTTAAATACAGCTTTCCATTTCAGAAGCCTTTCTCAGAGCATGCATTTTAGACTTGGGTCTGGCTAGTGGGGAAGAACGGGTAGAATTAAATACAATTTGGGTGAAAGCTGTAGTGGAATGGAAATGTAGAGATTGTGATGTGATAACCGGCATGACCTGATATGTAACCAAATCTTCTAAGGGGTGTAGCTTTAAAGTGTCAAAGTGCTAAAGTGAGCATTTGTAGTGTAGATAGGGCATACTGTCAGATACTGATCTGTCCTATCACTGGTTTGAAGAAATAGTGTTCACTCTTCTAAGGAACATCAGAAAAGCAGACTTCACCAGATTCAGGAGTCTGTAGGAGGGCTCTGCAGGGAAGTAATCAGGATGATAAGGGAGTGCCATTTCACTAGACTAATGCACAATAATGAGCTACCCTAATGAGGAAAAGAGACAGAAGCTGTAGGAAAGAGTCATCATAATTGCATCAGGAACTAAAATTAAAAAAAAATAAAATACCAAATTAAGTGTGAACACAGAAGTATAACAAAAGTACAGAAGGAACAAAATCAGAAAGGATAAATTACAAAATGTGATACATGACAAAAGAAAGTACATTAAATGACAGGACAACACAAGTATAGCAGATGATTCAGGGGTAGTGTGGAAGCCACTGGGGAGCTGGGTGTGATAATGATGGTGACAAGAAGGCTTAATTCAGAAGGGCTGTAGCAGTTCTGGAGGTCACAGGAGACCAATAATGATGGAAATCATTGTGGAAGACTGGACGGAATGGGTCTGTTTAGTCCAGAAAAGGGAATACCAAAATAAAACATGAGAACAATCAAAGAGTATATTAAAAATTAAAGAAAGCAATCAATGTAATTTGAAAAAAAAGAAATACAAGTTCCAGTTAGGATCAACTTTCTAGAAAGGCAACACTGACAAGATGCCCAAAGAGGATGCAGGATTGTTTTCTTGGAAGGTTTTTGTCAGTGGGCTGAACAAGCATTTGTCAGGGGTGGTCTACGTAAATTTGATTCTCATTTCCAAGGGTTAGGCTGTAAGTCCCCTTGCAGCCATGGTTATCCTGTTAGCTGAGACATTAATCTCTCCTGCAGTAGGGTGGAATTCAGCCTCTGGCCCTGAAGTAGGAAAAAAACCTATTTGATGGATTTGGGGTGGGAAATATTAGCTGGCAATGAGCCCTGCCTGGTTTGATGCTTTTCCCTATTGCTTTTACTTGAGGCATACAGTCTCCACCTCCCTTCCTTGGGGAAATCCAGTGCCAAAGCAGACTCATGACAAAACTGTGAATGACTGTCACAGAGGCAGGACTCAGAAGTGAGCAGCACAGAGCTTCACACTTGCTGATTGCCTCCTGACAGCTTTGTTTTGATAAGGCTTGGGGCAGGGGAATAGGAAAAAGCTCCCTGCTCATTTTATGCAGAGCAATCCTTTTTCTCCCTTTCCCTGGAAGAGTAAATTGAATTTCAGTGTTTCTGTCACCTGGTAGTTTTCTAATACAGTATGAGCTAGTCCGTGATATTCAGAACAGAGCTGAATTTGGGTCATCATCAGCCATTAATTTTGCTTACCACTGAGGCAAAGCTAATGAAGACATCTTTCCAAGCAACGTACTGCATGTTTAATGTGTCAGCACTTGTGAAATTGAGTTTCCCTCTTTAAAAGGCAGGGAACTTTTAAATGCGGGGCGGGGGTAACATAATGAGTGAAATGTGGACATTACCATATTGCACTTTGCTTTGACCCATTGAAATGTTCATATCACATTTCAAACATTCTGGCATGATACCTTACAATCAAAAAGTATCATGAGAAGATTCATCTTGCCTCTGATCTCTGTTTGAATATTGCTGAAGTGAAGCTGATAAAGAAACTTCAAAAGGAGTTAGACATTCTTAAGTTTTCACATTAGAAAATGCAATTGGGAAAAAATAATGAGATTTCACTTCTCCAAACACTGAAAGACAAAAGTGATACATCAAAGAATCAGCTTCTTTTGTCTTTAGATGGTGTAATACAGACATGAATTAAGAATATGGGGAAAAGAAGACACCTAGGGAGCCAAATTAATTCCTGATGTCTTCTATAAACTGTCTCAAAATAATTTTCCTTTTAAATATTGTGATGTATTATTTGCATTTCTGCAGCATCTGCATATTTTTTTCTTCTGCATAGATTGAAACATTTCACAGTGACATTAGAAACGGGTCTCACGACTGTCACTGAAGCATCCTATGCAGTTGCTATTGCTACCTTTAGACTAAAACCAGGAGCATTTCACTGGCCGCTCTATGGGGCCATGCCCAGCATCATGTGTATCGCACTCCTTTGAGTGATTATTCCACAAGCTAACAGTTTTCAAGAAGTCTTTTTTTTTTTTTTTTACTTTGAACCTGTCAAAATACATAAGAATGTTTTTTTCTACACACTATCTGATCTATTTTTTCCACAACTTATAATAGCTTGTAGCCATCCGAAATGTAAGGCAGCCCTGTATGCCTTTGATAAAACAGAAACTTTGGAGCTTTCTGAGACAAGTTTAGGGGCCACAGTCCAGTCCTTGCCAGGGAGGTTCCCACATCACAGAGAACATCCGTACATCTGGCACGGAGGGACAAATGTAATAGCAAGGTCCAATTCTAACCCACCTGAAAAACACCTGCAGTGCTGATGTAGAAATGGTCAGCTGGTGTGGTAAGTTCTTCCCATCTGAAGGCAAAATCTGTCTGATAGGAGCAGTGATTGTTCTGGGCTGCATGGCAGCTCTTTTCAGATACGGTGCCCTTCCTGACTTGGCCTCATTAAAGCGTCAGTCAGCCTCTCTACCTCAGACATAACTACATAAATGAAAACAAAGACCTGGTACTTCACTGCAGAGGCTTCCATGGGCCAAAATATGAAAAGAAAGAAACAGGAAAAGTGACTGTCTTATGTGCAAACATAACTGTGACACATGCCTCACTTTATGGGAGAACTACTTACTCTTCTTGACACATCGATACCTCCCACTGCATTTTACGAGACACTTCAGCACTATTATATCCAAATAATACAAAATAACCTGCTTACAAAAGCAGATGTCAATTTTTTCCTTCCTCCCACTTGCCAATGCTTACCATGCCCAGCTTCATTCATTTTAATTAAAAGACCATGAATGCATTAAAGGGAAATGATAGAGAAGTGCAGGATCCCATGAGGGAATCCACAATGGGTATAAGCAAAGCAAATAGTCTCTTCCTTGTTGAAAAAGAAAGCTACTAATATGATCAGCAAGGATTATACTTTGTTTGCTGTCCCTAGTATTTTTAGCATGTTGCACCCTGCATGGCAAAGCTGATGGCAGGGCTAAAGACAATGAAAAACGAATGGAAGAAATTGGTTTGTTGGTGGGTTCCCTTTCCTCCATTCTCTTGGCTGTGAAGTAAGGAACACTGAGGAGCCAGCAAAACAAATACATTCCTAGAGTGAAGCAACAAGAATCCTCCTTAAAACAGAACAGAATGGACAAGGGTGAATTTCGAAAAGCTAGATCTTTCTAAAGGCACTGACCAAAGAGAACTGACCAAAGTCACAACTTTCTGGTTGCTGGCAGCCGCAGAATCCAAGCGAAGGTGTGTTGGGTTTGTGTGGCAAGGTTTTGGTAGCGGGGGGGGTTACAGGGGTGGCTTCTGTGAGAAGCTGCTAGAAGCTCCCCCTGTGTCTGACAGAGCCAATGCCAGCCGGCTCCAAGACGGGCCTGCCGCTGGCCAAGGCCAAGCCAATCAGCGCCTCTGTGATAACATATTTAAGAAGAAGAAAAACAGAGAGAGAGAGCTTTTGCAGCCGGAGAGAGGAGTGAGAAGATGTAAGAAACTCTGCAGACACCAAGGTCAGTGCAGATGGAGGGGGAGGAGGAGCTCCAGGCGCCGGAGCAGAGATCCCCCTGCAGCCTGTGGTGAAGGCCATGGTGAAGCAGGCTGTCCCCCTGCAGCCCATGGAGGAAGGATGAGGGGGTGTAGAGATTCCACCTGCAGCCCATGGAGGACCCCACGCCGGAGCAGGTGGAGGCACCTGAAGGAGGCTGTGGCCTGTGGGAAGCCCACGCTGGAGCAAGTTCCTGGCCGGACCGGTGGACCCATGAAGAGGGGAGCCCACGCCAGGGCAGGTTTGCTGGCAGGACTTGTGACCCCGTGGGGGACCCTACGCTGGAGCAGTTTGCTCCTGAAGGTCTGCACCCCGTGAGAGGGACTCCATGCTGGAGCAGGGGAACGATGAGAGGAGTCCTCCCCCTGAGGATGAAGAAGCGGCAGAAACAACGTGAGATGAACTGACCGTAACCCCCATTCCCCGTCCCCCTGTGCCGCTGAGGTGGGGGAAGGTTGAAGCCGGGAGTGAAGTTGAGCCCGGGAAGATGGGAGGGGTGGGGGGAAGTGTTTTAAGAGTTGATTTTATTTTCTTATTCCTCTACTCTGTTTTGCCTAGTAATAAATTAGATGAATTCCCTCTCTAAGTTTGGTCTGTTTTGCTCGTGACGATAATTAGTGAGTGATCTCTCCCTGTCCTTATCTCGACCTGCAAGCATTTCGTTATGCCTTTTCTCCCCTGTTTGGTGAATGAGGGGAGTGAGAGAGCGGCTCTGGTGGGCACCTGGCCTCCAGCCAGGGTCAACCCACCACAGAAGGCAATGTCTGCTCCTGTGTCAGTTCTCTTTCTGTCTCATCTGTACAAAGAGATGCCACTGTTCACTCTTCCTGCTCTGTACCTTCCTCATAAGCTGACTTTGCAAGATTGGCAGAAAAAGATCTGTCTCATTTCAGATAGCTTGTGAGGTAATGTTTTTATGTTCCCAAGAAATCTTGTACTACAAATTCATTGCAACTGTATTCATGCCAGTTGAAGAGAGAGAAAAAGGATGGCAGGAGAAACATAGATACTGAGGTTATATACTGATATATAGTTTTGAGAACAGTAAATGACAGCACATGTTCTGAAAGAGGAAAATTCTTCCCTTTTCTTTCTTCCACTTGCCAGAGCTATGCCACTCATGCCCCTTCAAAGCCCCTGTGAGCTACAGCATCAGGCATTATTAGATGGACAGCAATGTCTCCAACAGATGCGAATCCCTTCTCTAGTGGCATATATCGGAGCTTCCTGCTTTATAATAGATATTAACTTATTTTATTCTCTTTTTTGTTGTCGTTGTTTTGTTTTTCTTTAATAAGGTACTGGATTTGCCATGAGCAATTAGACTTTCACTGGTTTGGGCAGAAGTGTCCCAACTGACTCATTGCAAATATTTTGTGCATCTAAAAATATTACACAAGGGGGTCACATCCTAGAATTGTCATTCAGAGACATAATTATGGTTTAGCCTATAATTTCTTGTTTTTGTAGTCTATGACTATTTCAGTAATGATAGCAATAATAGTACTTACTGTTTAATATCTTAAAATACACTTTGCTACTCCACTCTCTCCACTATTAGTTTTTCACTTACAGACCAGAGCTCATAGGAGAAATTCTATTTTTTGTCAAGGCCCTTCATGGTAGGCAACTGGGGAAGTCTGCTTCTCCCCAGAGCTCATTGTGATATCACCTCTTACCATTTACATCATACTACACAAAAGCTGAGTTCTGGCACTCTCTGTTCTTAGTTCTTAGAGTAAGGTGGTCCGGCAATCTCCTCAGAACCCTTAAACACGTATGGAATTATAATTACATCACAACACATGAACAGGTTTTAAGCTGTATATGCACATAAATGACTATCTGGCCTGAGCCTGGGTTGGCTCCATGCTACTTGCTAAGTATGCTGTCATCATGCAGGAAACTTACCTTTCAAGGACAAAAAAATGACAGCACTATTGTTTCAAATACATTAAAAACTTCTTGTATACCTGTACTCTGAAAGTGAAGAAATGTGTCTCTCAATTTTCTGTGTCTCAGTAATTTCTATGTACAATTTTGCTGCTAGCAAACATGAGCCCATGTAAGCCAGAAATCAAGTCAAA
Source organism: Grus americana (assembly GCF_028858705.1). Taxonomy (NCBI): domain Eukaryota; kingdom Metazoa; phylum Chordata; class Aves; order Gruiformes; family Gruidae; genus Grus; species Grus americana. The sequence goes on along the minus strand of NC_072856.1, from coordinate 54,935,212 downwards.
CTCTTCCTAGTCCACGTGCTACTGTCAAGAGTAGGTATCCACCAATAGTTAGTCTGGTGATAAACCCAGTCTAGATAAATATCCACAAATAAGGCTGGGTCTCTAGTTGCAACAGGAATAACACCAAACTGTTGCCATTGTTAATGTTAATCATTGTTAAAGCAGGTAGTATTTGAGGTATACACAGAAAGTGAAGTTTACTGAGCAAGGAGTCAACACCAGAGAAGGTGACCCTCTGACCGTACTCACACTTCAGAGCTGTCTGATGATCCAAGAGTGTCCCAGGTTCTTCGTTTTCTGGGGAAAGAAGAGGCTCTGTCTTAGAATTACACAGCTCAGACCCACACTGAAGCTTACAGTGGAGAAAATAAGAAACCAAACCTAACACACCTAACAGATAGAGTTCTGGCCTGTAGGATGTATTCCTCTCCAAGCTTTTGTCTGATTTGCCATCATATTTTTGAAAATCTGTCATCAGCTTAGTCTGCCTCTTAGTCTATTAGTTATATAATTTAAACAGCATACTTGAAAACAGTGTCCTTAAAATCATTCCTTTGTTTGCTATACAAAACATTCACAGATATCACTAATTAGGTTTTCACCCTTCACAAAGAAAGAAGCAATAGCTTCTAGCCAGAATGTGTCCAAGTGCCATCTGCTGTGGCAGCAAAAAGCTGCAATGCACCAAGAGTCCCAGAAATATATCTTGTGGGGAACAAAAGTTGTACCTGCGGCTGTACATATATGGAGTTAATATAGAGACACAGAAAATAAGACTAAATAGGACCTGAGGAGACCATCCAGTCAATTTTCCCACACTGGGCCAGAATCTAGACTTCTCCTGGGATGGGTCTTAAAAACATCAATGATGAGGTCATGTGGTGGAGATCTGCAAACTCCCTATGCAACCTATTTCAGTATGAACTACTTTAATCGGTAGAAAGCTTTTCCTAATACCTAACTTTAAGTTTTCCTTTTTGCTGCTTAAACTGACTACTTTCCTCTCATTGACAGTTGATATGGAGGACACTTTATTGCCTTCTTTTTCATAGCAAACATTCAGAAATATAAAGACTGCTATCATTTCTCCTCTTTCTCTAAAAAAATCCAAATGTTTAAGCTTTTCTACACAGCTCACACTCTCTAGACCTCATGAGCCTTTCTTGACCTCTTTTCGTCTTCCTCTGTACCTCCTCTAATTAATCTACATCATTTTTGAAAATGAAGCCTAAGATGGGATATTATATAGCAAGTACAGCCTTAAAAGTGGTAACCTGAAACTTTTTTGCTTTAGCTCTATAAATAATTTAAAAAATACATGTTTGTATCGAAAAAGAGAATAGATCATCTGAGCCTACACAGCTTCGAGTAAGTGAAAGTTTCTCCTAAAGAGCTTGCAAATAGCAAACATGGCACAGTGACATGGGCAAGAAACAGCATTAAGAAAATTTGTAATACCCAAAAATAGCCACACAGTACATTCATTCTTAATAGATGCTACATACTCTACTCCTGACAATAAACTTAAAACAAAAGAAATGAGGAAGACACTTTGAGGCTCCATAATTCAGTATCTGAGAAAACACATGTTTGGTTACTGTGCTGGTTTTGGCTGGCATAGAGTTAATTTTTTTCATATGGGGCTGTGCTTTGGATTTGTGCTGAAAACAGTGTTGGTAATACAGAGATATTTTCATTATTGTTGTGCAGTGCTTACGCAGAGCCAAGGCCTTTTCTGCTCCTCACCCCACCCCACCAGCGAGTAGGCTGGGGGTGCACAAGGAGTTGGGAGGGGACACAGCTGGGACAGCTGACCCCAACTGACCAAAGGGATATTCCATACCATATGGCATCATGCTCAGCATATAAGAGACTGGGGAAGAGGAAGGAAGGGGGTGACGGATGTTTGGAGTGATGGCATTTGTCTTCCTAAGTAACCATTAGGCGTGATGGAGCCCTGCTTTCCTGGAGATGGCTGAACACCTGCTGGACGATGGGAAGTGGTGAATGAATTCCTGGTTTTGCTTTGCTTGTGTGCCTGGCTTTTGCTTTACCTATTAACCTGTCTTTATGTCAACCCATAAGTTTTCTCACTTTTACTGTTCGGATTTTCTCCCCCATCCCAACTGGGGAGGGACTGAGTGAGCGGCTGCGTGGTGCTTAATTGCCAGCTGGGGTTAAACCACGACAGTTACACACTGTAAATACACTCTGTGTTTATTAAAGCATGTAGCCCCTTGGTAAGCCGTACTGAGTGGTACATCACTATCCAAAGTGAACATCTCACAGAAGTATCAATGTTTTTTACTGAGCTCCAAGCCATGTCACCTGTCAAAACTGATCCATCTTTTATGGACCAATACGTACCACCTATCAAGTCAAATAAACCATGATCTAATCAAACCAGATACATTGACTATGCAATGAAAGAAATCACCTATCAAATCAGACATTGAATGAGTTCAAAGATACCTCCAAGAGGGACAGATTTTTTTTGCTGTGGCAGGTGTCATACTCCAAGGTTTAGTATTTTGTTCTAATCTTAAGGAAAGCCTCACCTGCTTTGGTGGAAATTTCTCAAGTTTAGGCTTGAGATGGTAAAAAAAAAAATCCTTTCTGTAATCTCTTCTGTAGTGACAAACACTTTTCACTCCATTTGAAAAAGTCTTCCATAAAGGAAGATGGTGAGATTTATAATAGAAAGGCATTGTTTTCCCATGAGTAGTTGTAGACAGCACTAAGATCGCTTCACCTCCTCTTCTCCAGGCTGAGCAATGCCAGGTTTCTCAGCCTATTTTCATATACCCCATGCTCCAGTCCCTCAACCATGCTGCAAACCTCTGCTGATCTTGCTCTGCTCCAGTATGTCCACATCTCTCTTGTGCTGGGGAGCCCCAGACTGGATGAAGTACTTCAGAGGTGCTCTCACAAATGCAGAACAGAGGGGATGGGCCATTTTCTCCAACCTGTTGGTACACTCTTCAAATACAGTCCAGAATGTAGTTTGCTAGAGTCCTAGGTCTCCTGCACACAGAGGACTCCCTTTAGCTTTGCCTCCCAAAGAAGGTCCCAGCTTTATTTTACACTCTTTACTTACACACTGTTTCCCCTTGAAGATTTAAGGAATAAGATTCCATCACTGAGAAGTCAGTTTGGTTAGCTTTTTTGTTGAATTCAGTCTTGGGCAGTTTCTCTTACTGAATTTAATAGACACTGTTAATAAACTCACAATTTCCATAAAGAGAGCAATAGGCCACCAAATCTCTTCCCTACAGGAAGAGCTGAGACAGAGGGGAAGTTGTAACATTCTTCCCTCATAAACCACAGTAGAGCTGCAGTAAATTTTCCACACTGAGTGCTTTTGATGCTTTATGGTTGTTTGGTGATACTAATTCAGGAACCACAAAAACTCAGTCTTGCTCTCCAGTAAATCAAGTTCCAGTCCTGCTTCTGGTCTCAGGAACAGCAGCAGAGAGGTTTTGTGTCATTTCAAACATAGGTAATTTATTCAAGAGTACAAGGATATATATGGAACGTTATTTTTTAAAAAAATATTATCAAATAACCCATTCACAGGAAACATCTACGGATTAGAAAAAGACACCATAGCTCCCACTTTCTTGGCTCTCAGCTGCACAGACATAAATAGGGCACTAAGCAACAGCCTAGCTGCACGGCTTTCTCATAGCACTGCTGTAAGTGCATACCTAAAGGTAAGGATGCATTTCACATTGCCCTTTCAGGCAGAGATGGAGTAGGATGTAAGATAGTTTCAGACCCAGATTTTTAGCCACCTTGAAGTATCAAGGTGCTTTGGATTAGAAATTATGCATGCGCCTGTCCTGTTATTACAAGCCATTTTGCAATGCACTTGTTTAGATTTCAGATATTTAGGTATATTTATTTACATCCAAGAATTTGACACTTAGAGCCTGCCCACTCACACTGCCCATGTGACTTACTTTGAACATGAGAAACATTTTCACAGACATCAAAATGTGTTTGCAGATTATTTCTGAAAAAGGAAAGATATAGATCAACTCTGTTCTTTGGTGCAATGTTTGCACACTTCTCCCACAGTCTGGGAGGTATTTATTGTGAGATTTTAGGGGCTGTGATGCTGAATCGTCAAATATTTAAATTTAAGTATTTACTGATGTAGAAACTGGAAACTGGGTCTCTATCCTCCTAGTTGGTGCTATAACTACTGAGCACTGGGTTTACTCTCCCTCACTTGGTCTCTCGAGGCCAGTGAATATGCAGGGACTCGATGAGAAGCAGAAGGAATAGTCCATTTCAGAATAAACCATTCAAGATGATGAGGAAACTCTCCAAGGAGATGTATAATATGTGCTTACTCTGGCAGCAGAGGAAGGATGAGTACTTTAGCCGGCTTTCAGGGACAAGGAGACATTGCTGCTGGTTTATATAGTATTTTATCTGGTAGGTGTGGGCTGAAACGATTAAGAGGTTGAGCCCTGTCACTGAGATAGATAGCCACAGAAATGTCTAGCTTATGAGTCCATAGAGCAACTGGAGAGCCAGGCATACTCTGTCAAAATGAAGGTGTCTCTTCACCTGTCCAGAATGAGATATTTAGAAAACTTGCTTACACCAAAGGCAGACATTGAAGTATGATGTGGAAAGTCAGCAGGGTTTTGAGGGTCTACATTTTGGGCATAGGATAATATCAGATAGTGTTATATCAACCCTGTATCTCTGATCTTCATTAGAGTTTCTGAAATACTATTTTCGTTAGTTATTCTCCACTCCTCCTCCTGAAAGCAATCTATGTAAAAAGAACCCGATGCAGAGAGATGGTGAGAGCACAAGAGGGTGCCTGACCATGGTCATATAATAGGAATATGGCCTTGCAGGCCAGGATTTCTGTCCTCATGCTAAGGGCTGATGCTATCTTTTATGGGACAGCCGTTCAGCTCTGCTGAGTTGGTCAGATCTGAGGTCCTCAGAGCAAGACACCAGTGCCCCGGGGCAGGGGAGTTCAGGCATTCCTTAAATGGCTGGACCAACTATTACTGAAGGTCAACATACACATCCATTTCAGGGGGATATTGGGATATTATTGATCTTAGAGCATTTTGAGGGAACAGAATATCATACATTCTTTTTTTTTTTTTTTTTTTTAAGCGACTGGGATATTGGGATTTGGAAAGGTAGGAGGAGGCAGTCATTCATTCCATGGATATTAAATACATGTCATATCCTCACATACTTAGCAATGACAGTTTTGAAACACATACCGAAAATCAGCTATACTAGCAAATGCAAATTACAATGAAATTCAGAGTTTTAAAAATATAAGAACTGGAGCAAAAGGCTAAGGCTAATAAGAGATTTTGCATTTTAAATTAAATATCAGTACATATATTACTATAAAATATAATTACCTAATTATACTTTACTACATGGATTCATATAATTATAATTATGCATATAATATACATTGTATATTATATAGAATATAACATTACTATGATATTCTACACATTTCTATTTCATATTACTCACTTTATGTGCTTCTTGGGAAGGTGATAAATGATTTTGTGCATCCACCTTCCAAGAATTCAGATCCTTTTTCGGGTGCCTCAAACAGACATCTTTAAATTCTTGATTCCTTCTAGAAAATAGGTCATGATAAACAAGTAGACTTGTTTAATGTGCCGGTGCAATTATTAAAGTTTGAGTTCTGTTCAGGAAAACCCAAAGCTGAGAGCCTTTTAACAAAAAGTATCCTGGAGATACAGATTTGAGAGACTGTCAGATTTAACAACCCAACTTTCATCGCTTGTCAAACACTGTTGTAAGGAAGCCCATTTGGAAATGTCATGTGGTAGAGCAGATGTGTAGGCGTACACTGTATGTCAGAGCCCGTTTCCCTTGCTGTCTGTCCTCAAAGTGCTCATTAAGTGACCACAGTCACAATCTTTTAATATTGTAATTCTGGGTATTAAAAGGCATTTACGCATCCAAACTAAATATTTTTATGCTGTGTGAGATAACAATATATCTTGTACAATTTACAAGCTGCAATGTAAAATAATGTTTACTGCAACTTCATTACTGAATCCTAAGTGGAATTACTATACCTTGAAAAAAACAGTGTACATAAGAAAAAATAGCATGAGTGTTTATTTTGTCAGACTTGGCGTGCCTAACTAATCATCATGTAGCTGGTATGTGATTCCTATTACACTTCTTATTTTTCCATGAGACTTGCAAAGACAGTGTTCTTTTCTGTGCTGTCAAGAGCTTAGTCTCACAACAGCGTGCACCTTTCTTGCCCTTGGTGGTGGTGGTGTGTGCTCTTGGCATTTCCAATGAAGAGTTTGAATAATAGCCTGGCAACAGGTAAACAGAACGGTTCTACTTCCTCCAATGGTTTTAATTCAATGGGAGAGGCTGCTCAGCATACCATAGCAGGTTGTTAGTAACAGGATTTGAGGAAGCTGCCTCCACCTCACTTTCTCAGATGGTTACAAATGCTCACATCTTTGTCAGACAGCCTTTTCAGGTACCATTTCTAAAAAGTAATGCTGGATACTGCCGGCATACTGAAGATATTTCTGTGCTTTTTATGCTGATTTTCTTGTATTTCTGCAAGTGCTGAGTTTAGCAAAGCTGCATTTGGGATTGGGAATAGCAGGAGTGCCTGATGAGTAGGAGTACCTCACTCTTTAGTGACCAAATTCTGTTACATTCTGCTTCCTCTGAAAGAAAAAGCAAGTGACAGATACCTTTAGCTTTTTAAACACCAAAAGTTTGAAAATCAGTATTAAAATTGAGAATTCAAAGATTTTTCTCAATCTGCCTAAAACCAGAGAGCCATGAGGGGTTTTGCAAATCCTTCCTTCCTTCCTTTCTCCCTGCCTCCCTCCCCTCCTGTCCCAGTACCATGGTTTCATTCCCTAATACTAACACAAACACAGATACACGGTGCACTACCTCCTCTTCCTGGCTTGAGGGGTGGTGTCAGTAGTTTCTTGCAGCTGTTCCAAGTTAACCTCCTACCCTGATAAAGCCAGCTGTGGTGTTACGCTGCGCAACTTCAGCAGGGTAATATTCGCTTTCTAAAACCCAGGATGTTTTCTGAAGTAAATCATCTTGTTGATTGCGTGATAGTGTGTTGGGAAACCTTTATGAATGTTTATGAAAAAGGACAGGAAATGAGAGGTAAAATCAAATGTGTTTCAGAAAAGTTTATAGTTTAATCTAAATTTCCTTGCCTCAAGGAGTTTAGTGCTTCTAATTCAGCACTGCAATAAAGTTCATTGCCTCGGATATTCTTTCTAATGTGAATGTAATGCTCAGACAAATATAGCTGTTGTGGGACTTTGTATTACCGAGTTCATGTGTATAACCACCGTGCCTGTGAGTCCTAGGCATGGGCTCGGGCTCCACAGGACTAACCACAGTCCACGCAGGCTGCGTGTCAGCTGCCAGGTCGGTCTTTCCCACATCACGTTCGGCGCTCCTGGTCCTCTGCTTGTGCAGGTCGGGACCCCCCCCACTCCCTACGCTCAGGATACTTTTTCCCTGTGGACCCAGAGAGGAAAGGACAGGGAAGGACGTAGTGTCTGGTGGTATCTGCTTTGTCCCATCTTGGAGGTGGGATTCCGCAGAGGCACGCCAGGATGCGGGCAGCGGCAGCGTGCTCCCTCCTCTGCCATTACAACACGGCGTGAAGAGCAAAACGCCTTCCTCACTTTGCAAAGCTCACAGGCTGGGTATCTTGGGAACAGACTTTAATATTTACTTGCTATTACTCCATCCACAGAAGACTACTCTTCTCTGGGGACCCGTCAACAACCCTTTAATGAAATATTCAAGCTCATTAACAGCCTGTGTAGACAGCCCAAAAGAAAGAGGTCAGCACCGAATATTTGAATGTATGATGTCTGCACCTGAGGAAAAATGCAATAAGCAGAAAACATCCACTCGGTCTGTTCGTTAACAGGGGCCACGCTGATGGCACAAACAAAACATAAATGCGTATATTCTACATTTTAAAGGACAAATCCCAAAGCAGAAATTTTTAGCCAGAAAGCAAAAGAAAGCCAAACACTTTATGAAGTCTGTTAGGGACTACTATTGCTATAGATTGCATACAGTAAATACTAAATTGGAATGGTAATGGACATGGACAGCACTATAAAATTTCCAGACAGACAAACAAACAGATAATAGCTTAGAGGTAAGAGACTACACAGCCACAAAAACTTAATTTAAGGTAAGAAAGAAAAGGCAAAAGAAAAAAATCTAAGAAATTATCACAAAATATTAAATAAGAAAATGTAATAAATCAGTCAACTAAAGTCCCAGATCACGGCTTTGCCCCCAGCACAAAATTACCTTATTTGACACCAATTAACTAATCCTTTTAACCTGACAAGATCACAGAATTGGAAGGGGTCTCAAGAGGTCGTCTCCTCTACCCTTACTCTGCAATACGATCACTTTTGACAGAAGGGTTTCCAGTCTGTTTTTAAACACATCCTGTAATCGAAATTTCATAGCCTTCCCATGAAATCCTACTGCTTCACTAGCTTCACTGCAAGAATGGCTAATGCGTATCTCCCTTCCTGCAACTTAAGCACATATTATTCCTCCTGTCCAACACCATCATGGAGACCAGACTATCCCCCTGTACTGGGTTTATGTGGCAAGGTTTTGGGAGCAGCAGGGCTGGCCTCTGTGAGAAGACATCAGGAGCTGCCTCCACGTGGAACACGGCCAGTTCTAGCTGCCTCAAATGGACCTGCCACTGGCCAACGCTGAGCCCATCAGCGATGCTGTTAGTGCCTCTGTGGTAACATACTTAAGAAAAGGTGAAAAATGCTGCACAGCAGCTGTGAGAGGGAGGAATGAGAAAATATGAGGGAAGCAGCCCCACATGCAGGTCAGTGAAGAAGGAGGAGATGCTCCAGGTGCCGGAGCAGAGATTCCCCTGCAGCCTGTGGAAAAGACCATGGTGAGTCAGGCTGTCCCCCTGCAGCCCATGCACGACCCCAGTGGAGCAGATACCTTCACTGCAGCCCGTGCAGACCCCACACAGGAGCAGGCTACTGGCAGGACCTGCAGCCCATTCGGAGGAGCCAACGCAGGAGCAGGTTTTCTGGTAAGACCTGTGGCCCGTGAAGGACCCACACTGGAGCAGTCTGTTCCTTATGGACTGTACCCTGTGGGAAGGACCCACGCTGGAACAGTTCTTGAAGGACTGTACCCCTGGGAGAGACCACATGCTGGAGCAGGGGAGGAACAGTGAGAGGAGAAAGGAGCAGCAGAGAAGAAGGGTTATGAACTGACCACAACCCCGATTTCCCATTCCCCTGCAATGCTTGGGGCAAGGAGGTAGAAGAGCTGGGAACGAAGGAGTGAAGTTGAGCCTGGGAAGAAGAAATGGGAGGAGTAGGGAGAGAGGGTTTTAGTTTTGTCTTTGTTTCTCACTACCTTAATCTATTTTTAATTGGCAATAAATTTAATTAGTCTTCCTCAAGTTGAGTCTGTTTTGCCCATGACAATAATTGCTAAGCGATCTCCCTGTCTTTATCTCAAGCCACAAGCTTTTTCATCTTATTTTCTTGCCCATCCCATTGAGAAGGGAGAGCCAGAGACATCTGGCATTGGTGGACATCTGGCAGCCAGCCAGGGTCAACCCACCACATCTCCTTACAGCTATCTTTTAAGTATTTAGAGAACATTATTATGCCATTTCGTAGACCAGACTTACAGTATCTATCCTCTTAGGTCTTAAATGAAGTGAATTTAAACTGAAGGTAGCTTTAGGAGCATAGACAATTACTTACAAAACCATCAGCAGAAAGAGATCACCTAAGCCTCTGCATAAGTAAAGCTTATCAGAAAGAGAAGAGCAGGAAAAAACCCTCAAAAGCAAGACATGAGCTGGAACTTTCCAGAAGCACAGCTTGTAAATGAGCTTAATTGTAAATAACAACATAATTATACCCACTTATCATACATAAACTAGAAGAGTTTTATGTTAGTGGTATGGTAAGCAGGAAGAGCTTCCCTCTGAGACAGCGTTCCTTGGGGGCTGAGTTCATACTCACACAGAGGCCAGCTGCAGAAATTATTAGGTCTTCTCAGAAGCTTTAGTTTTTGACTATCGGGGAAGTTAGCAAAGTTTTCATTTCTAATGTACTGCCATCATTTAGTGATTTCTAAAATAGAGATTAAAACTTTCTAACTTTCTAAATTCCTTACTTTGAATTCATTTTTATCATCATAATTTGTACAGATTCATTTATTAATTTACTGTATCATATTATTCTTCCCTTTTTCCTACTGGAGTTTCTGATCAGGATTTTAAGAGAAGGTTTTTTTTACTCGTCATAGTTGTAAAAGTCCAGTTTTGAGGGTTGAATTCCTTTAGTTCTCCTGCTTTCCACCTCATAAAAAGGAGTCAATACTCTTTTTCATCCTCACTTCTTTAAACTAAGCAGATCCCATTGGTCTGTTCCTTGGATGGCGGCATGCAAAAGTGAATAATGTATTTGAGCTGAAGCTTTAACAATGAAGGGCACACTGGAAGGAATTATTTCACATATCTTGCAAGTTTTACTCTTGCCTATAGATCCTAGAATGACATTTCCCATTTTTGTAATTATATGACATGGTTGACAAAAGGCCACTTTATGACCATACCAGACCAGAATTTTTTCTTCAAAACTGTTGAAGAAAGTTGCTTCCCATTCTGTATCAATGGGGATGATTAATCCCACATATATCACGCCGTTGTCTAATTTAATTCTGGCTGCTTTTTAATTTAATCCTATTTTTAAGTCCATTTTCCAATTTGTCAGGGACATTTTGAACTCTATTCTTGTCATCAAAAGAATTTGCTGTCCTTCCTGGTTTAGTGACATCTGCACTTTTAATTTAGGAATTAATTAGTAGAAACTAGAAACCATCATCATTAGTACATTGCAAGATGAATCACGGTTTGAAATCCCTGAAAAGAATCGAGATTTCATTTCATGCCATCTCTAAATTGTAATGAAAGTCACACAGACAAGAATTCAAAGTCACTTTGGACTGCTGCAATAGGAAGCTGTTTACTTACCTCCAAATTCTTTGGTGCCTCAGGCTACCCAAGGGTCTAGCATGTGTGAACCTCTAGGGTCTAGCATGTACCTCTTTACCCCAAGGTAATGTGCAAATGATACCAAAAGAGGGTTTGATTCTTGAGTCTATTCACCACTCATGCTATTGTCTTTATTTCACTTATATACTATTGTATTATTATATTATTATTTGTATTATTCCATTCTGCAGTAAATCAAGTTCCCCATTAATAAATAGATTTGATTCAGTAGGCATGTATTACATTAAGCAGGGGATCCAGCTAAGTTCTCTAGGGGTTCTGTCTGTCCTTTTCATTAAGTGATAAATGGAATTTCTAAAAATGGTCATTACAAGTTTTGTCCATAATGCATATTTCAGTAGCTAAGTTATTCAGCAACATGGAAAAAATGAGTCATTGCTCAGAGCTCTGGATGAGTTTGGATTGACTCTACCCAGTCCAACGGGGCCTGTGCTTGCCCATGCTGTCTCCTCCACGCTGCTGGAAGCCATCAGCAAGCAGAGCGGGAGCTCAGGAGCCGTGTCTACATGACAGTGGGGCGGAGCTGCATACCCATCAGATCCAGAGCTGTTGGCAGGAAGGACCAGGCTCTGATTTGGATTTTAGCTTAAAACCCACAGATTTATATGATTTGATGCAAAGAGCCCAGTCTCATGATGCTTCTTTGAAGTAATTTGAAATCATTTTGGATCTAATTTCTGTGCATAGAGAGATTGCCAGGACTTTCAGCTAGATACAGTCTGGTGTTATCTGTGCATTAAAAAGATTACACCACGATCCCAAAAAGCCTTGTATCTGCTTTTATGGCATCGCTGGAATTAGCAAGGCTACTGACATAGAGCTGAATGCATACATACAACCTCTTGGTATCAGAACCTAAAGATGAACATGCAAAGAGGAGCAAGGGGAGATAATCAGGTTTTAAGTGTGTTACACCTGAAGAAGTTAGTATATTTTCTGCATTTTCTCTTTTCCCCAGTGACAGAACTTGTCTTGCAGCTGGGTTTTAAGAGAAGAGTGAGAATGTGTGTAAGGACGCTACTAAACCCCTGGCTTCCCTGGAGCCCCTTGTTCCCAAGGTTCAGCTCCCAAGAAAGCTGATCTCATCAGCAACTATAAAACCAAAGATTGTTTCAGACTTCATTTTTTCTTTTTTTTTTTTTTTCCCAGGACTGATCTAATAATACAGCTGGGCATAACTGTATTAAGTCATGTACTTACATTTTTGTTCAAAGAGGATTTTATGAGTTCGAGTTTCAAAAGGAGGAATGCAGGGTAAGGAAAGGCACCTTTGAGCAGCAGACCTAATCCTGGGCTGCTTCTGCCCCCTTGCGACCACTGTGACATGCTTGCTGCAGCACTTTTCTGTGTAAATACATCAAATTTATTCTTGTTCACATCCTCAGCCCTTCCCAAAACAGGCTCCCAATGTGCCAGGCGGTGACTGTGGCTACACAAGCTGTGAGCAGCCCCACGCCTGGACTCTCTGCCCAGAGGAAGGCAGAACACTTTGTCCCTGTAGTCTACTTACAGAGGAAGGGGGGGGGGGGAAACAAAATCAATCCCCCCCAAAACCAAAATATAAACCAGGTTTCTGTTTTAACCTGAAAATTTTGGTTTTCTCCAGCTGCAAAATGGAGGTTTTGCAGCATAATATAATAATGAAAATGATAATGGACAGTTTGTAATATAATATGGTGTAAGCAGGAGCAAGGAGACCTTGAGCAGCACCATGTTCCCAGGGTGTCTGTGGAGAGAGATATTTTATATTATGCTTACACCATCTTTCTCCCCGGGACTTCTAGGGAAAGGCTGTTTTCCTCTTCAGCCTCGGCCAAAGCCCTCAGGCTCTATGTGGAGGTGCTGAAGGGAGCCAGTCTGCAGGGCTACACCATAACCGCCTCAGAGCATCACACACACACATGTATATGTATATACATACACATCACTTTTCCTCCCTTATACAGCTGCTTTCACATATGTAAATACAGATACATCAAAACTCACACTATTTTAACAAAATTGATGATTCCCTCTACACAGAAAGTGGGAAAGTAAAAAGTGGACTTTTTTTCTCAAGTAGAATTTCATTATTTTTTCTTGGTTACTGCTGGAGATTACTATCATTTTGCTTGTCCTAATTTATGACGGCATAGATTTTTCAAAAGCAAGACAAAGTTTTTAAATTGAAAGTCTTGGGTCCCTAGGTAAGCTCCTATCAGCCTCCCTCCAAGTTTTAAATAGATGGGACAAAAATCAATAACGATAACATTGCACAATAATTGTTTTATTATCATATAATCTTCTCCAGAGCCACTGTGAACTAGGAACTACCTATTGATATGCAAGTCATATTACCGAAATCCCTTCTGCATGATGAAACCATGGAGAACGAGGATGCAGCTAGGGAAGGGGAAAGCTGAGCCACCCCAGCTCCACAACCAGCCACCTTCAGCAGCATGGAAATCATTCACGGCGACCATTAAAGAAGCTGTGTTTGGCAAGAACAGCTATTGTGATGCGCATTAGATATGCTCATTGCATGTGGCAAACAGCCATCCTTTTGGGACTTCTGCAGGTACTTGAACACTAACCTTGTTCCATTTTTACTCCTACTGTGATAAATCATTACAGACATTAATGCAAAGGATTTTGCTTTGAGGTTGAAATACCAGCATTATTATCCCGGCTGTCCATACATGAGTTGTGTACTAATCGGATTAGTCATATAGCATAATTCACTGCAGCTGGGTAAGCGTATGATGTATATTTTGGTGGTGCCTTAAAACAAGTACCATTGTTAATTTATAGTGAGTTTTCTTAATGATTAAAATTTTAAATTCCTCTTCCTGACAAATTGTACTCCAAAGCAGTATTATTATGCCTCGCTGCAAACAGAGGGCAGCCGAGGGGCTGGATGTCTGCACCCCGTCATTCAGGTCCCCTCCCTCCAGCACTGCACCAGGGGCTCCCTCATCCCCCTCCGCTGCACCCCGGCTGACTCTGGGATGAGCTGCGTGCTCTGCAGGATTACCTCAACGCCAGCAGATGTCCCTGCCATGTAAGAAATCACCATCCAGAAGATCACCTTGGAGGAAAAAGAACACTTTTTTGCATCGGGTTGAGCACTGTTTCCAGAATGGGCACAAATATGAAGAGCATCCTTCCTCCCTCCCTGAGTAGAGCCTGTGACAGACTTGAGATGTTTAGTGTGCACGAGAGGACAAGCTATATGCAGCTTTCCAGAATTTATGTAATACAGCTTACTACCACTGGTTTTGTCATGAGTATTTGAACAGAAATGCATATGGGAAAATATTCTGATGGAATCTTAGAATATGATGGTGACTGCAAGACACTGTTCAAAGGGAAGTAACCTTGTTCTCATCTGTCCGCCTTCGGTGGTGGCTCTGGGAGCTGCTGGTCCATTGGGAATTTCCATGCCAGCCTCCTGCACAGCATCTTCCCTTGATGCTCATCCTTGGGATGATATAATAATATATATGTACTGTATACCCCTTCAAGCCCAGATGCACGGGGTCAGAGCAGAGGCCCCCTCCAGCCCTGTGGCTTGTCACAGAGTGGCCAGCAGCAAATGTTTAAGGAAGGAGTATAATAATAGAGAAATACAAAGTGATCTTTTCTCATTCCTATCCTCCCAGCTTCCAATTCTCCGGCAAGTCTTTTCCACACCTTCAGAGGTGCCCTTTCTGTGCCCTTTTATGTTTTTCCATTACACACACACCAAATTGAAACTACTGCCTTCAGCTTTCCCGTACAGTGCCACGCTACAGAGAAATAACATATATTCAGCACAGGATGGTTTTATTAAGTTTCCTGGTCTCAGCTCTGCTTCTCTTTTCCATTCCCTGCGAGAACATGGTTGTACAGAGAAGCACATCCAGCACAACACAGTTCAGGTAAAAGCCTTCAGAAGAGGATGAAAAGAAAATAGTGGGAACAGCCAGGAGCTTCCTACCTGGATCAGCTGCTGCATCAACCAGCAACTCTGCGGCAGAGGTGGTTTCCCTCCCATCCCTCCATCTCCCTGCGCCCAGCCCACACCGCAGCTGCTCAGCGAGGTCTGTGGCTCAGCGGTTCAAATGGCCACGCTCTAAGTGATGGGGCAGAAACATCAGCCTTTTCTAGCATAAAGCAAAGACTTTGGCAGACTGTTGAAGCACTAAGATGTCTGTTAAGTTCTTGTGCAGGTTTCTTCAAATGTTTATTTCTCTATTCCCAATTTCCTTATTAACTTATTTCTTGCTGCTTATCTCAAACTCTTTCTTTCAAAACCATTGACAAAACTCATTGCTTACACACCCTACAAATCTACTGAGATACATTTTAAAATTTTGACATAATTTAGCACATCATGTTGTGAATATAAATCTTATCATTATGAAATTGTTTATTATTTTATTATAAGAGCTTTCTACAGTGTGTCTATATCAAAATATTTATAGTTAGAAAAAACTCTGGTGCAGAGTTGCTATTAATAGATCCTGTTTCAGCATTTATAGATGTGAAAGAGGCGTCAGATTGCTGAATCTGGCAGCAAAAATGTAGCTTTACTTCCGCGAGTTTAAAAGGAAAGCAATTTTTTAACTTAATAGCACACGACTGAGGCAGAGGTGTTTAGAATTAAATTATAATGGGAAGTTGTATTCTCTGAAATGATCATTTGAATTTCTGTATCATTTTCTGGCTGAGGATTTCATAGTGAAGGATAGCTGTAGCTCTGTGGAAACTCCGACCAACACCAGCTGGAGGCATCACTTGGTGCTGCACACTCTTTTCTTTTCTTTGAAAAAGAAGTTAATAGGCAGCTAGATGCGCACAGCCTGTGGATGCACTTATCATAACATGTGCATCTGAACGTCATCCCGCTGCGCCCCCCTGCTTAGCAGGCAATAATTCCTTGAGTGAATTAGATGCCTCATGGTAAGCACATCTTTTCTTCCCTTGACCAACCCAGAGTCACTCTGAGTGACGAAACTGGGCCATGGGCTCCTCCACGGCACCTCATTTTGTTTGCAGCCCTTTGTGCAGCTCCAAGAGAAGGAGTCAAACAGGTTTAAAATCTGATTGCAACTCATGTCCCAGTGGTAAATGTTTCAAAAAAAGAAATAGAAAAGAGAGAATGTGGGAATCATTCATTAATTCCTACTTCTTCAAGATCTAACATATTTCTTCTGTTGTTAGGCTTTTAGAAGTGCTTCCAGACCATAGTATTCCTTTGGGTGCTCTAATGGCATTTATAGAGGCCAGAAGGAAGCTCCAATGTATAAAACTTTCAGCAAGTGTGTTTTAAAACACAGAGCTATTTTGTGCCATTTGAAAAGTGTATCACAGGAAAGATCAAGACATTTTCCTAAAGAGGACTAAACTTGTAAATCAGAAAATGCCATCTTTATTTCTTTACATCTCTGTATTGCACAAACATTGCCAGAACCAAAGTATCTGTAAAGGTGCTTTTCCAATAATTACGAGATACAGTTGCTGTTTAGTATTAATTATGACATGTAGCAAATCCCCAGACAGAGAAAGGCTCAGCAATGAGACACTTTGGAAATGGCATCCCTTAAATGTTTTAAGCCTGTCCTCAATACCCACTCTATAAAGGAATCAGACAGGCATGTCTGTGCTCCAATAAGGCAGCTAAGCTGATATCCAGATTTTTGTTGTTGTTGTTGCTGATTTGATAGGGTGCCACCTAGGCAGCAAAATTAAAAAGCAGCACAAGGAGCAAATAGGAAAATCAGAGGGATTTAGCTGAAATAATTCTAGAGAAAACTTTCACTGCAGAATTTCCCTGGTAGACACACAGATAGCAAAATGCACACAACAGCATGTTAGTCACAGCGGCACCATGAAGGCAAGTCATACAGCAGAAAAAGCCCTCCACTTATGTCAAAGGGAACAGAGATGTTGGGTAGTCCTGCTGAGAAAGAAACAGCCCTTTATGGAATCTTCCGGGTTTAGTTAAGTTTTGAGTCACGGTGATTTGGACATACAGGACCAAAACTTTCTCTTAATTACAGGAAGGCACCTCCAGAGGTCCGTCAAACACAACTGCAAAAGAAAAAAAAAATTAGGAACTGGGTTTACAGTAGATATATATTATTATATCATAAAGGCAAGTTTTGTGAGGGCAGTCTGCCAAACGAAGGTCTCCACTGTAGGAAGAGCTCGGCCATAGCAGAAGTCAAGAGAATCCATGTGAGAGAGAGGCATTATTAATGGCACAGCTGCAGGAAATATTTCTGTCAGAGCTGGCATCCTATTAGATACTCCTAATCCCATCATGAAATAGGAAACTATAATGTTCATACAACTACTTGCTTTGCATTGCTGTGGCTAAGGGAAAAGAGAAAGCGTGGGTGGATTGTCTGGTGGATGCATAGTGCAACTGAGATAAAAAATCTGATTAAATATTTAGACTTAGGGAAAACAAAGGTGATTTGGGACATAAACTGAGCTGTGTTCATGATTAACAAGAAAGTGTTGATGCTTCCTTCAACGAGTAGATGGCAGCAATACCATTCTCTGCATAAATACTCTCCTGTAGACTATGCTTTTGTAATAGGTGGACAAAGAAGAATGGACTAAAATAAGTGTCGTTCCTCCAGCAAATTCAGCTCACGGAACTCAGAGTATTGCTATTCAGTATGTAATCAAACATTCATAAAAAGCCTATTTTTTCTTCCAGATAGGACTTCATTATTTTGCCTCAGGTCTCTCAAAAATATTCTGACTGTTACGAATCTATATGGAGTAAAGAAGAACACATACGGTGCTCACATATAATATAGAGGCAATAATCAGGCTGTAGTGCCTGTGCTCTTTCATCTCCATTACTGTGCATAGCTTTGCCTAGCTCAGGGGTAAGAACATGGCTGGCGTGCATGAGCCTGTGCATAGCATAGCAACATTTCTGCAGGTTTCTATGGCAGAATGATATTTATTTATTTGATATTCAACCAGATTTGAGAATTTGTCCTGCCATTTTGTCTCCAAAGATTGGCCCTGCTATCTATGTGTGAATGCTTTTTCTGCTTTAACAGTCAGGAAATTAGTAGCCTTCAGGGCTTGGAAGCCTGATTGCTGTCTCTCTCCGAGTTTGAAAAACTGAAGCCATGACTCCTGTCCCCATCTGTCAGCCCTGCTACACATAGCAGAGAGGAACAGATGATGGCCAAGCACTCAGAACAGCCAAATAACAACTGGAAGGATCTACTTGTATTAATCTGGCAGAAAGCAGCGAGTTTTTTGGGTACCATGGTTTACAACATGAGTATGGATGTAATAATACAATTGCTCAATATTGGAGCTAACTGTCTTTACTATCACCTACTAAATGGCAAAGGTTGGGAGCTGTATGCCAAAGAGGGGCTTTCCATTGAAAATGTACTTAGGTGAGTCGCCAGCACACAGGAGCTCAGTTTGCCTTCTCCTGCTGTAACAGTATTGGTGTGGAGGCATATGGAGATGTGACACAACTTCCAAAGCTCACATGGGAGGTTCCAGATCATTGAGTCCAAGTCTGTGGCTTAGATTTCTCTCATGTCATATCTACAGGGCCAAATATAGGCAATCATGCCCTTCTTTTAATGTACATCATGAGCAAGTGCGTGGAACATAGACACAACAGCTTTTGGGAAAGCTGTTTGGGAGAGAAAGCTGGTTGGAAGAGTAGGAGCCAAATATACAAGAAGAGACAATCATACACTGGGAGCCTGAGGAGCAAGCAGCTGTCTGCCAACCAACTAACCCAGGACACAGGACATATATATCTGCCTTTCACAAGGGAGGGGATGTATATTGGATACCAGTGAGGGATGGAGAAGGACAGGGCTTTCGAGAAAAGCTGCAGAGGTAACTGGAAGGAAGGCATTATTATGAATTGCTACAAAGAACACAGTTGTGTACCAGCCATAAAGTACTTAAAGGGCAAGAATTTTGCTCAAGAGAGCATGCATTTCATTTTAAGATGAATCAGTGTTATTTTGGATGACTCAGTTCTGCCCGTGCTGTTCTGGATTTGACATGAGACATTTTCAGCAAGTTGTTTGATATGAAGTTTTGTTTTTCATTCTACCTACAGAAAGAGAAAGAAAACTGTAATTGCAAAAAGGGACACTTGCATATGAGACAATATGATGATCTGGTGAGTATGAAAGCCCAGTCTAAGCCTCTGACACATCCCTGTTTTCTTTGCCTAGATCAACTGAAAGAAAACCAAGAACTCCTCTGGACTTAGGAAAAGGCTTCTGTGGTTCTTTCACCTGAGGCTTTTATATTCGAGACCTTTTTACACCCTTAAATATGAAATCTGGCAAGTGTTAAACTCTATTATCTGAATGTAGACAAGGAAATTTCCACCACGCTAATGTTACTGATATCTTAAATACTTAGCTAAAGAAAAAAGTGATCCAAGAAGTCTCCTCTGACAGAATAAATAGAAAGGCAGAAATCTGAGATAAAGCATGAAGACTGGAGAAAGAGGTCTACTTGAATGGACTAAGTTGGAATTTTATGTATGAGAGAAAAGCAGGAAGGAGAGATGCAGACTTCCTGGTTTCCTTTTCATTTTTTTTAAAGAGGAATTTACTGTTGCTTCTTTTGACTCAGACACTCTCATTTATATGCACATCAAAGTCTTTATGTAGGTTGATATACTTCCGGAGGTCTATAGGTCATCTAGAGTTAGCCAATACGAGTTTATGGATAGACTGTGGGTTGTCTGGGTGGAGAACGATACCAATATATCCCCTGAGAATGTGAATGAGTCACTACATGAACAGGGGCATGAGGGGATTTGACGCACAAGGCACTTCACATTTGTTTCTTTTTATTTTTTATCGAGCAAAGAAGGACAAATTGTAGTTAGTCCAGACTGTTCTGAGGTTTACAAATGGCATTTTCCTATATTAACACTATGTCATCCCCATTAATTTTTCTCCACATTTTTTTTTTTGAGAAATTTCTAGAGAGTGAAATCAATTTCCCAAAAGTTTATCATGTGAACAGCCCAGACATGCCAAAAGATAGAAGTGGATGGTTTGTTCATAAATATGTAGGAGGATTTCCATCCTTTTTTTTCTTCGTACTTTGCTTAATTTTTTTCTTCCTATGTTTGTACAGGCTATGGGGGATACCCATCACTGCTTGAGTTAAGCCACTGCCTTACAATACATCAGCATAATCAGTGATACATATGCATATCCTGAGTCACACACAAGGTAGGTAGTTGGCCCAGGACTAACACAGGATATCACATCTGAGCTGGCCAGACTTCTTTGCTAATACTAGAAGTTTCTGTTGTAGGCACAGCAATGACAACTGCAAGAACTGCAGCCATCTAAGGCTGACCAATGCCTTCTGGTAATTATTCTGTCATTGACTTCTGGACCGCATGGTGTTTTAGTGGATTAAGCAAGATCATGTCAGTCAAAAGGGTAAGAGACTCATAGCTTCCCTCCCACTCACAACTCTGACATCAGATCAGAAACCACAAAGACAGAACTTTTCCATCATTACCTCTTTCGCAGAATTTCAATTTCTCATTAAATAACCTCACTGCATCATTTGCTTTATTTCTTCTCAATAGAAAAGACAGCAGCAATGCACGACATGCTTACAAACTGGAGCCATGCATTTGGTAGGCCATGAAGAGATGAAATGTATGCCAAGTTGAATTCATGCTGAAAGGATATCTACCATGTTTACAGAACAACCTGAACACTGCAGGCGTCACTGTGACCTTCAAGAAAACAGTGAAATACATAGAAAGATGCTCAGCGAGTTTCAGATGAGGGCCACTGAGAACAAATGGGTGCAGCAGAAGAGGTATCTGTAGGGAGGGGTAGAGAGTTTGGCTTTTGGAGGGACCTAGTTTGGTGTGTTACTTGATATTCAGAAATGCAGAGCATTGGAAAATTTGCTACAGTCTTTAAGCTTCTAACAGTCCACTTAACATCCACATAATAAAGATAGATCCTACAGGTCTGCCTGAAGGATTACTGTTCATTGGCACCAGCTATCTGTAAATTGTCACCTCATATTTAGGTGAGGAAGATACTTATGTTCCTTTTAAACTCTGCCCCTAAAGCCCAGGTGTGCTTACTCCTTCCTCCCCTTTCCCACACATTCTTTACACATCTGTATTTACTTCTTTCTGAATTAACCTATGTTATTTAAGTACTATTTGCAGTACTCAGAGATTTGAAACACAATGATGGTAAATTATTTAGCAAACAATTAGAGGAAGGAGTGCAAACAAAACCACTAATTTCCAAAAGTATCTTTAATCACTTGGTGCAGGCTCAGAACCCCAAGCAAATATTAAGATAATTAATCACTGTCAACATGTCAGTCACATGAAAAGCACCTTCATTCAATTATGCAAACGTGTCCCTCATACTTCAGAAGGTAGGAACACAGCTACCTGCTGTTTCTGTCAAGGTCACACTTTGAATTCACAATGCTCTTCGCATAGTGTAGAAGTTCAAATCTATTCTGATGGTTCCTTTAGGATTTTCAAGCCTTTGCTCAGCAACCATTATCAATGAATGAAATGCTCACTTTATATCTCAAATGAATACTTCAAATATAACCTTTGAATAACCTCCAGTAATTGCTTGACAGATGATGTACATGTGAGTTTGGATGTAAAAACTGTTCTAACAAAATCCAGACAAGCACAGAGATGTAGAAATTCATGATCAAAAAGGCAAACCAAGGCACTGTTCCAGAAGCCAGCTGTTCACATGTTTTGCTTTGCAGAAAAGATTTTAGCTTATAGAATTTAAGAGTACCTCATTACATGATGGCAACATATTCATGCCTTCAGTGACTACCTAAAGTATTAAATATAACTGCAAAATGCTAGTATTAGGGGTCTTTGGGATTCCTAAAATCCATATATATGTATGAGAGACAACCATAAGGGATGTTGCTGGAGGTACGCCAACACTCCCACCAAGAGAGCACTCTCTGGGAGCAATGCAACTCCAAAGACCCAACTTCATTTTGGTACATCCTCATAAACCTCCCAGGAGGCAGATAAGTACCTAAACTTTCTTGTCCCTTTATGATCTGTCCTGCTAACTTAAAGCTATAACCTCACTTTAGTTCTTTTGCTGTTGAGCATTACATATTTGTAGTTATCTATCGTTGCTTTTAAATACAATTGTGTTTTAATGCATTTCTGTGAGATTTCATTGCTCTGACTTCTTAGTGAAGGAAAGCAGCACTACGAAGATAGTGCTGTAGTTTGTCTTCTGGCACAGGACCCTACACAAGCCCTGGCATAGTTATTTGCACGTGGAGTGCTGCATGTATTAGTGCTAAGTAAAACGATGGGCACAGAAAGCCTCACTACCTTGCTAGAGGAGAGCGTGTCCATGTGGCTGCCGTGCTAGTCCTGCGGCCCACAAAGAGAGAGAGCAAGGATTAGTTTTCCAAAAGAATTAGGCACCCAAATGGTGTTTTAGTGTTAGTTAGGCTGTATTTATCACATGAAATCTTCAACCTCCACTGCTCAGGCACTGCCTAGCATCCCAATGACCAACTCTATGTATTTAGAGTCCTGGTCTTTATTTAAGCAACTCATTTCTACCTGTGACAGAAGGAATTTAAAAAAAAAAAAAAAAAGAAAGGAAAAAAAGAAAAAGAAAAAGGCTTAAAGCATCTAAGCTTAAGTAGCTGTGAGCTGCTTCACAGGGCTCTGAAATTACTCTGTCTCTGCTAACCCTGGAGGAGGAGGACCCAGGAACTAAGTGAGAGTCAGCAGCACGTCTGTGGGCTCCCGTGGCTCAGGCTCGGTTGCACAGTCCTCTGGCAATGTGCTGGCTTAAGTCGCTGTTTGCTCGGGGCCTCTGCGCTGCGCTGCACGGAAGGCCAGCTCTGGGAGGGCGCTTTGGAGACTCACTTGCGATGCATTTGCTTTTTTTTATGAGTCTTGTTAGAATGCTTTGCAGTTGTATCCTCAGAGTCTGGAGGCCACCCAAAGGAAACCGGCATTTAACCTAAATGCATTGTGGACTCTGGAGCTGATGCTGCATTTCAGGAGCTAGCTCACGCCATAGGCAATGAATGGCGATTTTATGCCCCAGAGCAGATTTACTGCAGGATCCTTTTCTCAGGGTGAAAACCAGCCATGGCTGTAAACAAGGGGACACAGTTTTTCAGCATCTGTATGCTTGTAACATCAAGAATGGTAAGGGCTCTCTAGAGACAGGTTTCACTGTACATTAACTTTTGCATTGTGTCAGCTTTCCAGTATAGTTGGAGAAGTCCCTATTGGAGCTCATGACATTAGGACAAAGCATGCCAGTAAGACAATAAAATTCTCTTGAGTAACTAATGTGAGCCAGAAATCTTTCTGGCTGACTCTTCTCTTCTGAAGCTATCCTGCTTCTTTACAGGTCACAACAGCTTAAAAGGAGCTGGTGATCACTCACACAGGCATGAGAAGGTGCATTTGGCCCGAAGGCAAGTCGGCAGCTCCCTCTAGAATTTCACTGCTGGGCAGCAGCAGGGGTAGCAGCTGGTCCAGATGGGAAGCCATGCTATGAGGTTAGCGCTGATCTGTGAGAAACGTTTTTGTACGTATCGTGGCACAATCAAGTAGTTTTGAAACTTTGTAAAGGATTAGAGAAGAGATCAAGAGCAAAACTGGGTCTCCAGCACAGGAGGGGTGGTAGGCCATCTTAGGATGCTCAACAAAGAGGTCTGCTTCACAATCTTATGTGACCACAGCATGTAGTTTCAGGAACGGTGATTTTTCCACACTGAAACAGCACATCTATCCTACAGATTATTCAAAATGAAGTAGGTAGCACTCTGCCTACGCCATTGGCAGGGAATGACTGACCAGGAGCCTAGAGAGAGAAAGACACTGAGCAAAGTCCTCCTACTCAAAGAACAGATACCATGGAAAAGGAGTTCAACTGCCTGAAAACCTGAAGTGGAAGCAGCATCTCTCCAATAATCACAGAAAATAGGCACAAAAAGGGGTTTGACTCCCTGTAACTGGTACAGCAAGGAGGTGATCTTTTTCTTTTAGTTCCTTAGCCTTTGAAGAAACAAGAAGGCTGTTACCACTGTAGAACCAGGCTAGAGACTTGGGGCCTCACCATAACACCCTGGCAGATAAAGAGTATTATAGGCTAGATGTTTTATAATCTGGTCCTCTAGTAGAAAGATGACCTTCAGTGAAAAGGAGTTATTGCCGGATTACTGTTCAATAAGACCTCATTCTTTATATGTGCTCTTAGATGCTTTCTCTATTCACTATAAAAATTGCTGCAGTAGGGTGAGCACTGAAAAAAATGGTTGTCTTTGTCTCCTTTCCCAGTGTCCAGAGAAGCAGACATTTTTAAAACAATTGGAAGTCAGAAGGTATTTAATGTAGACGATTACTCTCCAATACTGTGCATGTATCATTATGCAGTATTGAAGCAACTACTTCCCACTCTTGTGCGCAGACTTCAACATTCATCTGTGTTTAGGTCTTGCACTTAAATTACATTTACACCATCCTTCTGAAAAACAGAGACTTTGTAAAGGGACTAGACTCTGCTTGTACCTGCTCTTACTTCCTTAATGCAGCCAGAATGGTATAAGGAACATCAGTGTACACTGAGTTTAATCTGTGTTAAGATGTCCATCTTCCTCAGAGGGAACGATGAATTACTCTAATATGTAAGGTTTTGTAATAACAAAATGTCTCACCTAAAATTGCAGCTTAGTTGGTAGATTGGGTAGAAAGAATTATTCCCATGTAGATTCTAACGCTGTATTTTAATAAATGTTTTAAATAAAGGGAAGGCTACTTCCCATGCAGTTTTGCTTTGTTCTAATGAAATATTCACTGTGCTGTAATTGCAGTCCATCCCTCAGGCAGAAGGATACTGCCAGCCATGTAATGAATATTCTACTATGCCTCAGCTGGGCTTTTTGAAAAGAAAACTTCTCTTGGTAGGTAACAGTTGCTTGATAATGGCCTGTTCTGAGATGACCACTAGGGTTTTTCGTTAACTAAATGGGGTTTAGAAACAGCAGGGGTGTAAGATGCAGCACACATCATCACATTTTGCTAATCATTTATATATTTAAAAAACTTTACTAACTATGCCTCGCAGAGGAAAAACAAGCCACATGAGTCAAATCACCCAGTTACTTCTCAACTGCAAAAGCAGTTCATAAAACCATTTCCAAAAAAAATACAAGAAACTTTTTTGAAATTAAACAGGAAAGCTAGAGAGGGCTAGTGAGGGCAACATGCAGAACTAGATCCTCCCCTTACTGCCATAGCTCTGCTGCTCCACTTAAATCAACTGAGAGCCTAGATCTTCCTTCAATGTCAGAGTACATTTTTTTAATTATTTTTTTTCCTTTCAAAGCTCTTTCAAAGGCACAAAATCTAATTTAATCATAACAAAGGACATCAAAACAGGCCTGGATTTATTTCCACACTTGAAAGTCTCTAGTCAATGTGCAATGACACCTACAGTGTATTTATCTTTCAATCACTTCCACAGGTCATCCTCACCTCTTCCACTACTGCTAATATGGGCCCAACGTCTTTAGGCTTACGTCATTTATTAGTCTCAGTTTCCACAAACCAGCTGTAAGTATTCCTGTAAAACCAAACTACTTAGAGTAGTGGAAGTCCATGTGATGCTGTAAAGAAGGCAGAAAACCTCACAGGAACTCCCATACCGCTTCCTATCTCCATTACTGATCACAGCTTCTCTGTCATGGGAAAGAACATGGTGGGGATGGCAGGGAGAGAACAAGAAGCAGCAGCAAGAGTGAAGCTATTCAGATTCTCAGTTCCCTCTCTCAGTCCCTGCCTCTCCTAACTGGGCTTTGGTCTAACACTTCCACCTGACAAATGGAGAAGAACAGAGGATAGCCAGGAGGTAGCAATAAATATGCAGCAGTCCTTTTCTGCCTTCAGCTTCCACCTTCCATTCATAGCAGCAAAATTGCCTCAGCATATTCCTCCTTACAGAATGGGGAGGAGGACACTTTATGCCAAACAGAGATGTATTTGTTTCCTCTTAAAAAAAAGATCAGCCTCTCACTTCTGTATTCAGAACCACATATTTACAGAGTTGTTACATTGCCTACAACCAGACTTTAAATATTTATTGCTTGTGTGGTTGAAAAATAATGCAATCAGATGACAGGCAAGCCTCCACAGATTCTCCCTCTGACAATATTTCAAGCCGTGGGGGAAAGCACGTTACGGCTGGCTGGCACCTTACTCCGCAAGCAGCTCTGCGGGGACAGATCCTGCTTGGGTACTGAGTTCCTCAATGTTTGGGCAGGGGACAGAGGCCTAAGGAGTTCAGTGTTTCACATCTCACAGAAAAGACCCACAGGCTCCCAAATGAAAGCAGAAGGAGAGAAAGAAGCAACACAATCATAATTTCTGCTTGTGAATACTCTTGATGGGCCCCACAGAGGATTACATTGCCCGGGTCTAGCAGGGTGCTTCGCCTGCAGAGTCTGTACGAGCCAGTCTGCCAGCCCCATGGCTCCATGAAGGAGATATCCTGACCAGCAATGAAGACAGAAGTCATAAAGAGTGGGAAACATTCAGCTGTCCTGACTCATCCCACAACTTGACAAATATTTTTCTGTCCAGGAACAACCATCACTGGACCAGGAAGCAAGATCACAGGAAGCAGCAGAAGGTCTCAAAAGGGCCATACAACATTTTCAAATGGCTTGCGTGTCACCAGTGCTCACCATACCACCTCTGGGAAACCACCGATATATTCATCTCAATTAGAAGAGCCACTGCCAAAACCAGGCTGAGTCTGAAGGATCAGTCAAATCTTTCCTCATTAAACATACGCTGGCTGTACAGTGTGGGCTCCCTCCATGGTCAAGTACAGTCTGGGAACTGTGGAACAATTTCTGCTCATTTTGTGAAATACAGGGAAGATGGAGTAAAATGCAAAATGCAACGCCTTAACTTCCCCCCCTTGTTTGTGGTGATCCGGATACGTGTAAAGCTCAGCTCTGTAAGGGTATCCAATCTCTACTGAATTGTCTACAGTGCATGATGCATTGTACAAACATCTTTCAGAAACAGAAGCTCTGAACCAAAGACTGTTAAACACAGAAAATTTATCTTTTTTCCAGAAACATAAGAGGTACCTGCAGAAAAGTGCAGATGCATAAGTAACATCTTAATACATATGACAAGTCAGGAAGCTTTCCTGATACTAATTTGATCATTTCTCTTGTGGCTATAAGCAAGAGAAGATTTTTTTATTTTTTGTCTTATATCTTGGCAAGTTCAACACCGTTGCCAATTTTTCTTCTCTGGGTCCTGCAGTTATGAAACTCCTGATTTACTTTCATATAGAGTGAAAGTAAGGATCTTTTTTGCAGAGCAGGGGTTGCCAGAGGCTTCTTGGCTTCTTCCAGGAAAGATGAAGTCATTACCTGTGATACTCTGTAAATACAAAGATATGAGATCCAAGCACACCATTCATCTCACAAATAGGTGGAGATGGGCCAGCTGAAATCACTATGAAAAGAGTATAAATAGCTCTGTTAGCAGTGATGCAGCACCCAGGACTGAACTCCCTAGCACAGGGATACTGAAATAAGTGACAGAATTGCTCCCTGCCTCTCCCGCCCTATCACAGGACAGGAAAAATGAATTTTCTCGGTGCATTTTCACTCTTAGAAAATGTGCAAGAATGCTGAAGTGTTATTTATGGCTTTTAAAAAGCTAGAATAAGCAAAATGTTGGCAAGGACTTTACACATAAAGAGTCAAAGCCATGTTATGAGATAGCTGTGGAAAATGGAAATCAAGGTGTCATGGATAAAGAAAGGCACAATATAAAAACGTCTTAATTTCCCAAATATTGCAGAAGAAGAAGCCATACAGGAAAAGTTATATGCCCCAAAGCATATAGATTAAACACACACAAAATCAAGAACACTCAAGAGGAAGGCAAATTTTCACCTCTCTTGTAAATGAAAGGTTATATCAGCCAGCGAACAAAGGTGGAGAACAGTGAAGGAAATCTTGAAATGAGGCCAATGAGATGGCAGAGGGAGAGGACAAGGGGAGGTGGCCAGCGGTGAGCATCCTGTGCTGAGAAAACATGCTGGGAAAATGCCAGAAACAAGTGGCAGGCAGGAGTTTCCTTCTGCCTAAACTAGTTTCATTCCTTGAGACTCTGCTGTGCTGAACTGGGTTATTTCACTTTTACTCCCAAGAGTAGAGATATTCTCAAAAACATTTTGTACATCTGACAGAAAGCTGATATTACTTAATTAGCCCCTTCCTCTCCCCCCCCCCCCCCCCCGAATTTGGACTTGTGTAATGCCACTGGATTGAACTATATTATGCGGATGAGATAGGAGGTTTCACAGGCTTGGCCAGAGGTGCCCTCATGCCCTTTGCTTTGGTGGTCTCCCAACCCGGGCAGAGCAGACCCCCTCCCATTTCCCACCCACCATATGCTCACAGGGCAGCAGTCACAGAAGACTCTGATGGCACATGCTCATTTAAATGAGGAAAAGCCACAGATTTTCATGAGTTAGGCTCATATGCGACAGCTATGAGTATATTCATAGCTGAAAGTAATGCTGTGGTTTACTGCAGGGAGATTTCCTCTCTCCCTCGTGTCCCAGGCTCTACCACACAGGAGAGCCATGGGCTGCTTTCACCTTGCATGAGCAAAACATATCTTCAGGGATCAGCTTTAACAACTTACCTTCCCAGAAAAGTCAGAGCCCTCTTCTCCTGGGTAAAGGGGGAAAAACAAAAAGATCCAATGCCCTGTCTAAGATACAACTTCTCTCCTGATAATAAAGGTAAATTCTGTCTTTTTTTTCTTCTCTTTGGACAAAATACTTTGCTTTCTTCCTACCCCAAAAAGCTCAATGGTCCTTTGTCTCAGATTTAACCCTGTGGAGACGAGGGAACAGGGAGGAAGAGGGGAATTGCCCTTCCACCCTCCTCAGCTGCCTCCATAGACCTCCAGCTGCAAACCCCACGTCATGGTCCCAACCCTCCCGCTCTGAGACCACTTCTCTGTGTTTGCACGTCATAGCAGCTGGTTTTACACATCTTGTTTTCCCCAGCTCTCCTTGCTACCTCAGTGTACAGGCTTCAACAGCACCTGAGCTCTGCCCCAAGTGTCACTGCCCATCCCCAGGCTGCCCTTCCAGGCAGGGCGGTTATGGGGCAGGTTCCCATTTCAGCAGGAGTCTCTCTGCAGCCAGGAGAGAGCCAGGGCCAGCACAGCAGGTCCCAAAGCTGAAGCATCTCTGGCTCTGCCCCAACCAGGAGCTTTGGCCTTGGACATGGCTGCAGGAGGGAGTTGTACTACAGGATGTATCATTTTCATTGCAGAAAAGCTTCAGACTGTGGTGTCCAACTCAGACCACTTTTCAGGGCAGCTGCGTTCGCTGCAGTGTTCTTCAAAGGCTTCCCACTGCCAAAACAGTCATTGACATTGCAACAGCGTGACGCTGTACCCAGCAAGGAGAATGACAAACAAATGTAGCCCCAGATGAAATACAAAGAAAAATTAATTAAACATGTGTATAAAAATAATTATGTGCTGCATAAAGACACATGCAAACTGACATTGTACAGATGACTCATACTTCCCTGCTTTTTTCCAGTGTTTCTTTGAAGCCTGCTCTTAGTCATGTTGAGGAGAGTGTATTTGCTCACAGAGCCGCACTGGCTTCATTAAGAGCACTCGCCCTGATCCCAAATCCCTTCACTTGCAGCACGGCCGCATCCGCTGTGACGGAGCACGTAAAATCTCAAGACCATCTCACTAGATCTGCCTGTGTCTTCTAGAGCTTTTCCAATCCCCTGAAATAAAAAACAGCTCAAAAAGCATACAGAATCACAAATAGGCAGATTTATTGGACAGCAGCTTCTTTACAGGCTGCTGCAAATGTTCGATTAGATTAGCTGTGACCTTGTAAGCATGAAATCAGCTTGATCACCATCACTAGTTCTGTATGTAAAGACTAACACTGCGGGAAGAATGCGATTGTACCAGACAATGAACCAAAGAGATTTCTTTTTTCTAAGCAGCTTTATCAAAAACCTCAGAGGCCTCATTATAGGAGATACTGATGCCCTCACCCCCCCCACCTCACGCTCTTTTTCTGTTGACCAAAGCGTGTAAGGAAGGAATTTTAGACAGTCCTTGCAACGCAGCACTCATTGCATCATTGCATTCACAGATCTACGGGTACTGCTCTTCCTTTGGGGTCACGGCATTTCACCCAGGGGCTCCGGTGGTTGCACTTCACTCCAAGAAGTCCTGGTAGCTTATACCACCCTGCAAAGAGCCCTCTCTGTAGCTGCCCTGGTACTAGTCTCCCTCACTAGCATTTTTTGTTCCCAGCCAGAAAAGATCTGCTGATGGGTAGCAGTGTTATCACTGCATGATGTGGATGTATTTCTGGTAAGATTTAAAGATGGGAAGGAGTGGGGCTGGTAGAAAGGGCAAGGCAATAGAAAACACCCCACAGCTGCTCTGGCTGTGGAAAACAATGACGCTCAACAGCTGGTGCCATTGGGAGTGGAAAAGGGACCAGAAGAGAAAATAGGGCCCTGAGCAAGGAAGAGATTTTTCAATTTAAATCTGAGACACATAATGCAGAGAGAGCTAGCGCTGTTAAGCAGGACTGTTTAGCAATGATGTTTTGCAAGGAATTGACAAGACTGATGTTATGAGCCAGGAAACCAGGAGAAGGGAGTTACAGGAAGGAGGAAAGGGACTGAGAGGGAGATGAACAAGTGCTGTGGGACATTTGTTCCCTTCTTCTATTTGAGAGAAATACTTCTTTCAAGCAGTAATAACCTTCCTGCAAAGCAAATTGGATTGAATGTTTTAGTGCAACTGCAGGATGCTGCCCTGCTCCAGTGAAGCGCTTAAGCACATACTTTCAAGCTTATGGGCAGCCCAGAAAGCCAACAGGACCACACACTTTCTTGGAGAGAAATAGGAATATAAATGCTCTGCTGGATTCAGCCCTGGGAGCTAGATTCTGCCTTCAGCTCCAGTCATGTAACTTTGGTAGGGGCTGGACTGACAGCTGGGAAACACCACCCTGCGTACATGTGAATGTAGTGAAAGAAATTCTTACCAAAGGAAAGCCACTGAAGTGAACTAATATATTTATCTTTTACATAATAAAGATATATTTTCCAAGGTAGTTTTCAAAGAGCCCTGGGTATATGCTCTACATTCTTCTCCTTCTGCCGCTCCTTAGGAAATCATGGTTTCTAAAAAGTGCTTATTTCTTATAGGGATCTATACATTTTGTTCAGTGTTGCTTGGATTGATTGACACAAACTGACATATGTTTTATTTTTATATCTCGACTATTTAATTTCTTTTCTTAAAACTACTTCTTGGCAATGACATATCAACAATATTATCATCTAGGAACTGATGAATAAAAAGACACATGACAGAAACCATCTGATTGAACGTAAGAATATCCATCTTCTGTACGGGGGACAAGGACTATAAAGAAAAACTTACTGATCTGAAAGGATATTGGAAAGTACCGGTCAGACTCTGTTTTACTGTTAGCCACACTTCAGTAAATCCTCCTGCAAACCCAGCATGGGCTGATGGAGAAACGCTTATTGATTTCTTTATTTAGTTTCCAGGCAGTGCAACTACAGCACAAGGATCATTGTTTCCAAATCCTTTACTGTATTCTGGAAAGGGACAAAAAGGGATATGAAATTTTTGAGCTCATCTGGTAATTTCAGAGATGTCTCAGAACCAGAATGATTAGCTGGATCCCCTCTTTTCAAAGTAAGCAAAATTATGGGATTTTAATAACATGGGATTTTGATCCTCTTCAGGTTTTGTGGCATCAAAGCAGCCCTACCTTTGCCATTATGTTAGGACCCTTTGTTTTCAGTACAAGCAACGATGTTTGAATCAATTTAAATGACTGACCTCTTCTATTCTGATTATTCTTTTCATATTTCATTATGTGTCTGAGATGATGGAAATATTCCAGCAATTACATGAGGAATTTGTGAGCACTCCACACACTGTGGATGAAACATGCTACTGTTGTATTTTGTACAATACCATGTCATGAAAGTGCTCGCAAGTCAAATAAGACTCATATAAGTGATTCATAAAAGCTGAGCTGGACTTACAAATTATCCCTAACTGATCTGAGAACTCAAAACCAAACAGAAACAAATTTTAGAGAAGGAAAGTCTCAGCCGGATTCCCAGGCCTTCATCCTGTGGTCCTCCCACCCGCACTGCCACATGGAGGTAGCAGGAGTCTGGGGAATACAAGGATGCAGAAATCCAGTCCCTTTCCAAACTCTGCCAAGGAGTGAGACAGCCCCTACGAGGGGCGGCTGAGGACTTGGTGTTTGTCTAGTTTTGAGAAAAGGAGGCTGAGGGGTGACCTCAGGGCTCCCTACAGCTTCCTGAGGAGGGGAGGCAGAGAGGGAGGTGCTGAGCTCTTCTCCCTGGTACCCAGCGATAGGATGCGTGGGAATGGTTCAAAGCTGCACCAGGGGAGGTTCAGACTGGACATTAGGAAGCATTTCTTTACCAAGAGGGTGGTCAAACACTGGAACAGGTTTCCTGGAGAGGTGGTTGATGCCCCAAGCCTGCCAGTGTTTAAGAGGCATTTGGATAATGCTCTTAATAACATGCTTCAGCTTTTGGTCAGCCCTGAAGTGGCCAGGCAATTGGACTAGATGATTGTTGTAGAGCCCTTCCAACTGAAGTATTGTATCGTATCGTATCGTATTCTATTATATTCTGTTCTATTCTGTTCTATTCTGTTCTATTCTGTTCTGTAGGAAAATACACATATAGGAAAATACGGAGAGCGGGGGATTGCAGCATCACACAAGGTCCTCAAAGGAGACGGCACAGTCCCATTCAGGAAGACACCTTTTCAGTCCACTTGAGTCGGAGCAGTGGTGACTGCTGGGGATGAGGGTGACTCCAGATGCAGCCAAGGGCCCTTCAAAGCTCCTGAGAGCCACTTTTCTAAAAGGAGGTGTTTTGGGGAAAGATGGTTGGGGGCACTTTAAGAAATCACTGGCTACTTTTCTGGTTTATGTTAGGCATCGCTTTATTTTGCTTCTTCAGTACAGCATTTAAAAAACACTCACAACCAAAGATATGACAAGTTTTCCTTCTGAAATAATAACCTGGGCAGCATGAAATGGTACCCAGTGGGTGATAGGCAAACTCCATGGAAGCATGAGGCAGCCACTGACCGAGGCAGGACTTAGCTGCTGGACGGAAGCCTTTCAAAGCCCAGAGACACCCTAGCCATGGTCCCCTGATGCCTTGGCTTTTGCCATAGTCACTCTCACCGCAGCAAAGCCAAGCTGAGCACGTAACTCGATTAGGACGGGAAGAATGTGCACACTCCCCTCAGCCCCCCCCGAGAGCACAAGGGACGACACGACCAACAGCCAGGCGCAGGGAAGAGGGGTCTGTGTGCTCACAGGCTGAATTTTGTACCTCTGAAGATTTACTACATCATTGTCAACGACAAGCAGACATCTCGCGGCCTCTCTCCACCTGACTTTAGTGCTCCCGAACTCGTGGGAGAAGCAGTCTGATGCAAAAGAATTACACGGTGAGGGGTGGTCTCAGTTTACGAAATATTTACGAGTAACCAAAAATACCCCCAAAAAAACAAAATGAAAAAAAAAGAAAAAAATGCATTCATTGCTGAGTACTCTGCTGATTCACACGGCCAAGTCTCAGCCTCCTGCAGCTGACTGCTGAGCAGTTCTGTTTGTCCATGGGACGGCGTCCCCAGGGCGGATCAGCGCTGGGGCGGGGGGGGGGGAGGCAGCGCTGAGGGCTCTGGTTGCCTGGACACGGGCTCTGGTTTGGACTCCGTGTGTAGGGGACAGCCACCTCAAGGGGGAAACCACGAAGCTGGGGTCAAAGCGCAAGTGTTGCGGGGTTTGCTGCTGGCCCTGAGAGGTACTGTCTGCCTTTGTGAAAGTAAGTAAGTGAAGAAACAGGAAAACATAACTGAAGAAATCAAAGAGCGTCAGGAATCTTTATTTGATATTTTTTACCACATACACAAGGACTGATGATTGAGAGAGTTGGTCTGAACATTGTAATCCAAGTAGTTTTCAGTGAGAAGGTGATAATTCAACAAAAAGGTCGGGTTTTTTCCCCCACAGAATTTCTTTGATGCCAATGAAAATTCATTCAGGAAAAAGTGGATAAAGTATTATAGCTTTTTTGGAATTGGGTTTTGATTTTAATCTGAAACAACTTTTCAGTTGGAAATTAAATTTCTATTAAAAAAAGGAAAACAGTCAAAACATGTTGAAAACATATGAAACTGAATTGCAAAAAGCAATTGTTTCTAAATTGCATTCTGTGACAATCTCTGAACTGCTGAGGGTTTTGCTTCAGCTCAGGTCAAAAATCATTTCAAAAACTAATACTCAATGGGTAGAAGAAGCATTTCCTCAGCATCTCTGACGATGGGCAGTCACAGCAGTGGGAGGAAAGCCCCAGGTTTGGGTGTTTTAACTCCCAAACATGACAGCAAGGGTTCTGTGTCGAGTCGTGCCAGTGTTTGGCTACTGTCTGGCTGATAGCTCTGGTGTTATTTTATATCTTTGCACCAATGGAACCAGGCACATTAACAGTGGTGATATTTCAAAATTTGGAAAGTTAATTGCCCAACTATTATTGCCTTTCATCGAGTATAAAGGGCACCGGGTAGTAGGTCTGTCAGGGTGCACTGAGGACTGCTGCCCACAGGGAAAGGTCAGCCAGGAGCTGAGCATCGTCTGTGGTCATCAGATTTTTTTGCCTTGCTCTGTAAATTGTAAAGACAGTGCAATGCTCTGCTTCAAGGAGTTTGGCAGCTGAACTCTTTTTTTTCTAAAAATCAGAAGAACCTAATCTTGTAGGACTGTCGTACTCAGCACAGTATCAGGGTTGCTTGGGGCTGGCCATGTGAACAGGCTGGAGAAACAAAGCCCTCTGTTTTGTGTAAAAGGCCGTATACTTTCTGCCTAAACTTGTAGTGAGGTCTGCATGATTGTATGTTGCTTTAAGGATGTAGTCATATTTCTCTTCTGTATCTTTAAAACAGGAGATTAGCATGTACTAGAAAGAGGCTTATAAAACTTAAAAAGCGACAAAGGATGCAAAATGTATTTGCTAGTATTTGCACAGCTCAGTGAAACTGCACATAAATATTATTATACAATCAAATAGAAATATGATAAAACCACTAACAAGTTAGTGTGTTGGCTGATGGTGAATCATATAAAGGAAAATGTAAAACATTCAACACTGAGATCTTTTGAAGCAGTTTAGGGAAATGCCTCCTTTCTGGTGGAAGATGTAGATTGAATATTCCTCCATTGTTTTGTTTCTTTCATTGGTTATATTAGGCAGGCTTTAGCGTCATTCTCATCAGTCATAGAGTCTCAAACAGATCAGCTGAAAATAAGGTCAATGAGGCAAAGAGAAATAGCTCAGTGTACAGGAAATTTCATATTTTTCCCTGTCTGATTAGTTGCATTGTTGTTATAGTTGAATTGTCAACTAATTGTCAGCTAATGCCTCAAATCTGTAAATACATATTCATATGCATATTAACTGTAAAGGAACACACCTCTTTAGCCTGAGTTACGTACATGCATAGTTTTAGCAGAGTGAGCATCTAAATTATGCCCTAGTGTGTATTATGCAATATCAGCAGGGGTGTAAGAATGATAGTTGTGTGGTCTCACTTTTGAGTTTGAATCTGCTAAAAATGTATACAATTGACACTGTTTTGTTTTAGCTAACGCAAACATTTCATATGCTTCTCTGTTTGCTGCCATTTGTTTGAAAATGCACAACTTTAAATGCTGATTCTTTGTCCCACAGAATTCCTTTAGGCTCCAGAAATAATGCTAACAATGTGCACCGTGTGCTGATAAAACCACTGACTGTCTTTTCCTGCCACAATAACAAATTAATAAAACATTGACAATGTTATCTTCATTCTTTCCTTAGGCATCCAATACCAACATTTTCACATTAGCCATTGCTATTACAGAAATAAGAATGGTATCTGCAAAACTAAAATTGAATTGATTAGTAGGGGAAAAAAGGCAGCACATTAAAATTTGAAAACATATAAATTTTAATCCATAACTTAGATTGACAAAGCCAGAAATATTTATAAAGCCTTCTTTCTCATTAAGTTTGCAGGAACTAAAGGTGAGAAATCACTCCCCTGCTACACAAACATTTTATTACATTTACCCACCACCGGTATCAATCCACCATAATGCCAATGCTCCTCAAGAAGGTAGGAAAGTACTGTGGAAAGCAGCCAGCCTCCTCTGCACCAACTCTGGCTCACCATGGCTCCCATCTGGCGTCCCTTGCTAATGCTAGTCCATTAACACCTTGCTGCCAGAGACTGACAATGACTGAGACTTGTTATGGTGAGACCTTCATAGTATCAAGGCCAGATTAAGATATCAGGACCTTTAATCTGTTCCTGAAGACCTGGCTCCAGAAGGCATTTGAGTATAACAAAGTCTCAGCATCATAAAACAAGTCTGCCCTAGTCTAACTGGTGAGACCTAGAGACCAGGTAATAAACTTGGATTTCCCAGGCTATCTAGGATGATGGGAGGGAAAAGGATCTCCAGTAGCACTCCAAGCAAGCGACCTGGTGGTTGTCAGCAAGAAATAAATGCACCTGCTGCTATGTCAGGCTTGCAGGGAGGGACCTTGCTCCCTATTCTAGGAGACTAGGGAAGCCCAAAGCTGTTTTCCTCACCCATGTGGAAGGAAGCTCTGTCACTGCCAGGACGGTCAGGAGTGGTGCATGGATCATCTTAAGCTGAATATGTACTGGTTGCAGAAGAAGGGATTCCAGTGCTGTGAACATAGCTAAGTACCTTCTATGACAAGGCAGGATCTCCTTTCATCTACAGAGCTCAACTCGGGATCCAGGGTTTTGTACAGAACCCTGCTGTAGGGGCCAGTTATAGCCCAAACCCACTCCCCTTGCAGTCATGGGTACCCTGTCAGTGAAAGACTACATGGGGAGGATTTCCTGCCATGCACTTGGCACCACACAGGTATATCTCAGGATGAACAGGCAGCTTTCTAGGTAACAGCTACATTATGTAAAGTTGTATCATTGGAAACAGTTGGGTGCTTTCAACCCTACAAATTGCCTTTCACCATCTGAGTCCCTAGGTGAATTGCAAATAAGCAAACCCAATGCTCAAGACAAGGAGACACTTATTGGATACCAGATGGTTCATATGTAGATAAATGTGTATGAATTCATGTGGGATTTCAGCCTCACATAGAGTTTTCCACACTGAACAGGTTTTGTTTCTCTTGAATCATTGGCAGGGAAGGAAAGCTGCACTGAGTTTATAAGACCCTTTGGGAAGAGCCTCCAAAATGCACAGCTAGGCATGGAAGCACTGCAGGTTCTGCAGGGTGTCTGCAGGGTATCTGCTGGAAATAAAGGTGAACAGCATTTTTTTTGTTGTTTTGTTTTTGTTGACTGCATAATGTACTATTCCTTTCATTTGCAAATCTTTGTAAATCTGTGCATTCGGCTCCAAAGAAGACAAAGTCTCTCAGTAAACAAGAGGTGCTTACATATATGTGCAGTATGTTCCTGGGCTGCCAAAAAGTACTCTTGGGAAGCAAGCCAGAGTCACTCGGAGGCCTGGTTGGTGTTTTCTTTGGAAGGTTGCTGCTGGAAATTGCTGCTGAAACATTTTCAGTGAAGTTATTTCTTTCAATTAGACATATTTCTTCCAGAAACTTTCCAAGGAACAATAATATTTTTTCTCCAAAACACTGGCTAGCAAGAAACAAAGTACTCCAGCCAAACCTCAAAACTATTTAATTAGAAAATTCTGCAGTGCTGCCTCCATGGAGTTTTAATTCAGTTACTTTTTATCCTCATTCCCCTTTCTAGGCCAAGTTCTCTGCTTATGCCACAATGATCTCTGAAATGTCAATTCTTACTCAGAAATGATGGCACCTCCTGACATCGATGAGACCTTGGGGCATCTGAGGTAAGCTCTAGGACATAGATGAAACAGAACTATAAGACACTTGGGCTTTAGCAGTGCTTTATACTAAAGTCTTACCAAAATGTGACAGAAGCTTTTTTAGTATTTGGGTGTCTACTGAATCAAAATGTTACCTGCGGGCCAATGGAGGGGTGGGTCTGGGAATTCAAAGTATGACCTACGTTATCAGACAATAACGTGAAGATGGTTACTGACTGTCCTTAAAATAATAAAACTCTGCCCCATAGTAGAACTTTACACCACAATAAACCAAAAGAGCAGCTTTCAGAGGATCCCAGGCTGGGCACCTGTAGAAACCATCCCCAGGTGCGATAAGCCACACACAGCTGCAGAGGTGTAAGCAGAAGGAGCAAAAGAGATGCGACAGAAAAGAGTGCCTTGTCAGAGAGTACACAAGAAGGTATATTCCTGCATGAAGACATGATTCATGAGATCTTGAATTTTCAGTGGCAGTTACAGGAGCCAGAGATGAGAACATTAGCCTATCTTTCTTCTTCCTCCACACTTTGTTGTGTTAATAATGTGTTTTAAATAGTTTTATCTTATTTCTTCTTGAAAGTCTTCCGTACCCACTATGCTGTGCCAACAACACACAAGACACTAGTAGGGAGAATGTCACCTTCCTGTCACCTCAGGAAAATATTTTTCATTCCCACAATACAAACCATAAAACTATATAGGATAATTTAAAAATGCAGTCATATCTTTAGTTTACAGGAGCAAAAGCTGTTGTTTTCATATCTTATTAAGATATTGGATATTACTTTTCTTCTACTCAAATGCAAACATCCACGTTCCTGTCGCTAATGAAGTAATATTTTTATTTTTAAAATTTACTTTGGAAACTATTTGTATTACCTACAAGTCAAGCCAAAAATGAGACTAATCAGCTTTTTCCTTGCCAAAGCAGATTTACCATTCAGCACCTGTAATGAGAAGTTTTATTCAACTATTTATATTGCAGTTACTGGCTATAAGGTATCCATGATATATACGTTACCTAGTTGAATATTTCTTATAGGTGCATGCTGAAAACTGCTCACATAAAAAAGCATGAGGGTAATTTGGCTCCAGCTGGCATTCAGCCGAAAGCAGGTCCGTGTGTGGCTGCCTGGGTAGGAATACTTCCACATCCTTGTATAAAACATTTCCCTTCCACAGTCATTCTTGAAAACATACTTTTCCCGTATCAGTGTTCATGAATACCAAGTAAAAGGTAAAGAAATTGCCCTCGAAGGAAACCCTTCATTTTTATTTAAATGAATACTTAATGAATCTGCTTAAGAAGTACTTGCCCAAGGATATTTCTAGAACTATCTGTGAACAGAAACCTGTAAAATTAAAATATTAAGTGTTAAACTTTTTATGGTATGGAATAAACCTTTCTTCCTATTTCAGGGTGCAATAAAAGCTCTGTGGCAAAGTAACCGGCACATGGCTGCTGACAGCACGGGGTGGTAGGTGCCTGGACACGCTGCCTACACTGTTAACAGCCAAAGTACAGCACACCCATGGCTGGAAACTTCCCCGAACAGGTCTTCTGTTGGGAAAAGCGGAGTAAACACAGAGTCCTTAGGCTGTTTGATCCACCACTTCAGCTTAAGCATGTTCAGACTGTTGGCAATGCCTGTCTTGGTGAAGATGCTGGCCCAGGTCTGAAGGAGTGCAACTATGATGAACAGCAAAAGTTGCTACTTTACTTTATGGGGGTAGGGGTGTTTTATGTTGTTTTACAATGCAGAGCTTTAATTTGTAATATTAATGGAAGTACTTAATGAAATAGAAGAAGAA
This sequence comes from Grus americana, assembly GCF_028858705.1. Classification (NCBI taxonomy): domain Eukaryota; kingdom Metazoa; phylum Chordata; class Aves; order Gruiformes; family Gruidae; genus Grus; species Grus americana. The sequence continues at coordinate 54,895,165 of NC_072856.1, read as the reverse complement.
ATAGAAGTATTTTATGAAGGGCAAATCATGCCTAACAAATTTGGTGGCCTTCTATGATGGGGTTACAGCATTGGTGGATAAGGAAAGAGCAACTGATGTCATCTGCCTGGACTCATGCAAAGTATTTGACACTGTCTTGCATGACACCCTTCTGTCTAAATTGGAGACATGGATTTGATGGATGGACCACTAGGTCAATAAGGAATTGACTGGATGGTCTCATTCAAAGAGTTGCGGTCAACAGCTCAATGTCCAAGTGGAGATCAGTAACGAGTGGCATTCCTCAAGGGTTGGTATTGGGACCGACACTGTTTAACATCTTTGTTGGTGACATGGAGAGTGGGATCGAGTGCACATAGTTAATAGGAAGAAATTCTTCACTGTGAGAGTGGTGAGGCACTGGAACAGGTTGCCCAGAGAGGTTGTGGATGCCCCTTCCCTATTCAAGGAGTTCAAGGCCAGGTTGGATGGGGCTTTGATCAACCTGATCTAGTAGAGAGTCTCCCTGCCCATGGTAGGGGGGTTGGAACTAGATGATCTTTAAGGTCCGTTCCAACCCAAACCATTCTATGATTCTATGAAATTTCATTCATTAAGCATCTTCATGCTCACAAGAAGACGACAGGTATTATCATCTGATGCAGAGAGAGGCAAAGAAATATCAGATATCAGAGATCATCTCTTGAGTCAGACACTGCCCTTTCCCACGCTTCCCCTCCAGAAGATGGGTACAAGCCTCAGGTAGATTGCTTCAGTGTTTGCTGGAGAAGGAGGAGGAGGGGTTCAAGAGAAACATCTGCAGAGAGGATCCTGCCAGCATGAGGGGCAGGCTGGGACTAGCCAAGTGCCTGGAGTATGTGCAGGTGTGCCCTGGGGCATGAGCACCATTGCCACACGTTGTGATCAGCAGTAGTTCAACCATAAGAAGAGATGTAGAGTAGAGGCAAATATATTTTAGCCATTTTTTTTTCATTCAGGATGATAAAAAAGCAGAGTTTGCTAACTCTCTAGAATTACCAAAAAATAACTATAAATTTAAAGCCAAGATCAGCCTCACTCAGCTCCACTGAGCTGTGCCGCTAATGTTTCTCACCCTCCCCAAGACCTGCAGCTCTACCAGCACTGTCCAAACACAAATGTTTGCTCCACCACCCCAGCATGCTTGGCACCCTCTTCCTGTGCCATTCTCTGCTTGTTCAAATCTCTGTTCATTTTCTCACCTCTCTCACCCTGTCATCTTTTCATTAACATGGGATTATTTTTGCTCTTTTTTCCTTCAGTCTTCATATTGGATTTCATTTTAATCTATTTACTGACCTTTTCCCTTCTCCTAATGATTTTGTTATTGAAAGCACAATACCACAAGAGACTAAACACCTCTGTTTATGAGAGGTGCCCCTCAGGGTTTTCCAGAGTTGCTTTTATACCCTGCAATGAAGTTCTGTATTTTTGAGACCAGTTGTAGTCCCTGGAAATGGATGAAAAGCTGATTCCAGAGGGACAGGACTGGTCACTAAAATCAACGAGGCTCGAGGATCAAACTTTTTACCCTCCAGCTGACTTCAGTAGCAAACCTCCTTGTGCATCTGAGGATGCAATCCAAACCGCAAGACAGTAAACAATTAATTGACCTATTTTTTAAGAGGATATGTCAGAGTTAATGGGCAAAGTACTTAGGCAGCTTGAGGCAGAATTGAGGTCTCATATTTTTAATGCTTCATATATCTATAGGTACTGAACTCTGAAGAAAAATGGTGATCATCATCATTGTACATTCCTGACAAAAACACAAGTCAGAGAATTTCACTGCACCGACCCCAGTTAAAGCACATGTGAGAGAAGCATAAAGGGTTAATTATCCTCACATTTAAAATATATTCTGTATTTACAGTCTGGATTTCGCTTAAGCCCCTCACTACAGGATCTCTAAATTTCTCTTTTCAACTGCATAAACGTCTGCTTGCTTCTCTCAATATAAGTACTGAGAGAGTGTGACCAGATTCTGAAAGCCATAAATTCTGTGAATTTTGTAATATTTTGTGAGGTGCCTCAATATTCCTTTCATTTGCCTTTTTTTTTTCTTAACTATAAATAGAGCCTTCTTTCTGCAACCAGTCTCCAAAGGTCACCTTACAATGTTTTGCTATTTCCCGTATTAAGCAGCAATGCTTTTCAGCTGACATTCCAACTTCAAGTCATGCATATGAGCATGCTGTGAGCTTGCTTCAGACTACAGTGAGAGGGCTGCAAACACGACTGCTGTATAATTGCTGAGAAAAATAACATCCACTGTCAAAAAGGGCACTTCATCAAACAAAATTTAGCTGCATGAATACAAGTGTCTCCAAATATTTGGTTCATGCTAAAAATATAGCACATTTATTAAAAATATATATTTATAAACATTGGTATGAACAGACACAGATGTTAAGCAAATGAGAAAGGAAAAATAACCATGTAATGTATTTCTCCCAACATTTTATCAGGTTTAGGCAGACCTTGCTCAATGGAATTGTTTTTTTCATGATTGCACCATATGTTCATTCTAAATAAAAAGCTTGTCAGATTCAATGTAAGTAAAAGCAAAAACCAAGAGAAAAAAATCATTTGACCTAACGGACACGTGATCTGTGCTATGATGCTATCTTTGAGTTCATTCTTTGCGAGTATACAGTATACATTTCTAATGGTATATAGTGTACAGTTTCTTTTTTTTTTTTTTTCCTTTTAATTGTGTTAAAACAACATATCCCTGGTGGATTTCTTCAAAGCCACAACTTACATAATTGCAGTCATTTTCCCCCAAACTGAAAACCAATCCGAAAGGAAGAGGGCAGGACACAAGAGTTAAGCTTGTTACTGTGTGAAAAAGTCTTGTTAAATTAATTGTGCTTCAGTCTTCGCTGCCTGCAGGCAGTGCTTTTATGATGTGTTAATATAATACAGAGTCAATTCTGATTAAACAACTTGTCAATAGTCAACAATGTTTGTTGTCACTCTTAATGGCCTTTTTATCTGGTCTATTTGCATGCCTCCTAGTTTACAACGTTGTGTAAATATACACAAAAATGATCACGATGAGGTTCAGAATTGTCCCAATAATTCCAAGCATTGCCAAGATGGTTTCTTCTTTGCTTTCCTTTTCTTGACTGCCTTTATCTTCTTCATTTCCACTAGTGATTACCATCTTGGTGGCCAGTTGCTTTATCCTCCCCTTCAGGATAACCTAGATTTAGGAAGAAAAACATCAAAATGGATTGTTAGTTTGAGTTTCCAAGCTCATTTTAGCAGTGGAGCCTATTGAAGAATTTTTGCCCCATAACGCATTAAGAATTCACTTAAAAAATATTAATACTTTTACTAGCTGTTTAGTAAATGTTTAATTAAAATGATAGTTCAGCTAGCCTCTAGATTACTTATAACCATCCATAACACTCTCTGCTTATGTGCCAGCAATCATTCGTAACACATATAATTCATCTGCAACGTTGTTATAAAACTGGTTAGAAATGTACCAACAAGGTGTGACGCCACCAGTGCCCGTGGGGATTTTGCCTGCATTAGGACTGCAGGAGACCATCTTGTCAAGTTGCGGAGACTCTAGATTTACACTTCAGTACCAAGAAGCAAGTGGATGACAGAAATAAAACTGAGAAGATGTCGTTTCTTTTTAATAGGAAAAAACACCAAAGAGAAAGGCATTTTGTCTCCTGACAAGAAGGAAGTCAGCAGTGACTTCCCAATAAATAATTCAAAACAAAAGCAAAACTAAAATAACATCCATCTTGGCTTTTATTTTCCTCATTCTTAATGCCCGATGAAAAGTTACTTGCAGTGCAGTGAGCTGAAACATATTGATCTGCCTGCAGGGAGGACGCAGCCCTTTCCCAAGCAGCAGCCCCAGCCCCTGAACTGCTCAAAAAAAAGAAGATTCTTTAAGTGTGGGACCAGTCCTGACTCCCAGCACTGCTGGAGCCACAAAGATGCTCCCTTGTCTTCCAGCCAAGCGCTGAGATCTGGGTAAACATTTGATTGTTCAAATTAAAAATGGATAAATTCTATTTATCTGTGCTTATCTAATGCTGCAAATTCTGATCTCATGGGCAAAACAGAGCACCCCAGAAAACTGGAAAAGGCTGGCTGGTTTCCTAAAGCCAACTGATCTGCCAACAGCTGGCTTCAGGCGATGCCCTGCTGTTGTCTCCCAAAGCGGCAAACCATATTCCATGATGTTTCTGCTGCAGGAAGCTGTGGTAGGATGTAGCAAAAAAATGCTCCTCAACGGCTCCTGTCTATAGGTGGGGTTTGGTTGGAGGAGAAAGTGCTTCCCTCATTCCTCCTTCTAACTCATGGAGCTAAACCACTAGATCTCATGCAGTGTGGATGTGCACAGCAGGGAGGGCCCCAAGAACTGGTCACCACCTTCATGGAGACACATCCCTCCCAGCTGGTATCACCAGAGGGGACCCCTGACCTGCCGCTCCATTAAGTTCCTGGGCTACACAGCCACGGAGCAGCGACCAGAGTACCAAAAAGATGGAAAGGAGTGGGAGAGGTGAGGAAATCCTGTGATGGAGAGACTGAGGAGAAAAACAGAGAATCCAGACAAAACAATCTGTATTTTGTCACATCTGCAAGTTGTTCATATATAGGACAGTGAGTAACTGCAGGTAACTTCCTAGAAAGGGCATCATGGTTGAATCTCAGCAGGTACAAGTGATAAGTGGTGACTAAGGCAGAAGCGGGGGTCTGCGGAGGTGCCACTGGCCTTTACACTTACACTTGCATTAGCATTTACATGTTTTGCCTTAGCATCACCAAGTGAGTCAGCAGGAAACAAGAACAAGGCAGGCAGTAACCCGAGGGTACCCATGGCAGATGCAAATCAGCGGGAGCAGGGGGCACCAGGCAGAGGGGTACTGCATCACACATCAGAGCGTGGTCATCCAGCAGGTCTTTGGGTAACCTGCTCCAGGAGAGCAAAGCCGCAGAGGCACCAGGTAGATCCCAGGGATGCTGGCTCCTGCTGCCCCCCTCCAGGCTCCCTTCCAGCCCTCAAAAACTCCCTGGTCCCCACTGTTCCTCCAGCCACAGCCACCTGCAACTCCTCCTGCAGGACCTACCTCTTCTAGTATCAGAAGAGCTTTGTCATATTTGCCACTGGCTGGTGTCCAGAGGAGGGCTGGGTTCAGCTTTGCAGCCAGCAGATGCCCTCCTTACCTTATTAATTGCCACCATGTAGTCAGCGATATTTTAACAAGCAAATTGGCTCTGGGAAGTCACAGAAGAATTCCTACCAAAGCCATTTACAATAACCTCACAACACAGGCGCATCTACTCCATGTGGCATCAGACCACAAACCCGCATCCCAAGCTGTGACACGCAGTCATTACTTCACCCACAAAGCCATGAGTCATTTGGATATCGTGTTCTTTTTCCCTTCAGTAACTGGGAGGTTTTCCCTCTGGTCAAATGTTTGCATTACACTGTTTATTTGAAAAATCAAGTGGGATCGCAAATACGATCTGATAAAATCCCAGGCCTGGAACACAAGGATTGAGGGGAGGGTGAAGTCCTTGCTGGCTGGTTCCCACAAGAGCCAAGCGCGCTTGATACTCTAGCTCCCACAGAAATATAGTCATACTCAAGCATCTTGTGGGTCAAGCCCTTCCAGCTCTGAAAAAAAGCCAGAGAAGGTACAATGGGTCTCTCTGCATCCCATGGTTTGGGCAGTTTCCCATTCACATCAACATAAACCCACACAGAGTAGCGCAGAGCCCCAGCCGGGGCAGATTTGCACACGCACTGCATGCACCAACACTCTTAACTTTGGCATGGTGACTCTGCACCACATGTGCTAGGCAATCTTATTTCTAGGATTAATATGAGCAGAGACAGAATGGGGGCATCCAAACTCCTCTTATTAACATCCCCAGTCTTTTCTTAATAAATCCAAACTGTGCAGCATGAAGTTAGTGTCAAACTCTTTCCTGCAGGACACTAGATCCTAGAACTAACATAAATCTAAAAAGTAGCTAAATAATTCACAAAAGAAAAAAATATATCAAAGGCTATTAGATATAAAGACAAAGCCTCTGGCTTAGGAAATCCTTCAGTTGTGAATTTTTTGGAAGCCAAGAAAGTATTTTGGGGAAGTACCACCACATCCTTGCCTTGTTATTAAAGTCTTTCCCAGACACTCATTACTGGTTACTGAGAGAAAGGGAGTCCCTGGGCTGCATGATCTCTGATCTGAGGTTGTACAATCACTTTTCTCCTCTTCGCAATTATTAGCAAGGAGATACTGAGTGGTTTCAAATCCAAACACTGCCAACATGACTCAGACTGCCAGATTATTTCTGTCCCACTAAGGGGCCTTAACTGAGGGAGAAGGTCTTCAGTGTGATGCAGTGAATTATGCATGGAGAAGCTGGTGCCCAGGACATGATGAACATGAAGGAACAACGAGGAAGCAGCAACAGTTGAGAGTTTATACATGGGCTGATGCACACTGTGATTTGTTGGAGGTCATCTTGCTCCAGTCATGCCTATGTGTAGCTCACACTATGATGCAGCCAGGCACTGCATGAATTGCATCCTGTTTGGATGAAACTACACCCAAAGATGTGCTCCAGGAGCTCTTCATGTGCTATAAAAACAATAAAAGACATTTCAGTCCATGGAAGCAGGGGTCCAGACAAAAGCTGGTCTGAAGTAAAAACCCCAAAACACACATAGCATGGACACTGGCACCATTAGTTTTCCTGGAGAGATTGCTCCAGTGGGTCCACACTTTGCACCATCACCTAAACCGTGAGAGAGAGACAGCACAATGGGCTTGGTATTAAGAGGCATTTAACATTCAAACAGGAAAAGACTGGGACCAAATACAATTATATTAGTATTTTGCCAAATATAGCACTGTTGAAATCAAGGTAAGCGTTGACTTTGAACTGTGAGGAGACCAGAATCAAAATTACTTCTCCACATTTAAGGACTGACCTTGGGAGAAGAGGAGCACTCTCCTAATGTCAGGCTCAAGACTTTAACCTTCACAGATCTCATGCTCAGAGAAGTATTTTGGCTGGCTGGGCTTTGTGGGTGTTTTTTGCTACTGGGAAAATATTTGCTGTCAGTTTTAGTATAATTACCCCAATTAAGAAAATAGAAAAGTCTTCTGGCTTTCTGGGTACCTTTTTTCAGCCTTTATTATTCTCTTCTGGAAATTCATTTCATTTATTTGACATTGTTTCATATTTTTAAGATTCTTATGACACATCACTCCTTTTATATTTTTCTGGTGGGACTTCATGCTAGTCAGAAACACTCCTTTTCCTTGCCCAGAACTGCTGATAGAACTGCTGAGATAGGAGGGATAGAGAGCACTACATTTAACAGTTCTTTAATAACTATCCTTCTTATTTAATTACTACTTCATTAGGAAAGCACTTTCCTGCCACATCAAAATTAATGTGTTTCCTACTTAATTTTGTAAGACTCATCATTAACCTAACATCAGCCTTTTGAAAAGATGTATTCTGAAAAGCAATCCATGAAAAGATATGTATTGCATGTATTCTGCATTGCACAGGGGTGAAAAGGACAATTCAGTAGTTAGGACACTGCTTGCACTATTCACCTGCTTGCACTATTGCTGACTTCTTATATGTCTACGGAAAATTCACTTAGTCTCTCTCTGCCTCAGTTTCTCATCTGCGGGGATTCTTTGAAGAACTGCCTAGCCTATGCCAGAAAATGATCCATAACAAAAGTGAGGCCCCACAAATACTGCAAAAAGAGGGAGTCGCTAATGTGAAAAATTTCAAATCCAACAGTGCTATAAAATATACCCCCTACCATCTCCCTAAATCTGTGGGACCTGTTGCATATCACTGTCATTGCAAATGGTCCAGTGAACTAGGCAAAGCATTTCTAGCAGAAGGAGATAATTCTTACTCGTCTCTTCACTCTCAGTGTGAGCAGTGACTGAGCTAAAGGTGATGGCTTAGTGGCAGCAGCAAGTGCACGTTTGTGAATTTACTGCAGTATGTTTGTCACATTGAAGATACAAAGCACATCTCTCACGGAATACCTGCCCCGACATATCTGTCAGCTTTTGAATATGCTGGCACCTTGACTTGCTCTTGAAAAAGTTTTGTAATCTTAAATCATTTCTCTTCTAAGTCATTATTTATCATCTCCCCAAAGAGGCTGTGAGTGGAGGGAACAGCCAGCAGAAGCAGAGCTCCTGGGAAGTCAGAGGACGGGAGGAAGGTCCAGACTCTGCTGGGGGCCCTCAGCGCTCCTCCTGATCAGCCCGTGCTGTCATGTATTATCTGGCACTTTGAATAACAAGAATGAAAACTTCTGAAAAGCTCCCAGGGTCAGATTCTCAGCTGGTACAAAGCAGGCTCCCTCCCTGAGTTCAGCTGAGCCACCTCTGTTTACACCAGCTGAGGATCTGGCTCCTTGTATTCAATCTAGCTTGAATATCAGCGAGCACAAATTTTGTATTCTTAATCCATAATCACAGACAATCACCAGCCAAATTGTTTTGATATTTAAACTTGTTTACAGTCCCCAGGCTGTTAGTTGTGATGACACATTAAGAGATAAGAGAACTTTAATTTTCTGAGGATAGTTTCACCCTCTGGGGATAAGAAACGCACAGCAGAAACTTGTTTTGATTAGCAAACTGAAGAGGGCACAGAAACCATACAAAGCCGAGTGTGAGTTCAGATGCTCCTGGAGCTGACACCTTCCCTTATCTCATAAAGAAGTGCTTGAATTACCAAGCAGGGAGGAGAGGCTCCTCGAGGAACTGAACATCACAGCCAAGTGGAGTTTTGTTCTTTTCTTCCTAAGAAGTTCTTTTAACCTCATTTTCTTCCAAGTGCAGATTTGGGAAAGTTGGGTGCTTGGCTCAAGTCCTGGACAGCCCCCAGGCAAGATGTTGAGCAGGGCAGTTAAGTGGATACTGCGCTGCTGGTAGTGATCTCTGGGAGGAACGCACACTTAGGACATGTATTTGTGCTCTTTAACAGTCCTTTTTCTGAGGATTACATTGGCATATTCTCACTTCTGTGATGACTTTGTATTCACTCCTGATACTTGTGCCATTTTGACTGGATAAGTCCCCTCCTAAACTCCACTAACACAAAATGTTGTCAGCTATCAGTCAAGATCCTGCTCAGAGAAGCACTGGAGGGTGCGGGGACACACATTTACATTTATTTTTAGAGCTGGATTTCAGGGAACTGAAAGGCACCATGTAAATGCAAGATAAGGCCAAGAGAAGCTCTGGGGCCATAAGAAGCTTCGTTAAAGCTCATTCAGACACAGCAGCTTGCACCAGCACTGTGTAGTATGTATGAATAGCAGATGATTTGAAATGGAATGAGCAGAAACTAATATACGGCAGAAATCAGAATACCTGAGAAAAGCAAAGACCTGCCATAAGAGAAGGGAGAGAGGAGCCAAGGAAAGGTGCCCAGGGAGAGGTCTTTCATTAGGGAAAATGATCAGAAAGAGCAGGAATGTGAGCCGGGCTCAATAACACTCTGCAGCAGTGAGCAGAGACACCAGTGCCTAAAGCGAAGAGATGTCTCAGCGGAGAGAGGACACAAGCACTTATGTAGTCCTCAAGCAGGAAAATAAACCCACGTCAGGCTGCTGCTATGCTGGCAGGTTTTAGTCAGTGGGAAATACACACTATTTATAGCACTACAGCCAGGATATTTCCAAAGGTCTCAGCAATGTGAGACCTCCTCTAGAATAAAGGGAAGCACTCAGCAGCAAAGAGGTTATTCTGAGAGGGCAGGATTCAAATAAGTAATGCATTACAGGGCTCATCCTGCTCCCCACCATGGGTCTGATCCAGTTTGTTCTGGCAGCTGTTTTTGTCCCCCAGGCAGCTCAGAACTCAGAGGACGCACAGGACTTGCAGCCAGTTTTACAGTTTTACCTTCCTTCTCCTCATTTACGTCCCTGGGACCATGCACAACCCTGAAGTGCTCAGGATACATAAGCTTTATGATAAAGAGACCAAATATTTTGAATACAAGTATCCTTATTTTAGAAACAAAGCTATGATCTGTAGCAGGAGAATGATGCTTAAATATCAGGCTGCTACTACAGATCCTCCTTTACCTGCCTGGTGCAGACTGTGCTATCCACAGACTCACTAACAGCCTTCGGCTCCTGCACCTACAGCAAGGTCTCCCGTACCAGGATTCGTGAGTCCGAGTTTGTGAAAGGAACAAACCTGACTGAAATGGGAGTGAATCACCCTTTAACCCATAGCTCTCTCTTCTTTGATACGAGATGCACTATGAAGAATGACTTGTTATCGATCAAAATTAACAGTCTATTTAAAACACAACTGGAAGCATTTACAATTAAAAGTAAAAATTTCACAAATCCAGAGATGATTAATTTTCTGACTGGGCCTGAACAGTGCTGAAATTTCAGTATAATTCTGGTTGCGTTAGGCTGGCCTGTTTTGTGTTCACAATCCATTTTCCTGAAACACAGCGCTGTGCTTGGTTGCTTGGTGCTAATGCTCAGCAGAAGTGTTTGACTATCAGTTGGTACTGCAGCACACACTCCCCATTCTCCTCCTTTTAAATACTTGTTATTTCTTTTCAGACCTCTTGAGTCAAAAGAGTATTTTCTCGCTCCCACTCTTCCTGTGGTTAACTCCTGATATCCTCTCTATCAGCAAGAAGAGAGGAAGAAAGACAGGGTCTATGTTTATTTTGTTCGCATGAATCTCTCTGCAATGTGTGCAAATGCACTGGTTCTAAAAAACATACTGTGTGTGCTCCATTTTCAGACAACTTACTGCTCTGCTGCAACAAACGGTTAGTGTTGAAAGATAAAAGTTGCATATTGTGGACACAATGATGGGGAACAGATCTCTTAGGCTCCCTCTTCATATAGCGTCTGCTGAGCCCTGTCCTGCAGAGCCCCAGGGGCTCCTGCTCCAGAAGCAGCAGCTGCAATGGAGAAGAAGAGAAAGCAAACATCAGCCCCGAACAGGTCTTTTGTGTGTCACCACTGTTCCTTTCCCATCAGTGTGGAAGGGACAGAAAGAGCTAGTGGGGATTTCCCAGAACTGCCTTATGAGATGTCCAGTAAAGGCCAAATGGAGCCAGACCACAGCCCAGCTGACCAGGTGTCCCCTTGCCCTTAGCTGATGCCAAAGGTGCAACGCGTGACTGTAGTAATGCTTACCCCACTGTACCTAACTAACGTCCAGAGATCAATGACTTCCTCGGCCACAGGAAGCATCTGTGGGTTTAATGTCCCTTCATAGATTTGTTTTCTCTAAATTTGTCTAATTGCTGCTTGAACTCATGTTATTATTTTTTTCTGTACAGTGTCCTTTAGCAATGAGATCAAAAGGTAGTTAAGGGACATCTGAAAAAATATCCACTTGTTATTTTAACCTGTTACTTCATTCCTCACTATGTAATTTGGGAAACAGAGAGTAATCGGCTTTTATTCTGCAGGACACCCAGAATGCTGCCGAGTCTCTTACCATATCCCCGTAGTCATCTTTTTTCAAGACTGAAAAATCCTGGTCTGTCTAGTTTTTCCCTTGTACAGAAACCATTCCATGCTTTTGGTTATTTTTCTTGCCTTTCTCTCTGCCTTTTCTAGTTATACGAGGGGGTTTTGAAGCAACAGAGGACCAAACCTTTCTGGACTTCTGGTATTAATGTGGAGCCTGTGCACTGAAGATGTACTGTCCTTACTACAAAGATTTTATAACTTATACATACCAAGGTTGGTAGAAGGGCCACTTTTCATTCAAAAAGGCTAATATCTCTCCTTCCCACACCCCAGAAATTATGATAGAATAAAGACTTGAAGTTTTCCTGAGCTTAAAAAAGCAGAACAACAAAAAAACTCTACAGGGAGCACACCTGGATGCTGGTATATTCAGATTTAAAAAAAAAAATAAATTAAAAACCTTAAAATTTACATTTTTGCCCTGATAAAAGTAGCATTAACTGAAATAGCTAAGTGAAAGAATGAGATGTTAAAGTATCTCTTTCCATCATTTCAGATCTCAGCACCTCATTTTCTATTTCAAGGGCATCTCCAGGGTTGTCTTTTAGGAGCAAAAATACATTGAAGCCCTGTAAAAGGAAAAAATACAATACCCAAGTCTCAGTGAAAGACAGGTCTCCGTTATCTGCCAGAAGGCACATAACCTCTATCACAAGTAATTTGAAGATCTGCCCTCACCACTGCATATTGGAATGGAAACTGAGCTGCTTCAGAAGACATTTAAGAAATATTAAGTGATGGGAAAGTGACACAAATTTGTATTAAGTTTTTGCTATATCTCTGAATTCAGCCAAGGCCAGAAGATAATTTGGCCTGTAATGGATCAAACTACCTTTACCTCAGATGTGACCTCTCCTTACAAAACAAACGTGCACCAGAAGAGCATCCAGAAGCCTGAGGGATACAACACTGGAGCTTGTCTAGAAAAAAGCTGCTAGTTTGTGGGTACAACAATAATCTAGAAAGTCTAAAATCTCCACTTTTGCTTCCAGCTATATCTTTATTCCAGAAATTAATTACAGATACATTAAGGGACACTCCGAATACTTCTAGCCAACTAACACTTTCTGATTTAGGAAAGTTGTATTCAGGTTTTTTTATAACTTGCTAAAATTATAACTATTAGGTCTGAAATGATACATGCCAGCCATTTGTCTCAGGGAAAATATTTTCTGGTAAAGACCAGCCAAAAATGTTACAATTAGAGGTGATCCAGAATGAATTCAGCCTCCTGTTCATGTGCTATCAGGTAGGCTTTAGCTAAGCACTAGTTTGTCCACCAAATTCCAGCTTCAGTCAGAGCACAGTGCATAAGCCATAGAAGAGGAGAGGAAAAAGCTTTTGCTCATGGGATGTATCAATTTTTTTTTTTTTTTTTTTTTCAGAATTTATAAGGTGGCAGGAGAGTGCGAGAAGAGGAACAGCAGTCTTTTGTCTGCAGGCATGAGATGTTGCACCGAGGAATGGGACAGCTCATTCACACTGTGTTTTTCAAAGCTGCCCCCCTGTTCTGTGTAGTTCATTTTCTGGGAGCCTGCCTTGGCCCTGGAGCCTTGAGTATCTGAAAGGGGTGAGTACTCGCCATTGCAGTGGAAGCCAATGGAAGCTGCACCATGTGCTGTCAGGTACTCTAAAAAATTACATCGGGCACCCACAAATATAGATATTTGTAATCTTCCCCTTTTTTCCTTAGGTTACCAGCTGCACTAGGGAGTAATGATACCCAGAATTGCTATTAAGATACTGTAAACGGAAATAAGTCAGTGTTTGCATGTGACAAGGACCTGCACGGTGGAACACCCTGGAATGCCCCAGCGGGAAATAATTTTGCCGTCACAGCAGAGTCTGAGCTATGCAATGAACAGTGAAAGAAAAAGAAGTATTGAACTCACAAACTGTGTCATCTATTATGTGCACCAAGCGAGACTCAGATCCTGGGCAAAAATAGTCTGTGACTGATGCACCTGTGCAAGGTGGCAAATTAATGGAGTAGAGACAATTTTACTTGCAGCATTTCTTAGTTTCAAGTGCTGAGCTGTGCAACCTTGATAATGTTCTTTTCACATACAGTTTTGTGTGTAATTATTACCTATATCAGCCCAAATTTAAAAATAGAGACTCTTTTAGGACACAGTTGCAGATGACTCTTAAAGGTGCCAATAACCTGCAACTCATGCTGAAGGCTACTGGCACTGTGACAACAGCATCATCCAATCTCTGAAAATTTCAAAGCCTCTCAAAGTCCTGGGACGAGCATTCAAAAATGGAGGCAGTCGAAAATGCCTTGCCACTTTAAAAATACTAGACCTAATAAGATAAAATAACAGATAATTTGAGGGAAGAAGCTAGTTTCTAAAACAAAGTTATCAAAGTAGGATAACGCTCCAGGCAACCAACTCCCACACCTTTTATCATCATCATTAGTCATTTATATTGCAGCAGCATGCAGCAACCCCTGCTGACGTCTGGGCTAGAAACCAGGCACAGATAGCGAGAACGATACCTAGCCCAAGCAGCTCACAAAATTACATCGTTACAAAGTATAGAAAAGCGGGATAGAGAACAGAAGGTTGAAACAAGTTGCTGAAGGTTGATTTGCACAAACCCAGCACAGCCAGGAGAGCCAAGCCCTCGATCCATGGGAGCAGCTGCCCCTCTGGCTTGTGCTCAGAGCAAGCACGACGTGCAGGAGAGGTGGCAGCTCCACTTGCACAGGTCCCATGCTCCTGGGGAAAAAAGCTGGCTGTGTGGGGAGTAGCACATTTGGGAAAACACAAGTGAGGTGACACCTCTTTACTTCAGGGCTCGGAGTAGAGTTCTTTGGCACAGCAGTGAAGTGGAATTTGGGAAAAGGTCGTGATTAACTCACCAAATGGTCTGGCAAGGCCATCAGGATGGGCAGTGAAGAAAGGAGTATGGGAAGAGCTGGATTTCCTAACCTCTGCGCACTGGCACATTGCTATCACAACTGCTCGCTGTTGCAAGTTATGGATATCACAGTCACAGAATGGTTCAGTTTGGAAGGGACCTCTGGTGGTCACCTGGTCCAACCCCCCTGCTCAAGCAGGGCCACCTAGAGCCAGTTGCTGAGGAACAGGTCCAGACAGCGTTTCAATATCTCCAAGGAGGGAGAATCCACAACCTGTCTGGGCAACCTCTGCCAGTGCTCGGTCACCCTCACAGTAATGTGCTTCCTGATGTTCAGAGGTTTCCATTGTTCAGCAAAGGATGTCACCTTGCATATGGAGCAAAGCCATTTGGGTTCATTTTTTGTCCTGTAGCTTATTCCTATTCTCTTTAAAAAGATACAAATGATGTGGCTATAGATCTGGAGAGATTATTTGCATATGCCTTCCAACTCTGTACAGTATGCCTAACAACCCGTGTTCTTTCTCTGTCTGCAGTGGGTACTGTACTGTATAAGGAACATATTCTGATAGCTAATGTAACGCAACATACACATCATGTTGCCTGAAGGTCATGGTAAATTGTATCTGTTTATATGATGCATGTTGACATACTCTAATGTAGTGCCAGTAATTTAAAACAATGCCCATATAAAATGTGAATAAGACCAAGAACATAGCCACAAAACTGAAAACATTTCACTGCTTTCTTATATTAAGAGCATTCAGTAGCATATTGGTAATTCTACTTCAGGATTTAGGGAGAGGAATGTATATTTTGCTACATTTTTCTTCAATGGATACCAAGCCAAATTCTGTTCACAAATTCTTGAGTAAAATTACCGTCAAAAGAAAAACTAATCTGGATTTATGCCCCCTGAAAGAGAGCCAAATTTGACCCTGATTTTTTTTAACATATAATGGATTCTTTAAATA
The DNA here is from genome assembly GCF_028858705.1 of Grus americana. Classification (NCBI taxonomy): domain Eukaryota; kingdom Metazoa; phylum Chordata; class Aves; order Gruiformes; family Gruidae; genus Grus; species Grus americana. The sequence goes on along the minus strand of NC_072856.1, from coordinate 54,879,745 downwards.
TATATTGCTTGCAATAAAGACTCTGATAATAATAAATAAAATATAGTATCTAGATTATGCAAAATTGGTCATTGTGTGTAAATTCCAGCATCCTTATAACACACAGGGAGAGCACTGAGTCCCACTGAACTGGTGTGATAAGTAAATTAATAGCAACATGCCGAGAAACAGTAAGTTGGTAATGTTTCCGTCAATTTAATTTTCAAAACATAGTGTTTATCTGTTATGAATTGTTGCCCAAGATATTCTGCTTGTTCACACAGACCTGTTTTCCATTCTAGCAGCTGTCACGACATCCCTATAGAACTGATGCTTTCTTGGCTAAGATACTTTGCTCACATTTGTGAAAGTATCCATTTGGCTCTACTCATATTTTTAAAGCCAAATGGTCCTCTAGCGAGATATTTATCCATTTCTTCTCCTTTCATGCTGCAAGGCAGCATCAAGGAGTGCTGGGGTAAGGTGACTGGGAGCAATGAGCATACCAGTAAAAAAATAAGTTTGTGGTCATGGACCACCTAAAACCCACAGAAGATGGCAGCCCTGCAGCAGAACAATGTTCTTCAGGCTCTGGTGAGAGGAAGGACTTTCACTCATGAAGCAAAATTTGGAAATGAGCACTAATGATAGAAGAGGTATTCAGGTATTGCCAGTTCGTGACATTTAAGGAAATTCTAATAGATCAGAAGAAAAAAAAAAAAAGAAGATCCTGCATGAGTCACATATCTGGGATTAAAAAAAAAAAAAAAAAGGCACTTGGGCCAAAATTCTCCAAAGGCCATTTGAGGGCTAATTTAAAAGACTGAACTAAATATTAATTCAGATTAACCTGAAAATTCTGATCTGAATCATTCATACTCTAAGAAAAACTTCTGGATTCACTTCACTATCTAGGAAAGAAATGGAAGGCTGCTTGATGGGCAAAACTCAGTGCTGGTTCAATTCTGGACTGAGAAATGATACCTTCTAGTGAATATTCACAGACACTGGTAAACATAATTAACCTATTCAATGATATCATAGCATTCCTAGATATTATGATTTCAGAACCTATCTGTAATGTAAATTAAACAGGCAGTTGTACTGATTAATGTTCGATGTGAAAGGAATAAGACTATGTGATTGAAAAATTGAATGTGCAAAGTGCTTTAAAATACAGTGTCACTCTACCATCCATCCAGAAAACCTGAGGCAGAGCAAGATGAAAAACTTTAACTAAATTCATGAAACTGCCCACTGAAGCTCCAGAGAAGCAAACTGTTTCTCAGTTTCCAGATCAGTACCCTATTCTTTGGACCACATTGTCTCCCTGGACCATCTGGTTTAAATTGATGCAGCAGCTTCAGTTTATACCGGTTGAAGTCTTGCAGCATAAGCTTTTTAACAAGTCACTTTGCAGCACCGACAATTTAATTCAGCTTAACAGAAATATAGAAATAGAAACAGTAGAATGTCTTTTGACCTTTGCTGTTGGCTACAATCAAAACCATGCAGCAAAAAGAGCAGAGAGGAAATGTAGGACATACGCTTAAGATGATGAAAAAAATGTTTGGGCATGTAACACAGTACATTAAAGAAAATATTCAAGAACAATTCATCCTGCTGAAAATATTATTCACATAAGGCTGTGAGGGTTAGTGTCATCTCAGATTATGCACTGTACAAGTGCCAGCCATAGGAGAAGACCCACCCACAGGCCCTACACTCTTGGGCAGGAGGGCACTAAACACTAGCAATTGATCTATGGCTCTAGAGACTCCAAGGAGGGGCACAAAAACCCAAATGAAATGTGCAGATTTCCTTTTTTTGTGTGTTATACATACTATTTTTCTAAAGAAGATGACTAATAAAGCATTAAGAATGACACTGTCCTGTCAATTCAGTGTTAATCAATATCAATGATGAATGAAAATAAATTAACACAACTCAGAAAAATGTCCTTAAACTAAATTCCTCTCCATTTCCTCCTAATACAGAAGCAACCTTCCAAAGATCTTTCCTTGTCTGAAGAAATTTTTCTCCAGAGGCTTCCCAGCTGGTTCACACAAGCCTAACTTAAGAACTCAAGCTAAGTCCTGTTTTGCTTATCCTATCAGTCCTTAGCTTCTCCGCAATATCACTGACACAGGTAACATATCCAACCCTTGTTCTCCTCACAGGGTTGGGACTTTGTGTCACCCTCTAAACCACTCTTATTTGTGCTGAAGCTGGAAGCCATGCTGCACATGCCGCGAGTGTGACAGGGGACATCCTTTTGTCACCCAGAGTCTTCTTCTGTTGGGTTTGGCATAGGTATTGCCTATGCCACAGACTACAGAGCTGGCTCTGCATCTCCGGAAGCCTTTCAAGTTGCCATCTGACATTTGAACCATACTTTCAATTCCTTAGATCTGCAGATGCCAAGCACACTCCAATAATTCACATAAAAACTCTGCACAGTGACTGGTGACTGAAATGCAGCCAGCTCTTGAGTGAAGCACAGGCAGTTAAAAACCAAAAAGCCATGCCAAACAGTCCTGAGGAGAGGAAGTGATGAAGATTTTTTTCTGAAGAGAAAGCGTTTGGCAAATTTATATAGGGAAATGTCTTACTCCATGAATCAAAAGATGTAACCTTTCTTTGCCAAAAACTGGAGAGCCTAAAAGCTCATAATTCTACATTAGTACAGCAATTATATTAGCTTTCCTGTATTTTAAAAACCCAAGACAAAAGTTTAATACTTCTGACTTTGCTTTTTAAATAGAAAGTGAGAGTTACACTAGACAAACTCCAATTTAAAATCTCAGCAGGGCTGACAGCTGTATTGAAGAAAGCTTTTTCATGGTACAAGCTCGTGGATTGATCTTAATTATGGACATTTTCTTTCCATAGATCCAATATTTATATTCTTTTTGTTATTTGAAAACCTGTCTGGGGACTCATAAATCTGCCTGCATCATAATTACACTCGCCTACACTTCATGCCTATAATCAGAGTAGGACCTATGGCAGCAGCCATAGGAAAACTGGACAATCTATTCTGAATGGGTTAGTAAGAAAGACTGGAGTTATTTTTCCAAAAGGATAATCTATTTTATGGAGAAGAAATTAATTCTGTCAAATTTTCAGGCAGCTAAGATTTGGCCAGGAGCATTATTTGGGCTTATTTCTGAAAGAAAACTGAGTCTGTCTTCCCAAGCTCATGACTCCCTTTCTTCCAGTTGCTCCCAATTCCTACTTCCTTTCTCCAGTCCTTTCTTCACTGGAGCTTGCTTGGAGGGTGCAAGTCAAAACAGGAGCTGCTCACTGCCAGGGAGTGGTTGCAGGTAGCTCACATAGCAAAGCAACATTGCTGTGGCTTACTGTGCTCGGGGAGGGGAGAGAAAGACAGATGTAGGCTAGTGGAGTCCTTCTGAGACAAAGCTTAGGGTTGTACAACTCATAGCTACATTCAAACCCCCACAAATAACCCAAGAATCAGGCTTTTTATGGAAACCCACTGGCGGTGTTTTACTTTGAATACCGCTGCTTCTTGGACTACAAATGTCAAAAGCATATCTGTAGTGATGCGCTGCTGCAGGCTGGCCTTGGGAAACCCTTCATAAAAATCTGTCAGTGAGGCTGGGTAACTTCCCTCCTCTGATGAAGTCATCCGCTCTGGTCACGGCTATGCTCTCTGCAGTCTCCCTGGGGCTAAAGTAAACATTACTGAGGAGAAAACCTGCATGCCTTACAAATGCACAGCTCTTCACCACGTGCAGGTATTTGCAAATAATTAAGGAACAGAATAGCTCTACCAGCGTAGAGGGCTGTGCCACCCTCCGTGCACTTCACCTCCAGTTAAGAACAAACTCTTCCACACTGCACTTGCAATAGCATTTTTGCTGTATGCTGTTGCCTGTCGCAGGAAGGAAGGCGGAGTGGCTAAAGCACCAGGAGGGGATCGGGGATTCAGAGCCTCTGGAGTCCTGGCGGGCCCAGCAGGTGGGAAGTTGGTCAGTATGAACAACCCTGGCTCTGAAAAACTGCATCTCCATCCTTCCCACACGTTATGGGCTGCTTCTCACTCACTGTTGCTAGGTAGTAATTGCTAACCAGGAAAACAGGGATTTGCAGAACTGACTGCTCTTCATGGATGGCACATTTCCCTCTCTCAAGAGCCATAATCCCTGTGTTAGCACAAGTCTCTGTTGCCTTTCTTCTGTTTTCTCATTCCTGACTTCTTGTAAATGCTAATTTTGGGGTTTTTTTCTGTGTTATTTTGCTGTCAAATCTGTGAACACTAGAATATTACTAGTCATCTCATGAAAGGAAGATTTACAGATGTTTGGTCTTCATTATTTTGTTATAATTTTACACATTTTTTTTTTTAACAGCACAGTAAACAAGGTATTTAAAACCTCCCAAACATGGCTTATAAATTCCTCCCTTTCCAACTTGCAGACATTTATAACTGACATCAGCTGTATCTCTGCTGCAGTCATAGGATCGCTGCACACATAACCGTGCCCAAGGTAGCTCCAACATAGCCAGGTGGGAGCAGAAGTGTCCCAGAAATTACAAGGGGGCTGCACCCCCAGGAGGAGCAGCTACCTGAAACCACGGTCGCAGTCCTGCCACATCTGTTAGATGCACCCCGAAGCCCAAGCCCTACCATCTTTCCTCTGCATCTTGCTTTATTCAGCTAGATCAACGTGGGCTAGGTACATTCATACAGGTTATTTAGTACGAGTGTAGAACAAATTCCCTAACTGGAGATAAGCAGTCATTTTATGAGGAGGAAAAAAAAAATCAGTTCCTTTCATTGTCGATGATTTTCACAGAGTTTTGTGGCTGACAAACAGGCTGTTTGAGTGAAACTAAACAAGACGTGTGCTAAACCTCAGAGACACCAAGTTGCAGAGCAGCTCTGCTAACACCAAAGGCGTTGTGCAGAGACACAGAGATATGCCCAGAACATTGGCTGAAGCCCTAAGTACGTGGCAGATGAATGTCTGAAGCAGGAAAAGAATGGAAAGAAAGTTTCAGGTAAAGAACCAAAGTGCAAAGCCACAGTCTGTTCATATTTTCTACCACGGCAATTTATACCAGTGGTGATGATGCAACCAGCCAGCAATGTGATCCAGCTGTGGAAGAAATCAGTGGCACAATTCTCACTGACTCCACCAGGTACTGGATTGGGCTTTGAAAGCAAAAGTTGCCCAGAGAAGCAAGAATAGCAGAAACAAAACGTACTTTTTCATAACTTAGTCACCCAAATTGCTATCCTGTGTATTGACCCCATATCCCTGTGTTAGTCCCTGAAAATGACCCACAAAATAAGTTATCAGCTCCAGTAGCCCCAAAGAAGAGGATCATGTGACAATGAAGATTCACAGAAAGTCTCTTTCTTTTGGCTGTTCTACTCCCATTTAGTAACAGCCTCTGTCTTCCGCTGCAGCATGAGAAGTTTAAGGTATTTAGGTATTTAAGGAAAAGTATAGATATACCCACAGAGACATCAGCAAAAATCAGTAGCAAATGATCTTCACTGCAAAAAGCATTAAAGATAATGAATACATTAAACATTCATACCAAAAATCAACATAAAAACATGATAACTGGGACCAGGTAGGTGGTAAAGCAGCCAGTGGAACTAGTTACTCACTCTTTGGCCACCTTTTGTTGTTCTGTGTGCTTGCAGAGCTAGTTATGGAAGTTGTGTTCACTTAGAATTTAATTCTCTAGAAGAGGCTGTTTCTCTTACTGTTTGTGCAGTATCTACCACTGTCAGGCCCTGATCTCAATAACTGATAATAGCTGCAATCTATGTGAGAAGCACAGGACAAAAAGGCTCCCAAATTTCAAGCACACCCTACTCTTGCATAGAGTTCACATTCTCGGAGGATCTCGTGCAAAGCCTTGCAGCCGTTCTGAGCACCTGCAGCTCCTGTGGGTGCAGCAGGGCCAAATCCTGCCAACGGCTTGCAGGAGCAGCTTCTGCTGCAGCCTCTTGCCTGCATCCAAGCACAGCACTGAGCTCTGCACATCCTTTTTGCTTTCCGTGTGTCCTTCAGGACCTGAGTTGCACATGTGCTATAGTAGATCCAAGAGGTTTCCTTTGAGCTCATGGTCCTGCACAAGCATAAATCGATGTATTTATTGTATTCTAGGTTATGTGAAAAAGCATCAACCTTGTGTATTTGTGCTGTATCACCCAATCAGTAAGCTAGAAGAAGTAGGGTCAAATCCTGAGAGGGTTAAGCCAGTCAAGCTACATCAGTGAACGCTGGCTGAAAGCACAGACATTGTTATATATTTTAAACTGTCAGGAGGAACAGCCAGTGAACAATGCGGTACTTGACCTGTCAGCATGATACAGATCATTTACATAGCTTTTTACAAACATTAACAGATTAATCCTCACCTTGGGACACACAAGCAAGGTTCAGTAGCCCTGATGAACAGATCTAGAAGCTGACTCATATGGTGGTTTTAACCTGATTTCCAGGAGAACCCAGCATCTTTATGTCTTGTAAAAGCACAGGATGGGATGGAACTTCATACCTCTGGACAAGGAGAAAAAGAAGTGTGAAGCAGGTAGCAGTTTTAGCCCAGCCATTTGTGTCTGTGGGGAACTGAGGCTACGGTGACTTTCTTAAGTGCAGATTTCCTGGCTCCTCTACAATTCATACCAGCTGTGACAATCCCAAGTAGGATGGTAGCTCTCACCCAAGCACAGAGGACACAGTCAAGTTCATGTGCAAAGCACTGCACTTCACACCCAAAGTGTAAAGCAAACCAAGCAGCTGAAGTGGAAAAGTCCTACCTGGTTGCAATTTCCTTACCCGAACAGCTATCCAAAGCATCTCAACTCATTTCTAAAAGCAGTAGCAGTCATCATTTACTAACATGTGGGTGAAAGTTGAGTCCTGTGCACAAGGCTTGGGCTTTGCATTGAGGACTGGAAAGGATCTGTGATGGATACAGCCCACAAGATCATACTGACAGAGCTCAGAGACCAAGAGAGAATGTGGGAAATGGCCATGGCTCATGAGGCCATGCTAGCTCTTTTGTTTAATCACCTGGGAGACATCATTTATGCAGCTGAGGGCTCTGTTCTTAGCAGTATCACCGAGGTCACCAAGGGCTGAGGAGTTGTCCATAAGCCACATTGGACTGGGACATCAAGTCCCTGGAAAGGCAGGACAGGGAGTGATCCCACAGCTGTGCCTCTGTGCAGGAGGGGCATGCGTGTATGCACCGAAGGGGTGAGAGGCTCAGTTCACACACACATGCAATGGACAGATGTACCCAGATACACTGTCATGGGGGTGAGCAACGTGTGTCCATGTGGACTGGAACAGACACAAAAAGGGTCAAAGGAAGGCGCATTTGTACAGGCATCTGCTAGAGATGTGTGAGCAGGAGAACATGCCACTGGATTCTTAAGATATATAGTAATCCATGTGTGTAACTCGGTAAAAATGTTTGGGATTTATCTCTAAAGAACTGATGTCAGGAAGGTCTCCTCTGTTTTATGAAGGAAACTGTTTATTGATCCTGTCTGTTTGCATCATATTCACACTGTACTACTCTCATGCTTAACCTGCGGGGATCCAGAAAGGTTGTCTTCACACGCGACTTGACTTCTGCAGGGAGATGCTGCACCTCCATGTGAGGCTCCAGAGAAGGGCCGTGGGTAGGAACAGGCTGTGAGGTAGGGAGCACTAGTGTTTCTGATGTTAAAATCCCTGTGATGCCCATTTGGTGTGCCTTCTTCATGTACTAATGAATCTAGTGAAAGCCAGATGAGAGATCACAAATGAACTTGGAGGCAGATTCAGCAAAAATATTGTAGGATTCTCTCTATAACATTAGGCATGGTCTGCTTACTTCCCCCCCCCTCCCCCCCCAAAGAATATAAGGCTTTAGCGATGCTTTTGATATATCTCCTCTTGTAAAACATCGCAGATGTGACTTGTGGTCTCTTACTAGCTTACTAAATTCAGTGAAGAGAACTGGAATTATTTTGTGGTGAGCATGAATGGAAGGAGCGGATGCTCTGTGGGCTCTTCCTCATGGAACATCCATTGCATGGTTTTCAGGGTGGGGACAACAACTAGACCCAAATATACCAGTGATCCCTTACAATTCCATTAGAAAGCACATGAACAGATGCGGAATTTGAGGGGTAACAATTAGGAGCAGAAGTAGCAGATCAACCCTTCCTCAATTGGCTCTGATGTGCTAATGATAACTAAAACCCTATTGCAAGGCACATCACACTGCACATTCAGGATGTTCCCAGTGACATGGCACATTGAGACCCAGCAGTACACAAAGGCAGGTCAAAGATGCTGATCCCTTCATACTGAGTTAATGATATCTCAGAGTGGCTCCAAAGGAGCAGGTGCAATGTAGATTGTCACTCATTTCCATAGCAGTGTTTGGAGAACACATCCAGCTGTGCGAAGCTCCAGAGCATTTTGATGCAATGTAAAGCATTTGCTATGGAACAAAACCACAGGAACTCAGAACAAATGGACATGACATCAGTGAAACAGATGACTCTTCCTAAGGAAAGCTTTGTTTTCTAGCTTTGATTAATATAGATAGAGAACAAGTACTATGTTCAGCAGCACGGAAACAATACTATCCTAAGGGCCATCCATTCAGAGCCACTTTCGAGAATGCTTTAAAAGCCCTTCCAAAATCCTACCTTCTCCTGCTAAGCATTTTGTACTGCTTCTGTATTCAGTGAAAAGTTACATTTACTGTGAATACCTGAACAAAAACCTTTCAACTAGTTTTTGGTTTAGGCACAAACTGAAAAAGAAATTCCAACAGCACACAGGTCTTTAATAAACAGTCTTGCCATCTGCTTTCTCATCCAAAAAAGTTAAATGGTTTTCTTTTCAAACGTCAAACCTGCCTTTCTCAAAGGAAAGTTTCTCTTAACATGGTTCAGTAACATCTCACTTTACAGACAGTATTGACAGTTTTGGGATGTGTCAAAGTAAAGTCCTAATTTTTTTTCATCAAATATAACACAGTTTCACATGGAGGAGAAAGTGATGCTTTTCAATATCTAAAGACATGCATAAAATGATAAGTCCCAAATTTTTAGAAGTCAGAAGTTAAGAATATCCACTGCATTAATATCCTCATTAAACAAGTAACAAACTATTAAGGCATGATTTATATTCACAAACACCACATTGTTTTCCACTCACACCACTCTTCTGTCTAGCGTGGCTGAAAACGAACAGGCAATCCTCCACTCTGTTTTCTCATAAACATGAGAAAATGTTCATGGACGTCAGCGGTTCTCCAGCGTTTCTTAGCCAACTAAAAACCACCTTATCTGTCAAAGTTCAATAATTACCCTACTATAATCATCAGATTTACTTTCCTGATCTATTAATGTTGTAGAAAACATACAAATATTATAAACCCTATGCTCAGATCCTCAAAGGTATCTGGATCCCTGAGCCCCCCTGGTTTAAAAAAGAACCAGAGGTCATATGATACGTTAAGTTCTTAAACACCAGCATGTGTTTGAACTTAAACAATTTTATGTATTCTGATATCCAAGGTTCCATGGAAGAATTACCAGCTTAACTAGAAAAGCTTTTCAGAGCCTCTTTTATGATATTTACAGATAACATTAGGTCTAGTTTAGGATGGAGGCCTGAGGTAGGCTGGAATGACGCTGTGCACCATCACTACTGATGAAAACAGAGTGCAGGTGATCCTTCTGGCTGCCCTGAGCTCCGTGCATCGGAGAACGTTATTTTGAAGCAAGTTATGTAATTGCTGACTATAATGGACTATGTATTGACTAAGGCATTCCTTTCTAACCCTTTTCCATTGTAAGCCAGTAAAATGTTCATGTCAGAAAAAATAAAAAAGTGTACTTGATGCAGTAGGATGCATTTTAAGTTCTCTTAACATTTCTCTGGAATAAAACACCAGTGAGATGAGGTTTCCAGTGAAAGTACTGCTTTTAATCCGACTTTCATCCTTTTCTATATTAAGATGTCATTGGATAATTGGGTAAGTACAGTACCTGTCAGCATCCAGAGGTGTGTCACACCTGGAGCTGTATAACTAGATCAGAGTGAAGTAGATGCCCCTTAAGCTTCTGGGATATTCTGCTGCAGAACTCGTTCTAAAACTCTGAAACATTTGCAAAAAGCTTTTTTCCCGTCTTGATATGTACAAAATTTCCCTGGATTTGTATTAAGATGCCAAGTCAGATTTTTTTTCCCCCCAACTTCAGATGTAATTTTAGCAGCTAAGTACTTTTTGTACAAACCATCTTTTCCTTTTTCATAAAGAGGATAAAAAGCTGAAAGATTACCTTGGGCAGAGGAGGCATACCGGGGTTAATAGGAATCACTGTTAGGTACCATATTCTCTGTGTCATCTTTTGGCGCACAAGTGCTGGTTTCATAATGACCTGTGTGAATTCTAGGTAGCAAATCATCAGTCTTTTTTATGTTTTAACTACATTTTTTTCTGTGTTGAAATTTGATTCAATTACCAAGAGCCCTCAAAATCATTACATACCGCCACAGCTATCCCTAAATCCTGACAGCATAAACAGATACACATGTACACCCCCCAGAACCTGTATGGCATGTTTAGGATATTTCTATTTAGCAAATTTCTGTTTAATCTACGATATACTTCCCCTGTGTAGTAAAGGGATTACATAATTAATGGTTACATTCAAACAGAATGGCTCAGGAGAGAAAAAAGAATTTTTAGGACAACTGTGTCAGATTGGAAAGGAAGTACGCATCAATAATTCCCTTTCACATTTGATACTTCAAGTAGTATTAACTTAAAAGTCCAATTGCAAGTCATTAAGCAAAAAAATGAACAAAATGAAGAGCAACCTTGCAGGGACAGTGATGAACTGAGAATAAGGACATTTGGGTTCAATTCCGAACTCTTCCCTTGCCAGTATAGCTTTGGGCAGTTTCTTTGTTCCTCAGTTCCTTATCTATTTAATAAGGATATTAATAGTCGATTAATTCTACTCTTTGCCTGCATGCCTCTTGAAGGCCTCTTGAAGGTTTTTGTAGTAGAAACTACTTATTCTGGTATCTGTAAAACTCTCAGCAAAATGGAGCTTTGCTTTTTATTGAAGACACCAGAAGAATCACAGGAGGGAATCGCAATCAGCGTTTACGTCTACCATAGACCTGGTAAGAGCTGCTGTTCAGTATGGGCCTATACAGTATGCATAACGTGCTAACGACGGCCCTTCAGAGAGCTTCTAATTAATGAGCTGACCTGTGAGACCCAATAAATATTGGGACAGCTATAACAGATCTAGTTAAAAAATATACAACAGATCGTTTCCCTGTGAAAAGAAATATTTTAAAGGTCGTGCAAATTTTCACTGAGAAAAACAGATAAACATATATAAGTACAATTTCCTGTAACAAATGAAAGTCTGATTAAAAATGTTAAAATGAAATGTTCTATCATTTTAAAACCAGTATTTCCATACATATGGATTTTTAGAGCTTTTTATTTTTTAAAAACATTATGCCTTTTCAATTTTTTACGAAAAGTTTACAAAAAACACAGATGCTGATCTACTGAAATTTCTTGTCATATAAATATTATTTCTGTGGCTATTTATATTTAAACAACAAAAGTTTAATACTCATTTATTTGGGGTTTTTTTGGCAGACCTTTCAAAAATCAGGTTTTTACTGGATCTTGAATCAAGACAGCTCAGGCAATCCAAGTACAGGAACTACTTATGTGTTGTATTATTAAAGTACATTTTTCTTGACTGGAAATAGAAATAGTTGCTGCAAGTGTGGAAAGTATTTCCACTGTTCAATATAACTTCCCTGATACTGCAGATGATTCAAGCTCTAATTCACATAGTTTATCTGAAGAAACAGTTTAATGGACTGAAATGAAATACATGTGTCTCAGCATCAGAACTTTTTTGAATAGTATCTTAAAAGAAAAGGAAATTACTAATTTTACTTGCTTTAGAACTGACATAGAAAGCCAAATACGGCTGTTAGGCAAATGTGTAAAGTAAATGATTAAAAATGACACTAAAGAAAGAGTTCTAAGTCACAGTAAATCATTGACAGAACTGTCTGCTAAAGAAAACAAACCTTCTCTCTCAAAATCACACACTCTAGAAAATAATCCACTATTCTTGCTATGTATATGTTGCTGTTATAGGGATAAAACAAACAAACAAACATATTGCTGCATTAGTGTACCGGATACATTTTAAAGGTTGCTATGCTTGCTCTTTCTAGTCTTTTTCTTTTTTTCATAATGCAGAACCTAGTGAAGAAAAAAAAAAAATCCTATGCACTGTATTCTGAAAAGGAACTGTTCTTTACAAATCACAATGAAGGAAATTTTACTTATGTAATATATATCCTAATAATACAGACATTTATAAGCATGCAAAATTGCACAGGGAAAGAAAATCCAGATGGTTTTATGCTTCCTATTTTTATATATATATATTCTGTAGGATGTTTACTATAATTATGACTTCATATTGTATTTCTAAACCCTAAAGAGAAATATGTTCCTGGATCAACTAAAGAGCTAAACAACGTGTATTAACTAAAAAATGAACATATTTAATGTAGTAGAAAGCTTGATAAGTATCCTTGAACCTAATAATAGTGAGTACTTTTATAAGATCAGTAATATTTTAAATAAATTCTTTATTTTATTTTTTTTAATGAGTTGCAGGAAGAATTGACAATACCTAGTAGCAATGTTAATACTGTCACAAAAATAAATAAGGCAATGAATGATTCCAATAAGAATACACTTCTCTCAGATTTGGAGACCACTAATAAAAGTAAACTTTTGCATATTCTGATAATTCTTCACTAACAATGTATCTGTACAGTTGCATGATCTTTAAGAATGTAATTAACCTATTTTTCTTGTCCTAATTACAAGGCAAAAGAATTCACATGGGTAAATGGAAAAATGATTTTGTTTAGAAGGGAAATACAAATTATGCCCGAAGCCTAATAAATCTGTTGCCATGACAATCAAAGAGCCTGGTCTTATAAAACCTTTCATAATTTATTCACATGAGTAGTTTTTACTCATACGTGTTGTCCCATTGATTGAAATAGAACTGCTGACGTGAGGAGAGATTTGCAATGGGAAACATGGATTTAGGATGCAGTCCTTCTTCACATAACAAGCTGAGGGGACTACTTCCACGAGTAAGAGCTTCTTTCAACAGTGAAGAATGGAAGACAACATTTATGGGTTGTGTTGTCCTTCCTCAGTTTTCCTTACTGGTTCTTATACTAGCCACACATTTTAGAGGGTAAAATACACAAAAAATCCACTTCAATGCACATGTATGCATATTTTGAACCTTTACTCCTAAAATCAAGGCTGGTTCCTCTGAACCCTACTGAAAAAATGATCACACTACAGGAATGTGTTTGTATCGTCTCGATTTCCTCCTACTGCAGTGATTCGAAAAATGCATTACCATTCTCTCTCTAGAAACTGTCTTATGGAGTCCTTCATCATACAAGGAGGAGATGTATTGGGAACTACCATGAAATTGCACCTTTTGAATAGGATTTAAGCTCTGATTCTTGTTCACGGGTCCTGCTGTGGCCTGGCCTGGCCTTTTTGCTTTGGCTCTTTGCATCTCTCTCACCCTTAAAATCTGCTGCCAGGAATCCACCACCTCCATACCCAGTTGGACAGCCGGTGACAACCACCACACAAACCCACTCCTGGTCCATTTCTAACCCCATCAGAAGCAGAGGAATTTGCAAGGGATTACCCTCAGAGTGGGGGCAGGCCCTTACCACAGTTTGCTCCTCAACTTTTCCTCTTCCAAACTCAGTGATCAACTAGAATGCATAAGGAAAAAAAAAAAATCTCATCACCATTCTTTCAGCTTTTAGTTCCACTCTAATTTCGGAAACAGATATCCAAGTAAACCAGGCTTTCTGGAAAACTAACCTGTTCTTCCATCTCAGTACACTCCCTGTATAATTCCTGATCTGCCTGCCAATTTTCTGATAATGACTCTAGAATTTTGTAAGTCGGGTAGTTAGTTAATAACATCACCTTGCATTCCCCTAGCACCTCTCATCTAGGAAGATGAAAGCACATTACAGCTGTTAATGAAAAATATCTCGCAACATCCACTGAAGCCATTTATAATAATTCTCAACACCCCACAAATACATGACAAAAATTACTGGATGTGAGAACATCTTGTACTGAATTTGCTTATTTTAAGACTTGGGTCATCAAAAGTAATATTGTTATAATCCACAGTGGTCATATTTTGGCTTTCTGACACATGTAAAAGGATCTGCCTCCCGCTGTACCTAAAACACAGCATCTAAGTCTGCATTTGATATTTGTTTCCCACAGGAAACAGAATAAAGTAAATCTTCTGTACCTGCAGATCTCGCAGACATTCAAAACCCTTCTGTAGCTTTTACATACTCAGATAATACTTATTCAGAATTATTCTCAGGTTGATACAGGATTTCTTTTACCTTCTGTTTTTGCCTTCTAGTGGTCAGTGCACGACTGAGGTGCTGGGAAGGTATAGCACCATGACCCCAGAGAGACAAACAGAGCGAGAGAAAGAGGAGACAGGAGGAGGGGAATGGAGGGAGGGAAAAAGAGAGAAATGCCAAAGCAAATTCTTAAACATCCTCTTTAGTGTGGAAATATGTACAATACAGCTACTGATGTTCCAGTCCAAGTGCAAAAGACAGCACAGGTGTGCACAAACACACACACGCACATACACACTGTCACAAAGCAAGGGAGAAAGACAGAAATGATCTTACAAAGCTGCTGCAGTAATCAGGACACTTGCTCCTAGAAACACCCATACAAACAAATGCTTTTTTGTTAGCTTTCTACATTTTATCAATTTTAATTTGATTATTGCTATTATTTTTACCTCTCACCATAACAGAAATATGGTTATTGTTAAAAGGAAGGAAAAAGGCCTTACCATGCAGTGCATCAGGAAGAGATGAGAAGCACAGAGCATGCTGCAGAGATTAAGCTCAGCATGGCATTCAGATATCCTTTGGAATTGAAGAAAATTGTCCAACCCATTCTTCCTAACAAAGCGGAGAAGTTTTCTCTAGGCTTGAATTTTTCACCAGAAGTCAGATCCTTACAGTGCATTATATTTTCTTCTTCAGGAGATATATTTCCTCCAGTTAAGTTTCAGCTCCGCAATGCCATTTCCAATCAGCTCTAAGAAGTTCTTCATTCCCAGATTCGTGGTGTCATCAGAGGGACTCCAAAGAAAATCAAAGAAAGAAAGAAAAAAAAGAAAATAATACCTTACCAAAGCCCTGAAATTACTATGCAGAACAGGAGAAGAAAAAAGCCAACAATCCCTCACTTACTCTATTATCTATGTATTTCACAACAATCAGTACTACCTCTTTGGTCTCATAAATGCAGTGCTGATTACCTGTAATAAAGGAAGAGACAAAAACTTTCCCAATTCACACATGATGCATTTTCACTACTGCTGCTCAACTGTGCACTACCAAACAACCCTTCTCATGCTGAGGAATCTTTAAAACCATCTGACAAAAACATCAGCTGCCCCTTTCCCTTCCCAAAGAACATGAATATTAGAATTTCTAGAAAAGCATTGGAGAAAGCTTGACAAATAACACCAAAATACAAATTAGATCTAAAAGAAAAACCCTTGAAGCAGAAGCATTCTTGAGCAAGGAGATACCTTGCCTGAAGGATTTGGGGACACACGCACTAAATCATCGTGGGGAAGGAGAAAGGGATAAAGCACGGTGGCTAATGGGGGGTTTGGAGAGGATGGGGTGGGACTGAATGGGTGTCAGGCAGGAGTGGGATCCTGAGTCACCCTCAGCCTCCTGCCTTCTCGCTGACAGCAGCTCGGGCTTCCCCTGCACTTTCTGCAAAGCATATTAATTGATTCTGGTTGCTGAGCAACTAACTCTGGGGAGCCACATCGACGGCTCCGGCTCCGGCACAGCTTCAGCAACAGCAGCAGGGAGAGCGGACGGTCTCCCCCACCTTCCTCCTCCTCCTAGGGCTCGCTCACCCTCCCCAGGATGCCCTCAACTGCCCTGCAGGGAAGCTTTGCAAGAAAAACGAAAAAGAGTCCCCATTAACGCAGCAGGGAGAGGAGGTGGGTTGCTCCCCCCACCGTGTGCGGCACTGGCAGGACTCAGGAGAGCAGCCCTGCTTCACGCTGACGGCACGGCTGCAGCCCCAAAGGGCATCCTCTGCCCCGCCGCTGCCCCGCGTGGGGTGCCCAGGCCAGGGGGGCTAGCGCAGCCGTGGGAAACCCACCCAGGCATGGCGAGAGGTAGGTGAACCAGAGTGGTGCGGTTCCCTTCTGAACAGTGAAGCTGGGTTAACCCTCTGGTTCTCCAGGCACGCTGCAAAGATGTCGTTAAAATGACAGGCAACTCGCATAGTTGTGTCAACTCATGGGTTCAAAAGTGAGTTTCCAGTTGAAGCTGTGGCCACTTAAGCTCTGTCCCTGCAATAACAGGGTAAATGTATTACTTATTTCTGACCTCTTTAACATGTTGCACTTCAGACAGAGCAGACACTTCTGGCACACAGTAAGCCAGAGCCACCATACAGGGAACTGCCTGGACGTCTTTGTCAGAGACTGCAAAATGGAGCGCTCTGACATAACTTTGCCATTGCTTTAACCAACATTGTGTTTAAGTTCCTCATAGGAGAGAAGTAGGAACGAGGCCATTTAGTTTTGACCCGTAACAGAAATGGGATAACTGGATAATTGGAGCAGGCTCCAAGGGGCTCCTTCCAGAGCGCCTCAACCAATGGTCCCGTAGGAATGACACAGAGGATTTCTGCAAGGCTGCTGAACAGGGCCTGACCACTGCAATTTGTGACAGCTTCCACTGTGACTCTAGAGCCTGAAAAAAATCTCCAGAACAGCACAGTGTCCGAAACAAGACATTTTTCTTGTGCTCTCATTTTGGATAAATCCTTAGTCAGATCTTGGCATTTGTTCAGCACTGACTAAGCTGTCTTTCTGTTGCACAGGTAAGATGTAAGAAATGAAAAGGCCTCAAGATTTCTCTCCCTGTGACCTGGCAGTAAGTGCAATATCAGATCTTAGCCAAACTGCTCACGTGTGATTACTGTCAAAGACCCGAGCTAGATCAGCTCTTTATTTCTGTTATAGTGATAGGACAAGTTAAAGGGCAAGGCCCTGAGAACTGCCTTAGCTTGCAGTCACATAAATAAACAGAATTACCTAATTCTCCCTTGAAAAACTCCAACCTATAGCTTCTGTGTGCTATCTAAATGGCAAACACAGGGTCCTTGTGAAAAGAGGACAAGTTATCTTAAAAGAAAGAGTAACTTTTCTGACAGCAGCTTAGCACTGCCACACTCTGCTTTTATGCTTTATAAAGAAAGATCTACAGTTTAGCCTCATTTTCTTAGCAAAGCCAGATGCTTCACTTACATTAAAAGCTCAAGAAGGACCATTAGATCAGGTTAGCAGAGCTGCTATATGAAACATAACATGTTCAGTTCATCCAATATGTCTATTGATGTGAGCCTATAGTGGGTATTCCCCCAAGTACAGCATCCAGAGAAATATGGGAACTTCAGTAGTGATTTAGTAAATGAAAGTCATTTAGCCTCCTACCTGTTGGGAAATATTAGTTGTCAAGCTTAGCATAAGTGTTGGCATAACTAGCTTAGCATAAGCAGCTAAATTTGCTGAAACCTTAGGCCACAAGCTGTGAGCTTTCACCTACATATGTTAAACTTTTGCCTAGTTAAGTAAAAGAAGGCCTCAGAGCTGGTTCAAGTCAGAAGATAAGGAAGCTACAACTGTCAGCAGAAGGGGCATCTTAGAGATAAGAAAAGAAAGGGCCATCTGGAGACAAGGAAAGGACTCAATGAAGAATGGGAAAACCCCAGACCCTAATATTACTACTGGTCCACACTGTCACATGAGGGGAGGGGAACTTAGATTGTAAGGGTGCAATTGCCCAGGGATTTCTTTGTTTGGGGTCCCTCTGTGAAGGCACCAAGCTCAAGCTGTTACAACTGCTGTAACACTTAAATAAATTACCTCATGAGACTTAGGGCCTGAGACTCTGCTGTGGGAAATCTAGAGTGAACAAACTTCCTTAACACTACCAACAACAGAATACAGCAGGATATTTCCAAGGAAGAGATCCTGTAGTTCACCTACCTCCATGAAAATGTGTCTCCTAAGGTCTTCTAACATACTAAACATAGGTTAAACACACTAAACCCACACATAATAATCATAAACTGTTCTTCATTTATATGGTCACTAATTTGGTATCATTGATTCTCCCTTTATCTCTTCTGACTCTTTGGACACTTCTTTTGACTGGAATTCCCCCTCCCTGGAAGTGTTCAAGGCCAGGTTCGATGGGGCTTTGAGTAACCTGATCTAGTGGAGGGTGTCCCTGCCCATGGCAGGGGGGTTGGAACTAGATGATATTTAAGGTCCCTTCCAATCCAGGCCATTCTATGATTCTATGATCTCTCATAGTATCTCATTTTTTTCCTGGATAGAGAATAAATCCAATGAGGTTTCCTCTGGCAGTGGAACAATGCAAATAATGTATTTCGTTGTGTGTCACTGCTCATACATAACATTGCTTTCTTTAGCCCACAAGTTTACTTGCTTAGAACGAAGTGCCAAAGAATGACAAAAAGCAGGGTTGAAAGGGAGCTAACCCACCTCTGTGCCACTGCAGGATCAATCACACACATGCTAGTTCTGGGAAATGGCTTTCCAACCAGTGCTTACAAGTCTCCTTTCTGGAGACTCCATGCTTTTAAAAGGTAATTTATTCCAGCACCTCACTACTGTAATTACAAAAAGAATATTTATAAGCTCCATTGCTGCAAAGCTAAACACACAATTTCTTGTCGTAGTCACAATGGTCAAGGAAAAGAACTCCTCCATTCCTCATTGCAACTATCTTTCATGTATATAAAATTCATTATATCTCTTCTCAGTCTCTTCCCTTTCTAGATTAAAAACTTATCTGAGCCTTTACTCGTCTGTCACTGTTTAAGGAATGGTTTATCACGCACTGACCACTGCATCATAAGAGTACAGAAGACTGAGTGTGACATTACATGTGTATAGGGATGTACATTAATGCATGCAAAAGTAAAAGGTACCAAAGAGACAGTGCGTGGCTTAGGAAGTGAGTCACACAACACAGGAACAGGGAAACAAGGGGGACAGTTTCATCTAGCTGTGATAATAGGGTTATACAGTGTTTCAACACTCCTTTTTTCTTTCCTGAATGAAATGGAGTGAGAGAAAGAAGATTACATACAGCTAGGTTGTGTATGTCTGTCAATGAGTCCTTCCAACCTGTGGAAGAAGACGGTTCAAGTTAAGGGCATAAGGAAAAAAAGACTACTTTTTCCTCTGAATTTGTATAATGATTTATGAAATACTAAATAGAAGAGGGAAGCTAGAACAAGATCTCAGGTAGATTGTACATGAAAAATATAGAAGTAGGTAAAGATTAGGGAAGAGTAAGTGCGTGGGAGTGATGAAGGGCTGGAAACCATATGAACATTTAGGCCAAGGGAGCAAAGACAGGTGGAGAGATTTCCCAAATTCTTACAAAGAAATTATTGAGTTTACAAGACCATATTTCACCATACACATAGTAAGGAAAGATTTGTTTCAACATGATAAGCTGTAGTTGTTTTACCTTTTCCATTTTTACACCTTTACATTCACACCAGTGCCTGTTTTTATCCTCAACAGTACAAATCTCTAAAAAGTGTGTCAACAAATAATTAATATTTTAATATGCCTTGTTTTGTACTTTATTTTTACAAGGAGGAATACCAAACAATGTTGAAGCTCTGTGTATTGGAGCAAATATCAAAAAGTGCTAGGGAAGGGCAGTTGGAGGACAAAGCAATAAACCAAAACAACTATAGAAAGGAAGCGATTTCAAAATGAAAGCAAACTATCTGGTGTGTAAGAAGGAGCCATCAGATTATTAAAAGAAACCGTAGGAAAGGTATGTTTGGAGATGTCAACATTTGAGCAATTTTTATTTTTTTTTTAGAAAATGCAAAGCTACTTAGATAAAATTCAGTCCCTTACAAAAAGCAAGTACAGCATCTCTTTTTCACTTACACAAGGCTTGAATTTAATCTCATATAAATGCTTTTTATTATGCATTGAAAAGGCTGACTAATACACATCTCCTGTTCCTATTCCATTTTCTATTTATCTTTTCTCTTCCCACCTTTCCATCCTTTCAATAGTACAGTTATCCTCTTTGAGAAAATGAGTTTCCTGTGAGCCTAAGGACCAGAGCAAGCTAGGACCCAGTCAGCTCTCATCCCCTGGGGAAGGTACAACTGGTGTCCCACCAAAACCATGCCAGGTACTGCAGCCGTATCAGACTGGCAGCATCCCTCCATGTTCAAGCCCTGCAGCCAGATAAGGCCCATACTGCAAGACTTTGGGCCTCAAAATAATGGGGACCTATGGTAACTGGTTGGACAGAAGCCCATTTCAGAACTTAGACTAGCTTCTCTGCGTTGCTGAGACCTGGTAACAAGAGAAAGTCCCCAGAGAGACAAATGGGAAGAAAAAAGACCTTTCTATCG
Organism: Grus americana; assembly: GCF_028858705.1. NCBI lineage: Eukaryota > Metazoa > Chordata > Aves > Gruiformes > Gruidae > Grus > Grus americana. The sequence continues at coordinate 54,859,081 of NC_072856.1, read as the reverse complement.
ATATGTTCTAGTCCAGGGTATAGGAAAGGACCAAGTGGAAGGATGACGTTTGAAGACGGTGAGCGAGGGCTGCAGCAAGCGCAAAGTGGCAGCCAGGCTGGGGAAACGGTGCCTTTCTCTGGCTGGGTATGGATCCTGTGCTGCAGGGAGGGAGGGCAGTGAGGGCGGACAGGCTCCTTACTGTGCTGGGCAATTGCTGTCCCCTAGCCTGAAGCAGAGCAGAACCTCTGGGGAGCTGGAAGATGTGGGCAGAGGCTGTCAGGTTTTAAGAAGGTCAAGCAGAAAAATCTCCCAGGAATTTCCCTGCAAGTGTCGGGAGCAGGGAAGACAAGGGAGCTGGAAGCAGAGGTGTGCCAGCGTTGCTCCTTGGGTGCTCAGACCACCTCAGCAGTCAGCCATCAGGAGGTGCCTTCCCACAGGGCAGCACAGAGGGTCGCCCATGCAGGCTCTGAACTGAGTGACAGGGAAAACCTCCTCCCCAGTTCACGCAGCTGCCTGCCACAGTATCGCCTGGCCACTAGAAGAAAGTGAATTAGCTTGCTTGCCAAAACACTGGCCTTCATCCCAATTGTAGTTTAATACTTGATAGAAACCATCACTTTATTCCTTGCAAGCTGCACCTTTCCCAGCAGCAGGCATTTGAGAACTGAATTAGACTTTTAAAAGCAGTACTGTATGTAAAGGATACAGTAATTTTAACATAAATACAAAAATATGCACAGATCATGGAAATTATTTAAAGTATGAAATAAAAGGTATAACTCAATTATTAACTAAATTTTAATTAAAAACCTGTGAAAATAATTTGCAAAGAAGTTTTCTGGATATGTTTGTCATTTTGACCTTTCATATCATATGTCTCAATTATTATTCAGTCAACTGCAGCACAAACAACTGAACTGATTTCTTGCCTTTTTAGTTTAAAGGCCATAATACAGGCATGAGAATCTGAGCTTCAATGAGTGCATTTCCAGATCATCATCAGCAATTAATTGGAAAAATCTAACTGTAAGAAATAGACCTTCATTCAAAAAAAATGCAAAATTATGACAGAAGATGTACACATAGTTCCATCAATCTGCAGTATACTTAGCATCCCTAAAAAATATTTCTAACATACTTTAAATATTACTGTAATAATCAATTTTGATATGCTATATGTTGACTGGTCTCATTCTTTTCTAGTTTCCATCAGTGCAAATCAGACTAGGATCTCAGAGTTGTCAAAAACTTGCAACCGTAAGAAAATAGTACAAGCAATGGTAAGAAAGACCAGCAAAAAGCAAAATATTTTAGATTTGTTGTTCTCTTTCTTTTTAAATAAATGCTGCCTTACCTCAACTTAACCGCTGACTGAGGCATAACAAAAGGTTACAGCTTGTGGTTACTAATTGTTGGGCTTGCTCATGCTTTCACAAGTTAGTCTGAAATAATTTTTAATGCATCTGATTCAAATTTCATTTATAGAAAAGTAAACCTCCTACCTCCACTGATTTCAATGAAATCATCCTTAATTTACATCAGTGTAGCTGGTAACAATAGATACACAGTAATAACTGTCCATTGCAGAGTTAGCTTCAGTTTAAATTCGCTATGTACCTGTAATGTAGGAGTGCTTCCCTTACATCACCCTAACACTAAAAATAGCATTTCAGTATAGCTGTATCAAAAACGTATGCACAAAAATGTGACTACCTGGCTAGCAGCACAGCCATATTTACTGCAGAAGATACATACACTAAATATCATTTTTGTTTAGAAAAAGAAAACCTGGTTTGAAATGAACTTCTTAGCACACAAATGGAACATGAATGAATAATCTCAACTTATTTTAAAAAGGGATATCTTGACCTAAAATGCCATTTTGTATAAGCAAGATGCAATGGCAGTTGTATTTTTTTGGGAGTCATAAAAACTGAACACAAGTTACATGCCAAAACGAGTGGTCTGATCCTACCCCTGGGACCTAGGCAGCAAAATGCTCCCTGATTTCTATGGGAAGAGGACTGGGCTCTGCTCTTAGGAGACTAGCAGAGTCTCAGGTAAAAACTGCTTAGCCTGTTACACCAAATGGGGACAGACTTGCACCTCTAATGCTGCTTAAATAAACAAGTTTCGCGTGTACATTACACCACTCCGGAAGACAGGTGCTGTTTTCTAAGAGGAGGTGATGGGTTTGCAGTGTCTGTGTTCAAACTGGAATCTCATTAGAAAAACAGTAATCTTGCTGTACAGCCGTGTAGTAGAATAGGACATGCAACGCATGAATTCATTGAATCCCAAGGGTCATCATCTGCCTGAAATCCTTTTCTAGATAAGCATGTTCACACACGGTAAAAAAGCTCTCAAGCAGCAACAGTTATTACTGCTGAATAAATATTCACATTATTTCTCAACAGGCAATATACCCACCAGGCAAAAAAATAATAGTATGCTAATGAAGGATTAGACAAGCACTGGCTAAATTAGTCCTACTACAGTTTTGTTAAGCTCTTGGGTGTGTATTACATGACATTACTATTTAACACCATAGAACAAAGATTTCTTTCTCTCTCTCTTCCTTTTTTTCTTTTTTTTTTTTTTTCCTTTTTCTTTCTTTAATAGAAGAGGTGGAAATTTCCTTTCCTGGGTTAACTTCCAAGCATTAAGAAAAGTAACATAAACTGAATGTTTATATGATTCACACCTAGAACTCTTAATTACTGCACTACACACTGGACACTGCTAGAACGAACACTGCACAGCAGCGAAAGTAGTCCTAAACAGTCTAAAATGCAGCGTATGAGTGTTGGCATGGTAATGCATAGTACTTGAATAAATGCATTTTGAGGAATTTGACAGAAACCAGATTTAAGTCACTGCTGGCATTTCTATGCCGAATAATGTTGTTTTCCAGAATCCCAGTATTTTGACTGGTAAAGCCTTTCAAAACATGCCTCTTTATTCTTTGCTTCAGAAAAGATTCACCAGCTGGTTTGGTTTTCTGTTTGCCACTAGCAGAGGTATCTTTGCAAGCAGCTTTCTGGTGAAAGTCACTGGGAGCAGCTCAGCAAGTCCCCGAAGTTCGACAGAGAATGCCCCTTAGCTGGAGGGAAAGCAAACTCCATCAGCCGTCCTCTATCAGGCTCTTTTAAATCCTTCCCTAGTAATTACTCACTCCATTAATTAATATTTTGAAAACTTTACAGATGGATAATGCACAGGTATTCAGAAGGATTCCTCAGAGCCAAAAGATAAAAGCAAAATATACAAATATAGATCCAGAAGGTATTCTGAGGTATCCCTTTAAAAAAAAAAAAACCAAACCAAAACCAGCCTAAACATGTTAACCTTTTACAATATATCTTTCTTAACTATTCCATTTGGTTTTAGGCTTTTCCTTGGTGCTGGTCTCTGTTTAATTAATTAATCACAGTGTTTGCACATCTTGAATGCTTTGTTTTAATGTCTCACTCCCTTTTGTGGATTGATCTGCTGTGAGATTTTAATGAGAGCCATTTCTCATGTTTTTATGCAGAATTATTATATGGAGGAGAAAGTGATAATAACTCAGTCTTCTGTTAATTACACATCTAATTATTCTTAGATGTTTATTTATAATTGTGTCTGCCAGCAGGCTTTGTTTCAATTATCATAGCCAGATTGGAAATGGAGCTTAAATTAATTGCTTTCTGTAAACAACCATATTTTAAAACAAAAAGTAAGTATGAATATTTATATTTTAGCTCAAAATACTCTCTTCTCTGATAGTCATTCTTGTAAACAAAAATCTTAGAGAACCATGTAAAATCTTTGCCCTTCAATAATAAAAATACTTAAAGCTAGCAAATGTTCTCAGAGGACAATCAAAAAACTTCATTAAGACAAAAACTATTTTTGGTCAAATGGTCTATTTTTTTCTAAATGGTAATCACAGCTTTTATGTTAAAAGTCTTCAAATAGGAAACCTCACCTCTGGAGGCACAGCAGTGCCATTGCTCAAAGAGAACAAGTGTTCTTTCAAGGGTGAAAGGGAAAGAAATATCTATTTTTGATACTGTTAGATTCCCACTTGCGAGCTAGGAAACCCCTTGTTTACCAGAGTCTTTCCACAATGATGCAGAACTCATCTGAAACATAAGCTGCCCAAAGATCTCAGTTCAGGAAATCATGTTTTCAGGGGAACACTGTTCAACAAAAAATCATCTTTAGAAAGCGCAATCCTATACATATTATTGCATTTATCATATGCAATAACATAGCTTTAACCAGAGTAATCAATCTAGAAGTAATTATAGGATGACAGAAAGAGATTTAGACACAGGTATTTCACTAGGTACAGATGAGTGACATACAGATCCTCTTCCAATGGTGTATAAATGTATACAGTAGTTGCATATGTTAGGGATTAATTTGGAATGAGATTCAGATCTTGGCTATGGAAAGCAATAATATTTCACAGAAATATTTCAGCTTGTAGATTTGTAACCTGACAGGCAGAAAATGACAACTGCATGTTTACAATTTAAGAAATACAGTTTCCCTTCATACTGAACAAATTTCCCTCCAACACCGGTCCCCTGTGAGCCCCTGCTCCCTTACCAAAATTAACACTGGAAAAGAAGCCCGTGAGACTTACCTGTTTGCCTTACAAGAGACGAAGAAGTTTAAAGCATCAAAGTTCTCATGACAATCAGCCACTAGCATTTAGCTTACGTGGAAATAATTACATTCTTCCATCTTTTAGCTTTCTCAGTAAGTGAAAGCTGGTGATGGATGCCAGCAGCCTTGTTAAAATATCACTGTAATCCATTCAAGCTCTGGAGATTGCTTAGAAAACCAAGTCATAAACATGCAGTGTATATAGCTTCACAAGCAGCTCAGCATTCTCCGAGCATGTACACGTCTTCCTTTCCCTATACTGTACTTTACAGAGCACTTTACCTATCTTGATTTGAGTAGAAAGAATACAGTTGTTGAATGTAAATTCTACAGGAACAAAAGTGTTTTCCGTGTTTAAGTTTTCTCACATCAAATAGTTATGATTTTAGAAAAGGAGACAGCCTTTAGATTTTTTTGGTTGTTGCCCTTTCCTCTTAAAAAAAAAAAAATCTTCAAATAGAGAAGCAAGAAGCAAAGAAGAGGATATAACAGTTTGAGAAGCAGCAGGCAAGGATGGGTGTCTTGTGATTGCTTTGAGTTAATACTCCTCAGGGGGAGATGAAAAAAGCACAAATACAGCAAAATCTGTCTTACAGAGTAAAAATCTGTTGTATAAGCCAGTCTCTGGCAAAGTAAAACAGCACGTGCATTTAGTCCATTAATTTCTAGCGTGCCAGAGTGCAAAGGAAATTAGAAGCTTTCTGTTTATTAGAGGCAAACAGGTAGAAAGACGGAAAGAAAAGTCAGTATATGTAACTACTGTTATTGATTCTGCTCCCCTGAGAAATGTATCAGCTCCAAAATCTATCGGAGATGTGTATGTGAAAGCCACATTTATCAGTATCACAGAACACTTTATCATTACCAATATTGTCTGGAGCATATGTGGAGAATGAACATTTAATAATGCTGCATCCCCTAGATACAAATAAACACATTAGTGACTGCTCTTTCTACAGCCTAAATACACCGGGTCTTTGGACTCTCTTGAAAATATGACTGTGAAGGTTGTTACAAGAATCATAAGTCCTGAACACTTTGTAATAACTGACCCCATTACTGGCACCAAGCAATGGGAACTTCAGCCTAAAAACCTTAATTCAAATCCCACTGAAGCCCGTAAAAATAGATTCTGAGAGGCTGTGGATGAGGACCTTTGCCAGCTGGCTCCTGTGTCCCTGAGCATCACTACACAGCTAGACCACAAAGTCACCAAAAGCATCTTGGAAGGAGCTGGTTGAAACCCTGCTCTGACCTGAAGCTCTTCTGGACGTAACAGTGTGATGCTGGGTCTGAATTTGCTCAGATAATGTATGCAGCAGAAACACATGCCTGTTCCCTTCAGGGCCAAAAAGAAAACATTCCATTTATTTGTATGATGAGTCCAGTCACAGACCAAAATGCCACCGAGCCAAATGCTATTCAAGCATAAAACAAAGAAAGTCCCCGGCTGCATGAATTTACAGTCCAGATGTCACCTTTCATACTTTCCACATGCACTGCTCACCTGCAATGCCACCAAATCTTGCAGAACACAGGGTTCCGGAATTTACACTCTTCTAATTATTAACACTGCCATACTTTGGGTTGGTTTTTTTCCCATAGCAGAGCTTGATCTAGCCCTTTCCAATCAGTGAAAACATCATATTTTGAAAAAATAAAATTGAAATTAACCCCTATTTCCATTATCCCAGAGGATAGAGATGCTGGAGCCAATGTACATCTGTGATACACTGAAAATATGAAAAACAGAAAAAAAAATGGCCATGTTTCACATTTGAGCTCTGAGAAACTGCACATGCCAGATACAGCAAATCCCACATCCTTGACACAGAAGAAATCATTGATAGCTCAGGGCTTTGCCTGAAAAATCTGTAGCACCGAGTTTAGTCTGCGTATTCCTTTCTTTGCCATATTCACAATTCTGTATTTTGCTGCAATCCAAGTATCCTAGGCTTATATGTGCATGGACAACTGCCTGCCCTTTGATAATGCTTCGGCTACTGATCTTCTTGCAGGGGAAGCATTTGCTCATATGTCCCTAGGCATTAGATATGCTGGCAACTCCCCCTCTGTATCTGGTGCCCAGGTGAAAGGCAAATACTCTTTCTGGATGCTCAGCAACCCCTCTGCCTCTGGAAAAGCCGCAGATAGGAAGGTGGGAACACAGTTTTTTGAGCATTGCAGAGGAAATCCCAGCCTACCACTCAGTCCAGCAACTTTCAGTGACATCGACTCCACTCAGATCCTTCTGTGTCCCTAAGAAATTTTCCCTTTTCCTTGTCAACTTTGCAATTTGGCTGGGTGTTGGCTCCTTTCAGGAGTCTTCCCACTAGCACAGGGCTGCTCTCCAGCCAAGCCTTTGACAGCGCATCACATGCAGTACTCCTGCAATAAAAAGCAGTAAAACAGTTGCACCATCTGCAGCACAAGCAGCACTTCCACCCAAAAAGAAACCGCCGCTGCCACTCATGCAGCATGCAGTGCTTTCTGCACACTAACATACATTTCCCAATGTGGTAGACTGATACCACAGCTGAAGGGTTACCCCCAGCACTGTCACTGCAATGAAGTCTCTGGTGTTATATGGCAGAAATCTCAATGCCTACCCTGTTTTCAACTCGCATTTGACTTCTAAATATGCTTATCATGCATTCTGTCTTTTTAGCATGCCCAGGCATTTTGGGTTCCCAGCCTGAGAAACCTTTGAAGACATCTGATGTTGAATGGACTTTCGAAAGACTGGACCATTTTAATATTGGGCAGTAAGAGAAAAAATTATAGGGAGTTACAAGATATCAGTAGCTTCTTTCAGAAACAGAGGCCAGTGGCCATGAAATTCGTCACTATCTTGTTAAGCATCAAGAACGTCAATGTTTTGACACTACAAAGAACACCTGCCTCTAGAAATTATTTTGAATGTCTGAATCACCCCTCTTCCATCATGTCCAATAATCCTTGTGTAAAAATGCTTGCCTTATATTTGTACAAAATACTTCCAGCACTCAAAGATACATTTTAGGAATAGAGGTCAACGTGTGTATGTCCCAAAGCTAGGATATTAATAACACTAGAGGATCTATAGTTTTTCGTGAGACATGGCATTTCAGTTACTGACTGTAAAAACTGAATTTGTTCCAAGGGTTGTTTTTGCATAGGAAGGTGACACTACCCTTCCAGAGGGCTTATGGTTATCCCCCTCTCATCCTAAGAGAGTCTGAGTGTCCCAGGAAGGACTCTGAGCATCTTCAGGGCCTTTTGAAACTCAGCAGAACTGAGTGAGGGTATGCAACCCCTCAAGGAACCAGGATCCTAGCAAGCATGATATAATGCTGTATTCTGTCATTTGAATTTTCCCACATACTATTCTAGCATGAAAAAAGCCTTTGGCAGCCTGGGATCAATTAATTTTAGATAATATATGAAACTCCCTGAGCACTAAAGACCTCCATATATACTTTTTCCTTGTATCCTGCTCAGAGAATCCTCACCAAAGCAATTCTCTCTATGCATCTTGGCAAGTTATTTTTACTAAATAATATATCCTACCCAATTTCCTTGGTGAAATGTAATCAAATAGCAAAATAGTCCTAAGACTTAAAAGAAAATGCTAAAAAAGCATAACTACTAAAAGTTAGCACTGTCCAGGGTGCAGAGTCTTCTAACAAGAAACAATAAACAAGGAACACAGAGATAAACAGAGGTGGAAACTAGTGTCTTTAACAATTATGTTACTTTTATTTCCAACCAGAAATATAAATCCTGATGCACTCTGTGCATATCCATATTCATATCCAGAATAAACTTATTTGTGCTTAAAGAACAAGTCCCTATACATAAGAATGAGGAAGTTGAGTCAGCACACCCAAGATTCATTTTGGCTTAAGTTCAGCCATATTTTAAAACAAGAGTTTGTGATCACTTCTGCTTGTAGCAACAGCAGCACGAAATTCAAGAACTGTGTTTAGTTTTGATTAAGCTCAAACATTTCCTTTATGTCAGATACAAAATCAGTTCTAACACTGCAGAGCTGGACAGGCTGCCATTGGGCTATCTTGAGATAGTCTCCTAGAGATCAAAGTGTAATTTGTTCCCTGCGAAGGAGTAGAACATGTATGTAAAAATATCTAGAACATGCTAATGCATGTGTCAACATGAATCTAAACTGACAAATGACTTTTTATTTATTGTCCTATGCTCAGTGTTCAAGGGACCAAATATCTCAGCAAAGCTTGAGAAAGAGGCAGCATTTTTTTCATGGTGCAGAAAGAGACAGAAACTCCTTCATCAAAGGAAAATGACTCTGATCTTTCAGCTGCTTTAAGAGAAGGTTACAACACATTTGTTGCAGACATCATGCACATGATGAATGGGACAATACTGTAATAAGCTGTCAGTATATATGGATATAATGCCATTTTTTTCCTCAGACTTTTATGAACTATATAGGGTCCAAGAGTGCATCACACTCTGAAGTGAGCTAGGTCCATCAGCTCTTGAAAAAGCCCTCTAAACTCAATCACCCTTCAGTCCCCTGAAGATAAAAGATCAATTACAAAATGGAGACGGACACAGAAAGAAGAAAGAGAGGATTGAAGGCCAACTCAAGTATGAAAGTAGTGTTGGAAAAGCTTAGGGTAAAGAAGAAATAGAAATGTCAGGGGAAAAAATGTTGAAGGAAGAGGGTTAGAGAGAACTGAGGTATGGGTTGAGGAGGGCAATGTGTGATAGCATTGAAACACATGCAAAAGGACAAAGGTGTGGAGCAAACAGCTTGGAATCCTGGCAGGAAACACCTGGAATCCAGTAAGAAGGAAGAAGATTCCCCAAATTGCAATTTGGTCATGTCACAGAATTAACTACCTCTATCAAATTCTCTTCTAATTTACACTCCAGGAACCAATCACTGGCAATAATTGAAAAAAAGTGAACATCATCCTAATTTGGTCGTTTGTCTTTTTAAACAGTCCTAGGCAACCTTTCAGGACTAAGATTTTACTGAAGAGTTTATCTGAAAGCATTTCTTTCAGTTCTTCGGTGTTTGCTACATGACATACAGGTGCCTGGGATCTGGATACTTGGAAGCAAATTACTTTCTCACTGAGCAACCAGGTGTGTTCTTGCAAACTGAGCTGAAGCAATTTCAGAAAATACTGCCCCACCCTTTCAATACCATTCATAAATTAAAAGTCATGAGCAATAAGCTGCCAAAGGAGCTGTTTAAGCATTGAATTGGTATGGATTAGGTATGCTCTTATGGATGGTTACTGTGTCTCAGCTGACCAGAATGGCAATTTCCAGCTCACAGCAGGTAAGCAAAAGTTGAGAGTAGTAGCTTTTTAACTTCTTTTGACCCACAAAACCATACCAATTCATACTTTTCCTTGCTTCAGTTTTAATATCATATGTTGTTTTCCACTTTTATTAGTGTGCATGTCTTGAATAGATGTGACAGATTTTGTTCTTTCTTTTCAATTTTTCTCTAATTTCTTACCTTTAAGAAAAGACAGTGGTTAAATATTCTGAAAGTATTATAATCATTCTCACCATATGCTAGTCTGTAAGCTTGATAAACCACAGATAAATAAACCACAGATATCATCTATCAGTTGCTGTTCTGATACATGCATTGCAAGGGAAAGATTCTTGGGTTTGTGACAAAAAGATCACATATGAAAGATTCAGCCCAGTCATCCATTCATAACAACACTCACATTACAGAGAGCCTGTGACCACAGTCCTTTCCTCGGCACTTTGAACAGTATATGCAGTAACATTTTTTTAAGCTCTGTTTGAACAAAAAGGAAAGTATATCTGCATCTCACGTGACTCATTAACTCAACAGAACCATAATATATCAATCAAGCTACATATAGAGAGGAATAATACCACAATGAGTCTGTAGTCCTGTTTCTAATTAACATGGCTTAACCAGACACAATGAGCAGTCTCACTATGTAGGCACAATCCTGTGACTGTCATATAAAAAGTAATCTGGAAAGGCTAAAAGGATTTCAGTCCAAAACCCCTGTTATTTTTTCATCATAACAGCTCAATATCATTTCAACTTGCAGCTTTTGAAGGGAGCAGTTGAGAGCAGTATTTGAAGACCAAGAGCTAGAATAGTCATTAGCTATATGCAAAGCAGACATAATATTTACTTCCCACAAAAAGACATTGTGATGCTTTCAGTATAATTAGTAAAATGCTTTGCAATCCACAGATGGAAAACACTGTCTGTATTCAAACAATTCTTGTTCATAAGAAAGTTTTTGCTTTTCAGTTCACTTCTAGGCTGCCATTCACATGTTTTGCTCTTTCTTATTCCTACAGAATCTTCTGCTGTTTGGTCTTTAGCTTGTACTTTTATCCTCATCCTTGGAAGCAGATTACACTGGGTTCTGGCATAACGTTTTGCACATTTGCCCTACTGAATATCAAAGAGCCCCACCATTTTATGACGTCATTAGGAAGCAAAATTTCAATTTCTTAAATGCTAGTATCATTCACATTACAAAATAGCTTTTTGCAATCTTAGCTCTGCCTTCCTAAACTAACAATTCCACTGAAGAGTAACACTGCTTGACTTTAATCTACCAGATTTCTTGTATAGTTATTCTATTTTTTTAAGAATATCTTTTATTTATCCAAGAACAACAAAATACAGAAACTTAAGACAGGGAAGGAATAAATAAATATTATTTTTACCCATACCTGTACTGTACGAGCACTTTGTCAAGAGAAACCGTCCTGTATCTTCTGTCCTGAGGCATTAAAGCAAAGGTCACCATAACTTGTGCTCATGAAAGATCCTGTGGCTTTTCCCATAAGCTTCAGGTGACAACTGCTGAACCTTGGACAAAATCCAACTCAGGAAATTGCCTTCTAACTACATCAGATAATTTCTACAGATTTGACCGAGTAATGTATTTTTCTCCACATTCTATCTTAAGTTCCTGTTGCTGGGCAGCCTTCAGTAATGTGAACATTTTACCCACAAGTTGTTTCAAATTTGAAACACTCCTAAATAGTTAAATTTCACAAAATATTTTAGCAACTGGGTTCAAAGGAGCCATAAAAGCTCAAGCTTTTCTATTTGCCATCTTATGTTAAAAAAATAACTTCTTGTGCTAATACAGTATTTTCCTAAACTCTGTGTCTAACTTCACAATTGGTAATTTATTACTTTTTATTTATTTTTCTCCTACAAATGAAGAAAAATAATTTCTTCTTTAAGCTATCTTGTTAGTGTCTGATTGTGAATTCTTAGCAAGAGGAAAGAAAAGACCTGTTTCTTTGTTTTTAACACAGATCTAATGGACAATTGTGTTTAGCTGATTAAACCTGAATTATTTAGAGAAGGACAACGGTCAAAGCCTATATGCTTTCAGCTGCTTGAAAATGTAAGCAGAGCCCCTGAATTAGCTTGTAATGCCAGCACGAGACTGAAATTTATGGGAAACGTTAGGATCAAGGTTCTATGAATATTATGGCTGAAGGTTTTGGAAAAGCTTAACTCGGCAAAGCCACCAGAGAGCACCATCCAGGTCTGCCACCCCACAGCAATTTCATAGTTGAACATTATCTGCCTGTCTCCATCAGCAGCCCCTGGGCAGTGACCCCTTCTGAGGAGGCCTCTTGTCTTGGCCAGCTCCGTTCCGGTAGCTTGAACAAGGTGAGGCTTATTGTCGATGAAGCAGGGTTTGGCCATCTTGGTGCACAAGGAGTGTCACACTAAATCACTTTTAATAGATTTGGTTTTGCAGACACATGCCTAGACCTGTTTGAAATCTCAAATAGTTACATAAATGTTGAATGACTTTGTACTAGAAGATATATGTTTAAAGGCTACATCTTTTTAAAAAACATCATTTCCACACTTCACTTGTGAGTTTTCCTCAGTCTTATATTATCTAATACTGGATGAAAAAGATATTTATATTCTGTGAAGAAAATATAATTTCCTGTGAAGACAAAGCCATTAAGGTTCTTTTGCTCTGCATACGCTTATTTCCTTATAACTGCATATATTTTTGTCTGCAGTTAGTTTTAGATAATAACATTATTCTTTGCTAAGTATTTCAGATAATATATTGAGTACTTATTCTATCAAACAGTTGCCATAAAATAGTCTTAAAATGGAAGATTAGGATCCCAAAAGTCAGTGACAGCATTATAATTGCATATACAATCTTAATACAGCCATGGGCATATGCAGTTTTGAATACCATTTTCACATACTATTTCCTCAATATAGCATCTCCTTATGATCTTAAAAATACATGTGAAACTCAGCATGAAATAAAGACCAAGTAATAATTTCACAGATAAACTACAGGAAAGATAACAAAGTTTGCCCATGCATTTTGAAATTCCAGGTATTTAATAAACTACAGCTTCTAATATGTGCAAGTGAATATGGGGTATTTGGAGGGGAGGGGTACTTTTTTGTTGTTTAAATGGGATAATGATTATATTTTAGAGGAGTGATAATCTATAAGGAAGGTCCCATTTACTAGGAAGCATTAGCCCCTAAATGCAAACCCAAATGATATACAGTAAGTTGCATACTAAAAAATCCTCTTTGAGGTTATCAGGAACTGTAGTATACTAGGTGATAATGCATGCTCTTTCATTAATCTTCAATATTCAAGTTTAGGGTTTTTTTCTTTGGAAATTTAATGTTCTTCTAACATTTTGTTTTGTTTTTTTAATGTAATATATTATATATATGCTCACAAAGATGAAGAGAACCAACTAGCAATATTTTCATGAAAGTATATTTTGTTTCATAGACTGTGGAATAATTTAACAAGTATGCATACATACCAGGAATAATTACCTAGTTCTGCAATATATTTCATCTATTACATTGCATTTCTCTTTTTAAACACCTACTGTACAAACTTCTCCCAAGTGATTCTCATAAAATACAACAGCATTTCCTGGGTGATCATTACGAAGAGTTATATTTCTGATTTAAACTGTTTCAAGCTGAATAAAATAAAGAAAATTCTGTTCTCATTTATATTTTAATGCAAAATTTGCTTAATAAATTATCATTTAGTGGAATTCCACAAAGCTTTTGTAATGAAATCCTGAACAAGGAGAGAGCCCTCAGTCATACTGAATTTACTGAAAGGTTTTCTCTAATGTGCCCATTTCTTAGAATACTGTTCATCTCACAGTCTTTACACATTCAAGTACATATATAACACAAATGACAGTGGTATTCATAACTAAACTCAAGAAAACAGATATTTTCCTCCTTTTTCTTTTACTAGTTTTTTTTCAACTTTGTCCTTCAGCAAGTTATTTAAAACTTCAACTTTTTCTGCTCTCAGATCTTATTTATTCTTGTCTCTCCTCAGTGAAGTTATAGGGCTAATTTATATGCAGCAAACACATAAAAATTCCACAAGAATCTGCACAAATATTTCTATATCCTCTTTTACAATATCTCATTGTTACAGTACTTGATTTCTCTACAGTTTTAACAAAATGCATGTTCTAGACCTCTTAATAAATCATGAGACAATACCTATTAGATAAGAAGCTAGAAAAGGTGTGAAAAGTTAAAAATGCTGATATGACTTTCCTAAGCAAAAGAAAAGAGTAACTCTTTGGAAAAAAAAGAATTCCATCTATCAATCTAACAATCTTAGAGCCCATATTATGCATAGTCCAACTCAACACACAACACAGATGCTTTGCCCATCAAAAACTTGAAAGCTGTGTGGTTTTCCACCAGAAGGGCATGTTATAAATTACAAAGCAGCAATCAAATTTCATTTTAGCAGTTTTGTTGGCCTATGCTGGAGAACGTTGTAACCAATACATCATATTTTTTTCCACAAGTCTGATATTTCCCATGCCCTCAAAAACTACTATATCTAGGCTTTTGCATAAAAAGACAAAAGAAGAAAAAAAAAGAAAAAGAAATATTAATTGCTTAATTTAAAGAAATATAAAAACTTCTTAATTACTGTAAAGTATGGCAGGTACAGCAAAAGCACTTTTGGGATATTGACTTTCAGTTTTCCAGTTTCAATGTTAAAATCTAGGGAGGAAATTCTGTTCTGTTTCCCTCTAGTGACCACTTTCATTGAAACAGGAATTCATTCAGATTTATTGTGAAGTAGCAGAACAGGAGATGACCCCTTAAGGCAGCCACTCATTCCTCTTGTAGCCAATTATGTAATTCCTGAATTTGACTTCCAGTGCACATGAGGCACAAGATGTGCTTTAGGTAAAAAGAACAAGGACAGAGATTAAACACATAGAAAGGTTGTATTCAAGTGTTCTACAATAAAATTTCCAATTATGTTTTCAGTTTTGGTATCTGCTGCTCTGTGAACACACTTTTTGAGATCAACATCTGTGAATGCAAGTGAGACTTATCATTTTCATCCTGTTAGGATGGGTTTTAAACAATATGAACCAATTACTTCTATAGAAAAAGGTGAATGCCTATTTGAAAGGCACTTCTGTCTGTCTGAGGTGATGCTTTTGCAGGCATTGGAAATTTTGCTCCACTTGTATGACCTTTGAGAATGTTCCCCTATTTTTTTATTCTTTGGTGTTGGGAATTTATATCTCAGAGAAGAATAAAAAAACTATTCTAAGCAAAGCATTGCCAGAATTTTCTGCCTGTCCCTTTTCCTTCCTATTATAGCCCTAAATTTTATTAAAAAATAAAAAAGGAGGTGGGAGGGGAGGGGGAAAATAAAAGGCTTTTACAAGAAAACAAAGCTATTCTTTCTCTTTTGACAGCAAGAGGACACATTTAGCAATTGTCACATGGAATAAAAGAATACAAGTGATTGCATGTTCAGGCCTACCATCATTACTAAAGCTAGTTTTCTGGACTCAGTGAGAAATATCTTTGGGATCAACTCATTGAATTTAAAGAAAGAATCTTCCTCTATACCTGTTTGCACAAACCCATGATGTTGTGTTACCGGCAAACCCACAAGCCCAGACACCAGCACTGAGTGCAAATACCTTTTCCAAAGCCATGGTAAGTGGTAATTCCTGGGTCATTCTTTCCTGATAACAGAATGATTCCAGAGACTTCAGTTAACAGGTTACTCTCAGTCCTAAAAAAATCCCCCTAGGCACCAGGCCCTCTTTTTAAAAAAAAAATATTTAAAACAATGTAAAGGTAATCTAGAACTAAACTCACCTTCACACAACTTAGTAGAGCTTTCCTGTTCACATTTGAGATCCAGAAGACACATGTGATTGATCTTTATAGGTATAATGCATCTAATCACCGCTAATCACTGTGGCTGGATAATCTTATCCCTTAGCTAAACAAATCAGAACTAAAGTATCAGTAATTCAGTTATGTAGGGGTTCGTTTGTTTGGTTTGGTTTGGTTGAACACAGAATTTTCTGTCCTTCCAACCTTCACTGCATTCAGCATTCAGTTTGCCTACAGCCTGAATACATCTTCAGCTACTAGTGAACAAAAAAGTGATGTATCCACATGCAGCTTGTCCTGTCTCTTGTCAGGTGCTCCACTGAAAACAGAATTATAGGACGTACTTAACAGAAGACTCTTTTGTAGTGAACTCATTATCTTCTGAAATGTCTTTATTTCAGTGCAACTTCCTTTCCATTCACATGATTTGTATTTCTTGTCAGTCTCTAAGGAATTTCTACATTATTTCCATTTCATAAATCCATCAGATGAGATAGGTTTAACGAAGTCAATAATATTATCATTTTTTTTCTCCATTCATCTTCAGAAAGAACATTTTGTTTGAACTTCTACAATTGACTGCAGTTGTGCAGAAGAACCTAGTTTTTAAAATGTGAATTAATCATATAAAAGGGAAATCCTCATTGCCTTTTATTGCAGTATCCACAAGATCTGCTAAGTGATTCTCTTTGTTCTGGGTTTTGTCTTTGCTCTCATAATCTTGGGGTTTTTTTCTCTGACATACTACTATTTATTATCTACAAACTATCCTGGATATAACATTTAAAGTAATCATTACACGGGTCAGAAAAGAGTCACAAATGTTTTGTGAGTTCTTATACTCAAATCAAAACTTAACTTCAGATTCTAAGAAAAGACTTGCATATTTTTTCTTCCTTTTCAAGGGGAAAATATAGGTCATTCTCTGCTGGAGAAACTGTATTGAAGTCATTGGAGTTATACCAACAGATAATTTCACTCAGAAGGTACCAGCGTTTGAATGCTGCAATACTGTCTAATTTAATTATTTAGCAGACATAAGTCTATATATCTTGTTCAGCTCTCGCTGAAAAGTAAAACAAAGGACACGTTTCTCTATGTATCAAGGGTATACTGATATTCTTCTGAGTCCCAGGAGATGGAAGAATAAAGACCTGCTAAAATGTTGAATGTAAAAGGATGCTGTAGTGTTTTGGGTCTGGTCACAAAGTGCAGGTGGATGAGGCATTTTCTGGGCAACCAGCAAAAACATGAAGAGCACAGGACAAGTTTCTGGTGGAACTCTTTCATCATCCAGACAACCACAGGGAAAGGAAGGTAGCAGGAATGTATTGACAGAAAAGTTTCGAAATGTCTTGGTGACATTTTTGTTTCTATAAGAGGTGAAGAAAGCAAATAAAGGAAAAGGTCTTCTGTCTTTTTGGCCAGACTGGAAGAACTGGTTGAGAATGTGCAGGTGCAAAGTAACTTGTCTGAGAGTGACCATGAAATAGATCACTGAACTAACCATACTCAGACAGTTAGAAAGGAGAACACAAATGTCACAAATCATGCACCTTAGGACAGCAGAGTGCAATAAACGCTGGGAGGTGGAAGTGCTAGATTTTTACATAATGTCAGTAAAAAGGGGCAAAGGAACTGGGGAGAGTTGGCAGTGCTGTTAAAAACAAAACAAAAACAAAAAAACACACACAAAAAGGACAACTCATAGATACATTAAACTAGAGTATCAACAATCTAGGGATAAAATCACAAAGGCAAAACAAAAGTTGTGAGAAAATAAAATATAGGAGAAGATACTCCGTATTGACGTTATTACTAGTAGAAAATTAAGAAAACTGTTGGTCTATTCCTCGACAGGAATCTTGAGCAGGTCACAGTGTTAATGACATCTTTGCTTCTGTCTTTACTAAAAATGTCAACTGTGACCTTACAGCTAACAAAATTAGCAGCAGAGACAGAGAAATGAGTAATAAAACCAGAACAGTGACAAACAGATTGGAAAATAGGTAAATAAGAAGTTTTAAGATAAGATAGGCTCACTGAAAATTCTCTACGGGTATTGTTCTTCAGTCAGCTCTTTATCCCAGGGCTGATAAATGATTACCTTTTGAAAACTTGTCAGAAATAATAAGGCTCCACAAAACTAGGAAAAGGCCACTCCTACATCTATTTTTTTAAAAAAAGAAAAAGAGAGGAGAGACAGGAAAGAGGAGAGAAAAACACCCAGCTTAATTTCAGTTCCAGAAAAATCCTGGAACAAATAGTCAAACAAATAATTCACAAACACCTAAAAGACAGCAACGACACAGGTGACTGCCAACACGGAGCTTTCAATATCAAATCATACTAAATGAATCTAATGCTTTGTATGGGAAAATGATCAGAATTGTTAAGATGTAACAGTGGAGAATAAGTAGACAAAAATAACCATAATACGTCGAAATTAAATTTCACTGAGCTGAATATTCTTTTTCTGACAGAAGCCACTAGCAGGTGTCAGGGAAGAACATGAAAAAATATGCTAAGTATATATTTAACTTTCCTGTGGTAGGCTGTGGTAGATTTTGACAAATATACAGCTTAATGACTTTTGGAGCTGGAAGTTGTATCAACAACTAGGTTGGGCTATTCCATTCAAAATAAAAGATTATTTTAATTAATTCTGCAGAATCTGCTATTATACTGTATTTTCATAAATAACTTGCATGACATTATAGATAGAATACACTTATTAAATATGGAGATCATATAGAATAGGAAAAGTCTCAAGCACTAAAAGGCCTAGGACTAAAATTCCAAATAATCTTCACAGGTTAGAGAACTCTCCTGCAATAGAGTTCATATTGGGGGAAAAAAAATGTAAAGTTATACACATAGATTACACTACACAAATAGAGGATAATGAATGACAGATCTGCACTGCTGTAAAAAGTCTGAGGATTGAAGCGGAGCAGATCTGAGCACGTGCCATTAACATTGCCAAAGGCAAACGTACTGCCTAAGCGAAGGGCTGTCTGCAAGAGCAGGTGCAGCATCCACTGGAGTACATTTTCAGTTACAAGCACTGCCCCTCAAGAATAGTCTAGGCCATCTGGAAGAAGTCAAGAGAGCAGTAAGAATGACAGAATTCAAGAAAACATTGTTCATGAAAAGTTGAAGGGGCCATTTAATCTAAAGCAGAGAAATCTAAAAGGAGATTTAAGAGTTTTCAGATGTACAAAGGGTAGTAGTAAGGAAGAGACTAAGCAATTCTTCATGGCCACTAGGGACAAAGTAAGAAGTTGCACACTGAAATACCAAGAAGGAAAATTTAAAGCCAGGCACTGGGAAAACTTTTGAACAACTATAATTGTCCACAAAAACAGCTCAGTCCCCATCACTGAGGTTTATCAAGGAAAAAGTTAGTCAAACACCTATCAAAAAAGGCTTAGGCATAAATGACAGCTTCAGGTAAGGAGGGTGGCATCCTGAGTCCCTTCGTGCTTTATTTTCTGTGAAATTAAGTTAGTTTTCTCCATATTTTTGGATATAAAAAATAATTACTAGAACAAATCACCAATGGATGTAGTAGATTCTCAATTACTTCTGGTTGCATTTGAAGTTACAAGTCCTTCCTGTGAAATACAGTGTCTTGCAACAGATGATTATTTGGCTTTATGCAGAAATTACTGACACTGACCTTATGTTTTTCTTCTGAAGGAGGTTAGACTACCTGGCTCTAGTGGTTTCTTCTGGCCTTAGCATTTGGGAAACTATAGATTAACTCAAATATACACTCAGTGTACTATCAAAGACACTACCGAATTTTTCTTTCACAATGTTGTACCGCAATGGTCTACATGAGGCCTTGAAAGGACAACAAGCAGTGGTCTCAAGCTGAAATACAAGGAATTCCACTCAAACTTCAGAAGAAAACTCTTTTACTCTGATAGTGGTCAAATACTGCAACACATTGCCCAGAGATGTTATGGAGCTTCCATTCTTGGAGATATTCAAAACCCTGAGCACCTGCTGTAGTTGACTCTGCTTTGAGCAGGGATTTGGACTGCAGAGTCTCCAGAGGCCCCTTTTAACCTCAGCGTCCTGTGATTCTCTGAGATCCTGTGAATCCCAGATTGCAGCTACATTAAATGCATCTATTACAGATCAATCAAGCGAAAACTCTGAAACATTCAAGAATGAAAGCACATGAAGATTGTTTTCTCTCCTGTTGTGACCCACATGGATTTTTTTCTGCTGCATCCTAATTATTTTTGTTCCAACTTGGTGGTTTTTCTAATGAAAATTGGGCTGTTCTCTGATGTCAAGAGTGTGGGAAATGGATCTCGTGAAAGCTATGTATGTATGTGATAAACAGTGATGCAAAAAAGTATAAGAAGGCTTGGTAAAAAAGGTGTGCTCATCATGGATTGCAAATTATAAAGACCAATTTAGCACATTATTTTAGAATAGATAATATGAAATGACAAATGAGAAAAATAGCAGTTCGCAATGGAATATGCTTAAAAGCAAAATGGTAAAAACACTGGAAAACATGCACTGTACATAGAAAGATGGAAAATGGAGGCAAAACCAGAAGGAATAAGCCTCCACAACCCAGTCAGGGATGCTGTAAGGTTCTAGACCCTCACCACTGAAATCTGGAGTTTTGCCATATGCAATTCACATCTGGCAACTGATATAAACCCAATCGTTCTGTGACTAAGAGTTCATCAGTAATGTTTTTTTTTTTAAAGGCTCTCAAAGAAGGCTTTTCTTTATTCCCGAGACAGTGAAAGCAGGCCAACCTAACTAACCCACTTCCCCATCAAGCCCATTTTTTCAGAATAAGAATCACCTCCTTTGATTTATCTAATCCCTCAGAAGAAGCCACAGACATAGCACAAACAAGCTCTTCCTGTGATGCAAGACAGTTAGATGCTTCTGAATGGGAGTGAGAATCATCAGTAAATATAGCAAGCACTGGGCTAATCACAGGTAATAGCAACAAGATGTCATGCTGTCGCCTCACTGAAACTGTGCACTAGAAGCTTGTGTGAGTCGGACACTCACAGACTGAAACTATCTCTTGGATGTTGGCATTTATATCAACTATTGTGGAAACAGGAGACTCCTTGATTCATTTAAATGGTTGAAAAATGGAAGCGGTGATTGTAATCTATGTTGTAGATTAGAAGTTAAGTGTTTTCATTGAGGAAATAGAAAGTCTGAATACAAGACCTTTTCCAACCTGCTGGTTCAAACTCAAAATTTCCATCTTCCACCAACATGGCTTAATATTATTGTCTAAAAAGAAGGTTTGGATGGGAATCACTTTCCTGCAGAAGCTGTGTCATCATGCAATAAAGAATTCATTGTTCTCATATACTAATAAATTTACTACTCAAATTTACTAACAAATTGAGAATGTAATTTCATTTCAAAATAAAAAATAAAGCAAAGTCTCTATTAAAGAGAATTCATCTGTGAATGGCAAATTGCCTCCTGGAGCAAATGCACTCATTACGCTCAAAGCAAGGATGAGATCTCCCACAGTTAAATAAAACTAGTAGGAAAAATAATTGTTTGATAAATCAGAGTAATTAAATTTTGCACATGTGAATGCTACTGCACCTCTGTCTGCAGTGCAACAAGGCCAGCCCTGTAGCACAGAAACAGCACATAAGGCTCAGCCCTTTAGTCCCTGAAAAATCTATTACTGAAAGAAATGGCGCACCTTTTCCCTGTTAGCTCTTCATTAATGAGGAATGAGAAATCATGCTCCACAAAGCTACTGGGATCAGAGCAGTCAAAAACAGTGGTGATTCTATCTAGTTCTTGTTCAGCTTCTGCCAATATTCCACGGATCATTACTGTGTCTTCTAGCATTTTTAAAACATCTTATTTTAAAGAAATAAACTGTTTTGCTTTGGGAACCTGCCTGACAGGTCATTTGTTAGTTGGTCTGCCTTATATGTTAATTTTTGTATACAAGGTAAATACTTCTGTTTCTAGTTATGACCTTCCATAGGACAGATACTTCCTCATGAGACCTTTAAACTTTATAGGCACTCCATTGCTCTGTATTAGCACTGAAAGAAAGCTTCTGTAATGATTCTTTAAAATTCTAAAAATTAATTCTCGACCATTGAAAATATTGTGCGTTTAGGATATCTGAACAGAGTTATCCACATGTAGGCGCACACACACATACATCAGTTGTTCATCCGCCTGCTGTACTCAGCAGAAACCTAGCCAATGCAACACAGAGTATGATTCAGCTCACGCTAACCTAGGGAACCAGCAGCTGCTAAGATGAATCACTCAGCTCTCGCGACTCCAGGCTTCATCTTTATTGATTCTAATAAGGGCTTTGATACAGAGGGCTGAATCCATTGCCCACACAGAGGGAGCCAGTGCCATTTGAGATGAGACACCATAACCTGCCCGTCCCGCTGGCAATAGGTCTCCCAGACCCATCAGATGCCCTTGCACACTCTAGGGCATCTGGAATGGCAGCAGTTCCTGCATGTGGGTGACTGAAGCAAGTGCCTCTAGCCCACAAACAAACTCCTGCAAGTAGACTCAACAAATTTAGGTATTTCAGTTGCCAGCTGAAGCTCTGAAATTTAGGAACGTGAACAGGAGCTATATCTGGAAAGGCCATGTTACTGCCACAGTGTATACAGCACTGGTAAGAAGCAGCTTATGGTGGTTTCCCGCCTATATATTCAAGAGGAGACTAACAGGAAAAAAGCACAGCACAAGCTCATTCAAATATGTTCCTCAAAAGTACAAGAATGTGGTGCATACACTGTCTTCCAAACCAATCAAGCAGAAAGCACCAGTAATTGCTTTCAAAAGGCTTACAGGAGAGTGACCTTTGGGCTTAAGGGTCATTTTAAGGCATAGTCATATGGTCAGATCTAGATGGTCATGAATTAACTCACTCCATGTTTCATATCACCTCAGGTTTGCAAGCCATCTAGATGCATTATCATAGGATAGTATTTGAGATAAAAATTCACACCTCTCAGCTGCTTCATGGAGGCCAGTAGATGGCAAACTTGGCTACACTCCAAGCCGGAGCTGGTCTGTGCTGCAGTATCTTGGAGCATGGATGGCATCAGCTAGTAGCCTTTGATCATTTAGATGTATTCAGACACTTAGTGAAAAATCACCACAATTTTGGTAAATTGAGACGTCAGGCAATGAAAGACCCATGATACACTAAGGCAGTGTATCTGCACAGAAACACAGCTTCATCTTTTGACAGTCCATATTTGACAAAAAAGAATTGCTTTTCATAAGAGAATCTAAGCAAAAAATAATTATTTTGCCAATAGCCTAATGTTCTATAAAAATCAGTTCCCTAAACTGATTTCCCTAAAAAAGTTCAGACAGTCTTATTACCCATGTGATCTCTGTGAATTTAGTCTCATCTTAACTTCTCCACTACAGCATTTTTGTAGGAATTGACCATAATAAATGTGATTATGGATGGAGGTTTACACAGGTATAATTCCCAGTGTAACTAATCCATTAGGTGGTTAGCTATTCTATTAGATTAGATACTGCTAGATGACTGAGTAAGGTCTTTGAGCTTCTTCCCAACATGCCTCTTGTGTGTATGTGTCACATCTGGCAAAAACTGTAGTGTCCACTGAGAGAAAGAAGACATGCAGCAGATGCTCGACTGCATTTCTTTTCCTGCCTGACTGCAGCGACTGCTCTGAGCAGTAAACAATCCACTCAGTAAAATAAACTGCTGCAAATGTTCACTATTGCTTGTATCATTTGATTATTACTTTGCTCTTTCTCTTTCCCTAAACAGCTTTGTTCAAATTCCCGTACAAATCTCTATACTCCTGAATTTTTATCAGCTACATCTCTTCTCTCCAGGCAGAGCCCACACTTCCTTTTTGCTTCAAGACTGTTTTCTCTCTCTTCCAAAACAGTTCTTGATGTCTATATGTAGGATTGTTTTATTGGTTTTGTAAGACACTTATTCTTGGAATTAGTTCTTGATTTTTGACTAAGGGATGACATGTTCTGTAAAGTATTCAGTCTCTAAATCAGGCAGTGAGAGAAAAACTATGAAGTCTCCTATTTTCAGAATTGGAAGAGCAGCTGATGTCAAAAAGCAAACAAAAAAAAAAGGAGACTTTAAAACAATATGGTTCACGAGGACACTGCCTTTTAGGGTCAATGTCCAATTTATCTCAGTGCACATGCAGGGTGAGGACTGCAAAGTAAGACTAACAAGCATGGCAGAAACATACACAGTAATTCATCATAATAACAAAGCATAGCACAATTATCAGGAATTTCAGATGCCTGTAGGCTTAACGCAATTACACGGAAACAAATTGTTTGGTCTGCTCAGTTAGAAGTGCAAGAATGCTGGACCAATAAATAGAAAAGGATTGTTGCCACCTATATTCACAAATCATCCCTTTTATGATGTGACAAATGTACAATTTGGCTTTCTTTTTTGGTTTGTACACTGAAATTGTATTCAGTGCCTACTCAAATACGTCTCCATGTTCTGCAACGGGACATGTCACAGAAAACACAGGAAGCAGAGGCAGTGGGCTGCAAGGGTAGTGGAGTTAATGGATATAACCACAACACCTTCCACATTCTTGCTAAAAACTTTAATACAGCAATAGTTCTCAAGTAAGACTGGAAGGAAGGGAAACCTTCCAGTTTATTTTTAGTTGGAATTTACTTTAAAAAAAATGTCTCTGCTTGGTGTTTCTTCACGAGAAAAGTCTAACATCAGCATCATCTTGTGAATAATTGGGTTTGGTCCTGTTCCTGATTTTCAGCTATCTGGAGTACAGTTTAGGCTGCTGTTTATTTGACTTTCCTCCCAGAGGACTACTCTTCTGTAGGAGAATTAAGGCTAAGCAATGCTTACACAGACATTTCTTGCACTTCTGATAGCAGAGAACAAGACCCATTCTGAGTAAGCACTAATAATAGACAACACTGCAAGTAGCTGCTGGGGGCTCACATGCCTGAGAGACACAATACTAACGGCAAAGGCACTGCTGAAAGGAGCAGATAGATTGCATTTGCTATCACAGATCTCTAGTCTGTTTCAGTGATCATGCTGCTTAGGTAAAGTGGAACTTTGAGAGCAAAAGTCTAATTAAAATAAGTGGGCATTATATAACCATGCTTGGAAGGCAAATTTTCTGCAATATTCCTTAGTGACTAGGAGCTGCCTTTCTTTAAAGCACTTATACAGGTCAGCTCTAACAATTTAATAGTTGGGAGATGATAAGAAAATAAATTAGATTTTGGTACACAGCGGTCAAATTAATTTCAGGGGTATATACAACTCTTAGCACTTAAGATCCATAACCACATCATGACTGATCCACATCAACATTAAGGTCCCAATTTTTCAGGGAAGGTTGGATAGTACACATCACACAACTGCTTTTTAGAAGACATCATGATGCTGCAGAAATGTTCTCTATGCAAATGTCATGTTTCAGGGATTGTCTTAGCTCCATCAGGTTACCCATCCTGGTTAGGATTGCACTGGTGAGGATCCAACAACACGTCTAGCCCAGGGAGAGGAGTTAACCCTCAGTCCTTTTTGTTTGTTTATTTGTTTTAATTGGTTTGTCACTGTTGCTTTCATGTTTTTCTTCCTCACCTCATTTACTTTATTGATCCTGTCTTTCCTCCGGTTTCTCTCTTTCCTGGTTACTGTTAGATTTGCACCAGGATGGGAACTCCCATGGGGAGCCCTGCTTGGCCACTTTCTGCTGAGTAAAAGAGTCAAACGTGGCAAAGAGAAGATACTCTTGTCAGAAGCAATGGGGAAAATTGCTGGGAGGGTCCATCTTGGGTGTCACATGTTTGGTGATAATCTGTCATGTTGTTGCAGAGTCCAGGTAATGGCACAGCCACTATGCACTGCCAGCACTTCTCTAAATTACGCCCGTGAAGGAACCATGTAAGGTGCAAAGATACTTCAGCTCACTCACTATGTCTGAGCCTGGTTTGCCAGCACTGCTTTCTTAAGGGGTGCTGAACAGAATTCAGGTTGTCTCCAGCAAGGAGGAGCCTGCTGCAATCAATAAACACCTTACGCGGAAAAATATATCAGCCACTAAAAACAGCCTCAAATTAATTTCACTGGATGGGTGAATTCCATCAAATTCTTTGAATTCTCATAAACCAGTTTCATCTACCCTTAATTTATGGATCTACTTTTTAAAATGTAAACAACTTTCAAATAAGACTTTTTTTGCATTTAAATATCTTTCTCGCCATATTGTGTACTTTCTTATTTCACTTACAAATAATTTTGTGATGATTAACTCATGCATTATGTGGTGCCATGTGTAATGCTCCCTTGTGACAATAACTCAAATTGTATTTCCATAACATCTTCGTCTCTCTCACTCTTGTTTTTTTTTTACTAGAAGAAAACTAGAAGATCTATACCCTCACTCATATGAACAGAAACATTTTCAAGAAAATATTTCTGGTTCCTTTTGCCAACTGACCACCAGCTCACACAGACTAGGGCAATGGCTAAGTGAAAGTATCCATCTACCACAGCTTTGCTTCCCGTGGTTACAGAGCTCGCTTTCCCTTCATTCGGGATTTCAAAAGAAAAAGAGAGATCTTGGAAGCAACTGATCATAGATAGAAGGGAAATAATTTGTCAGAACATGAATTATTCTTAACCTGAAAAAAGAAGCAGACGGATCCATTCAATTTTATCATTTGAGTAGAAGAAATAGGGCTAAAGCCATAAAGTCCTGTAATTCTGAGAGTGATATAAGAACACATATAACATGCACAGAAAACCTACAAGGGGAAATGCTGAAAAATCTAGGAGGGAAGAAAGTGACAGCAAAAGACATGCAATCAAGGGAGATTTGAGGCTTGTCTTGCATTTTGGTTGTTCTCGATCACATCAGTAGTAGCCTGTTACTGTTCACCAATTCCATATCCCAAACCTATCTATATAATGGTATGAAAATTTAGGAGAGGAAAATTCAACTATCAGTAGCAGGCACAGATTGAGAACTTTTTTCCACAAAGCGTTCTATGTACAAGTGTCTCCTTACAAAGCAAAATGCAGAATGAAAACAGCAAGGTCTATGCAAATGGGCATGTGTGAGGTGAATAACTTTTTGGAGCCTATTCAGTCAGGGCTGGTACTAGGAAACTATCATCCTGTAACAAGAAATACAATCTAAAAGGATTTATTATTAAGTTCACCTCCTTGTGAGAGCAGGACTGTTCTCAAAATGTTCTGAGCAGCAGCTTCTAGCTTTAAATGCATGAAACAATGGCTTTTCTATTCCTTTTCTTGAAATATATCCAAGCTTGGGATTCAGTATTCAGTGGCTTTTGCTGTTCTCCCCTTACAAATGTTATATATACAGTAGAAAACGATAATTTACATTAGCTGGGCATATACCAGAGTGTGCTCAATCAGTAAACATGCTTTCTTACCTGCATTTAGGGGCTCCATGGATGCAGCCTCAATAGTTGCCAGATACTAGCATGGAAAAGGCCTTAGTCTTGTACATCACAACCTGATCACCTATTCTTTTATACTATTAATCCTACAGATACAGCACCCTGAGGAACATCTCCAGATGGACTCTTCCTCCTTGTTGTCAAGGTCATTTATGGACATTTGTAGATCTTCAACTATCCTTAGTCAGTAAGCTGAAAGACATTTCACTTTCTTTTGTACTTCCTCATCTAATAATGTTTCCTTCTGAATTGCCCCCAGTTCACTGCACTGTTAATTAGCTTTTATGCATTACCAGAGATGGATGCATCTCAGCAGTGACTTAAGTGATTTCTCTGTAGTTTGTGTTTCAGTTTCCATTCATAAGACACTTCAACTTTTCTTAGTTAATTTGTTTCCTCTTTGTAATACTTTAGCATTTACATAATATCTCTCATTCTAAAGTAAAAAAGGGCAGAGCAGCTGAAGAAGTAAAAGTCCAAGTACTACTATTTGTCTTTGCCTGAAATACTCAAGTTGGCCAGGACAGTATAACATTTTCTGAGTGTTTGTAAACACAGTGTTTTCTACATGTCATTTGGATTATTAAATGAGAGTAGCTGAGCCTTGCCTTAAATACCAATATAATGGGAATTTTGTTGTTTAGTACTACTGTTTTAAGCCAAAGTTTCTCATTCACAGGTCACAGTCCCTTTGACTCAAGTTCATACTGGAGTTCCAGCCTGTCCAGTACAGCAGCGCAGAAACAGCAGCGATACCCTGGCCATCTGCCAGCCCAGGTGCATTGCCATTTCCCAGGCACAGCAAATAAGATGATAAGCAGTACGGAACTACCAAGTAACAGTTATGCGTGATGGAGCCCTGCTTTCCTAGAGATGGCTGAATACCTGTCTGCCGATGGGAAGTGGTGAATGAATTCCTTGTCTTGCTTTGGTCCTGTGCGCAGCTTTTGCTTTACTTATTAACTTGTCTTTTTCTCAATCCATGAGTTTTCTCACTTTTACCCTTCCAATTTTCTCCCCTATTCCAGTGAGGGGGGAGTGAGCAAGCAGCTATGTGGGGCTTAGTTGCCAGCTGGGGTTAAACCACAACAGTTTCACACACAAAAAAAATCCCAAACCCTGTATCCACTACAATACCTAGATAAGACAGTCATGTGTCACTGGCAAGGATTTCTTCAACAGACTGTAAACAGCACACAAGCTTTTCATGCGTATTTTAAGGACATATTTATAGCTCACATACACTTTCCACTTTTATTACCTAATTATTAGAGAGGCAGTTTGCATTAGTAAACAGTTCATACAGTGTCTGAACCTCTTAGCATTACAATGAACATGGCTATAAAGTTGTTCAGCTACATAATACCGGAATGTGTCTGACTTACACAAATGTTGAATCATTTAGAGGTGTAAAGCAGAGGTTTCCCAAACTGGTGGTCTACAGACTCCTGTCAGTGGTCTATAGCTGAAGGTTTATAGCTGTCTGGTTACATGGTGGTCGTTCCCTACAGATAGTGGGGAGAGAAGAGATTAATGAAGAACAAACATTGACCAAGCAACTGTTACTGTTATTGATAAACTGAAATATTTTTTGTTGCTAAAGACTGTACCACTACAGTTTCTCCTAATAACTTTTGCATTTGATTATGATTTTGTCAAACATTGGTTATACAGAAGTTTTCTCTTTCCGATTGTTTTCTCTTTTTCAATCCATCCATTTCTGAGAAAAAGACTAAAGAAGATGTTATTTGTAAGATATTTTTAATAGGCAAAACAGTTCACAGAATCTCAGAAACAGTTAAAAACAGAAGTGTCACCTAGCTTAGGAAAAATCTTGCCAATGACTAAAATGCAAAAAGTGAGTGTACAAGGAATGGAAGCATGGAGAGGCAATGAAATAGGAGTACAACTACATAGTTTGGGACAAAATCAGGAAAGCCAAAACCATCTGAAGCTCAAATTATGGAGGCTAACACAAGGAGAGATTCTACAGGTCCCTGAGACTACAAAAGGAAGCTCAACAAAAATGTGGGGGTGTAGATGGGCAGAGAAGAACTAGTAGTGAACAGCACTGGAAAGGCTAAATGCCTTTTTTGCCTTCACTTTCACAAGTAAAGTCTGCTCCTGGACCTCTGCCTGTAGTATAGTCTGCAAAGGACAGGGGCAACTAGCAATAGGCCAGGAGCTGCTGACAGCTGGAGATACTGAAATCTAAGGGGCTGGTTTGGATGTCCACAGAGGTGGTCAGCATGACTGTGAGACTACTGCCTATCACCTGTGTAAAACTGCAGTGGTCAGAGGAGATCTCTGATGACTAGAAAAAAAGGATAACAATGTCCATTTCACGGGAATGATGGCTACAACAGATAGCCAAGCTACAATACGATCGATACACAGGGACCTTAATAAACACAAGGACTGTGACAGCACGTAACTCATGAAGGTCATCAGTGAACAGTGCAAAGTTCTGCCCCTGGGAAGGAATAGCCCCATGTTACAACAGACTGTAGGAACCTGCTGGGTAAGTAGCAGCCCTGTGGGAAAGGACCCAGGAATGGCTTATTACAATTAGTTGTAAAGAAGAGTTGTATTTCTATTTCCATTTCAAGTCACACACCATCCTCTCATCTCTATGTCTAAATTATTCTGTTTCCCTCATTGTCCTGTCTCACATGACTAACACCTTTACTAGGATCAAGCTCTGCATGCCCTCATACCCCCTACCACATGTGTTTCATCATCTCCAGCTCTTGCCTCCTGCATCCCAGGCCCCTGTTACAAACATGAAAACACAAGTCTAAGTAGAGTCTTGGGTGCTGCTAAGGAGTCACACAGGAACAAGTTTCTCTTTCTCATATAATGTAGCTCCTATCCTGCTGCCTTAGGGCAACCTTTTAGCTCCATGGCATGTTTGAGGTAAAAAGTCAATCTCTATTAACTGAGGAGAGAAACACCCCAGACTACCTCATTGTCCCCAGAAGGTAAGAGCTTAAACACAAGCAGCGAGGCACGAAGTTACTGTAGTACAACTATTCTTTGGTTACTGCACATGTATGGACTATTACCCCCAACATATTCAGAATAATACAGAACAATTTGATTTAATGGGATTTAGCTTGTTCTTAATTGTTAAAGGTGATTTACTGTGTTGAAGCTAGGTTACCTTCCTCGTGCATTAGATTAGGAACACAACTGCCATAGTACAGCTGGTGCGTATAACTTGGTAAACAGGACAAAAATGAAAAGCATTTGGCAGGACAGGTTTAGACCGCAGGTCCCTGAGGCCCATCCTGCACAGTGGATAGCAACTGGGAGGTCCTCAGTGTCTGCTGTTGGGCAGACTGGAATCACATCAGCATGGAAAACTGGGTCCCCCAGAACATCCTGGCAGTGGGGCTGCACAAATTGTAGGGGCTCGAAGCTCTTTTGGGCAGAAGAAACACTCAACTTGGGCCCCAAGACATCTCAGAGGCCAACCCAACCACACAACCATCAATCAGAAAGGAGAGTGGTACCAATCTAGGAGAGTGGTACCAATCAATTCATCCCATTCTGGCCTAAAAAGTGATTAGTTTCAGGACAGCCCCAAGAATGTTTTTTAAATTAAGAAAATGTTCAACATTTTTGTTTTGTCCTACTCTGGTTAAACATTTCATAATTTCATTATAAACAGTCATAATTTCCATAAACATGGAATTTGGCACATGATTACATATGTAGAAGAGCTTTGGGCATGGTTTTCTTATAACTGTGACTTTAGCAATACCCCTTTATTTATCTGTCACTGTCTTCTGATCCTATTTAATGTCATTAGCACTAATTCCCAGCCTAATAAACTCACAACAAAAGCCACAGGTAAAAAGGGTGCAAAAGCAATGTATATTACTACAGAGAAAATAGATCTGCAAATTGCTGGTCTCACAAAAACACATTTCAAATTACTACTTTTTTTTTTTTTTTTTTTTTAAACCAGTGCTGGCTAAAATCAAGTTCAGGAATACATTCAAAATACTTATTTATTAAAACATAAAAAAAACTTTTGAATAGCAAAAATAGAGACTCAGTTGCTCAAAGATCATAAGCAATTTCAAACTTTCTCAGGTCTAATAAAAATCTGCTCTAACTGTATTAGTTATCCAAGTATTGCAACTGCAGGATATAAAAGATTCATGTCAGTAGAGATTTAAGCTCACGAAAGTAGAACGATACTTAATGGTTAGTGAACTGCATTGGAATATTCCTTAAAGCAATTTCTCTTCCTCTATGTCTATGTTACAATGCATTTTATTTCACCCAACCCACGTGAAAACCACAAATTCTTAAACAGGTTAGGGGTTTACTGCTGCTCCAAAATTCAAGTAAACTTGTGGGTGTCCACATCTAGGCCTGTGCTTCACAGAGCAAAATAGTTTCAGAAAAACAAGACATTGTGAGAAATACTAGTTTTACCCTAAGCTTATAAGCAAAATTGAAAAAGAATAACTCTAACAAAAACAGTAAATTCAGTAGGAAACACCTTTCAAGAAATGTAATTTTGAATACTGAAATACACTGTAGTGAGATGCAAACTTGCATGGAAAATACACTGCAGTTCTTGGTAACGTCTCTGTTTTGGTTTTCACCTAGTGAGACACCAATGAACAAGGAAACAATAATTATATTGGCTTCCTATATTTCTGTTCTCTCAATAGTTTTCCTCTCAAACATGTAATGCCACAGCTGCATTCTCTGAATATTTTCAGCTTGATTATAGAGCTCCTGCAACGTGTTTTATTCTGTTTGTGCCAGCCAATAACCCAAAAGAACAAAAACAGGCTAAAGCTTGGAAAGATGCTATGAGCATAGTTTCCTAGCCACTGCACATAATCTGAATTCATAGTACTATCTATGAAATCTCCTGCTAATCTAATGCTTGGGAAAGTACAAAAAGCTTGATTTAACCATCAGTCTTTTGTCCAAGTTTACCACAAACTTTCTATTTCATCTCGTTACCTTGATGTCCACAGGAAAACTTGTATTCAATTGCCCCCTACCCATTTTTTAGGCTGTTCAGACCTTGCAAAATTCGGGTTTTCTGACAGGTTTGATGGATGACATTATTCCTTTCAGACCACACAATTCTGTCTTCCCTAGACTGTGCATTTCCTTTCTGTTGTCTATCACTATGCTTTTCACATTTATCACACTTATCCATGTACATTTTCACTTAAGCATACTTTCCTGGGCAACCAGTACATGTCCTGTTTCAACCTCACTCTACCTTTACCCCTATTCCATGTTGTCAGCACCTACTTGTTGGGATTACTGCTCCCACTGTAACCCCAAACCTGTTTTGGTGCACACGGCTTCTCCCTTCTGCCACCTCCAAAAACCCTGCATGTGCCTATGCTACTTTATGCTGCCACAAGAATTTGTGCAGCCCCACACCAAACCAAACCATGTCATGGAACTGGTGCAGATTAAAGCTCACCAAGTGAAAAAGCAGCAAGCCTCTGTCTGCAGCAGTGCCACATTATGCCATCTTCAAGTACTCGTATTACTATAGGATCAGTATTAAGAACTCGAGCTTCAGAAAGTCTGATCAGCCCTGAAGTATGAACAATTAATATTCTAAATATCCCTTAACATACCGATCTTCTTAGAGATCATATTGTCTGAAGCAGGAAAGCTTAATCCTTCCCAGCTTCATCTTATCTGCCTGCAGTCCAATGTTTGACTCCCAGGACGTGTCTGGGAACCCTCACAGCTTGTTAGCTAAGAGCTAGCGACCTCTTCTCTGAGCTCCTTCTCCAAAGGGACATGTGACATGTCCAAGACCCGGGATCTCTGCTTCAGCTTAACATGAAACACCTCAGGAGCTTCTCCCATGGGTTATCAAACTGAGCAAGATGTTTTACTTTCCTATGTAACCCTTACACTATTTGTTCATTTTCTGTGAGCTGCAATTTTTAAACATTGTTGAGACAGACAGACATCACAGGCCATTTTATTTTTTGGAGACAGCTGTGGATGGACAGGAGAGAGACATATATTGTGATCTTTCTATGGACTTAATTTTTGTTCTTCAACATTTTAGTCTCCTGGTTTAAATAGATAGATAGGTAATTCAAATATGGAGAGTCTTTTGTCTCACAGAAAAAACATGATCAACATCGCTCTAAATATTCTGCTCACATGTAGTGATCCATACCAGGCCTTACACTTTGGAAGGTTTGCACATCAAAAATTTAATTAACAGATATAGTCCATTTCCATATGTCTTCCTCTAAAGGTTAGTGCAACAACATTTCCTGAATACCCTTTAACAATTTAATGGCAGCCTGGCAGTGGTTTCATGACAAATAAATTAAAGTGACATACAGATTGCAGTGGCAGAATACAAAGTACAATGAAGAAATGTACCTCTTATGGAGATGTGGCATGAAAAACATTGACCTGTGGTCCTAAGTAATTTTCATAAGACAAAAGCTTTCTTGGTAATAAAAACAAATCAGTCAATGTTCTGAAAGACTAATATAATAAACCATCAGGGAAGCTATTCAGCTGTGTTAACTCCATTTAGTGAAACAGGAGTCATTATTATTCCACCTTTGTACTTAAAGTTTGGTGATAACATTAGCTGCACTATGACAAAGTAGCCTTCTTGATTAATGGGAGATACCTCCAGAAATGGCAGTGGGACTCAACTTAGAAACATATGCTACCTTGCTGGTCGCATTAAACAAAGCCATCCTGACATTAGGAACACAGGGCTGGACTTAAATGGCAGGACAGAATATTAATTGCAGAGAATCTGAAGATAGTGCAGTGGCCCTGCATGAGATATTGCCAACTCAGAGACTGTTTATATTGAAAAGTGACTAGAACATGAGGTGGATGAAAGAGAGGTCAGGAGTACAAATATTTTGCATAGGAAGGGAAAAAAAAGAAAAGAAAAAAAGTACCTTCAGTCCATAAATCCCAAACTGATTCTCAACAAATGGATACTATACTGCTTTGCAAGAAAAACAAAGTTGTGCCTCATAATTTCTCTTGCAAAGTAAAGAAGTTGTATTGCTATAGGCACTGAGACTGGGAGAAATTACGTGATTTACAAGAAATTTGTGGTGCAGGTAGAAAAGGATCACAGACTATGACTACAAACTGTGCTTTGTAACTGTAAGCTCATCTTTCCACACATACTCAACAGCCATCATTTCCTGAGGAGCTCAAATGTCATAATGATTCTTTTCTTTTTTGTCCCACTCTCATTTGCAAGTATTTTTGCCATTTTGGTTTCTAAATGAGACAGTATGTAGAAACATCAAGGTACCAGGGGAGATGTCATTGAAGTATTTCTGATCTGAACTGGAAATAACCTGCTGGAAGTTTTTCAAGAAACTCAGAAGACCTCCTATTTAACCACTCCTTTCCTTATCCTGCAGTGATTTTTGGAGACCTAATCTATACCACAAGCAACTCCACTAAACCCAGCCAGGATTTTGTCCAATTGCACAAGGTCCAGTCAAACAAGTGCAAAAGCCAAACACAGGCTGTCGGTTGGGACTGTGTGGAATATACCATAGAAAGTTATGAGCCATTTGCTCGAGAGGGGATAAATGGACATGCAGAGCAGAATAGAAGGGTAAAGAAAAGAAGATAAATGAAAGGAGCACATAATATGGACAGAGCTGAAAAAGCATCACAGATAAAGATATGCAATGTCTCTGCATGACTAGCAAAATATAAGGTAGCCAGTCTATGACTGAAAGGGCTGCATAAAAGTGTTTGAAAGTTCTGCACAAATTCAGAAGAGTTGTTCCTGCTGATGCAACATGAGCAGCTAATTATGATGGACATAATACTTCGAGATCCCACTTGAATTCAAGTCTATCAGGCACTGCACAAGCAAATTGGTAGACAATTTCATGCCCTATCAGCTTAAGATATGAAATGATAGGGGTAGACAATGAAACTGAACTGAGAAAAAAATTAGTCAATGTCCCTGTTATTAGATCTGTGTGTAAAACTAGATTATGAATCAGTCTACCAAGAACAGCAGCAGGTACCACATCAAAATATATCATGGTAAGAAAATCAAGGACTTCACCCCCATAGAAGACAAAGCACTCAAGTATCCTGGACTGCGGAAAATAATCCTGTCTCAGCAAAGATGAAAAAAATTACTATTCGTCTTTTACTGATAGTAATATTTCAGTGCAACTTTCCCTTAAAATCTTAGTGGCTTTTCAAGGGACATGTTAAATACTCGTATTTTTTTTCATATCCATGTCTTAAAAAATAAAATGAAATTTCCAGTGCAAAACTGAATTTACATAATCTAGATAACTGCAGTTTCAAATCCTGAGCAAGAATGAATGTCAAAAATTGCTCTATGATTGCAAAAGAAGTTTGCTTTAAAATTTGTCACTCATGCTAGTTATTATAGCATTTTATGTACTTAGGTCAGTTAGTACCATTTGGATAGATTTAAGTGATCCTGTGCTTGTTTATAGTCATTAATCAACCCTTCATGAAACATGCATGTTATTTACAAGCTTATGATCAATTAACTTTCAAAGGGACTTTCAAAGGGACTCTCAGGATTTACAAAAATAACATATCAGCCTTATTTTGTGCAGTTGATATACAATTAAAAAAAAAAAAATCATTTTGTCCAACCTTTGTAAGAGCCTAGTAGAATGTTTTTGTCTCTTACCATCACCCTTAGAACAGCTCCTGTTACAGACTCAAACACAAATACCACAGTAACACGGCAGAGAAACAGCACGGTAACGTCCATCATTCCTCAGTCTACATCCCGTGCTGCATCTTTCATATAGGTTCAGCACAGAAGCTCTCCTTAAGAAACAGGAACTGCAATGACATTATTTTATTTCTTAGATGCTGATTGGTTGGGTTGCTCAAAATTATGGTAGCCTGTATAAACTCTCTGTGGGCTGGCGGTTGTGACTTCTCCTGCTAAGGTCACTCTGTTCCTCCTGCAGAAGCAGAAACAGCAAGCCTGGTTCTACAGGACTCATTCTCTCACTGTGCAACATCTTCTCACATATCTTTTCTGCTTACCCCTTTCTTCCCCATGGCAGGAGTGACCTCAAGCTCCGTCTTTGGGGCAGCAAAATTCAGTTTTGCTGACAGTGCTGAGAAACCTTGTATCAGCTTCATTTAAAAAGATTACACTGTACCTTTCTCCAAAGGGAGCAAAGAAAGTGTGTGATCAGACACACTCTTTCTCTACTCTCTACAATGAAAAAAAAATAAATATAAACATTAAGTAGATCTCCTATTTTGGCACTGTCATAATAACTTAGGGAAAATGTACAGACGAACTGAATGTAGACTCACAGTGAATCACTTTACTCTGGAAGGATTTATTCTCTCTTGATACTAGCTGAATTTGTCTTGAATAGAAAGAGAGGCAAAAAGATCTTATAAAGTCAGATAATCAAAAATAAACTTAGCAGGATAGAGCAGATGAATGCTTGTCTTGCTCTTTTATTGATTTAGCTTTAACTTCTGCACAAAGACCTCTGCAAAACCTCAGAAAATTCAGGCCAGGGTGGTATAGCAGTTGACCCCATTAAGGGAGTACGAGGATTGTAATGTGTTGAAAAGTCTCGATTCCCAAGTCTCAATTCCCCAGTCTCCTAGATGATTCACAGATAGGGAGAGGAGTAGTGGGACATCCTCTCTCCAGACATTAGCTACTCCTAGAAGGTAAATCACAGGACTATGGCCCCAGTCACAGTCACAGTCACTCTGCAGAAGTGACTTCTACTGCTTCTCCAAAAACACTTCTCCAAAAACTCTCTCTTTGTCACAACATAACTTTTGGTAAGAATACACAAATGAGTTAATCAAACCTACCCATAGGCACAGCATAGACCCTCTGGACCTTTGTGAAGTGCAATAGGAAAGAAGTGGCTACTGTCATAATTAATAGATGTATCTAAGTACATTCCAACAGCAGGAGAGCTCTGATCTCTGCACCAAAACATTCTCCATGCCCAGGATGAAGTAACAGCATCCTTGTGCCCTAGATGGGAGCCATATGACTCCTTCAGTCCGGTCTACTTTACGCCCAAACCCAAAAGTTACTACTTTACTTTGCCCTGGTTCAAACACTACAAAAACTTAAAATAAAATAAAATAAATTAAAATAAAATAAAATAAAATAAAATCAATCCTAGATATTCTACTGAATAATTTGACCCAATACCAGGCTGATTGACTCCCTTTCCAGAGGTGTCTGTGACACTGAGATGTTTTGAACTGTCCATATTATAGAGAGGATGACTGTTTACAGGATATTATGTATATAAACAGTTTTGCTCTTTTAGTCTTAGCTCTGTGAACAGGGCTAGCCCTAAGGCAAAGCCTAAGGCAGAAAGTGAAATACATTTTTTAAAGGCTGTTTGTTAATTGAGCCCTAAACTGCTTCCCTGTTCCTTGCCAGTTTTATCCTAACATAAGAACAAATCAATGTTAAGGCACTCTGCCAGATGCTGGGCAATTCAGATTACTCTGAGTCTCCTCTCACTTTCTTGGCAGCTGGGATCTCTCAGGACTATCCAAATTTTGCTCAGCATCTAACAGGATTCAGCCCTAAATGGGCTGCAATCTGCATATGAATATTTTAATTACATGCTGCTATGCAGAATGAAAGCAACCAACAAAGTACAAACAGGTCAGCTAAGAACTTGTAAACTGTGAGACAGCAGTAGGTTTATAATTTCAGCCTGTTTATTATGCTTAGGGCATCTCTCTCTAAAAGGCTGTGATTGAGGGCACTGCCAGCTAGTTGCCTTCCTTGCAAATGAAAGGTGGCAGGAGTTTTGCCAGAACTTTGCTGCCCTCCTGCACTCAGTGCAGAAAATGATGAGAAAATGAAGAGGTTTTTCAGACCACAAGACTGAAATTCACCCTTTTCCTGAAGGCCACTGGACAGAAGGAGGATCATCAGTAGCTTTCATGAAAGAAAAAGGCTCTATCTGGCAGCAAGAGGAGAAGGAGGACAGAGAAGTGGTTGAGCGCCAGCCAGGCTCTGCTCTCAGATCTGCATCAAATGTACTGCAGTGACATGAGGTGCCCAACTCTTGACTTCTTTCCATGGTGACACTGCACAGAGGAAAAAAACAAGCTCTGCTGGGGATGGAGCCAGCTCCCAAACGCAGAAACTCTCCAGGCACCATCTTTTGGCATTTCACTTCCCCTTTAGGACACTGTGATCCACTATCTAGATCAACAGACAGCTTTCAGATTTTCTTTTGACCAGTGAGGCAATGGCTTTTGGCAACTGGCATCTCCTTTGTCACTCCTATTGTCTTCTTGCCCATTGGTGTCGATAGTGCTACAGTGCTCCACTGATTGACATCTTGAATATTAAAAAGATAATTTAAATCTTCCCATTTTATTACACGTGGGGCTTTCAATGTACTCCCAAGATTTTTGGGTGCCAATACAGCTTCAAATGCAGTTTGATGGCAGGTTTTTCCCAGTTGCATACTCCTGTCCCTGTAGCTCTTCAGCAGAGTAACCATTTCAGCAGCTTCATTTCAGCAGTGTCTGGTTGTCATCTGAGAACAGCTGTATCTGTTGAGGACAGCAGCTCAGGATGTTGTCTGCAACCAATAACAATTAACACTTGTGCTTGTTATTTCAGTGCCAGTATTACCAAGGTCCCAGCATTCAGTAGCTATTCATTTATTGTAATGGGTAAAGCATAAATATTTAATAGGTAGATTCAGTGCCAGCCTACCTTTTGCTCTTGTCCATGACAGTAAAGGTGAATATATTATCCAGTAAGCATCCAATACGTGAGAGGGCTTAGAAACTTCTCCTACTCCTGCACTGGCAGAATTTGGCCTCTGCCATAGAGTTGGACTTGAAATTTATTTTCATGATCATGAAGATGAGATATATGTGAGCAGTTTTAACAGTGTCTTTCTAAATCACCAGGAGGCTGGAGTATTATCTCCAGAAACTGATCAAAGCTTACAAATGGGTGAAATCTGAAATCTAATGTCAGCTGTTGGTGCCAGCATAGAAAGACAGCATCAAGGGCAGACTTGCTAACATCAGGACACGTCAGACTGCCAAGTGGTGGGGGTGCAGGCAGAGGCAGGGCAGCCCAGAAAGAAGCCAATGGCATGTGGACAACCAGAAGATAAAATAGTATGGAGGAGCTTTGTTGAACAGGTACAGCCTAAGGCATAAAGGTGAGAGATAAGTAGTCATGGGGAGTCTACATGGAGATTTGAGCTGCAGTAAGATACAAGGGGATGGTGAGTCTGTTAGGATGAACGTGAACACCCGCCCCAGCAGATGGGTCCCTATACTGCGCATAAGTGGCCTCTAAGAAAGAGTTTGATTGAACAGCTGTCCAAATACCTTGAGAGAAGTTCAGTAATCCAAGAGGAAACAGCCTAAAAGACATTTTCAGTATTTTCTCCTTGAGTCTCACTCTACAGAAATAATTTTTTAAAGCATCCTTCATCCAACCAAACAGCTAGGCAAAGCTGGGAAATAAGCCTGCTTGGAACAGAAAACATCAAGGTGATTTAGGGGGAGAGAGGGAACTGCTTGGCTAGTTTTCCTTGTCTTTATTTTTAACTTAGCAATGAAAGGCAGAAGTTTCTTGGTAACAAAAATAAAAACATTCATGCATTTCATAGCCATTATCACCTCGTGAAAAGGGCTAAGCCAGAGTGTAGGTAACAGCAGAGATATCCTTCAAAAGAGAAGGAATCTAACACTAGCATGACATTTCCAGTTTAACATTGACCTCCTACTTCCCTGCTACTGAAAGGTTAATCAGTTTCCAGAAGCTTTTAAGAGCTTGGGGGAATGAAATGAAATATTATTTTTCCTCTCTCTACTTTAAACTATCTACAATCAGATTTTTTTTTCTCTTGAAAGCCACTGTACTTTGCTTTAAAAAAAAAGTTCTAGGTTGCAAAACAAAACAAGATCAAAATTCAGTATCATCCTGCAGGTCTGGCTTGCTTTTAATCAAAATGCTGCTGTATTTCCTAAAAGTGTTGATGAACCTGATGAGAGGCAAAGGTTGAGACAGAGGCCAGGTGAATCTCAAAGACTTAGTAAAGTTTTGTTCTTGCACTGAATAAACTGTGAGGGAATTTAATTGAATTTTTCTATAAGTTTGATGCTTGTTCATGTCCCTAATTCAAAGTGAATTTCAGAATGTGTGAAGTCACAGATATCTGTGGTCCATTAGTTCTACTAGACTTTATTGCATGCACACTGTCTCTATACAGAGACATTATGAAGAATCATCATCAATTTAACTCTTTCCACCTTTGGATAATACATTTTCCCTGGCAAGATCTTGGATGTCACAACTATGGTTACATAGGTCCTCTGTACTGTTAGGACAAAATATATTAAAACATTTAAAGAGGTGGGGTTTTAAAATTATAAAAAATAGCAATAGATGGCCCTCACATGAGTTCATGGCTAAATTCATCCTACAGACTGTCTTCAAGATGTCAGTGTTAAGCCCCTTGAGAAAATTACCTTCTTTGTCCTCATGCTAGGGCCATCGGTTAAGCCCTCATATTCATCAGCACTAGTAATCAAAAATCATCTAGTACAGTCATAGACAAGCAGACTTCATCTCTGGATTCAGAAGTGTTTGCAGTCCTCACCAAGGGAGGCCTCTCCCTCCCGATTTAACATCAAGTTGCAAAATAAACAATCAGGGGGCAATTACATTTCTCAGCTTGGGCACTGCAAACAAAACCCAAACAAATGAGTGTTTATTGGAATGAGCTTGGCAAATAGTGACTTCTCACCAATGAGCTATCCATGTGTTACCTACGGATTGTTATCCATTAAATCTCCTTAATAATGTACTATGTTACATAGGGATTGTTGACAGGTTCCCTAATGGCAATAGGTGATGGCATAAGTGTTCATCAGACAGGACTTGAAAATGAAAATTGTGACATACATATTCATCTTCCAAAAGGTCCAGCTGATAACAGAACATGCTGGGGTTTGGTTCACATTATACTCATTAGACCTACATTGTAAAGACTGGGGTTTTGGCAGAACTATCTGAATACAGAACAGTTTCAGTCCTGTAAAGTTGCCTAGACCTGAAGAAATACTGATCCAAAGCTATGTAGTGATAGGCATTCAAGACTGAAATCCCTCTATCAGCCCATGTATTCATAACTTTTTGATGATACAGTCAGCACGTTCCAGTATTTGAAGTGAAGCTTGATCAGGTCTCTTTGCCACAACTTTTCAGCAACTAGTTTATTTCCTCCCATTTGGGGTTTATTTTGTAAATGTTCCGGGTTTCCAAGACATCCAGCATCTTGCAACATATCATCGTATTTCTCAAAAAAAACCTGTCAGTTAAAATATGTTTTATAGCCAAGTCAACTGGTAATTACATTTGTAACAGGTCACATCTCACTGACCAATGTCACGGTCAATGAACGGTGAGTTCACTAGGTCCACAAGGAACAAGTCCCTAAACCCAGAACATTCTGAATACAGATTGAAAGCAGATGCGGAGAAGAAGAAAAAGACAGCACCATGCAAACACCAGTTTCTCCATGATTATACTATGCTCAGTGTTTTCAAGAGGGCAATTGTTCCAAACGCAAACAACACGACAATGAACTTCAGAAAAGGGCAATAGCTTAAACATACTAAAAGCTTTCCAGAAAAGTCACTGTAACTCAAAGTGAGTTACAATGATCCGTACTCTTCGTTGAAGCCTTTTAGAAAAGCAAAACCACAGAAGGCATGCAAGCTTCCAGACTAATCCTTGCAAAAAGGCCAGCAACAAAACACAGCTGATTTTCTGATTATAACAACAGGACAACTGATTACAACTATGTATCATTCCTGTAAATTTGAAAGCAGAAGTCTGAGACAGAGAAGTTGAAGAAGACAGGGAGCAGTGTCCATTTCTTGCCTTGTATTAACTCCTCCACTGACTTTCTATTGTGGGAGACCTTGAGGGGGATTTACCTTACAGGGATGTCACTGAAAGGTACACCTCTCTAGAAGCATATCTTGAGCTAGTTGCCTTAAACCCCCTAGAGGAGAGAAATAAGTATTTTTAGGCAGGATTCACCCAACCTATTTTGCACATCTGCTTTAGAATACAATAAGACTTCACTCAAAAGAGTTCTTCCTGTTCCTCTACACGGACTATAAGGGAAATCTCAATGATTCACTCAGAAGCTGAAGTTTACACCACAGATCTCTAAGACTGAATGTGCAAAAGCTTACCCCTAGGGTCTATCAAAAAAAACCTCATGTAAACTCTTCTGGCATGGAAAAAAAAGAGAAGGCTTTGCCAGAGGAGACTGCAGGAGTGTGTCAGAAAAAGAACTATATAGTTTTCTGTGTGATGTCCTAGTGATCAAGGTGACACCTGGTTCATGCTATGCAATTTACCTGTTTGACCTGAAGAACTCAGATCTACTTCTTTGTCCTGGTTTCAGCATGGATAGAATTAATTTTCCTTCTAGCAGCTGTTTTAGTGCTGTGTTTTGGATTTAGAGTGAGAATAATGTTGATAACATGCTGATGTTTTTAGTTGTTGCTATGCAGTCAAGGACTTTTCAGCTTCTCATACTGGCCTGCCAAGGAGAAGGGGGGGGTGAGGGGGGGTGTGCCCAAGAAGCTGGGAGGGGACATGGCCACAGCAGCTGACCCAAACTGACCAAAGGCATATTCCATACCATATGATGTCATGCTCCATATATAACTGGGGCATTGGCCAAAAGGCAGGGCAGCTCAGGAACTTGCTAAGCATCAGCTTTGGGTGGTGAGAAATCATACTGTTCATCACTTGGTTTTATTATTATTATCTTCCTTTTCTGTCCTATTAAACTGACTTTATCTCAACACATGAGTTTTACTTTTTTTTTTTTTTTTGATTCTCTGCCTGTGTTGGGTTTGCGTGGCAGGGTTTTGGTAGCAGGGGGGCTACAGGGGTGGCTTCTGTGAGAAGCTGCTAGAAGCTCCCCCTGTGTCTGACAGAGCCAATGCCAGCCGGCTCCAAGACGGGCCTGCCGCTGGCCAAGGCCAAGCCAATCAGCGCCTCTGTGATAACATATTTAAGAAGAAGAAAAACACTTAGAGAGAGAGAGCTTTTGCAGC
Organism: Grus americana; assembly: GCF_028858705.1. NCBI lineage: Eukaryota > Metazoa > Chordata > Aves > Gruiformes > Gruidae > Grus > Grus americana. The sequence goes on along the minus strand of NC_072856.1, from coordinate 54,815,583 downwards.
CGGAGAGAGGAGTGAGAAGATGTAAGAAACTCTGCAGACACCAAGGTCAGTGCAGATGGAGGGGGAGGAGGTGCTCCAGACACCAGAGCAGAGATCCCCCTGCAGCCCGTGGTGAAGGCCATGGTGAAGCAGGCTGTCCCCCTGCAGCCCATGGAGGAAGGATGAGGGGGTGTAGAGATTCCACCTGCAGCCCGTGGAGGACCCCACGCCGGAGCAGGTGGAGGCACCTGAAGGAGGCTGCGGCCCGTGGGAAGCCCACGCTGGAGCAAGTTCCTGACCGGACTGGTGGACCCGTGCAGAGGGGAGCCCACGCCAGGGCAGGTTTGCTGGCAGGACTTGTGACCCCGTGGGGGACCCCACGCTGGAGCAGTCTGCTCCTGAAGGTCTGCATCCCGTGAGAGGGACTCCATGCTGGAGCAGGGGAACGATGAGAGGAGTCCTCCCCCTGAGGATGAAGAAGCTGCAGAAACAACGTGTGCTGAACTGACCATAACCCCCATTCCCCGTCCCCCTGTGCCACTGAGGGGGGGAAGGTTGAAGCCGGGAGTGAAGTTGAGCCCGGGAAGATGGGAGGGGTGGGGGGAAGTGTTTTAAGAGTTGATTTTATTTCTCATTCCTCTACTCTGTTTTGCCTAGTAATAAATTAGATGAATTCCCTCTCTAAGTTCGGTCTGTTTTGCTTGTGACAACAATTAGTGAGTGATCTCTCCCTGTCCTTATCTCGACCCACAAGCGTTTCGTTATACCTTTTCTCCCCTGTCTAGTGAATGAGGGGAGTGAGAGAGCGGCTCTGGTGGGCACCTGGCCCCCAGCCAGGGTCAACCCACCACACTGCCCCATCCCGCTGGGAGCAGAGGGGGGTTGGGCAAATGGCCATGTGGCTGCTTTAGCTGCTGGCCAGGTTAAACCACGACATTCTTGCAAAGCCCAGGCTTTTGGGGCATACAAATGTCCCTAAAACAGAAGTCTGAAACAGAAGTTGTTGGAAGACTGAGAAGGGCAAATCTGAGTCTCTCACTTTGCAGGCAAATGCTGTAACCTCTAGGTAATCCTTTAAGGTGGTGGTGGCAGGGACACCACTGTTGGTCATGTAAACGAAAAGAGCCAATACTGATCAGGTGTTTTGAAAGAACAAAAGCAAGGTCCTAGTCCATGAAACCTATGAGGATGGAGCCATCAGTGCTGGAAATTAGGATGGATTTCAGAATGTGTCTAGGCTTAGTTACTGCTGGGAGTTCCCATTTCTGTATTTCATTTCGGATTGCCATGTCTTTGCAGGAAAACCACTCTGAATCCCACTCTACAAGACATTTAGTTCACCAGGTATGTTGTGTGAGACCCAAATCCTTCACTGGATGTAGCCCAAACCTCATCTGGGGCTTGGACTGTCCCTCATTGACTTTTTGGAAATAAGATGTCTACAGACCTTTGAAAATTGTGTCTTTATACCACATTATGAAGTCAGGAATTTCTGTCAGGAGGTAAACAAACAACATAACGCAATCAAATTTTTATTCCCATCCTCTTTACTCCCCCACAGTATACTTAAGTATTCCCTTGAGTACATTATCAAATACACAATAAAACCATAACTGATGATAATTATGAGTGATGAGAGAAAAGTTTCCTGGCAGGTGTCTAATAGAACATAATTAGTCGACAGGAAGCATCCGGTACCATTTAGTAACAATATCTCTCAAGCTCAGTATTATTTTCAGATTTCAATATCCAGAAGTCATTCATCCATTTTTTTTCCAGTTAATAAAATTTTTCTTCCTTTTGTCCACAATTATTGACAAGACTATTATCTGAGTATTAGCTCTTTCTTAATTAGCAGGCAATTCAGCTGTGAATCGCACACAAAACCTTGTCTATTTTAATAAATGGTTACATTGCTCTACCAGTGCCGAGCAATTAATTACTCAGAAACTGCATTCAGTTTTTCTTGTGGTATTTTCCTTGCATTTGCATCACGCACTAACCCCTGCCACTGTCACATAGACTGAGAGTTTTATTCCCAATCTAGCTTGCTTATGAAGTATCAAAAACTGGAGCCAATTAATGGAATTCTGTGTCCCCGTTTTTCCATCCTCTCCAAGAGCGGCCAGCTGACATCTGTCTGCTTCACTGGAGTCCAGTTACCTGTATACATGTCTAGAAACCTGTATATCTCAAAATAATATTTGAAGACCTTTACTTTCAGGTCATTCCCCCAGTTTTCCTATGGCTATTTAGTATGTACAAAAAAGTCTGGGACCTCAGACCTGATTCTTCTTCACAGTCATTCACAGCAGTGAATATAAAGCAGGTCTAACCCTTCACAGAAGCTGCCCAGGACACATTTGTCAACTTCAACAGGCCCATACTAATTTATACCAGCTCCAAACCTCGCTTAGGGTATTTTACATTCACTTTGCCATGGCACGCATGATTACACAAGCTGCAGGGCAGGAAAGTGAATAATTCAGCCCTCTTCCCTCCTCCACCTACATCTTTTATTTGTATGTAACACACCCACTCCATTCCCAGAGATATATAGAGGTGCAACATAAGTAAACTAACGAGGTATAGCCTTGAGGCGTACCAACCCTATGTGCCTCAAAAGCGCCTATCTTTGGAAACATGGGATTGCTGTTCATATGTTGTTCCTGGTTTCATTTATTAATAATAAAACCACATGAAAATATAACACTGTGTCCCCCACTGTTTATAAGCTAAAACAGCTCCATACCAGATGACAGTAGGTAGCCTGGCTGGGCAGTCTGCACAGTCTGTCCTGGGTACTAAGGCTTTTAGGAATGGCTTTTTATCATGCATCTCGGGAAATGTTTGTCTGATCAATGAACACTGTGCATAGGCTGTCAGAGCATATTGCAGTCCCATTTCACACAGGGCTGCTTTGACTTGCCAACTGAAGTACAAGAATGCAAGTAAATTATATGGGTATTTTGCATTTCGGTATTGAATGCATTCTGGTTTTAATTAGTAGGAACTAGAATTGGTTTGCAACAAGATCTGATAAGCATCTTGCAGCACAAAGGATGTCAAGGGTTCTCACATTAAAAGTGGAGCATTGCAACTGATTCTGATCCATAGCTTACCACTCTTCCCTGGATCCTTCGCATATCTCATCTGTAAGCTTCCCTCTTATCACTGTGGCCTGTCTTTCTCCTCTGCCCTGTTTCACATGGCTGCCCCAAACTGGTAGTTCGATCTCTGCCTCCACATATATTCTGTTGGGCTTGAAGCTTGTTCTGAGTCCTTCTGCTTTCTCAGTCTAGGGAAATTCACCCAAAGTCACGTATTTCTTCAAGACCCACATGCACTCAAGTGCTTAGCTGCATCCCTAACTCCAGGCATCAAAGAGTTTTACCTAAGGTGAAAGACAGTAACAAACCTTCAAATAGTGTCTTTCCACTAGGCATTTAAGGGACCACTGCTTACGTACAGATGCAAAACCACGCCTGTCAGAGCGTGTGCTTTTCAGATAACAACTCCATTAGTTGAAAGGTTTAAAGAGATCTTTAAAGTTACATGGCAAGCCCATAGCAGAGCTGGAAATAGAGCACATACATTGAACTCCTAACACTGTGTTTGCTACTTAACAGCCTTGTCTTCTTACCCCCAGAAGCTGCCTGGAACAGCAGGGTGCAACCTCAGTGCTCAGACACAGTTTTGCTCTAATCCATGTTCCCTTTTACCCATCAGTAAACTGCAAAGAAAAAGGATGGGGCTAGATTCTCAGCAGGTGTAAACCACCTGAGCAACATTACAGTCAATAGCTAGCTTAGTCTTCAGCACAAATAAAAATATTATTACTTTTTTTATCAGGCACATGAATATAATTTAAATGCTTTGTAAAATGTGTTCTTTTATTAAGATTACAAGGACTTTCTGTAGATAAAGTCTCCTTCACTAAACTGTCAATTTGCTAGTTAACACAGGCATTCGTATCTGACTGATAAAAGGTTGATCAAATGTTCTTTTTACTTAATCAGCCTGTTTTTATTCATATGTTAAATACTGTCTTAATGATAATTTATCTTAAAAATAGAGAAACCACTATTTACTATCAGAATATGCCTTTCTAGAAGAGGATTTACATACTGTAGTTCCTGAACTGGTAGGTTGGATTGCTGATAAACTGAATAACCTGAAAAATTTTATGGAGGTGTCAAATAAGCCTTACTAAAGTGCTGGCATCAGCATGCAGGCACATGCGTGCCTCAACCCCACAGCTGCCACTCAAATGCAATCCTGTTGAAATAATGATAGCTGCAGTGCTTCATCAAAATGTAAATTGCATGACAAAGGAGTGCTGTGATAAATGACACCAAACAAACAGGAAAGTCCATAATAAGACCAGGATAAGGAACTCTGACTCTTTGATTTGTAGCTGTTATCAGTACCTAAGGAACAGTACAGAGGTTCATTAGTCCTATTGTTAAGATGGATCAACAGAGACCAAGAAGTTAGTTGTCTCATCCAAAGCTAGAGAGGCATTGTGGGTTTAGATTAGGATCTTCGGCTCCTGGTCCTGCATTTAAATAAACGTTTCTTTTCATTTGGTCACAAGTCTCGAAGCCTCTCGCCATTACTGAAGTAGTCACGTTCACTCCCAGATGCCGTTTGAGTCCTGGTTTTGGCTGCTATTGTGAAGATGGCCAAGAGAGGGCACTCGGCCCTTTTCTACATAGCTCCCCCTGGGCGAGCTCCAACAAACTGTAAGGGCCCAACCAGCTTTGCTTTTCGGCAGAGCAGAATCCTCAGTTGCAAGAGAAAACTAACACGTCCACTGCCCCGCGTGAACCAACCAGCCACCATGCAGCAAATGCCCCAAATGCTCTAGGAGAAGGGAATTTCTGGCCTGGTTGCACAGGTGTCCCTCACAAACTGGGTCCCATGCAGAACTCCCATGCACAGATGAACGGACATCCAAAGTATTTTCTCCATAAATACCTGGGGTTTTATTAACAGTGAGATGAATCAGAAATAGCCCTGATGATTTTCATGCCTCAGGTGTTCCAGGAAGCAAGCATGTGTGCTGATGCTGAGGCTGACAGGACAGGTTTATTTGCTTGCCCTTCTTCATATAGTAAGTGGTGTTTGGTAAATTGTTGTCAGACCACTGAAATCTAATAACATGGATCACTACAAGACCGCTAGCATCCCTGAACACTACTGGCACGATATGAATGAATAATAACTATGCCATCTTTGACAAGGGGATATGTAACCCTCAGGTTATTCAGGGACAAGTTGTGATTTCCAAAACTTGGTCAGGAAAAGTGTTCAAAATTATAACGCCATTGGCCAAAAAGCCCTCCCTGTGGATTTTAAAGGTTTGTGACAGTGATAAATAAAATCACTCTCTAAACCAACCCTTTTCAAAATCATTTATGAATGCTCTGTTCAAACTGTGTATTGTTACAATATGGAAGAATACTGGTGTAGAGACACATCTACTTTGAAGATACATACATATTAAAATACAGATATTGCCAGTTCAGGGATGAGATGAAAAAAAAAATCAACATTAATAAAATCCGCTTAACAGCACTTTAAAAATACAGTTTCTTAACACAACGTACCTGCCAAAGTGTTCAACTGATTTTACATCGTGTCAGGGAATAGCTGGCAACGCTTTTCAGCTGCACAGGAAAGCTAGTAATCAATGAGAAGAAATGCAATTCACCATGCTTGATAGGTAAGCTAGTGAGGCAGCAATACTTCTGAGAAAATGTCGAGAGTGACATGTGGGCACCCTCCTTCTGTCTTGAGTGCTGAAGCCAGACCTGCTTTCACAGGCAAACTGACACTATAATTACAAGCCTTTTCTATTAATACCAGGCAGAAATTATCAATCACAGTCCAGAAGAAGGAAGGTAAGATTGCCCAAGAAATATACATTTCATCATATTTTGAGCTGCAAAAAGGGATATTAAATTTAGACTGGTTTTCACGCCTCAAAAAACTTTTCATCATTTGCAAATAAAAGAAGACATATACATATGAAGATATCTCCTTCAAAAGTAGCATATTGAAAGTAGCTACTAGATCCAATTTTAAATCCTGTTATTTTTAAATACTGTTGATAGCAGAAGTAATGTAACCACAATGCATTTAGGTAAGAACTAGAATAATCACTAATCTGTACAAGTTCAAGCACAGAAATCATTGATGTAAAACCTCAACTGTGAGGGTTAGATTTTGCCTGAAGCAATACCTGCCAGTAGTCCCACTGAAAATAGAGCATACTCTCAGAGAAATGCTATTAGGGGAATGACAGGGAAAAAAATAATAAAATGCTTGAACTTTAAAGCATCGAGTTTAAAATTCTCATCATGGCTTTCAGAGATAGCTCTGACTGCTGCCGCAAGCTCCCACCACATGTCATGGTACCTCTCACCCCTGTTAGCAATGCTCTCCCTCATCTCAACCGCTTCTCTTCTCCAAGACCCAAGACCTACCCGAGTTACCACTCGTGCTCAATCACCAGCACCCACCCTGTCTCATCACGTCACTCTCCCTGAAAACAGCCTTGGCAGCAGCTGTACAAACGAGGACTAATTGTGCTCAGAGAAACAGCTGCATTGGGTCCTATTAGCGCTCTGTTTAGGACACTGCTTGATTCTCCTACCTTATCCACACAGGCTTTCCGGGTCAGGAGCTCTGCTTTTGTTTCAATCGCACTGTTAGCACTAAACAAAGAAATGATTGCAACAAGGGAAGTGTCATTTTGACTCATTCTTGTGTGTCTCAGTGCTGCTGCGGGGCAGCTCCATATCTGATGACTAAATTGTGGCTCTAGGGCTAGGCCTGACTAAAATGCAAAGCCCACGACACGCTGACCCTGAGAAGCCCCTCCATAAAGTCCTCCTCAATGCCTGGGAAAGACGAGACAAAAAGACATTTACCAGCAGCAAATTATGAGGATGCAACTGTACTGTCCTCCAGGCCTGTCCTTAAACAAACCTTATCCCATCCCTATAGAGGTCTCTCAAGCAAGATATCCCTGTAGCAAAATTTGGCTATTAGAAGTCTGCAGACTGTCAGTACATCATGGCGGCCTTTCACACAACAGGAAGGTACGTGGTAGAAATGCGGTGGAGGCGTGGCCTTGCTGAGGGAAGGCAGAGCAAGGGGGAAGCCTGAAGGCCTGGCAGGCCCAGCACAGCGAGGGGACGGGGAACGGGCAGTGACCTCCCCCACAGGTAGGATCCTGGCCAGCACCAGCACCTCTCCTGAGGAGTAAGAGCCAAGGTGAAGGCATTGAGGAGATTTAACAGGATCTGAGAAGAGAGGCTCTGGGCCCTGGCAGAGAGGTCTGCACGGACAGAAGATCCTCCTCGGCAGTGTTTGCAGGCACTGGGAGGGGACAGGCACAGCCCCAGGCATCCTCTGCCCCTCCTGAGGTGCCTCCTGTCAGGGAGGATGCCCTCATGGCTTGTTGGCCATCAGCCCGCTCACTGAAGTACAGAAAAGGTCCTTGGCTCTTCAAATCAGGGGCCTCCATATTTCTGCAACTCTGCTATGGATGTATCTGAACACCTTTATTTAAAAATACCATGGGTGTTGGAAAAAAACAACTCAGAACACCTTTTTCATTCAGCTGCCCAGAAACTCAGACCTGCATGGCAGGAGGGCAAAAAAACACAGTTCTAGTAACCAAGTTGAAACTTATCTAGAAAGAAGTCAGCCACATACCGAATTTCTGTAAAGCGATATCTGAAACACACCCAACTTCTCTATAAGCATCAACATGGAGCAATTATCAGTAAACGGTTTCTTCAGAGCTGCCAAGACCATGTTTAAAAGCAGTTACGAAGACTAAGCAAGGAAACAGTGGCAGACCCAAGGACAGGAGTACAGGTGCTTAGGAATATCATGGAAATAGGTCAGAAGCTAGAGCTAGAAGGGCAGGATGAACACAGCTACCTACATTTTGTTTTTATGTTTTCCTAGTTAAACATATCTGTAAGTATGTATCAAAAATTCTGTCTGCAAGCTCACAGCAGGTACATTCTTGTTGTATTCATATGACATAAACAGGCTTCCTTTGCAGGGTGTGCCTTTCCTTTTTAGTGAAGTTGAGACAAAAGCTGCAATTTGCTTTATCACAGGTTAATCATACTCAGGCCTAAAGAAGCATCTCCTGCATCACCACTGACTGACAGGTATCCTGTACATCAGCAAAGTCAGAATCCCCCATTGTCTTTCTTTTATTCCTCATCGGATCTCAGAAACAACTACGAGTAGAGCAAGTTCCTTGTCACTGTACCTCTTCCCACCACGTTTCCTGCCATTTTATACCAGTCTAATGCTGTGTCTCATTTCTTTAGAGGAAAAAAAAAAGATTAGTTTCAGTGTATCAGAAATGGCGTGGCCAGCAGGACTAGGGAACTGATCGTCCCCCTGTACTCAGCCCTGGTGAGGCCGCACCTCAAGTACTGTGTTCAGTTTTAGGCCCCTCACTACAAGAAAGGCATTGAGGTGCTGGAGCGTGTCCAAAGAAGGGCAACGAAGCTGGTGAAGGGTCCTGAGAACAGGTCTTATGAGGAACGGCTGAAGGAACTGGGGTTGTTTAGCCTGGAGAAGAGGAGGCTGAGGGGAGGAGACCTTACGGCTCTCTACAACTACCTGAGGTTGTAGCCAGGTGGGGGTTGGTCTCCTCTCACAAGTAACAAGCAATAGGACAAGAAGAAATGGCCTCAAGTTGTGCCAGGGGAGGTTTAGATTGGATATTAGGAACAATGTCTTCACCAAAAGGGTTGTTATATATTGGAACAGGCTGCCCAGGGAAGTGGTTGAATCATTATCCCTGGAGGTATTTGAAAGACGTGTAGATGTGGCACTTAGGGACATGGTGGACTTTGCAGTGTTAGGTTTACGGTTGGACTGGATGATCTTAAAGGTTTTTTCCAACCTAAATTATTCTATGCTAGGAACTTTAGATCGCAGAAGGACTGCTGCTGCATTGGCTACATCCATCTAGTGATTCACAAGTGTCTGATTTATGAGGAGTGGAAAGAAGAAAGGAAATGAGAAAGAAAAAAAAAGGTAGCCCTTACAGAAATTCTAGTCACCTGCAGCAACAGAACAGATTATCTGAGTGGAAGCAATAAAGGAGCAAAGTCACTAATGGGAAAGAAGAAATGCGCACGGCCATCTCAGACCTGTATCTCTGGCATTCCAAACTGCTCCCCCACAAGCATCTGCTTCCGTCCAGCACCTGTACGGGAAACATGATGTGGCTAACTCTGCTTTTCACTGCACTGCAGCTGAATACCTTAAGCAAGCAGTGTAAAATTCCCATACAGAGCTGAACAACTGCTTGCAGACCACAGAGAATAGGGGTCTATCCACCGAGATCTTTCTGGCTGAGCATTGCTGAGGAACCTTTACATTTGTTGCGACTGCTGCTGTTATAGAGACAGCAGAATAGCATCCTCAACAGATATCTATTCAGTTCTTCTTTCAGAGGATTTCACCTTAAAGAGGTGCTGTTGCATAGACTAGGTGCAAAATGAGAGAATCCACCAAAGTTCTATGACAGTTAATTTGAAGAGTACAAGGGGAAAGGAGAACAGCTTCATGGCTGGCTTGGAAAAACATTCCCCTGCAGCGTTTGTAGCTTAGCACAGCACTGGAACATTTTATTCAGGGACTAAACTGAAGAAGCTGATTTCTTGCTCAGGGAGAAGAAAACCAGAAGAGTTTCTGGAGATAAGCAATGAACAACAAACCAACCAAAAAAAAAGTAGTTTTTGAAGTCTTTTTGGTTTGAATCATAGATGAGGTACTTTTGATAACAAAGATAGAAGATGCATGTCCTAATCCTGGTGTGTGGGGCCTGATCCTTTATCACGCCCAGTCTTGGCTGGTAGCTGATGGGAGCGCCTCACTCCTGGGGCAGCCTGTGCTCAAGAGGATACGGACAGTTGTGCCACAGCAAGTCAGAGGCTGTACAGACTGCAGCAGGATAAAACCATGGTAAAATAGCTCTGGATCTCCAAGAAAAATCTCTCTTCCATTCAACAGACACTGGGAAATAGCAGGGGAAGCATGTTTCTCACAGTTTTAGTCTGCCTACATCCCCTCTGAAGGCTCTGAAAAAAGGCAAGGAGCTGATCTGTGAACAGACTACCTAATTTCCCTGGTATAACAGCTACTCCATTTTTGTTTGACCCAGACAGTTACTTCAGCTTAAAAGCGAGACAGAGGCAGTTCTCACAGATATTAAATTTTATATATATACATTTTATATTCATGCCAAGCAAACTGTAGTTTCTGTTTTGCATTTTATCTTTTACTAGTTCTTGAAAGCCCTGCAAAGTCAGTCATACATGTGGAAGGAAGCAGTTTGTCACAAACAGGATAGAGTGGTGCTTGTAGAACCAGTAGTGCTGTTTACAATGTTTTTTATTTTCATTAAACAATGCACGAGGGCCTCCTATATCTCAGTGAGTCAGAGCATGCAAATGTTGCCTGCCTGCTCCATCTCTTCCTGTAGTTTCTCTGCAAGCCTCATGCTCCTGCAGGTGAAGCCGTGGCACGGGAACCCAAACAAGGCCCGGCACAGCCCAGCAATGGAGCTGTCCTCAGCTGCTGTCTCTGGGTCCACACTGGACCCACGTTCTTCACATTTGCCCAGAAAAAAGTACATTTCCCTTATAAGTATATTAAGAATACATGACCAATTATTATTTCTCTAAGCTTCTCTGTGGTTTAAGCATCAGTGTCCAGGCTGGGTGAAGTATAAAGTTTGTCTCCTCAGAGCTGGGGTCCGTACATTACGCCAATCTCAACTCCAGTGCTAAGATCCCTTCAACCAGCTTTCTGTGTCCTTTTGCACAGTTGCATAAGCAGGACCATGATATGCCATAAAAGCTAGATGAGGAGGCTTCTCTTTTTAATTGTCAGCTTCACAAATCTGACTTTGGCACAGAAATGCTGATGCATTCAGGCGAGCTTTTCCCAGAGATGCAGCAGGTGCAATTTGTCTAGCTTACCTGTTAAGATTTGCAGGGTTATATTTTGCACAGCCTTTTTCGGATGCTTTTGTATCTGAATTGCAACATAATTCATGAAGTGTGATGTTAAGCAACAAACAGAAAAAAACCCAAAATAATACCAGTTCTCAATGCAATGCTTTAGCTTCTGCTATGAAATCTAAATTCTACCATGGAGATGATATGGTGTCAGCTACAGGCAACGGAAGCTTTACAGCGCTCTCAGTACATTAAAATATGATGAAAGCTAGCCATATTTAAAGAAACTTTTCACATACTGGCTGCTATACATTGCTGGCAACACTTATAAAATACTAATTTCTTTATAGCTCATTTTGTTCTGATTCATATATTGCTTAATTAGGATTTTAGTCAGGACCAGATGGCTGTCTTCATTAAATCATGATATATTCTACCCAAATGGAAGCAGCTGGTTTTTTGAATATACTATAATTTATTTCCTACATGCCAGAAATCACTCTGAAGGGAATCCAGAATATAATCATTCAGTTTGTTTTCACTGGAGCTTATTTACAATAAACTTTGAAAGTTTTTAGCAAACAGAAGTCAAATATAAGTGACATTTGTTAACAAGGGCAAATTTCTATTATTGAACTTGGTACTAAATCTATACTCATGGAAGTACTTCCAGATATTCATAGATGATGGTCCTAACATGCTACATGCTGCATACAGACATCAGGAAGATGAAAAGAAGTCAACATGCAAAGAGCTTTCAAATATATATAACAAAACAGACAAAAGAACAAAAGTTTGGGATTTTCCTACCATCTCATGACAAAAAACTGAAATAAAACTCTGATGATAAAGAACATCGTCAGAGTCCTAAAGACTGACTCTAGCAGACAGGCGAATAAACCTGCCTGCAAAATGACCTCTCCTTTTCCTCTTGCGGTTTCACTGAACTGACCTGGCAGCACAATTGCAAATACCATATACACTGATATATTTTGTAATTCTTCTCAGTGCATTTAAGAAAAAGAAAGCTTTCCTTAAATTACTGGGCGCCAGTCTTCTGTCTACAAAAAAGAGCAGAGTTGAAGCTCCCAGATTATGTTCTTATTGCTTCATTTACCATGCATTGATATGCAGAAGTCAGAGAGCCTGGTTGTACAGACAATGATCAAAAGCTTCTGCTCTCCTATGCACAGACTTCTCTGTTCTTTGTACAGTATTACTCCATCTTCTGGATCCTTGTTCCTCCTTCTCTGTTTCCCCTATCTCCCCAGCTCAGTTCTTCTGTATCCTGCTTCATGCCTTATGATTCTTTTCTCCCTCTTTTTTGACTGTGTCTTTGAGTTCAAACAAATTCTCCTGCGTACTTTTTGTACTAAGTTTACTGGGTAACTACTGTCTTTATAATGTAAACATCTAAGTGGGAATCGTGCTTGTGTGTGTGTGCACTAAATTTAAAAATTAGACAATCACAGCATTTGTAATTACCCTCTACAACCCTTGTTAGGAGAGCAGTAGGAGGTCTGTTTTTACCCATGACAAATGCCATTTAGGTTCCAAGTTCCTTTTTTTGGATTTGAAAAGGAAGAAACGACAACTTATTTTATATAACCTCATGTCTTTGAGAAGCGGTATCATGATATGTCTAATTTTTGAGAAATAAAAAGCCACCTCATTATAAAAGCCCAATGTGATTTCAGTAAAGCCAAGGCATCTATACCCAAGAGTATTTCGGAAAAGTATATGCTATGATTCAATGCAAATAGAGACAAGAAAGCCTCTGGAACTGGGAGACACACATCAAGGTATATTTATCCATCAAAAGTTTTACCCAAAAAAACCCACTACTGAGTTGCCTTAGTGTGCCAACATTTTCCATTTTCCACTCAAATTCAATTTAGAGAGAAAAATGTTGTTTCAGCTTGTGTGCTTGTTGGCAAATTGCCTAGCCCAAAAGCTAGAAATTCAGTGACTGAGTTCTAAGTCAACATTCAAAGAAGGTTTTTGAAAAGGATTAGATTTTCTTTTGGAAGCCAATTTGATTTGGAAAAAGTTATGGGACAGGAGAGCCTATTAATCTAAAATACAGGACACTAATTATTTGGAGGAAAAAAAGTGTAGTTCTCAAAGCACCGTATGACCATGCTAGCAGTTTGCTGAGCCTTTCATCACTTTGTCACCAGTTCTATTAATATGTACATTTTATGCTTCCTTTTTCTCTAAAAATCCAAGAACAAAATTATTCAGACTTAGGTACCTAGTATATCTCTATACCATCCCTTGGATGGAAGGGAACAGCGTAGATAGACCATGGCTTTAGTATGAATGGGAATGACAGCAAGCAAGAGTGAGGCCAGACTGTGAAATACGCCTGGGAAAAGGAGGTACACGGAGTACTCGGCAAACGAGCAAATATCCTGTCACACCTCCTGTTTGTCTGCACTAAGTGTCATTTATGGCAAAGGCACCTTCTCACCAGGTAAGAAAATCATACTTTCCTCCATTCCTGTCAAAACAGCAGAACTGTCTTTCTCAAGCTTGTTTTCGAAACAGTTCTTAAAGGAAAGGTGTTACCTCGGGGAAGGTACCAAGCGCAGGAAATTTCTGTTCCCAACATGACAGTTTCATACACTTAGAAACAACTTAAAAGCGGAGGGCTGTGCTTTGCAACTGTAACCATAGAAACAGATACCAGCACCTGTATTAATCAAAACATGGGATTCCACCCTGCATAAATTGCCTCATCCAAAAAATGCTTACCTACTGAGGCTGTGCAATTAAACAAACATTATTCCAGCATCTCTTATATCAGTGATGTGGAACAGCCTCTTGCTGCTGGGGACAGAACTAGAGCCTCACGAACTTGTGGCTCTCAGATCCCTCAAGTTCTGCCTAGCTCAACAGGGAAGCCACCTCCCAGTGACTTTTCCACTACTCTGCTTCTTTTACTCCTCTATTTTGTTTTCTCTTGTCTTTCTCTTCTTTCTTCTCTTCCCCTCCATATTTTTCAGCTGTGGTCTTCATGCTCCCCTTTCCTGCTTCTCTGCAAGTAATGCTGAGGAGTAACCAACCCTTGAGGTCAAAACCACTTGTGGAGAGGGAGCTTGTAAGGTGGCTGCTTTACCCAGAACAGCCTCTGACTTCATTCCACATCATCTGCACTATCGTCTGTCAGAAAGCAAAGGATGATACAGTGTGCCATGCCCTGGAATGCATCTCTCCTCACTGCCAGTGGAGGCAGTGGACTGCCAGTTTTCATGCATAACAGTGGAACGACACCACATGCCCTAAAGCTAAGGGCTTTGTTAATGAACAATATCCATTCTATCTTACCTGTAGCACACAGAACATCATTTTGCTCAGTAGAAAAAGTGTTTATTTTGGATTACTCTTTAATGGAGGATGGATATGAAAATAAGTAAGTCCCACCAACTTCTTTCAGAGATAAATTTTCTTGTACTTCATAGTAATAAAAAAAATGTAAACAAATTTTTGAATGCATCTGGAAAACACAGCTAGATTGATAGTAAAACTGACATACTGAAGTAGCAGTGATATGCTAAATTTGACATCTTACTCTCACTAATGCATCAGGACACTGGAACCAATCATTCATAAAGTCTCCTTTGAGATTTATGGAGATCAGGTTGAAGTGACAGTCCACGGTTGCTGTTTCACATCTATTGGAATGTAAAGCCAAAAAATATAAGCGTGCAATACAGGGAATCTACTAGGCAAATTGTGTCGCAGTGTTAGGTCAACAAAAGCTAAAAACAATTTAAAATATCTTCCATACTATCCTATTTCCAGACAATCAGAATATTCACAAAACAATCATCTTTTGAGTTGCTTTTTCATGTAGCCTAATATAATCTTCAGATATTTGTCAGGAAATAATTAGCTGATATAACTCCATGTATTTTACATTTCATCTTAGTTCTTACTGCTGGAAAGAGACTCAGAGAGGGATGGAGAGAAAGGCTGATAAACACCATCTACTCTCTCAAGTAAAATAGCTTCACTGTTCATTCCCAGGTCTCTGCCTGATCATCTTGCTGCATTATATTAATTTATTCCAGGACTTTCTTTTGAAGTGAACCAACTACTTCAAGACAAAACTAGAGAGTAGTTCTGAGACTATTTCACTCCAGGGACTTGTTTCTTCAGGCAGGATGAGTAGGACTGTGCCCAGCTGGGATCTCTCCATCCTAAAGAGTCATTCAGCCATATCCCACCAGGCTTTGAACCTCCACATGCTTTTGTGCCACCTCCAAGGGCAGACAACATACACTTTGGGCTTCAAGCTACAGGAACATGCCTCTGGCAGACTGACACTCCTCAGAGTATTTCATGAACTCTGGAAAAAAAAATACCTCCAAATCCCTCCCTTCCTTCTCCCCCCAGAAAGGACATTTTGGAACAAGAAGAGCATAAAGAAAACAGCTGTGGAAGGAACTGCAGCTATTCATAGAGTGTCAGGTACCATTCAGCCCCAACACCTTTGCTCATATTGTCAAGTAGAGTAGCATGCATGTGAAAATATGTTTTTAAGTGTGTGTGTATGTTACTACTGGAAACACCAAGGGCATACTGCATTCATGTTTGTACGGTGCTCAACACAACAGAGATCCAGTTCTCCCATGATTTCTGAAAGCTGTCTTAACTCATTCTTTAAGTCTCACAACAGCAGCAACAGACCCACTGTGCAGGAGATGCCCGTTCTTCTCTGTACCATGGGTAAACGTCATCGTCTCCTCTGTATTGCATACCTATGGCACATTCATAAAAGCTGTACTTCTGCACAGAAACTTCAGCCATTTTGCTTTCTTAGTGGTTACTAAGAGATCTTTTTGAGAAGATACTTTTTAGGACATTTTTTCTTTTCTGAGAGATGGTAATTTTCTAATTACCATTGCTTACCTGATATTTTTGTGAAATGACAATTCTTGGACAGCCATGGTTGTGACTACCCCCTAGCATCTCTCACAAGCTCTTGGTCCAGATTTAACATGCATATGAAAAACCACATGTAGGGGGAAACAAAGTGGGAGTGGGAGGTTAAACATCAACTTTACCTTTACATTCAAATGCATGCAAAGCTAGAGGAAAATCACCCAGAAAAAGAACAGACCAGAAAGATCACCAAAGCCCATCCCAAGCTGACACCATTCTGTTCTTTGGACGCTCACTGATCTAACTCGTATTAAGCAAACCAGGGTAATAAGGAATGACCCCAAAGGGATAGTGGGATCAGATCAGTAGCAAGAATTTTGGATTTTTTTATTATTACTATATTTATTAAGTTGAATATTTGACCTCTCTCCAAGTTAATGATGCAAATGCAGTCAATCTTTTTGCAGTTCAGTGCAACACAGGGACTATTCCAATTGGAAGGGCCTCATTTAAAATATGCTGGCTAAGATCTTGTAGCCCTTGGTTGCATTGGGAACGCACAGCTTCAAATTAGCTCTAAAAATGCTGTACAAGAAAGGTAGAGTCATCATGTTTACTACTTCACTTTGCTGAGGCTTCGAGTGACTTTGTGCTTGCTGTTGCATTTCAAAGCATACCTTATGGTTTTAAGTCCTGTTTCCTGAACAGACTCTCAGGCATTTTCCACACTGCTGGTAAGTTCAAGGATCTGAGAATTAAGAGATATTTATTACCTTGGGAAACACCTAAGTTTACTTCAGACTTTTACAGAAAGAAGCAGAGATCTGAGTTCTTACTGAACATTTCCAAAGGCTGCTGACAATTTGTTTCATATTTCTGAAGCAACTTTTAAAAGGAAGCGCTTGAAAGTAGTATTCTGTTTTCCCTGAGAGCTCAGTAAAAATTCATAACAGCAGCAGTTACAAAAGAAGTAAGACATGACCAAGCATGATACTGTTTGAGATGTCTTTGTTTCTCGCATCACAAATTTTTAACACAAAAATAAGTGCAAGTTTGGTTTGGTGGAGAAAGCGCTGCCCATGCTGATCAGGGTTGCAGACTGAGGGTCATGGGTGATATAGTCTACTGGAATATTACGGACAGTGATCATAACTAATCATGTTACCACTTCCTAACGTGCATCAGCTAAGCCTTGGTGACTGCCTATCCAAGTGTCTCTTATTCTCCCCAGTTGCAAATAAAATGTATTGCGATGGCTTTATCTCTTACCACATGTCACTTAAGTTGGTACCTGACTATGCATGTGACTGGATGTGCACACTAATCGTGAATCAAAGTGCACCACCATAACCCAGCATTTATCTTGTGACTGCATCAGGCCAGGAAGAGGACCCTTGGTAAGTTCCGTAGCTCAGCTGATGTAGAGCAATTCATCAAGTCATGGTTATACCAAGTACTTTTATAAGGTTTTGTGTATACTTTTAAGCTCTATGAAGGCCCTGCAAGACTGATGCATTTCACGTGGGGTATCATATATAATACTTGAGCTATGTTTCAGCTCAGCTTCTGCAAATAAAAATAGTTGCGTGAGAGGCACCGTTAACCCAATTCACTCAAAATAAACCTGAAAATTGCCAAAAAGTTCTGGGGTTTCTTATTTGCCTTCTGGGTGTGGGTTCTTTTTTTCTTTTTCTTCTAAGTCCTCCTAGAATCTTTTAATATTTTTCCTCAAACCCTACATACTTGAGTCTTGCTCTAATGTATGAACACTGAGATGCTTGAATTTTCATTCAAGAACAGAGATTTGCAAAGAGCTATTCATTATCATGAGGCTTTAGGTAAAAGTATAGAAGCTATGAACTCAACAAACAAGGCAGCCTTTTAGTAGCACGTACTTCAAAGTCATATGCAAACAACTATTAGAAAGGCTAGCACTTTAGTACAACAGCAGAGGACTGAAATCCACAACTAAGCATGAAATTTTCTTGCCTGCATTTAGGGGACTAAGAAAATAAGAGCAAGGCTGATTCTAAAACATTAGGGTTCTAGCTCACAGAAAACTTGTGAAAACATCTTGGGTAAACGTTGTCAATTTGTATTTCCACAGAAATAGACAGCAAATCAGTGCTAAGAGTCAAAGTGCAGTTAGCCAAAGAAGAGAAGCTGGTCTCTGACTCAGAAACACAGCCCGAATTTACATCCATGGACATTCACAAAGCATCATCATGAAGTTAACTTCCCCAGGTGAGGAGAGACACAGGCTCTCCAGCAGAATCTAACTTAGTAACACTGTACAGGCCCTCGGAAATCCTATTCTATTAGGAAGGAAGTCTTAAATTACACTTACAAAACAATTAATGGTCATCAACTTCTCAGTGGCATGATGAGATAACTCTGTTAAAAAAGGTCATCTATTTAACATGGTTACTTTAATGATGTGACTGGTTGTATGTCAGCATAATTGATGCCCTGCCACTTTAACAGTTGTTGTTATTGGAATAAGCAGTATAATTGATGCAATATTACTTGAATTCTTCTTCATTATGAAGGTTATTAAAGTCCACTGTAAGTTAGAGTAATTGTACATTTCAATTAAATGTTTAAGGAGTTTGGAAATAAATAGGATCTAGCACTGATGCTTGCCTTTGAAATGTACATCAAATTTATGTATATATATAAATGAGTTGGTTTTGGCAGGGTAGAGAGGTGGAAAGAGATGAAAACAAGCAGGTCTAACTTTTTTGATTCCATTTATGTAAGATCACAATCTATCTCATTAGTTCTTTTGTACACCTCTGTTTCTAAGCACTTTGGAGATGTTTCATCTCTGAAAGAGTGTGATAGAGATGTACTTTTCCCTTTTTCACAGAGGAGCTAAGCACTAAATGCACTACAGCTCAGTGCTGTGAGAACTAAGTGTTGTAGTGATTAAGTGTCCACCTCCCTTTGCACTGTGAGTAAAGATGATCTTGTTCTGTCCGTACTCTGAGTGACCAAAAGCAGCAGGACCATGCATGCCTTACCCAAGGCACCTTGGTAACACGGTCAAAGCTAGTTGTCTCCAGACTGACCACTGTAACTTCACAAATGCCTACACTGCAGTATGGTCTCAAATATTTACAATTCTATGCCTCAGAGCAGGGCCACCAGACCTTCATCAGCTACAGAGGTTCCCTCTGCAACATGTGGGAGGCCAGATCAGCCATGCATTTTAAATGGGGTCCTCAAGAAGGCAGCAAGCTGAGGTGGGAGCAGACCAAGTGGGTGCTGTATAAATCTGATTGGGCACCACAGATGAGTCCAGCCAGTCATAAGGACATCAGCTGTGTATTGAAGCCACTAAATTTCCAAGACTGAGTATAAGAACTTTTATGGCAAACCAGAATTAATTAGCAGTCATAGTATGAGGGACTGTCAGTAAGGGTATCCTTACTGAAAAGTCTATGTTTAATCCTGTTTTATTTAGAAAAGGAGACTTTGCAGGATGATTCTTATTTGAAGAGATAACCCTGTCATGGGGAATTTCAGTGGCAGCATTGAAGAAGTGGAAGACAGGAAACAATGAGAGAAGCTTCTTGATTGAGAGATGAAAGACTTTCAAATTAATCATCTTCTGTTGCTGATGCTGAACTAGCTAGACTCTCCTGGCTTCTCTGTGGTAGAAAAGGGGAAAGAGGGCATCTTTTCACTTCCCCCTGATTTTTCCACACCCTGCTCATCTTCCTAGACTGTAAGAAAGAGCACAGAAAACAGCTTATGCAGCTAAAGGACACTGGTCATTGTACTGAGACAAGGTTGTCTCTTGAGAAAGAATGATCCCACCTTCACACAAAATGGCTTATAAGAAATACATAATGGGTTTTCATCCCACAAGTAAGACTATGTAAGTTACTTGAGAATACTAAGCGATATATCTCCATCTGCTGCTCTGTGGCAGGAGACGGAGGAAGAGGCACAACTATAATATCTGAGGTCTCTAAGGATGCAGTGAGACTGGTTGGGATAAATTCGTCCATATCATACTGCTACTGAAGTTCATGATGAGTCAGAGATTAAGCTGAGCAAATTACTATTTTTTATTCTTCATTCTAAAATAATTGGCATTTTTAAATCACATCTGCAGAGAAACTAATATATAGCAGACAATGTTCACAGTCATAAATGTAGATCTTGGTAACTAAACTATCATAAATGTTGCTTTTGCACTCAAAGACTGGACTCACACCCTTGCAAATGGCCAGGCCATCTGACAATCTTAGAATCACCATATAGTAAATAAGAACAGTATCTATTGTACAGTTGTCCTGGTTCCGGCAAGGATGGAGTTAATTTCACAAGGAGCCAGGACAGGTGAGCCAAGCTGGCTACCATGTGATGTCATGCTCACTATAAAAGGGGGCTAGTCGGGCAGTGGTGGGTTTGGCGTGGCTCCGGGATGGGCTGAGCATCCGGTCGGTCGGTCTTCAGATTGGTAAATTGTTCTCTGTTATCACCCATTGTGAATATCTGTTATCAGCACTGTTGTTGATTGTTTCCCTCTCCCTTGCTGTCCCAGTAAACTGTCCTTATCCCAACCCTCGAGACTTTGCTGTTATTTTTCTGCTCTCCTCCCCACCCTGCTGGGGGAGGGGTGAGCGAGCAGCACATGGTGCTCAGCTGGGGCTAAACCACATCAACAGTATTTCTGTACACTGCACAAACAGATCTATAAGACCACCACTCTACTGGTGAAGCGGTAACGCATAGGAAGCTACAACGTGATGGGGACAGCAGGATGCACAAGTGCAAAAGATATAGTAGACAGATACTTAATGGGCTACATTTAGTATAATCAAGTCTTTCCCTTGGAGCTTGCACATCATTGCTACAAAAGGTTCAGTTATTCTCTTATGTGTTTTTAATATAGGATTGTTAATCATGTTCAGATTATAAATGTAACCTTTCATCTGCATAGTTTAAAGGAACAAACCTATCCCTTTAAAATAAACCCTTTGCAAGGTCTTTCATCAACACATCCTTCAATCTTTTGCAATTGTGAATTTGCATGGACACACACTAGCAAATATATTTTAGCACCAATTAACACCAGTTCTTTGGCCATTTTTGAAGTTTTATCCCTCATACCCATTATTTCTGACAGCTCACATTGGTGAGAGGGTGAGGATAGGGAAAGCTTTCTCAGAAGCTAATTCCCAATCATCCCTTTGTGCAATTAGCGAGGTTGAGGTGCACTCCAATTTGGTTGCAGTTTGAATCATGTCCTTGTATCGCAGGTTTCTGAGCTTGCCAGAATAACATTTAAACTAAGTGATAAATTGCAGAGACAAGTTCTCTGTGGCAATGGCTTAGTTGCACAAATTTATTTGAACTGCCTGAAACAGACTAACTCAATCTGTGTTAGATGACCAAAGCAGATTGCAACAGCTTTCAATTACTTCCCAACCATTCATGGTGGATTCAGAAATCTGCTGCAACAGAGAAGATCCTTTTTCAAGTTTCTTGGCTTAATATTCAGCTCACATGGTCTGGGTCTTCACAGTCATCGCGTTTGGGGCTACAAAGAAACATTCCTCTTGCCAAGGTGAACAGACCCTGTTTTCCACCTTGGTTCTCTTGCCAAGATTAT
The DNA here is from genome assembly GCF_028858705.1 of Grus americana. NCBI lineage: Eukaryota > Metazoa > Chordata > Aves > Gruiformes > Gruidae > Grus > Grus americana. The sequence goes on along the minus strand of NC_072856.1, from coordinate 54,794,076 downwards.
CTCAACACATCTCATTTTATGGCATTATCTGGGCAACAAACATAGGTGACAGATTGTTTTTTCCAGTGATTACTCTGCATAAGACTGAAGTGGTTCATGCCAAAACTGTGGTGTTTTGGCTTAACTTGGATATTTGTACTACTATCTTCAGATGACCTTTAGATGATCAAACAGTCCTGAAAGTATTTGTGATTTTCTGAAAATTTTGGTGCTTAATTTCTGCAAAAGTAGAAAGCAAATGTTAGCCACTTCCTGTCAATTTTCTAAGAGACTATCTTTTCAGGAATTCACACAGGATGCAATACATCTTGCAGCAATGCACTGAGCAATCATAAGTTATAATCACACTAGTGGCAGACAGCATAAAAACGAGAATGTTTATGTTGTGAGAGTCTAAGCTCAAAAACATAGTAGTTCTATTCTAGTTAAACTTGATCCAAGGGCTTTTGAAAATAAGGAGATAACTCTACTTTTTCTTCCCACCTTCAAGCCAAAACACACCAAGTGGCTACGTAAATATTTCATTTTGTTCTAGAATTAACATCTCCCACTAAGATTTTATCTACCTTAAAAAGACAAATGTGACTGGTCACCAAAGGATAAATTTCTGTCCCATCCTTCATACACAGGCATGCAAACAGCAGATACAGGAAAAAAAGAAAATCTGTGAAACCATTCAGCACATAGCTGGGTTCTCCAGTAGATTGTTATGCACATGGTAGATTTCTGTGGCTAAATCTGAGCACATGAAGTCACTTCAAGGTCCCTTTTTCCATTGCTAGGCATACATTCTGTTCCCCAAAGTAGTGCAGAACAGATTTACAAAAGAATAGCCAGACAACAGATCCATTTAGCCTAGTCTCATTTTGTCTTTCTACAGTGAGTAATAACAGATGTTTAATGTAAGAGTTTAAGAATTAAAGCAGCTGTAGACCAAATTGTGTCATAATACAGTTTAGCTATTTAAGTAACTGCATATTTAAGTGTTAGAGATGGGATTCAAGTAACCTAACTTCAATCTTGGAAGATCCGGATATCTACTCCAAGCTGGTTGTTGAACCACGGTCTCTGGACAGATGGTGACCTGCAGATAGAAATTCATTTCCTCAGAAAAAAAAAGTATTAAAGAAAAGGCTTAATAGCCCTCTGGAGGTCTCTCCACATTGGCTGTGGAAAAAGCCTAGATACTAAGGTAGACTAAATCACTAGATTTGAATAGCTAAGAGTTAGGCAAGAATCCTACCCCAAAAACTAGCACAACAGCAGTAAGAGCTGGTGGTTGTCTTCAACTTTTTGTAGTCCCATTGCTCTACTTACTGGGTCAGTTTACGGCTTCTGTATGCTGCAGGAAAACTCAGCAAGCAAAAAAAAAAATCAACTGTCCAGGAAGAGTGATTTACTGTATACACACATTATAGGATCTGAACCACTGGATTTACAACACAGGAAGATATTAACCCCAGATTTATATAAAGCTGGGGTTAGGGAGCTGCCTACTTGCAAAGAAGAGTGTGACTGGAGGTAGCCTTCCCAATAAAGGCCTCTCAATTTGTTTGTATCATCCAAGAATCATTCCTTAAAATACTGCTTCTAAATCTATCTGCAGGTAGTTATACAAGGAAAGAGCAAAAGAGAGATGTAAAGCTATATTAACTGCTTATGTCTAATACAGACTAATACATAACTATTGGAGGAAAAAAAAAAAAAGACTCCGATGGTGACCAATACAGTATATAACAACACAGCAAAAATAATTCCATCCATGAAATTATAGAGCTACAAGAGCATTAACTTTTTGTTAGTTGGCGGACATTTTCCCCCAACATTTCTATAGCAAATTTCAGATTTTCCTTGAAAGTTACATTTGTAAGTTAAATGTAGTTTTGGTTTGTAATTAATTTGCCCTGAATTTGTCTCACTTCATGCCTCAGAGAGGTTTAGGGAGCAGTGGAGGCTAAGCACAGAGCCAAGCCCTCTGCAAGGACTGGGCCAGTGTAGGAGGGAGAGGGGAGCACTGGAAGAAGCAGTCTCAGAACCACACTCTGTCTTACTTTTATAGGTTTTTCATTTTCTATGGGTGAGGATTTGTGGTACCACTCTGGCCTTCCAGCATGCACATATAAGCACAACCTTGTGGTTTAAGATAAAATGCTTCAAACAGGACTTCATGTCATTTCCTGCTGAAGGGTAAAGGACCAGTGAAACCTTCCAGCATGAGTCAAGACTGGTTTTATAAATGCAGCTAACAAAGGAGCGAATCCCCTCTGACAAGTGCGTGAGGTGTTTGTACCAGACAAATTAGAGGTACAAAGCTGTATGTTTAATTCTCACTGAAAGCAATTGAGAGGTACAAATCGTACCAGAGGAACTTTATAAATTGAAGGGAACGTAGGAAATAGGGGAAAAAAAACCACAACTAAAATGACCTCCAGACAATGACAGCTGAGAGATGATAAAAACTTGGCAATTTGGAAGGGGGGAAGGGAACAACACAGGCAGGGGGACAAGACAGAGAAGTAGTCTGGAAGTTTTTCATGGATAATTTGTTTTTGAGAACAGAAAAGCCTTGCTGCCATGCCTTCTTGGATTATTTCCAGTGCTACAGATGAACCCGTAGTTTAGTGAATACAAAAGCTGGGATTTTTTTTTTTTCCCCTCTCTTGCTTTTTTGTATTAGCACAAAGGAGGACAGCAACCACGTCAGGAAAGATTTGGTGGGTTTAATTGAGCCGTGGTTGTATCCTTTCCTGTGTTTTCTATCATGTCAATTTTCCAAGTGGCCATCAAGTTTTTGTCAGCTGAAGCAACCCGGGTATACAAGGCTGACATTTAGAACAGCTCCAGGATTTGCCTTCCTCCTGGCAGCACTATCAAGAGGGGCTTAAAGCACGGTTAAGTTGACTTTAAATCAAGATGTCAGCTTTGAAATCAGGCTGTCTTTGGTGTTCTTGTCAATAATGCTGAATTTGGCTTAAGCTCTACACACCTTCATGCATTAACCAGCCAGTATTTGAAGCTATGTTCCTTCAATACATATCACAGTCTTTTGTCCTTTACTCAGGATTTGGGACCCTTACAGGTTTGACTGGGTGATTTCCTCCCCCTCTCCCCTTCCTTTAATGGGAAAACACAAATGTTTTCAGTCTGAGGGTTTTGTAGTTTGGTTTTTGGGTTGGGGTTGTTTTTTTTTTTTGGGGGGGGGGTGGAGGATGGGAGGGTTGCAGTAGAGTAAGAGCATAAAGAAAAAAAAATCAGAGAGATGGAAGTCTTTGCATATGTGTGTTTATGTATCTTTTTTTCTATTCTATAGCAGAGGTGAATACAAAATGGCTTGCCATCACCAAATACCCTTGGAGACTGAGGTGCTCATGACAAAAGCAAAACTCTTGCAAATGCACACCACAGAGGACAAAAGGAAAAAATCAGGGAGCTCTCTGTAACAAGTAGCTGCTGGAGAGCCAGCAAGACAAAGAATAGGATTATGGCCAAATTTTCCTCTTTTGTCAGTTCAGGGCTATCGCATTTCAGGATCCCCAAAGTGGTTTGCCATCTTGGGAGTTTTAGGAAGAAGTCCAACACACAACATCAAGATTTAGCTTTCTAGGTCATATCTCATTTGAAAAGCCAAAGCCCTGACCATAGGGCTTTGGGGAGTTCTGCTTCAACCCATAAGAAATATAGGAGCACTTTTGGATTGTGGTTGCTGAGTTACATTTGTATTTCAAAAGTCAGACATCTGAAGACCTCAACTATCCAAACTAAGGATTTTGGCTTGTTTCTGTACTTTTTACATTTAACACTATGAAGAAATATTTCAAAGCTTCTCAGATAACATTAACAGGAATTGAAGTCAATGAAACCAAGACATTGGTTTCAGCCTGAATACACAAGCTGCACTTTTGACTCATGTATGAGACACAATTAATCCAGATTAAAGGAGAATAAGGGGGCACAGCACAGTAGCTATTGCAGAATGTCTCCCACATGGATACAGTGAGAGTTACAGAGGAGCTATTCTAGAACTGTTATCTTTGAATACATTTATACTTTATCAACTTTTCCAGTTAATTGCATGGTGCTGACAAGTTCCTAAAGCAAGAAATTAGTAGTTATTGTGAACAGAACAGGAATATTATTCCCATCCTGAAATGAAAAGTGAACTAAGAATATTTCCTTTTCTATACAGTCATCTCATTCCAGAATATGCAGTATTTCAGAATATATAGAACTTTAGGTATGGACATGCACCCTGAGAAAATGTTTTTAGAAGGCAAAGAACATCCTAAAGAGTGGCAAGAGTTGAATTTCATAGAATTAAAATCTGACTATGGAAAAGATTTGGTCAAAACCATAAAAACTCATTTTACCCAATCCTGTAAGGAAGAGAAATATTAGCCTTTCACTAGCTGCTAGGGTACTACATAAAGTAGGATACGAATGAGAAGAATTTGTAGCCAAATGGAAGTGGCTGGGTTATAATATACAGAGTAAAACTTTTAAACAGTAAACTTAGCAGAGCTCTGACATTAAAGTTCATCACAGTTTCATGGAAATACTAGATGACTTCTCCAGTCACTTTATTTAGTGAATTCCCATTAATGTCAGTTTTTTCCATCACAACTGTTTATGGCAGCTTCTTCCAAAATGACCTCTCAGTATTCTGCAGGAGTTGTTATCTAACTATTATGCCAAATCAGCCCTGAAATAAGTCAAGACCCAAAATGCCATTGTTATAAGGAAAACACATGTGAAAGGTTATTTTTCCAACATCCTAACAGGACAAAACCCCACTAAAGCAAAGAAATGAAAGATTAAGCCATCTACTAATACTGTGCAGCACAAGTCGGCACATAAGCCCAACCTGAGCCCTCCCAAACACGCATGTATATACCCAGAGGAGGGTTCAAATACCCTGGTTCTATTCATTGGTGCAGTAGGCAGCATCTGAAGACAGTTGTACCACAAAAAAAAGGTTTATAGAGCAGCTGTCAAAATTGGCACTGGGAGACAGGCAAATTCAGAGCAATGATTGTAATGTGGTGCTCTATGTACAGAAGTGATCTTGGGATGGAGATTTGTACCCAAGGCAGGGTTCAAATAGGAGGACTTATTTTCTTGTTACTGGGTTCATGTGATTTACTTAAGAACTTCAGCTTCTCTATAATAAAGCTCAGTGGGGACGGGAACCGGGGTGAAGAGGTGAACAATTGAATCTCTAGGGAGATAAGAGTGCAGTTGCTGCAAGCAATGCTTTTACTTGCCAACAGCTCTAAAGGAAATTCTTATGCGTCAGCTGAGAACAGGAAACCCTCCTTTGTAATACAATAAAATTTGACCGTAGGGAGTAGCTTGTGCCAGGGAAGAGTTTTTGTTCTCCTTGCCTCTATCACTCATAAGGTATACAGCATCACCCGCAAAGACTTTTTTTGTGCTATAAAAAAGGTGAAGCTTCACTATAACAGCCCTACATTCAACATGTTAAAGCCAAATATCCCTCAGTTTACTGAAGTGAGTTTTTTGGTGGCCAGAGTGTTTAACACTCTACTGAACAATGGAAATACTAAACTGAAATTTTAGTAAGTACACAAATCTGAAAGGTGTCTCTAGCAGTGCAAGGAGATACAGCACAAAATCTTCATAGAATCAGATGATTAGAGCCAGAGGCAGCATGCATGAAACATGCATTCATATTTCAAAAGATAATAAAAAAAGCTGGAAGACAAAGAGATTGCCAAGCACACACAAGGATGGGATATAAGCCATCTGTAATATTAAAACAAACAAATGTTTGTCTACCTTGTACCTAAAGTTCTCCAGAGATGGACACTTTGTGGTACTCAGCCCCCTACTTCACTACCCTTGCATTAGAAGGATGCCACACTTAGAAGGGACTTAAATCTTCCTTTGTACAATCAAAACCTATTCCATCATTTCTGATCCCTCATACATATCCCTTTTCCCGAAATCTTTAAAGTTCATTTCTGTTGTGAGGCAGTCCTCTGCCCACCTTCCCAATAGAAGTCACCTCTCTTCTCAGTATGAACCAATGTCCCATCTTATATTCTCTCAAGGGCAGGAGTTTGGCGCTTTTTTGCTAATTGCAAGGCATCATGTGAGCTGATGGCTCTTTTCCAAGGAATAACAACACATTTTCTTGCCATTCCCTTTAGCCATTTAACTTTTAACAGACTTTCAAAGTGTCTGGTGTCCTTCTGAGCCATATCATGTAAAGCAAAGGGAAAGATTTCCTGCTGTAAGAATATAAAGCTGTGTACTTTTCCATTTAAAGTACTGGTCCTGCAAACGCCTCTGCATTCTACCACACTACTGGGAAAAGTAGATATATTGTTAATGTGTTTCATTTGGACCATGTGAGCAGCCCTTTTGTAATCTCTTGCATGCATATGAGTCCTTTTAAGTGCATTAACTTGATTTACAATAAGCAATAACATAATAGGGATTTGAGATTCTGAAGTTAAGGTTTCTTAATAAAGTAAATATTAACTCTGATCATAGATGGGGGAAACCGAAGCACAGGATACCTCATCCAAAATGACATAACTGATGCAAGCGCTAGAGAAATTTAGTTCTCCAGACCCCTGTTTGCACAGCTCCCCAGTCTGGCATATCCCCTCTGAAATTAAGAAAATCGGTCTTTTTAAAAAAGTCAAATTAAGGATTCCAGGCAGCATCATTTCATGAGATAAAAGTTCAGACTTTAAATTTCAAATGCACTTAAAAAGCTGAAGTGCTATCATAGTTTTGCAAAAAAAAAAAAAAAAAAAAAAAAAATTGTTTAAAAAGCATCCATTTTCATTAGTTGAGATCCATTTTGACTGGTAATCAAATATAGCACCACTGCTGGTTTCTTAAGGATGTTTATGTGACCCTTCAAAAGGCAGAAAGCTCCAAGATCAAACTGTCATTTAATCTCATGATTGTATAGATGGGACAAAAATATCAATGTTCCCCATGTAAAGATACAATAGGGAAGAGGCATAGCACAGAAGATAATTCTGTACAGTTGGGTGAATATAAGTGATGCACACCAGGCAGAAAGCAATCAGCAGTCCTGCTAAACTAGTCCCAGAAGGGGCCAAGTGCACATCATACAGCGTGAATCAACCACTTCTTATTCTTCCCCTGTTCCACGTTTATCATAAACCAGAAGTATCTGAATGGAAATCTTGGTTGGTGTGAGATGAAGTGACTAATGCAGAATTGGATTTTTAGGAGAGAAACACACTGATGTTTTGAAGGAGAGACAGCCCAAAGTCGTCAAACCAGTGTGGCAAATTAAATTCGTTCAGAACTAGAACACAGAGCAGCCACCATTGCCAGAGGAGGGAGAAATAGTTAAAGGATGCTTATGAAAAAAGCCCGGCTATAATACCACATTTTGAAAGCCATCACTGCCCCAGAAGAGAGCTATTGTGAAGCTAGACTGTGGCAGGACCTGTTGGTGCTCATCAGAGAAAGTTAGAAAGAAATTAAGGGAGGCTTTGGTCTCAAGCAGTGGCAGAGGATAGTCTGATAGAAAAGCACTCAGCTTGAAGTATGAAGTATTAGGATTGATCATTTATCTGGATTTAAAACCAAAAATCAAACATTTTCACTATTTAAAAAGTAAACTTCATTTGAACTGAGATAATCTAGAAGAGCAGACTGCTTCTTACCTCTATCCATCTTGCAAAACAGAAAACAGCAAAGTAATTTTCTGACCTCTCCCAAGAGGCAGACAAGAGTCCCTGTCCAGGAGCCGCTCAGCTGGCAACACCAAAATGCATGCAACAGATAGTTGCTACAAGAAACGAAGTCTGCCAAATGCCACCTGCCCATAAGACGTGCCAGGACTAGGGCAGAAGCATGCAGTTCAATGCAACTGTAATGATGCAAAGCAACACGAGGCTCCAGAAGTTGGGGAAGGAGCAGATGATCAATGCTGGCCATCCCTACAGCGTGTGCTGAGGTCTAAAATGGACCGTGAATAAAAGCTGCTCTTGCTTTCTGCAAGGTTCTTTAAATCTCAGAGTGATGCTAATGAGGATCTAGTTTATACAATTAATGAAAACAAATTCCTTGCTCAAATCCCAACCCAGTATCCTTGTTGAAGGCAGAACTACCACGGAGGCTCTTTGAGGTGTTGTCTGTCTACAAACAATAATGTGAAAGCTAGCTTAAGCAAGCACCTTGGTTGTATCCAAAGCTGCTCCCATCATGAATGCAAAGGCTAGAAACACTTTGCACCTTACACAGCCTGGTCTGGGAAGGAACCTTCTAAATTCTCTGTGCTAATGAACATTAAAGGCGGGATATGGTTATCTGTATTTGCAGATTTGCAGTAGCAAGTTTCTACCGATGTATGAAATGAGAAATCCCCGCCTCATGCACAAGGGGAATTATACAGACATTGCTATTCAGTCAGCGGAGTGCCACACTCAGGCTTGCTTCACACGTACTGTTCAGCTCATAGAAATGTAGAGGCACACAAATACATTGTGTCCAGAAGTCTCTGAACATTAAAAAAAAAAAAGTATCTTTGGAAGACTTTAAAAAGAAATACAAGTTTTAAAGCAAGTCTTACATTCCTTCCCATCCAAAGTGACCCTGCCAAACCATTTTCTTTCTGTTCCTTTAGGATACCCATACTGCCTTTAAAAGCTCTAGAAAGATGCTGGATCAGGGTAGTCTTCAGGAAAAAAACACAATTAAGAAAAACAGTAACTTAAAAAGCCCCAAGCCTCAGTGTTAGAGCGAAGCAAATTCTTGTTGGAAAGAAATTATTATCACTTGATGCTATCATACTCCCCCCAGACTCACACGCTTTTTATCAGCGAGAAAACAACAGCGGCAGAGATTGCATTCTGATGCGCTTGCACTGGAGCCCAAAAGCCCCACGTTGTGAGGGCACCGCAAACCTCCCTCCACAGGCTGGCTCCAAGCAGATGGGAATTTGTCCAGGTTGCTGCTTGCCAGTGACCACAGTTTAACAGAGCCTGGGTGTTAAAGCTCGTGGGTCCAGACTACTGGGCTACTCAATCAGCTTTCCTTGGGAACTACTAGCAAATTCCCAGCTAAGGTTTTCGTTCAGTTTTATTTTTGATGAAACCTTGAAACATAGAAGCCTGCCTGTTCTGCATGGGCATTAGAAGATCTTTTCTAGCATAAAGGGGTTACCCTCTATTCCTTGTACCTTACTCGTGTGCCCTGCAAACAGATACAGCTGCATGTTGGCTCTACCACCCATGAAAGACGTGATTCTCAATTTTCTATTAGTTGTAATTCTTTACATCAGTACAAAATGGGTGAAAAGTAAAAACAGAATAACTGTTTGCCTTAGTTTGCATTTATTACTGTTAATAGTCAGCCCATACCTAACACTATCATTTTTACTCAGGCTGCCTGGTCTTAATTTTTCCTCTTCCTATGTCTTTGTTGTGTACCAGAAAGACATTTGTTCCAGTTTCTCCTCTCATTTTTGTATTTTTCTTTCTTCTCATAATTCCACATCAGACCTAGGTGATGTTTTTCACCCCCATATTTTCCCCACCAAGAGTATAAACTCAGTAACATCTCCAGAATCTTTAAATTCAACTTGTCTCCTTAAATGCCTTAAAAATAAAGAGACATCTATTTTAAAAGCCAACACATTTCACTTTGACATTTTCAAACTTTGCTGCCACAGCTACTGCTCATTTCAGCATGTCCTTCCATTTTGTACACAATAAACCCCCTTTTTCAAAGTTCCCATTCCAATTCACATGTACCATCCCCCTCACACACACACACTTTTTCACAACTCCCGGTGAACTGAAAAATTAATTAGTCTCTCAACCCCTTAGCCCTGCGCAGGGCTTGGCACCGTCCCACTAACCCAAGAGGGGACTAAGGGCACATCTGCGCTGGCGACAGCGGGCAGGGTGGCTACAGGGCCGGGGAGCTGGCACACAGGCGCCCGAGCCAGCGGAGGGCTGGATCGCCGCAGCCCCACGGTGCTCTGCTGAGCTACCGAGCCCTGATTTTGAGCAAAGCTTATCAGTGCAGGCAGACCATCACGTGGATGCAGCTATGCCATTTCCCATCCCCAGACGACAAGCGGTCTGTGCTGACTTTTAAATGATTAGCAAGTCCTTGCTGAAAAGCACAGCTTATTAGGGTAAAACTTCCAAGCATGATGCGGATGTCTGGTTGCTCTGATGAAGCGAGTGTTTAGTGACCTTTGCTCGCCAGGCAGGGCTCACCGTTCCGCATGTACCACCGTTATCTGCCTCAAGCCCTTTTCAGACAGTCTTTTTTCAGGTGGAAACCCCAGAAGGCCAGACATCGATGTTTTGAATTATACAACTAGTTTCTGCTTTCCACAGTGAGGGGTCAGCTCCCTGCCAGCAAACTCATTTGTAACGCTGCACTTGTAAACTCCCGATAAAAGGCTCTGATGGAACCATGCTTCGCTGGGTAGTGGCAATAGAACTGCACTGCCTCCTTTCTGTTATAAAAACATTCCAAAAACGTACCACTTCAGACTGAAGCCTCAGTGTGTGGATGGATATAAACCCATACAGGTAAGATTTACTATAAAACCTGAGCTATTTTTAGGTGTTATCAGCCTAAAGAGAAACGCCTTCAGAAGTCAATCTACAGAAGAATCTCAGTGATAGCATGAAACGTTAAGTATATGTTTCTTTCCATGCTTTTTATGGGATTCTAGTTCATTGATTCTGACCACAGGGGTCAAGAATATCAAAAGAACAGTATAAGGGGAAAGAAAAAAAAGTTGTCTTATTCCAGGGGCTTGCCTTAAATACATGACAGAAATTATCACAAATAATTAGGCTGATATTTGCTTCGAGTTACAATTGCCTTTTTAAAATTCCTAGTCTTGTTGTAGACTGTTTAATGGGGTGACATATACCACAAAAATGCCTCCAGGACATATGAGATTGTTTACATTCAGGTGCCGATACCACCCTGGAAGCAACCAAACGGTAGATAAAGACCAATTTGGTTTTAGACTTAAAAAAATACAAGAAAACAGAACAAAACCAAGAAAATTGCTCTGGCAAATTTAAAATGAATCAGCGAGAGGGTGAGAAATTAATCAGTAAATGGGTTTGGAGCACTTCTTTTGAAGTTAGCGGACACTGGTCTCATTGAACCTCTGTCCGTGCTGAATGCAAGGGAGGCCCTTGAGACATCCTTTGAGCCTGGACACCAGAGATCTGCAAGCACAGCCTTGGGAAACACTGGAGCAGGGCTTCTGAGCAGGCAGCATTGCCAGAAATGCCTGGAGCACCTATGCCAGTGCACGGCGGGTGGCTGCCAGCAGGGCCAGCCCATGCCTGAGAGTGTGCACAGGGCTTGGATTTGCACTTAGTGATCATGAAGGCAGATCTCGGCTTAAGCTGTTACTTGCTATTTCTGCTAAAAGATAGACTTGGTGATAATATAGATAGAAAAACATACCCCTTCTAGACACCTTCATCGTTTCCTCATCAGACAGTCTGACTGGCTCTCCCGAGCAGCCAAGTAATTTTCAGGCAGATCACTGTCCCCTGAGTGCAGGAAATTGGTACAATTGTACATACAAAAAAAAAGCCAAGCAGTACAGCCATAAGACATTTATAATGCGTATATTTTGCATCACGAAATGTGTTTTATAGCAGAGAAGGGATAACAGGCAGGCCCTAGCGACAAGGTCTCCCTATTCCTTATTTGTAAGCACACTCCCTTAAAGAGATGCTGAGAAATCTCAGGTCTTGACTACAATGAATCCCACACTGCACGTTCAGACCAAGTGTTTATCTTGTCCTCGGAGCAGTATCCCAATGGGACGACTCCCACTCCTGTGTAATAGGAGAGCTTCATCATGCCTCCAAATCTTTGTTAGTATCACCAGCGCTCACAAATCCTCTTGCAGTGGGCCAACTGACTGCAGGGACTATGTAGTCATAGGTGCACTAGCCACGTTACCACACACAAGCACCAAAGAGCACACGAGCAAAGAGAAAGCAGCTCAGCAGACACGCTGTCAAACTTCTCCTTTGGCTGCCCAGATCCCGTCCCAAGTCCAGGGTAGCTCCTCCATGTTGGGGCCTGTGCACCCATGGGTGCAATCTGCACTATCATCTTGGCATGGGGATGCCCATCTGTCTAACGCAGGACAGCAATGCAACTGCCTTACACAACTAGCTTTCACATCCAGCTCCATGTGGCACACGATGGTCTAGTCAGCGTACTGAGATACATAAAACATTTATAAACACCAGCTGCCTCAAAAGCTTCTAAAGATCGTTCCTTTAGGGGTGTTTCTGCGTGTCTGCATTTACAGCTTGTACATTTTTAAAAGATCGGCATTGGTTTGGAAGATCCAGGTGGGAGAACCTAGCATTTATGCAGGTCCCCAGCAGTGACTTCATGTGCAGGAAAAAGTCCCAAAAGCCTTACTTCCTGGGTGCGAACCTGCTTCTTGCAGAATGAAAGCAAGCATTGCTCTCATTTAATCTACGAAAACTTTATAATAGATGATACATGCATCTTCAGAGGCAGTATCACCATAGCATAAGCAGTGGTTGTTGTTCTGCCTATACGTCAAATGTCCCTTCATAGAACCTGCTTTGTGAGTCTATTTGGGCCATAGAAATTTCCCTAGATCAGTGTCTGCCTCAGGGTGAATTTTGGAAAGTTCCCAGCAAAATAACTGTTTTTGTTGTCTGTGTTAAAAGAAAAAACAAACAAACAAAAAACCACAAACTCCTCCTTCAAGGTGACACATTCAGCAGTTCTGCTTTCTTTAAAAAGAAAAAGTCTGCCCACTTTTAAGAAGGAGCTTAGTTTTGGAAGGGTATTGAATTTTCCCATTTCCAGGAAAAACTGCCAAAGTTTTCACAGTTTCCAAACTGCAAAAAGTCCCATTTTACAGATGATCACTAAAGGCTTGAGTTTGGCAGCTGAAGGGTTTGCAGATTCCATCTGGACTGAGTATCCCCAGCCCAGAGCTGCAAAGGTTGAGCAAAGCTTCTGCCGAAATCTCTCCCACCAGCTGCTCAGGGTCACTTGTAACACTGGCAGGGTTCCTGTAGGCATTCGATATGCAGCCTTTTGCCTAAAAAGGGAAGGTATTTGATCTAAAAGAGTGGCAATATGACACACCACCACATACTGCCATGCCTCCAGCAGCAACTTTAAAGCTGTGTGGAAAAAACAAGTTTGTGCCTAGCAGGAATTAGAGCTATTTTTTAGCACACCACAAGGTTTTCATGATACTCAGACAGTAAAAATAGGAATCTACAGCCTAGATTAGGCATGGAAATGAAAAGAAGTTAAAGGAAAGGTTGCAAAACATTAGTCTATGGCATCATTTTAACATAGATATACACCTACTTAAAAGGACTACTTTAACAGCCAAATAACTAAGCTATCCAAATAAAGGCTGAAAGCCTTCTGACTGGGACATGGGTGATGGACACCTGGGCTCCCACAACAGTCAAGGACAGGAAACAGGTAGTGCTAGGACACAGCTCACCTCACCTTAAGGCAGACATGCAAAGCAGAGCAGGTAAGCACCTGTTTCCATGGTCCTTGCAGAAAGCTTTGGGTGATCTGGTAAGATGTGGCTTGTAATACACACATCTGAAGCTAGGGAGAAGAATTTCACCAAAGCAGCCAGAAGAAGTGGGGAAAAACAACATAATCTTTTTAAGATAACTGAGGTAGGAACATTCATTCACCTTCAATCAAAAGAACAAGTCTTGGATCAAATCTCTCAAACAGACAAGAATTTCTCCACTCCTGCCCTCCATTCCTTTAGCCTCCTTGATTCAAGTGCCTGTGGAAACTTCTCTCCATCTGTGCTGTTTAGCAAGCACTGAGAAGCTTTGGCTCAGGGAAGAGTTGAGGGGGTTTTTTGTTTTAGTTTGTTTTTTTGTTGGGGTGGTTTTTTTGTGTTTTGGGTTTTTTAGGGTTTTTTGAGTACATAAGCATCTAGCTGAGAAAGAGCTTGCTCAGTGCTCGGTAAACATCTAGCTCCCACAGGGTACAGCTTGGAAGCTCAGCAAGGTATTAACATAATCATTCCTCATACTGGTAATTTGATATTTTTCCCCTTCCCAGCTTCTTTAATTCCCTTCAAAAGCATTTGCAGCTTTACAACTTAAACTGTAATCAGTCAAATTATTATTTTAAAACTTTTCAATTACTTTGGGTTGGGGTTTTTTTCCACTTTTGTGTACATGTCCAACTTACACCATGATTCTCTCCACCATGCCTGACCATCACCAGGTTTCAGCCAGGTGATTAACAGATGAATCATTGTACTGCATGGCAGAGAGTGCTCTGGCCATCAGGTTTGATGGATGGTCAATGATGGAACGGAGAGACTACACAAAGTTCTATTACTCTCCCCCATCCTCTCTAAGCAGCCCTCCGACCAGCAGCGCTGCAGAGAAGGCAAATCTTCACCTCAGAGTGAATGCCCCCCCATCCTTCAGTATAAGCGTACCTCACATAGGCAGCCGGGCATGAGTTTGACTAACAGACTGAAATTTGAGGCAGGATGCATTCCACATGGTTTAAAGGCTAATCACATAGGTTTCTCCAAAACTAAACTCTGAATGATAAGGTCCTCCAGGAGCATTTCACAGCCTTTAGCAGGATCAGTCAAATTTCTCTTTTCCAACTCCAGAAGTCTAGGTGTCTATCTTAACACAAGAAGGTAAAATTTGAAGGAAATGAAGCTTAGCTCTGGTGACTTCAGAAGCCAAAATACTAATTTTCATTTGATGTTGTACATAGTGATGGTGCAGACTGCAGTCCACTGACAGCCCACAGTCACCACTCCTTTGCATCTTTTACCATTCAAACTTTCTATGACTTTTCTGTCCAATGAGTCCTGGAATTTTATATTCCTTGGGAAGAAGCACTATGTAAATACCAAATCCTAAGGAAAGTCTCTCAGAAATTTCTGTTCCAACTTCAGCATTTTCCAGGTTACCTGGAACCACCACAACTACCACTCGCTTAATTCAGGGTTGAGTCTGCTGGCACACCGTACATGTAAAGTAGAGTTCTGTTAATACCTTGGGAAAATTCAGAGCAAGCCTCACACGAAGGCATTTGTGAAACTGGCCTCCCATTCCAACTTCATTAACTAACCTCCTTGCCTTAAAAAACACATGTAGCGATCCAGCTAAGAGTAGCATAAAAATATCTTTTAAAAAAGCATCAGTGTGAGCACCAGTCATTCTGCATCTCTAGCTTATCCTAGCTTATAACAGCAAACCAACTGGAATACACTGTTGATATAGCACCTAAAAATTCCCCACACAACTCAAAATGTGTGAATTTGTTTTTCCTTTTTAATATTCTTTCTCTTACACATAAATGTTCTTATTCTAGAAGAATGTTTCATAGCTTATCACGCATTTTCAAGACTTTTTTCGAGCTTGCAATAAGGATATATTAAAAGAACAATATCTATGTAAGATTTCTTACTGAAGCCAGATAAATATTTCAGAGATGTCCTAGATTCATAGGTCAAGAAGAGTACAAATGCATCTGGAGACTGTGAACCCAATTGCTAATGGCTTCTCCATCAAAACCTGATCAGAGTGATAACCAGGCAAAGGCTGGAAGTCTTATTTAGCTGACAGGTATTCTGGGTTGCCACTGTGGAAGAAAGTGTCAAGCATGAAAGCAGGGCAATATCAGAGACAGTATCTTACCAATATCCTATTAGCAGGAAAGAAAGATATGCTGAGAACAGATCCCCTTATCTACAAAAAAACCCCCAAATTAACAAGAGATAAGAAAGAGGGGATCGGATAAGGTTCTGAAAGAAAAAGAAACTGAATGCAAAGCTTATTTGATGTTGATACCTTCATACTGTAAACACAGAAGTGAGAAATAGGAACTTCCAGGTTCTAATGTTTGCTCCATCTATGACCCTGAGCAAGATTTACATCTCTCTGCCTTCCTTTCACAATCTATAAAATGTAATAGTAAATGTTCTTTCCTGGACAGGGATAGCATGAAAATTTTACATTTTTAAAAAAGGATTTTAGAACCATGAATTGGTCTGTACTATTATTTCCTTTTTTACCTAAATCACTTAATTGTACGACTATGTTTTTTAAATAATATGCATTACACAATAGGGCTAAATATGAATAGCTATCTGATCCCTAAACCCTTCAGGATTCATGAATTGTTATATATTAAGATGTTTGAAAACAGACTATTGGTCTATGACATTTCTGGGTTAGTGAAATTTTATAGCATTTATTTTTTTCCTCTAACCATTTTATTGTTGTAATGGCACTGAAACACAGATTTAAAGCTAGAACCCTCCCCCCACAGTGGATATATTCAAACTTGATACTCTGCTTACTGCTACTAGAAATCAACAAATAGTGTCATAACTGGCATAATAGCTGAGATACTTACATATCCCCTGGACCTGATGAGATCAGACATGCATAAAAGCCCCAGAGCAATATTCTTTAGAAGAAAAGCAATTTCAGACATACCATATCAATTCACCCACTTATATTTGTACTATGACAAGTCCAGCACCAGCAAAATAGTCATATCAAGAGCTGGGTGTATTCAACAGGTGACTCAATTTATTTGACTCACTGGGTCTCGTTGTGCCTTACAATAAGGCTTTGAATGTTAACTTTGCACTTCATGAAAAATTCAGGAGCGTAAGACCAGCTAAAATAGCACGTGTACTAACAATAGACCTTGTGTAAAGCAGAGTTTGAGGCAGTATAAAACCAATACAATTGATCCAGAGTATTTCCACATTTGCTCTACAAAGACCCTCAGAGAACATCAATAAATTAAAAGAATTGTGAAGAGAAGATGAGACTTGGTTGCTCGGCAAATGTCAGAGGGATATGAAGATGGAAGTTAGAAGCAGAGACCTGCTGGAGGTGTGAGGACTGTTATGCAAGAGCTAGCATCACAGTAAAAGGCCCCCTTGTTCTTGTCAAAGATCAGATACTGGGACCACAGACCAAGTTCAGTGCACTGAATATCACCCATGTAGCTATCACAACATGAAACAAATCAATGAGGATTTAGTAATTGTCAGGATCTTGATTATTTACCATAGATATGGATAGTTTATGCGATAGGGAGGAACCTGGTAAGTACATATAATGGATGGTTAGAGCATCCTGAGCAATCTACATCCGCTGATATATCATTAACCAGTGAACATGGCCCTCTTAATCTGACAGAAACAAGTTATAATCAAAAGTGATCTTTGCAATTCACTGCTAAGTCACTAATTTATTTCTAAATAAAAATAAAAGATTTTGCCTACCTGCTTAGCTGTAACATCTTCAAAAAGGAGGTGTAGATACGTACTTTAGGAAATAATAGCCAAGGAAGAACATGGCCAACACATACTGTAGAACTTAGTAGCTTAGTAAGAACAGGGAGAAGACAGAAAAATGCTCCCAAGCTCATATTTGCAAGTCCATGTTTCGACTTTGCAGGTAAAAGTTTCCCAGCTAATAACCAGCAGCTTCTGTCCTTCCTTACTTGTCTAGGCAGGTTCATTCAGCTGGATAACAGCTGTTTGGTTTTACCCAGAAATTTTCTGCAAGAACACACGATGGATCAGATAAAATATATTGCAGTCAGGGAATAGAATTCAAGGGGTGTGGTAGTGGATCAGCCATTTTTTTTGGACATGTATATTCCACCATACATCCTGGCCAGAACATCATTTAGTAATTCCATTCTACACTAGAAGATGATCTTTTCTGAGATGAAATTTTCCCAGAATTTCCTAGATTTCAAATGCTATGTAACTCACTGGACTCCACATCACGAGTCAACCCAGTAGGGTCTAACGGGCACCAAAAGGATTCTGCCCATGCCTGAGCAAGAAACACATAGTTTCCCAATACAGCTCAGTTATTGTAAACACACATCCCTTTAGAACAGATCCATCAAACTCTTCTATACTGCGCGTATTTGCTTAGTCCTTCAGAAGGTTCTTTTATAGATCTATAATCTTCATCTTTTCCCTGAGATTGTAAACATACAGATCTCTTCAGCCACTGAAATTCGGTCAAGCTCACTATTTTCTTTGCAGATGCAGCATCTATAGTAAAAGTAGAAAAAAAAAAAACCAGAGCAACTGGATTCTGCCTTTCCAGATTAATTCCACTAGTGTCCACATGTGCTGCAGGCACACGGTGGTAAACTAAATCAAGAATTGGTTTTGTAATCCACTTGCCCAATTTATTAGTCCATTTGGGACATTCCCATTTCTACTGAAGTCAGTGCTGTATCCACCTTCAGAGAGCAAAGCAAATTCACTGGAACTCAGGACCTCTGAACAACACTTGTTGAGCACAGGTACTCTAGGATATTATTTTTAAAACAAGTCCAAACAGTCTCTAGTTAATATTTTTAAATGGGAATGCAAGACAGCATTTGACTACATTGAACATACACTTACGCAATGTGGTTTAGGCACGTAAAAGACCCCTGTAATTTTTTACTTGTGTTATATCTACAAGAAAATCCCTGGCTGTTGCACATATAAAGGCTATTCCCTTAGCAGTTACTGAAGAAGGAAATAAATACTTTAGAAGAACACTTTATTATTTTCCTGGCACATGCTGTGCTTCAATAGAAAAATCATTTGTACCATTTTTCCATTTGTTGCCTGTTTTTATTAGTCTGCCTTGGCTTTTCAGAGAGTAAACTCAGTAGAGATCATTGTCTAATTCTATATTGCTACATTGCTTAGTGTAGTGTCAGCCGGGAGTGAAGTCCTTAACTATATAATAACTTTAAATTATTAACTGCCATGACACACATTTCAGCAGAAAAATATTTACTGCGAGCAGAAAAGGTGACCAAAAAAAAAGTGTAAATCATTATCTGGCACTTAAATTTATGGGCATTCAAGTTTTTGGTTTTGGGGGTTTTTTGGTTTTTGGTGTTTTTTTTTTTTTTTAAAGGATTGCAACTGTAAACGGCACATACGTACAAATATAGGAGCAGGAGACTTTGTTAACAGAGTACCTCATCCTTATTAAAGCTATTTCAACAACTTGAGCTTCACCGGCCTCTGCCATCCTTGAAGTTAATGCTTTATTTTTCCTCTGCTGGGGTTGTCAAGATGGGTTCGTCTAGAGTTTCAGAATCTAAATGAATTATGTTTTCCTTCTCTACTGTTTTTAACCACTCCTTGGTCTCTTGTGAATGAAGCCTGGAAACTTGTTTGTATTCTGAATTGTACTTGTACATAATAGATGAAGCAGCGATTTGAACTTCTATTGTACTCGGTTTTGTAATAAGGCATTAACCATTCTATTCAAAGTTAGCATATATAGAGATCAAAACAAAGGCCCTCTGCATCTTACAGGTTTAGGGACACAAAAACTTTGCATTTAGCCAAGTGTTAGTATGATCTTCAAACAAAAGATTTATGACATTCACTCTGCAGCCCAGACCAGTGTTCATTCTCCCCTACTCAAAAACAGTAAAGGAGTTGAGGAGCCCGCAGGGACCACAGTCCCAACGTTACTGGTCATGAGCACAAGAACTGGCCCGCTTTATAAACCATGAGCCGGCATTATTACCCAGAGGCTCAGCCACCGTCCTCCAGCAGGCTGGCTTTCTGTTCAAACAGGAACCATAATGCCCAGATTACCATCCAAACCCCAACACTCTTGAGCAGAGCCACCAGCCCCAAGGGGAAGTTCCAGACACAGGAGAAATCTGGTCAGAGATGAAAAGCAGGGAAGATTAAAGTTCTTTCATCCGAGCTTGGTGTGAGAACATCTGTATAACAAACAAAAAACCCCAAACAAAACCAAAAAACACCCCCAACCAAACAACAACCAACCAACCAACCCAAAGGCTAAGAAAATAAGTAGGCAGGACATGTTTTGACTGAGAGGGGGACAGGGGAGAATGAAGTTGAGACCCACACAGCACAATGATGAATGAACAGAAAATATATTCTGATAAGTTTGACCCCATACCACTGTAACTCAAGATAGTTTCCCTACAAAAATTGAACTCTTAGGTAGAAAGCAGGGAAAAAATTAATTGGCTTTTGTGAAAGTGGCCAACTTTAGCAGACTGCAATTGTTTCTGGGATGTAAATCTATTTTCTCTCTCCAGATAACACAGAAAACAATTACAGAGAGAACACTCTTAAATGCCTATCTTTGGCAGGACAGGTCTCAAGAATAGCTTATTACATTGATTCTCAGTGGTGAGAGGAGCTAATTATTTCCATCAGGAATCTGCAGGATAATAAGCCAGCTTCTCATTTAGTAACAAGCTTTAGAAATTCAAGTGAGTATTAAAAAAGAAACTAATTTCTATCACATTCAATTGCACCCAATAATCTTGATAGAAAGATTATTCTCACTTCAGAGTTATTTTGAATACAGCTTGTCTGGTTACAACAGTTGTGCAAAGATATTCAGACTGACTTCCACCAGGGACAAGCTTGGCACATACAGAACAGGTTGGAGCAGAGGCAAACTCCAATTCATCTCATTGCTTGCAGTCAGAAAGCTACATAAACTCATATCTCAGCTGTTCCAATATTCAAGATATACACGAGCAAAGGAAAGTCTACTGAGTGCTTAGTTCAGCTACACTGGGAGACTATTAAGAGCGAATAAAACTGGAAGAATTGCACCCAAATTCCAGAGTGCAGCTCCCAAACAAGCTTTGTGAGGAATAAATTTAATTTCACAGGTTCAATGTACACTTGGTTTAACAAACAGAAACCCTTTTGTTTCACCACTTTAAGGATGCTGGCCACATTTGCTGTAGTGAGGTATGGTACACATCCTTAACATTCACTGCTTGATCATATATGGAGGCTTTTATTTTTCCCCCCTCCTTTTTTTCTTTTTTGAGCTTTATTAATAAAGAAAAAAAACCCACACCCCAAGACTGCATAGGCAAACCCCCATGAAGACATAGGCAGTCAGTCAGGCTTGACATCTCAGAGCATCACTGAAACGCAGGTATACTGAGTCCCTGCAGCAGTTGCCACTGCTACCACAACATGTCACTGTGTGACCAAAGCACATTATATTTCTTGTCTTGTGGTCTCCTACCCCACTTTCCATAACATATTTCTTTGTGGAGCAGAACTTCTGACTATCTCAGCAGCTCAGAGACAAAACTGTAAAATAGCTGCTACATATCTGCATCCTCAAGTTCCTTTTGACTTTTTCTGTTTATGTATTTGTTTGTCCTGTAAGAAACTCTCTATGCATTGAAGAGTCTCTGACAACATAAACACACCATTTGGTTTTAAGTTAATTCCTTCCCTCTATCCATCCGCAGTTCTTCAGCTTTCACAAAGGGGTTTTTGAGCCACTTCCCTGCAGGACAGGATGGCTCATGCTGCACCCAATGTTAGAAGTGGGCAAATGTAGCACAAGCACAAGCTCTTTGCACAAAAAAAAAAAAAAAAACAACCAAAAAACACAAAAACCACAAAAAAAAACCAAACAAAAAACCACAACAAACCAAACACACACACACAAACCACCACACAAAAAACCTGTGCTGTGAAGCTACTAATCTTAGGTTTTCAGTAAAAAAGAATCTCTCATGAGTGTCATGGAAGAACAAATTTATGAATGCACCAGAAAAAAGTTTGTGTGGGGTTTCTTGTGTTGTTTTTTGTTTGGTTGGTTTGTTTATTTCTTTATAAAGGATGCAAAAGCTGTCTCTTTAGGATCTGTTTTAAATAATATTTACTATATAGTTGACTGATGTAAAAACATTGCACCAGCTGCGTCATCTTTTCTTTCCAGTACCAACTTCTTTCATGACTAATGGCAAGTGGTGGTGGAGTTAAGAACATATCAGAACTTGAAGACAGCTCCTGTCATTGGATACAGTCAAAGGTGAGAAAAGGAGTTCAGGGGGTATTAGTTTGTTCTCACCTTTCTATTAAATGTTTCTGCTGCTCTGTATGTCCCATTACAAGGCAATTAAAAATAAGCCTTGGATAATTTTACAAGACTTACTCAAATTACTCTAAGTAGTAGTCCTTAACACCAGGAGGTCATTAAATCTGTGGTTAATTTCAGATTCCATTGCATTGCCGAATGCAGGCTTCAATGTGCTTACACATTTAAAGTACAATTTAAATAAACATTAAGGATTCCAAAATCCCATAGCATCCACTTAGCTCATTTAGGCCCCCTTCATTCTTATCCATCAGCAATGAGAGACAAGATACCACAGTAACTAAAAGAGGTTTTGAAGGTTTTATAAGCACCTGCAGTTTCTTCCAGTATTTCTATCATTTATCATGTATTTCCATTTCATATGAGGGAAATTTGAGAGCAAAACTGTTTCAAGTCTATTCTCCTGTATTGTAGCATTTGGTTCTGCTCCTCAAGCAGTATTGGAGGGCCCTGTAGTTATCTTAATTCCTGGCTATCAGCTAAATAGTTGCAGCAGTCCAGAATTTGTTGTACATGCTTTGGATCGCAGCCCATATTAGAACCATTTGTTTCTGATGGGGAGCACATATTTAGATCTAGAAGAAAAGTGTTCTGTGATGGAAAGAGCAGCAACATTTGCTTTCATTACTTAGTCTGACTGCTTTTCTGTACTGCAGATAGAAATAAATCCTTGCAGCTGGAGGAGAATAAATTAAGAGAAGAGAAATTCGGATGCAAAGAACAGCCCTTAAAGTAACCAGAAAGAAAATAACACTTTGTGCAGCAAATCCAAATGGGGATACAAGATACACAAAACTAGAGGCAGGGTGACAACACGTGATAAAGTTTAAAAAAGGATCATGTTTCAGCATAGCTGGAAAGATTAAGAGTAAAGAAAAAAAAGACCTTACTAAAAAAATAAACTTTCTCCTGATATGCGTTCAATCATGCATATAAACGTACTTTTAATTTGTAATACTATAGCATTTCAAATGTTTTGTGAGTTGTGAAATTTAACAAGAGCTATGTTGCTTCAGGCTGAATCTGTTTTGTTTTTCCCTAAATTACTGAGCCAAACACAATGTGTGGAGTTTCAACTCAATGCAGCATTCATGTGCTAACATTTTCCCTGGTTTTCTTATGTATGGACTCACTATCAATGGGAAGTGATTAAACAAACCAATTACTTGTCAGCTACATTTGATTGTTCCTCCTAACCCTTCGGGAATTACGTAAAGTCTGATGCCACCTCTCCCCTGTAAAATATCTCAATCACTTCTGCATGCACGCTTCTCCTGGGTGGCTCAAGCAAAGGAGAGTGAATGCCACCAAAGTGCTCTCTTCTTGTATGGGCTTGCCAACCGGTGTCTCAAAACCATTTAAGACTTCAGGAAGAGATCCCACCGTGCTTTTGGTTTTTATTCAACAGAAGTAACAAGTTTTGCAACAGGAAATCACACCATGTCAAAGTTTCAGGCATATATGGTACAGCATCTTCATGGATCTGTCAGAGTATTTGAGCCAAAGGTAAATCACACTGTTGTTCATTAATGCTTCTTACAACACAGTTTCAGAAATATATTATTTTGGTCTATAAGAAAAGTGAGAACAACTGAAAATTGCTAGTGAAAAATAACTAAGTCCCTTTCTGTATATTTTGTCACTCACTGGAACACGGAACATATAAGAGGGAGTCCTGCAAAGTCCAGTTTTACAGCTGATACATTAGATTAATAACTATTAGCAGGCAATTGCTATGACCTTCAACTCTTATACAAGATGCAGTTAAAAGGAACTATTCTTGATTAGACAGTCAGAGGAGAAGCCTGCCTGGAAACCCAAACAGTTCTAGAAATAAATGCTGGTAAAGCAGTATTTCCAACTGAAAGGTATAAATATAGTAACCCGGTACTCTTCCAAAGAGCACAGAGCAAGCTGGGGACCATAAAACTGCAGTCCAGCATCACTGCCAGAAAGCCGAGGGAATTGCTCCCATGTTATCATGTTGGTAACTCTGACTCCATAGCCTATTTTAAAACATTGCCTGAATATTATTCTAACAGTAGCATTGCTGTTAAGGCCATGGAGATTGAACTTACTGGCAGGGGAAAGAAAAAAAACATAGAAAAAAGCAGCCAAAAATATTAAGACAACATAAGGCCAGATTCTGATTGGAGCTATACTGTACATGTGCATTAACCCCAGTGACTGCAGAGTAATTACACAAGGTTGCTAAAATTAGCATCTTGCCCACAGCACCGAGGAAATTAGAAATGCATAGACACAGATGAAAGGAGGGACAAGAACTAAGAGCAGCAAGACACTGCCCCCATGAAGTCTTTGCTGTGCTGCCAATGAGCAAAAAGAATTTGGGAGAAAAAGCCATTCTATCCCAACCGCTCCCTGGGAACCTGAGCAGGAGGGTGCAAGGGTGGAAGGTACCTTTTGGCAAGAGAAGGGAGTGTAGTGGAGAGCTCAGGAAGCCTTTCAAAAGGAGAGACAGTGAGTTTGCCTGCCAGGCAGGTTTTTGCAAGATCTCATCGTTCTATTTATAACACCACATGCCATGTTACGTTACATCACACCACGGGAGATGCACACCACATGCAACAAAATGCATTAGAAACACTGTGGGTTCTCTCCAGAATAAATGCCTGCAGTTCACAGTAGCGCCTTAGAGGTAAGTTTTCCAGGAAGGATATGAAATTCCTTGGCAAATATTTGTAACCTACAGAGTTCACTTTTGTATTCTGCCAGCTCAGCACTTAAACTCACAGCATCTATCAACATCCCCTTGTTTTCCATCCCCACTTATTTCATTTGTTCAGGGTTTATTCTTGTCTTTTTCCCCCCGAGAATAAAACTGCAGGGTAGTCATTCCTACTTTTAACTGTGTTTTATCCTTCTATTTACCCAGGAGCTCGTTCAGGCATCCTGTTTCATACCATTAAAGCAAACGCTCACAGGTAACTCTCCAGCAGGCCTGGGGTGTCCCAGATGTTCTGGAGCGATTCATGGGCTTCACTGCACTCAGGATGGTGACTGGACATCGCTTTGGACAGCCTGATCTAGTTAGACCTGTTCTGAGGGTTGGAGTAGATGACCTCTCCTTCCAATCTCAACTACCATTCTCAATATATTCCCTAACGATGTAGGTACCGTTTGCCTACTAAAACCACTAATATAACAACTAAGTGTATCGCCCAAATTATTCATAATATTCACTTTACTTTGATTTATTGGGGCTGGAGTTGTCAAAGTAGAATAGGCAACACTAGTTAAGACTGACTCCTACAAGTGTTTGCTCTTCATAGGAGGACAACATTGCTAAAGTGAGAATGAGTCTAAAGGCTCATTTTAACTTCTGAAACACGCAGATATCACTTGTAAAACAACAAGACCAGGAATTGCATGGAGACATGGGAACAGTTGCATAAAATGCATCCCAAAAGAAGCTTTAGGAGCTCTGGATTGGTATAGATGCGAGATAAGATCAGAATCAAATCAATCTCCTTCTAGGACCTGTCCACATACAAACAATTGACATTGGTATCAGTTATGTTCTTAGCCAAAATGGAAGATAGTCATATACTTTAAAAAAATAATTTTTAAATCCTTAGGAGATTATGCATGAAAATCCTTATTAAATGTGAATTATCAAGTTTTGAAAAACAGTACCATGTGAGCACACAATTAATTGAAAACTGCATCACAGCAAATGTGCACGGTGGCACTGAAGAAAGATTGCATGGGACACTCTCAGTTGTTATTCCCTAAATTCTGTATTGTAAATTTGTTGGTATTTGTTTACTACAGTATTTTTGAAGTTAATATTATTTTCTGTAGCGTGTCAGAGCTCATCCTGCAGCAGGGTCTCCATTTCACTTAAGAGGTGGAAAACATGGAAGTAGAAGATTTTGCATAAATTGAGCAAATGGGATAAGGTTGCTAATAGTGTGACATGAAAAAAAATTTAATGAGAGAGAAAAAGCAAGCCAGCCCAGAGTTATGCAAGGAAAAACAAACAGATTTTAGAGATACTCCAGAAAAAGCAGCAGGAGGATTTCACTCTGGCATTTTCAGAGCATGCAGTATTATCTGTATTTACTTTGGTGAGTCAAGTAGCCAGCCATTCAGTTCCCAGTGCCTATTTAGTTAGCTGTCTGAGATAAGTGGGGTTTAGTGCGTAGTGTTTGTTGATTCTAAGCATAAAAGGATCTCATCTCTCCACTTCAGTTAATAGGATTATATACGATGAGCAATTTGCCGTGTGTCAAATGCCACATTGAAATCTTTACTGAAGTAATTGTTTAGTCTCCAGATTTTGAGTCACAATCGTAGAGAGTTTTTGCCCAGAGCTTGTATTATGGAAAAATAAATAATGCCTTAGGCTGCCGAGCAGAGCAAGTGAAAGTAACTTTGTAATCAGTTTGTTTAAATTTAAACACCTAAAGCCATACCTGCTTACGTTGCATGTTGCCCAAAAACATATCCTAGGAAAACAAGTGGTGTCCCCATGACAAGACGACAGGATCACGACAGCTTTCGTGAGGAAATGCCCTGGCTCAGCGCCAATTGCCCAGACCTTCCCATCGCATCAGGCCTCGTACTACGAGTTCGGTGGAGTGGAAGAGCCCCAAGGAAGTGATGATCCATTGCTGGGTAAAGCATTAGACAACAGTGGAAATTCAGAAAAGTGTATCAAGTCAAGACTGATGCTTTCTCTTTCTCCTGTTCTCTATACCTTATGAGTATTTTGGAAGAAGACGGGAGATCCAGGGGTGCTCTGGACTAAAGACCGGTGTTTGAACCTAAGGCTGCATGTTCCCTACTGATTGTACAGAAAATGCTGCAGCAAGTTGGTGCCATTGGAGACAACAGTCAGAGCTCCAAACTACTGCCTGTGTTTGCATCCACATAAGTAGCTGAACCTGACAAAAGACATTTAAAAAAAAAAAAAAAAAATCAATCTATAATCTCCAGACATGAAGGAGATTGCATAGGTGCCTGCTGCATTTTCATATCTTCACTCTGTGTTACTTCACTAACAGGTGGATGAACACAGATGAAGGACATGAGAACAGCACACTACCTCCTCCTCCAGAATTTGACCCAAAGCACATACTTGACACCACCAGACCGACAGAGAACACAGACCAGTGAAAGAGCTGTTCCCAGCCAGACTTCTCATCCCTCCAGCTCTCCGTGCACTTCTCTGACACAGGGTCCTGCAGATGGAGCACTGAGCATCCGTGACCTGCTTCCTACAGACTGATCCACTGTCACACTAACTCACTGCCGAAATTTGTAACCAGCTAATGAGACTGCTGGCAGCAGGAGAGAGATACTTCTTGGCCCACACAACGCTAGGTTTCCTCAAGGACAGCAAAACGCACCTGTAAATGGTTGGGGGTGTCCTTGGTTTTAAAGTTCAGTGAAAAAGGGAAGTGTCCAACAGAACATACCACAGTTCTCTACTGGCTACACTTTTTTCTTGGTTTAAAAAGCAAAAGCTAAATAGGATTGTTTCTATTTAATCTCTTCACCATCAATATAAACTTACTTGCAGCTGCATGCCCTACAAATTCATACGTGTTTTTCTGTTCACGTGCCTGCTATTTAGCCACATCTAATCCCTCCACGGGGAGTTCTCTGGGAGTGAATAAGAAGTTGGGTTGCTTCTGAAACACTAGCTGAAGACCCTATCTAGAAACCCCACTTTCAAACGCAAGTAATTTAGCTTGCCAGCCAGTATTAAAAAAAAAAAAAGAAAGAAAAAAGAGGAGAAAAGCACCACCAACAGTGTAGATAAACAGAATAACATACAATACTTGCTCCCCAAACTATACTATTATATTTCACAGTCCTTGCCCAGTGCAGACTGCCACCAACCCAGTGACAGGAGCCGCTTTGGCCCCACGGGCCATTCCTGGCTGGTGAGCAGCCTCTGCTCTGGCAGCACGGCGAGCAGCACGGCCCTCCTGCATGGAGGAAATTCCCAAAGGGCCTCGACAACACAAGATTACTGCAGAAAGCATCCTACCTCACCGGCACAATTCCTGCATCAGAGTAAGGAGCTGAAAGTTGCCTGGTGCAAGGGCTCTCGAAAAGCATCCTTCTGTGCACAGCTGTCTGACAGCTTTAAGTGACAGTGAGTTGGGAATACACAAAAAAGTGAAAGGATCAACACAGCCTTAACCTACACCTACAAAGTTCTAAAACAGAGATTAAAAACTTGCTTTTGTCCACACAGTTCTTGTGCAACAGAATCTGCCTAGCTGCTTGTCACTGACCACAAATTAAATTATAAAAATATTTAAGTGAACTCCTATGGTATTTTTAGTCACTACGATTGCCATGGAAATTTTAATGGGAATAACTCTTTGGGGAAAATGTTGAGGCAAATAGGATTTAAATTTTTTCTAGCTATCACCCATGGCTGGAGAAGGAATACACTAAATGGTTCAATATATCTTTGCCAGTCAGTGAATAAGCCGTGACAAGGTAAGAGAACAGGTTATCTGAGTTGTTGGAAGGTCTTTCCTCTGATCAAACCCAGCTACATCTCTATCAGAGGCAATATTTTTTCCCAGCAGCTCCCGCACCTACGCACATAATTTAATCCCGAGTCTCCCTTTCTAGGCAGTTCCTCTTCAATAACCTCTTGACAACTGCGGCTTCATCTCACGTGCGGTACAACCGGCAGAGAGCAAACACTGGGTGTTCGGCGGGAACACCACCCCTGCAAAGTCGTGAGCTGACGGAGAGCTTCTGCGGCCGCCGCGGCAGCGTGTTTTGCCTCCAGTCAGGGACACGTGGCCACAGGCATAAAGCCAGTGAACTGCGTGGAGCGGTGACTAACAGCAAGCTGAATTCAAGCTAGAAAATATTTCGCATGACTAAGTACTACTTCAATAGGAAAATAAACCTTTATCCAGAACCACCCAGAAACACTTGTCTCTGGTATAATATGGCTCCCCTCACAGAACGTGAGTGCTCTGCAGGACAAAGTGGAAAGGAATATTGTCCCCATTTTGGGACCCGGTCAAGTTACCATTACTTGACAAGGTCCCATTTGCCAGTGAAGTTGCACGCACTGTCATCACCTGTCACACGTGCAAAATAAATAAAAAAATCCATAAAGACTGATCTTTTTTAATTGAAGCTGATACTTTTAACCTCTTTCAAGTGTGAAGTAAAAAGCGTGCACACACTTGGTTGACAGATGGTAACCTCGGGAAGCAGCAGTTCAGCTGGACATCCGAGCCAGCGTTCAGGGAGCCGAGCTACACGGAGACAGATTACAGGTCACATAGAAAATCCACAGGCAAGGGGAGAACCCAGCATAAATTTCTCACATCTTCAGTCATTATTCTAACTACATGGTCCCAGCTTCAGGTTTGAAGGCACCTTTTAAACAATTACGACACCAACAGTTTTTATTATGTTGTTTATTACTCTGAGAGGTTTATGTTGCACATTTTACTGAATCAGTGTTTCCAATATTGTTCTTCTGGACAGCAACTGATGTTTTCATAGCCAACAATAGCTCTCAAGGCATCTTAAAAGCCTAAGTATTTATTGATACATAAAGTTATAGTTGACTAGTACTTTTTAAGTAGTCTTTCATGACCAAAACATTCCACAAGCTTTTTCTTATTTGTCAAAATACAGCATCACAATATAAACATCAGGTATTTGGAGAATTTGGGAATGAAGAACACTTCATTACTTTTACGTTATTTCATTTCAGTGCATTTGCTTTCAATTTAATCCTACTGTAAGCATAAGTGGTGTGTTTGTCCCCTGCTATAGCTTATGTTTAGGACTTAGAACAGTCTAGCCTCACAACCTCTGACAAAACATTTGTCACTATCACAAGTTCCACTCAAACTTCCTCTTTTTAAATTATCAACACTTTGAGGCAAAGAAATTCATGGACAAGGGAAAAATATCCTGGATGATTTCCTGCCCTGAAACATTGAAATGAACCTAAGTAGCACAGAAAGTATTTAATGTTGCACAATAAACTACACGGAGTAGGGTCAGGAACCTAGATCCCATGTACTAAAACCATGGGCACCTACGTACATGGACAGAAAGGACATATTGATAAGCAATTTGAGACAGACCATCTATTACTGGTGACATAAAATCCTGCAACCTATACGTGTATAGGTAACAACTTTCTACCCAGCAAACCTCCTTAGACATTTCCTCTGTTCCACCTCTTTCCCCTTTAAGCTTTAACCCAGGACCCTGGATATTCAGCCCAATGACCTACCATAGGAGAAATCTCAACTTGCACGAGGGGTAAACAGGCATTTAAGATAGTACATGTCAGGCATTTTCAGAAATGTTCACAACCACCTTGGGTATATTTTTATTATTAAAGTCACTATGTAACCCCACACTGAGTCTCCTCTCTGCTATTTTTAGACCTGGACCTCTTCAGGTGGGAACAGAGGTTGCATAAGGGCTGGCAAAAGGGGATTCCTGGCTCAATTTAAATTGAAATGTAGATTTCTTTGCCAAGATCACACCTGACCTGTCACGCTCTGCGGTTTCCCTGCTGTCATAATCCAGGCTGCAGTTTCTGCAGGTGACAATACATCAGAGGAACAGTCAAAAGCCACATGCTGCTCTGTTCCAGACATACACAGTCTCCCAAGTCTTTGGATCATTGCACCAAAGAGCACAAGTTAGGGGAAAGAGATGGCTGAAGGCAAGAAAGGGAGATTTATGAATATTGCAGCCCTCTTAAATACCTCTGAAGTATGTGACTTCCAGAATTAGGCACTGGTGCAATCCAAATACTAATGTATCTTCATGCTCTATTCTGGCAAGAGACATTAAACACACAGAGAAAACAGATGATTGGACTTAAGCCATAGCTTCAGCATGAGACACATTTATCTGCTGGCCTGGTCTCCAGGTGCATATCTTTGCTGTGTCCTACCCTAAGTCAGGAGGAGAGATGGTGTGATCACCTCTTCTTCTGGTCACTGTAGTTCCTTCTGACGGAGGCTCAGGTACATGGGGAGGGAAGGGGCTCCCTCGAGGTCCAGCCTGGCCCTGGGGCTCAGGGAAGACAGCAATCCCATCCACATACCAATCCATCACAATTTCAAACCCTACATTGGCTTTGTGGGCTGAGCAAACGCGGGCCAACCTGATGCACTGAAACAAGTCCTGTTCAGAGTGACACTCCAGTCACTCATTAACAAAGCAGTTCTGCTGCGAGATTACACAGGGGCGTTCAACCCAGTCTCCAGTTAGAGCTTGCTTTTAATTAGGCTACAAAGACTTTAGTAGCACAGTGGTTATGACTACTAATGTTTTGTTCCACAATCAGATCTTAACGAATTTGTGAAACAAAATTCCCTGATAAAGAAAGAAAAAAGAAGATTTTTAAAAAGCTTTGAAGAATTCCATAAGGAAGACTCAAAAACTATTCACACCCTGAAAAAATCCTGTGTCAGAGAATTAACTGCAAGGTGAATAATAACTATACTGTGCTCGGAAATTAAAGGTTGGATATGACTCTAGGGCTGTATTTAAGAAGTTCAGACACAAAGCAAATGCTGACAGTAGGAAGGTACAACTCAGATGAGATAGTTTCACATGTGTCACCTGGCCAGCAGAGGAACAGATGTGGCAGTTGGAAAACCTGAAGACAATTCATTATAACACATCACAACTGAGACCATGACTCTGTTTCCAGCTGTCCTTGAGAAAGCTCACCCATACACGCAGAGCCCAGGCGGCAGCTGCTCTGACTCAGTGCTGACCCAAGAAGGCTCGAGTTTTGGCTGCCTGCACCATCTCTCGCCAGGGTGGGAACTTGCAAAATAAAGGCAGTAACTGTCTTCGTGGGGGAGACTTATCAGGGGCTCTGCATGCTGCCCCCACAGTGCTCCCATGCAGATTTGAGCTGAAGCAGGACTCCGGGCACCAGCACTGCACTTCTGGAGAAAACATCTGCCACAGGTGCTAGGAGGATGATAGGCATTGCTATAGGCAGAGGCTGTTTAATCCTTCCTAGCTGCACTCCATCCTTACAGACAGCCCCAGCGCTTTGGTTCATAGAAAACATTATTATTTTGCTTCTTTCCCATCCACATCCCCTTTCAGGCTGCAGAGATACCAACAAGGAGGTTAGAAGGAAAACATTCAGTGACCTCAAGGCCACGTCTCATAGAGAATTCACTCTATTCTTTACACTGAGAGGGCATTAAAATATAGTTACCTAAAATCTTACAGCACACATACTCCGCTACACTGAAAGATTCCTTAACAACAGACACGTTCATGGTCTTCAATAATATATGGATTTTTTTTTTCCCCCCATTTCTTTCCAGCTCTGATACCTGGCAATCAAACTTAATCCTCTATTGCAAACAGGTTAAACATTTGTAAGGCAAAAATTTCTTCTAGAACCTATGAAACACCATGTATAGCACATACTTAGGTTTTATCTGTTTGTTGAGTTGCTTTTTGTCTGTGCCTTTGGGGATGCTGTTTTGTTTAATTGGAAGAGGAAAGGTTGCTTCATTCTTTTTCTTGACAGAGGAGGGAAATAGGGAGAAGGGAGGGAAGAGGGGAAAGAACAAAGAGATTAGAGCCCAAGGTTTTCTGTTGTGGAGTCAGACAATAAACCATAAAGCACTACATGAACTCACACAAGAGGTAGAGGAACCTAGAGAAGTGAAATCATACTGTTCCTTCATACCAAATCTTAAATAAGATGGAGATAAAGTCCTTTTCATTCAGCACTAAGAACCAGTTTGCATCAACCGCAAGAGGTTGTTTCTAACACCATTTGTTTCCTATGTTTAATGAATACATCAGATCTCTGCACCAGCTCTCATCGTAGTATGAGGTAAGCTCTTTGAGAAGGCAGGTCAGCATGCATTTTCATGACTGCCCCTCTGATGTTCTCTCACATCAGGAACAGGGAAGATGGGAAAGCTGGTTTTGCTAGAATGTGGGGCAGACTGTTGCTCATAACTCCAGAAGCCACTTCTCTTCCACAGCAGGCAATCTTGTACAGGGGATATTTGCATTCACGCTCCACTTCAGGAGCCACAACATATACCTCGCTGTTTGTTGATAACAGTATAGACTGGAATTACCAAGCCACTGACTCTGTTTCTGGCTTCCTGCAAGCTGATGATTTTGCTTTTACCTCGCAGATTAACTGTAACCAGTGTGGAAAGTGCATCCTAAATATCCTTGAGTAATCTCCACAACAAATTCCCAGTTGTTCTTATTTGTAAAGTTTCTGTTGTCTTCACTGTTCTTTCTTTTCACAATTTCATCTCCTTAGATGCTCTTCATATTCTATTTTTAAACTCCAAGTGTTTCTACTCCTCCATCAATTTTTATTACATGTAGGATTTACACTTTTTTCTGTCCAATTCAGATGCATAATGCATTAGCTTGGTTGAAAACTTCTGCAAGTTCTCCAAGACTGCACAATGTTTAAAATAAACCAATTTCCCACGCTAGTCAGCCCAGCAAATTTAACGCCTCAAGCACTGTAATAACATGGTTTTAAATAGACTGCTGAAATATTAATCTTAGCATTCATTATTCTTTCACTCTGCTTCTATTGTTTGACATTTCTTCTCATGTCATCCAACGTTCTCTGTTTATCTTTCAATATCCTCTGGTCATCATTGTATCCATAGGATGACTCACATGTTGGGAGAGTTGTGTGTTTTAAGCCTCACTGTGTTCCAGAGGAACACATGCCTTATTCTTCACATACAGCAAGTTTTCTTTGAAAGATCTGACCTGTCTTTCAAAAATCTCTTTAAATTTAAAGATCTATTTATATTAAAGTTTGTAATACTGTAGGTACCTGTTGTGGTTTAACCTGGCAGGCAGCTAAAACAACCACACAGTTGTTCACTCACTCCCCACCCCCACTAGGATGGGGCAGAGAATAAAAAAATAATAAATTAAAAAACCCCACACATACAAAAAAACCACACAACAAGGGGAGGAAAAAAAAGAAAAAAGTAAAACTCATGGGCTTAGATAAAGACAGTTTAATAGGACAGAAAAGGAAGAGAATGATAATAATAATAAAGAATATGCAAAACAAGTGATGCACAGCACAATTGCTCAGCACCCACAGACCAACAATGCCCAGCTAGTTCCTGAGCCACAGTCCAAATCCCTGGGCACCTTCCCCCAAGTTATATACGACATCATGCTCAGTATGGTATGGAATATCCCTTTGCCAGTTTGGGTCAGCTGTCCTGGCTGTGTCCCCTCCCAACTTCTTGGGCACCCCCAACCTCCTCGCTGGCAGAGCAGTATGAAGAGCTGAAAAGTCTTTGACTTGGTGCAAACATTACCAGCAACAACCAAAACATCAGCGTGTTATCAACATTATTCTCATCCTAAATCCAAAACGCAGCACTAGACCCGCTACTAGGAAGAAAATTAACTCCATCCCAGACGAAACCAAGCCAATACCTTAGGTGATAAAACTGTAGCATTATCTTTTTCCCTTGAGCTTGGTTTTTCTCTAGTTTTTCTGCCAATTCACAGAAAAGTAAATAATCCCCTCAGCAATTCCCTTGCTGCAGGCAAGGCATCAAACTGAAGTGAAGGACATTATGAAATGGGATAGCAAGCATAAGCAGCAATACTGGACCAGTGACATTAGAAATTGAGAAAGATACTGTTTAAAGAGGGACTCTGTTCAGGCAATCTTTTGTAAAAGATTTATGTTATATCCCAAAAATGGATTGGCATTCAGACTGAGCTTTAATTTGGTTATTTATAATATCCAATTATTCAATGCATAGAATTTTGTTACTTATGTAGTATAAAAACATTTTTATAACTATGGCTTTGTGTCACCTACCTGATTTAGTGAAAGGGTTATAAACTACCCATGAATGTATTAAGGCGAGAAATGAGAAGTCTTCAAACCACCCAAGGAGACAGATTCTGGAACAAATTCACAACTGGGGAAGTGGGAGGAAAAATTTTCAGAAGCTAACTTTAAGGCAAAGACACTTTTGCAAGAGGAATGGCAGTTGCCTCCAGCAGCAGGCCCCCAGCATTGGTGAGCAGAAAAGCCCTCCTGCTCCCGGTGGCCCTGTTCCTACCTTCAGCAAGAGCGTACTTAGTACAGCAGAGCCAGCAGATGCAATGCTGCGTCCCTTTGGATGCGCTACGTACCTGTCGCTCTACGTACCTATTACAGACTTAAGGAATTTCCAGTATCTTCTTCAAAAAGAATGATCGACAGCTTTGCAATTCTTCCAGGAAACATCTTCTGCTCCTTAAATCTTCAACTAGACCACATACGCAAAAAAACAAAATACACCAACCACAAACAACCCAAACCGTGCTTTGGAGAAAGCAGCTTGTAGGCCTAGGGGAGTTTTAGGCTTCACACCGCTGTTAATGAAGATAAAGACTTAACTCCTGTGTGCTGCTGGCAAGTTCCCTTTGGCTCACAAGTTGAGACTCTCACAACTGATCCAGCACAAGCCCTGTGCCCTGCTGCAGGCACCGTTTCCTGGGTATAAGCACACAGTAGACATCCCAGTCTTCTCTGAAAGACCATATTTCATCCAAGTTGAGCATGCAAGACCTGACCTTGACCTACAGGTTTGATCCCCAGAACAAATAACAGATTCAGTGCTTGCTGCTTGGCTGTCTCACCAGATGTTTCACCCTTGCAAGAACAGGTTGTTCAATGATTGCCAATTGAAAAAACACTATTTTTAGTTATTGTGATCCTTCAGATACCACCATGCCTTGGTGAGACACATGAAAATACTTCCTCCTTTTCTTGGGGTTTTCTGTCTTATATGGGAGAGAAAAGATGAACATAGAGATGAATGGAGTAGAATATCAATTTTTTCTCACTCGCTTACACTTCACACTGCAGTCAGATGCCTGGGAATAGAAAATAAACATGCCAACCTAGAGCAAAAGTATCTTTTGAATTCAGCCACCCACCTTCAGGTATGGCCAGGCCATACAGGGACAATGAATGAATAAGCCAAAGGTACTCTCTTTGCCTTTTTCCAAAGAAAATGGAATCAAGTGACTGCACTGGATTATTTTGGTTGAAGTGATTGACATTCATATTTTCCTCAAAGCAATTTTATTACCTCTGCATACAGGTTTCATAATAACCATCAAAGGAGAAGCGAAAGGTACCAGGAAAGTTCCAGCTCTAAAGAATTTGATTCATAACTGGTAGCCCGATGGAAAAACATAAGGGCTCTTTATATCATTCATGGAATAGGCTAATGGATGGAAGGAAAAAAGCATAGACCTTAAAAAAAATTGAAGATAGAAAGGTACACAACATTTCCAGCCACAAGCACTCCAGCTCAGTTTTACTTTCAGTCTGCAATTATCTAAGACCTTATCTCATTTATATGGTAATAACTTGTCTCATGTCAACTCAACAAGCAAAGATAGCAGCTACGCAGCGCCGGCTCCTTGAACGCTGTGGCTGGCTGAAGCTTCCTGGCGTGGGTGGAAGGACCTCGCTGGGCTCAGAGCGCCAATTAGACTTGCCAATGAGCCAGGCCTAGCAATGCTGCAAGGAGCATAGCAAATGCAGGGAATTTCTTGTGGCTATGGATTTAACTTAAGTCTTCGTAGTTTTGCGTGCACACACTGCATGAAAATATTTTGAGATATTTATTTGCCCAGGGAAGAGAAGACTTACTGCAGCAGTTTGGAATGAACTGTTCCTCAATAGGGAGCACCAAAATTTCATGGCAAGGTTCAGAAATTATTCCAGGATAATTACTGTAGCTGCAAAGTTGTATTTTCTCTAAAATTCTAATTAAATATAGATAAAGTGAGAAGAGAGGCAAAAACGGATCTGGACACTAATGAGAGATAAAGGCTTTGGTCTTTTGCAATTTCAGAGGTAATTACTAAGGGATGTCTTATCCCCTTGCCAAAGCAGAGGAGACGCACAGAGACCTCTGGGTACCAACCAACCCTACAGTTCTCAGATGTGTTAAAAAAAAAAAGTTTTAAAGTTTGCCAGATAGTAAACTTCAAGGTAGAACAAGTATCTGGAATACAAGTACCCTGTAGAGATAACAAACCTCACATCACTCTCCTTATTGAAGGTTCAGCTACTCTAATGAGCTTTTTCTCAAAGAAATTAACTGTGGTTTTGTCCATAACCCATTATCCATTTGGGGCATAAGAGAACATTCGATTTCAACAAGTAATTTCCCACCATGAGCTAGGCAGTGTGGTGCAGTGACTATATGCACCAGAACTCTGACCACTGCAGAGCGGGGTGTGTTTTAGCAACTGTAGTCATCAGGTACACTCCCCCAGCCCACCCAGAACAGAGAAGGTTCAAGTTTAAGGGAGGGGGTCATCAGAGCATGCTTTTAATAAAAAAACCAGGCAGGATATGGTTTGCAGTCTATGCTTTCTAAAGGTTTTCTGTGCCTCCTGCTAGAGGGAAGTGTATTTTGGCGGTAACTGAGGAACAATAAGACAACTGATGTTATTGGGGGGGAGGCAGAAAGGAAGACCAGGGTTTGCCTTACGCCCCTGTAATACTAGTACAGACTCCAGAAAAGACACCAGAAAAGACAGGCGGATTTCAGGAGGATCACGTCTGTGCTCACTCCTCTGTCCCTTTGCAGCGTATAAGAAGGGGCAGCCTGTTCAGATCACCCTGCTGGTGGAGCACTGGGTGTCGGGTGTTTTAGTAACACTGGTTTAAAGTGCTTTTAATTCAGAACATGAAGTTTTAAATATAATAAGTAAATCCCATCTAAATACAACACACAATTTGTATTGAAATATTATCGTATACATAGGATTGCTGATGGTAAAATAAAGGATTTAACATCAATGTGTTTGAGGACTACATTATTTAACACAGAGGATGTTACACATGAATGCCTTAATCCCTACCACATCATGGTAAACCCTGAGCCACAAAGTCCAGAGAGAGTCTTTAAAATGCCATTTGGACTTTCTAACCACCAGCACAGGTTGGGTTTGCATCACTTCATCCCTAAAACCATCCCCTTAGCCATACATGCTTCAGGTGTGTGATAAAGAGGTGAAATTAAGGTTAGCAGTTCAGAAAAGTTCAAGAAAAAGGTATCTAAAAGTTTTCCACTAAGTGCAGCTCTGCCCACCATCCCAGCAATAACAAAAAATATCTATTTCTGCCCCAGCATAATTATAATACTCTCGATCTCAGTCGTATCACGGACTCATGGAAGTGCTAGATCGTGGACTGCTGTATTGGGACAGAGGGAAGTCAATGTCAGGGCAGAGGGGATGGAAATGCTTTGGTGAGGTGTTGGTAAAAAGATGTTAGCCATCAAAAGATAATTCAGCTTTGGACAATCTGAAGTAGCCTTGGGAGAAAAGTGTGAAGAGCAGACAACATCAACAAGAAAATGCTTTGCCTTAGTTGATACAAGCAGAGCTGAGTTTATAGGCACGGGTCAGGAGGTTCAGCTTTTAAGCCTGAACACAAAGGATTCAGTCTCCTGCCAGCTCAGGAGCCAGGGAAGGATTTTTGATAGTGGGCAGCTGCAATCTATGCCATCTTGGAAAAGAAGTAAAAATAAAACATAAACAGGCATAAAACTGCTTATCAGTGGAGAACAGCATCAATAATGAATTTTCACTATTAATAAATCCTGCCTCCAGAGTTTTCCCAGAAAGCTTAATAAATATTTCATTGTCTTTCATTCTGAGAAGTAATCCTAAAGAAGACTGAAAATCTTGAGGAAAGGCAAAGGACCTGTTTAAAGTGCAAGTTTTTGAAATGCTAATAGCTATGAGGAAGCATTAGTGCAGTTTAGCTTTGATTGCATCAGGAGTGGAATAGCTATGAGAGAGATTTAATGAGCAAAGACGTCCAGCATAGTGCTATTAAATGCTTCTCAAGCATACTAGGGTAACATTCAGAAAATACCGCAACCACCACACCATAGTCTTCAGTAGAAAGAGCATTGCCTCAGTGGGATTCCTCCCCACCAACACGGGTAAATTAGAACTCAAAATACCACACACGCACCACGTTTATGTAAGGTTACATTGTACCATGGAAAAGGTCTTACTTCTAATTCCTCAAGCACAAAACAAAAGGCCACACGCTCAGGGCAGAACAAAAAGGCCGAGAAAAGCATCTTACAGTCTGGAAAGTTAAAACAGTGAGGGTAAATCTCATTTGAGATTGTAATGAAAAGCTCAGTCTCTAAAGGCTTTAAATGAATAAGCTAAACACACACTAGTAAACATTTTAAAGACGTATTCAAAGTCCTGTTCGATTCTAATGCTCCTCCGGTGATTAAAGCTGATTCTCCTCCTCAGTAAATAATTCAATAGCAAAGAATTGCTTGGCCTGGAAAAGAGCTGAACAGTGGCCCAAGACTTTACATAATTGCTCTTTTCCGAGAGATTTTGGCCTCAATTTTGACTTTGTGAGGAGAGGTTTCTGCAAAAGAGGAAATCCTGCAAAAAAATGTTTGTATTCACAACTGCAATTTAGAATCAGCTTTTTCTGACCTTTATTCTGTTAGTGGAAGAAGAAACAGCTAATGGCATGAAAAGAGAACGCAGCAACATCATTTATATAAGCTACTGCCACAGGAGAGCAATTTTCTTATTCAATGGCAAAGTACTGTTTTGTTCTAGTTGTGGTCAGAGACGTTCATCCTCTGATACAGCATGCTGGCATTACATACTTGGGAGTGCAGATATCTAGGAACCTCATCTGGAGTGGACTCTCTTGTTTATTTAACGTTAGCACAACGATGCATCTCTCTAAGCACCGAAGAGCAATGTGATTAGGAGCAAGACTAACACTAATAAAGTACTCCTGCAAGAACAGGCAACCCAAGATTTCCTGTCTCCTAGAAGCAAACATTTCGAAACCTATAAAGCAGAGTAAAAAACTTTCCCAGGTTAATTCCATTAACTGATGGGTCAGAACATTGTTTGTCCTAACACACCACTAGGCCTGATCCAAACCCCGTGGGAACCGCTTGGATCAGACCCTAATAAAGGACATACTGGACAAATACACATACACACAATGGTTCTTTATATATATTAAAAAAAAAAAAAAAAAACAGCACAGGAACTTGAGCCACACAATATTGCTATTGTCAGATGATTATATAGATCAAGAAAAGACACCACTGAATCTGAAACAGTCACAAAGTAAACATTTCTTTGAGTGCACTTGCGCCTTCCTTTCCAGGCAGGAAAATGTCAACCCAACCAGCCTCTCTGAAAAATGGAGCTTTTCACAGGCATTTGCAATCTATTATCACACGATGCTCCAAACTACTCAAGCCATCCTGAGAAACATACTGCTTAGATGTATACACACAGACCCAAAGAGAACTGCTCTAACAGAAGCGAGATGCATAGAGGTATGTTAAAAGAGAAAGAACTTTTACCAGCCAGTTTGGAATTATGCTTTAAATCTTACTCAAACAAGGAGGTTTTGGGTACCCCTAAAGTCAGGGGGAAACCAAAGACTGCATGCAGTTACACACAGCTGTTGCATTTCATAAATAGAAGCCATCATCAGTTAAATCCCAGAAATATCAGCCATATCAAAACCCCCCATTTGACAATTTCTGTCCCTAACATTTTCCCTTTATCCCAGCTTCACACCATATCAAGAGCAAGGTAGACCATACCTGTCTTCCCAGGGACTAAAAAAATCTTGTTTGCTCCAGACCAGAACTACTACAGGCTACCCCATTAACTGCATTTAAGTGCATCACCTGTGGTTTTTCCCTAACAGCACAGCACCATCACTCAGCCGAAGTAACTCAGTACAGCTGCTGCGAGCCCTGCAGAAGGGCAGCACTTTACATCAGCCCAAACTCCATCCGTCTCCTCCTTGGCAGCAGCGATCTCCTTCAAAATGCTGATCCCTATGGCTGCCAGGATGCCGTGAAGGCATGTCCTGCTGCCAACGGGGCCCCAGGTTGGGCTAGTTTTGCCTCCACGAGGCAGCTCTTGCAGTCAGCAGCTGCAAGAGGGCAGAGAGACTAGAGCATGGACAGGAGCAGAGGGTCTGGAGATCCAGGGAAGATTAATGCAATCATGGCATCCCACATCCATCCCACAAAGTGGTCTCAAGCATTTTCTTGCTTAATGTGGGTATTTCTTCTTAAAACATAGCTGCACAGTAACTCCTTTTCTTTTTCTTAGCACTGCCATAGTGTCTGATTTTGTATTTTACTCCTACAGGCTTTTCCCCAGGAACTCCTGACCTATCAGCTGGATCTTCCTTGTGTGTTGGGGGATGGAGGACAGAGTGACAGGCATGGTCTTGGGGTGCCACAAGTACATGTCTCTTAGTCCAAGGTATTTTTATGAATGAACAGGCTGAGAAAGATTCCTGTATTTTGGGGGGACAAGCGTTTCTGCAAAATTTCTTGCTGGAACTTTGTATACAAAACAGTAGAGAAATAGAAATCCTATCTGGATACTGCATGCAAGAACTCATGTCGGAACAGAGGCATGGAGGGGCTTATGGAGGTGGTCAGAGGAGCGTGTTTTCATGACAGAAGGCTAGAAAACTTGTCTTGCACAGTAAGACACAGACTGAAAGAGGAGAGAACTGCAGCCTGTAAGGTATCCAAGAACTAAGTATGAGGAGAGGAAAAGAACTATTTAATTTAATAGAGATATTGACATGAAGATATTGGATGCAAACTTACCACAAACACACACATCCTGGAAACTAGAAGAAGGATTCCAGTTATTAGGAGGATTAAGTTCGGGAACTCTCTTCCTAAAAGTCGTATTTTACAGAGAGGCAAATGAGGCACAAAAAGTTAAGCTCTCTATTCAAGACCATATATAAAGTTTGTGTCAGGCGTGGGAATCAGATACGGGAGACTTAAATGCCAGGCCAGGTCTTTTAAAACAAAATCAATATTCTTATCAGTGAGGGTCAAATGTGTTGAAAAGATAGTTTACTGAGCCAGATTTTGCAATCCAATATAGGTGAAGTCAGAAAGTGAAACTAATATGAGAAAACAGATTAGATTTTTATAATATTAATAAACTGTAATAAATAATAAATAAATTGTTAGTGGTAAATCAGTGCCACTAATCTTTGGAGTGATTAAGAAAAGATTTTCATTTAAAAAAAAATCCGCATTTCTGACACAGGGCATTACCTCAGAATGCTGCAGAATTAATCAAGATGCTTATGGGCAGTCTTTTACTTCTTTTGCACGGCAGAGCAAATAATTTATTGATACCTCAGTGTCACCCATTCTTCTGGGTTGTTTGGTGCTTTTTTTCCTTTTAAATTTTATTGTTGGAATTATCAATACAGTCGTGTCCTCAGGGAATAATATCCATGCTCGTAAAGTTCAGTTATAAACAGCTAAGCTTAGACACTTCTCTTTCTTCTGAACTTCTTTTGATTTGGGATTATTGCCTGACTGTAATTTACTTTTTTCCTTCACACCATGCTTGTCAATCTGTTGACCTGGTGTCCTGGTTTTGGCTGGGATAATTTTCCTCTTAGCAGCTGGTGTACTGCTGTATTTTGGATTTAGGATGAGAATAATGTTGGTAACACACTAATATTTTAGTTGTTGCTAAGCAGTCAAGGACTTTTCAGCTTCTCATACTGGCCTGCCAACAAGAAGGCGGGGAGCACCCAAGAAGCTGGGAGGGGACACAGCCAGGACAGCTGACCCAAACTGGCCAAAGGATCTTCCATACCATATGACATCATACTCAGTATATAGCTTGGGTTTGGCCAGGAGATGGTGTGGCTCAGGAACCAGCTGAGCATCATCTCTGGGTGGTGAGAAATTGTGCTGTGCATCACTTGTGTATTATTATTGTTATTATTATTTTTATTATTATCATAATCACCATTATCTTTCTTTTCTGTCCTATTAAGCTGTATTTATCTCAGCCCATGAGTTTTACCTTTTCCTTTTCAATTCTCTCCTCCATCCCACTGGGGGCAGTGAGCAAAGGGCTGGGTGGTTGTTTTAGCTGCCTGCTGGGTTAAACCACGACACCTGGCTTTTTCTTTCTCAGTGTCAGAAGAAATCAATGAGGATTCAATTGGGGGATTCCTTTATTATCAATTTCATTGTTATGCCTATTTTATCTCAAGCTGTATACAGTACTTGCTTCATCAGATTTCTCTAAATCCTAATTCCAGTACGAAAATCCTATGTTTGTTATTTCTTAGTTAATCCTCAGCCCCTCACTTTATGCAAAGAGAGAGATGTATTTGCTCTTCAGGAGTGAAGGTTTTTAAAAGCAGCATTTGTTTGGTTCCTCAGGTCCCCGTTGCCTCTCCCCACCCCGGGAACAGGGACCATGTTCCTGCTGTGAACATGTCACCATCTCCAGGAAGCAGACGGTGACATGGGGTCACACACTCTGCAGTGCTCCCTCGAGCTCACAAGGATGTCATCGCCTGTCTTGGGGACCTGGATTCCCAAACAATATTAAAAATGCAGTCCCAACCTTCTTTTCCCTGCGGCCTTACATGAGGCAGAATCTTTCACGTTTTCAGGTAGCCCTAACTTTGTAAAATGTCACCATTCTTCTTAGCTTCTGATTCACACTCAAGTTAGAAAGTGACCTTCAATAAGAGCAGGTGACTCCATGCTCTCACCTTGAGCTCCCAAAACTGGAACCAGAGGGTGCACTTGATTTATCCAGTCACCAACGTGCTGGACAACATTTGACAGAGAAGCAGGAGGGCACGCAGGCAGCTTTTACAGGGAAGGCTGGTCCTCAATGGCCACAATGACACTATCTACATTCCTAGCTTCTCTGCAGCCATCTCTGTCCTCTGCCAGCTCCTACCAGCAACATTTCCAGCCTCACACAGGAGTTTGGTCTGAATTACGCCATCTTACTGCTTTTTCTCTGGTTTTTTCACGCACCACGAAGACCCTTCATTTTCCCCTTTTCCAGCAAAATTGAAAGACAATTTCTCACCTTCAGTCAGTGGGATTGGAATGGTAATTCCTCAACATAATGCAGTCTTAAGGCAAGTTGTGCAAGGGTGCAGAGGTGAGGGTTATTCCTTTCTTCAGACAGTTGCAGAGTTGGTGAGTTCCCCTCGATCCCTGGAAACATGTTTACAACTTCTCCCTCTCCCTGTTTGTCTATCAAAGTGCTGCTGTTGACACCCAAGCGCCCTGCCTTGGCGCCTCGAGAACTCCAATGAATTAATAACCACAGCGGCTTTGCAGAGAAAAACACTTGAGAAGACACACATCAGTAAAACTTAAAGACTCAGGCTTTCAAGTGGTATTTAAGTGGCACGAGCTGTGGAAAGATTCCAGCGTGACTTTCACAGCACCCACCTGCATCACTATAAACCTACATAGCTTGCATACATTTCTGCCTCAATATCTTCAGAAAGCTGGAGCAGAAAGGATTTAAGTATGTCTTGCATGAAGTTCTTAGGTGCTTTGGGGCATTTCTCTGATACAGCAATGCTGAACTTGGACTTTCCGAGTCAAAGCATGGAACTGTCAGAGCATCCTTGTGTGCTGCACGGCTTTGTCCCAGCACAGGGCAGAAGCTACCAGGAACTGCTTAGGGCCTCCTGTGCAGGAGCTGGAGCATCTTCCAGAGAGGCAGCCTGCACTGGGATGTACAGGACTCATG
The DNA here is from genome assembly GCF_028858705.1 of Grus americana. Classification (NCBI taxonomy): domain Eukaryota; kingdom Metazoa; phylum Chordata; class Aves; order Gruiformes; family Gruidae; genus Grus; species Grus americana. The sequence goes on along the minus strand of NC_072856.1, from coordinate 54,749,446 downwards.
TGTGTACATGACAACAGGAGGGACAACGGGAGCAGCTTGCCCTAGGCACCGAGGCGAGGGAGCGTCCCACGTCCTCTGCGGGTCCCTGGTCCCTGCAGTCTGGGAAGGCACCAGGGTGTTGTTCTCACAAGCGCATTGTGCAAACATGAAGGCAAATTTCACATCGCTGCCTGCAAAACCTGGTGTCGTGCTGGTGCAGTACCACAGAGGTAGAGCTCCACTGCTCGGCTTGAACTGAGAATTAAGCTGAGAGCTGCCACCGGGCACGCTGAGCTGTCACTCTTCAAAGGGCTTGGGTTGTGTAAGCAGACCAAGGGAATCGCTAAACCACAGACAATGAAAACAACTTTAAATGAGACACTAAATGAAAGGAAAAAAGTTGTCAAAATGTCAAGGTTAATGTTTTCATAAAACTAACCAGGGAATGGCTAGACGGTATGAGTGTAAACTTTAAACTTAATTAAAACTAATTTAAAGTGTGAATACAAAACTAACTTCAGTCTAGACAGTCAATAAATCTATCCTCCTTAATGAAATACTGGTCCTTTTGGTATTTCTGGTCAATTTTCTTCCTCATCCTTGCAGCTATGTGTAACTTTGAAACTCAGCTTCCTGTCTGTCAAAACCGGAGGAGCGGTGTGGAGCGGGACCACAGCTCCCGTGGGTCCTGCTCCGCGTCCTTCCGCGCCCCGCGCTGGGCAGCGGCTCTGCCCCCAGCCCAGCTACACCTCTGGGATGGGCAGCAGCCTCCGAAAATGCATGCTGAGCCAGGGAGTGACAAATGTCTGCCCTCACCCCTTAGCTGGAGCATGATGGTTTCTGCAGAGGATCTCAGAGGGGGTTTCCTGCAAAGAGCCACAGCTCTGCCCGGGCTCTAGAGGCAGCCCAGAGGAAGGCAGCTCCTTGTCGTACAGCCGGGCAGTGCCTCTGCTATTTGGACAGTCGGACACAGCAGAAATGGAGCCTGCAGTGCCTCTGAGAAAGCCTGGCCCCGGCAGGTCTCCGGCAGATTTTAAGAGATCAGTTTAAAAAACTCTGGAATCTTGTTTTCTTGCATTTTGTTGTTAGTGGGCATCATCATCCAGAGTTAGAATTATCTATAAATTATGTATTTAGCCATTTTCCTGATCTTTCAGGCAGTTGAAATAAAATTGCTTTTTATTTGCTTTTAAGAAGGGAAAGGAAAATGTTAAGAACTCACTATGATCTCAAATTGTTTGGTTGTTACTGGCACAGCACATACCATATTTTTACATACTATCCCTCCTGGTAAATGCTAGAAGGAATGTATATGTGCTCTGCAAACACACAGGGCAGTTGATCTTCCTTCCTTCTTTCCTTCCAAATGTTCCTCATACTCACTTGTGTGTGCAAGCAGTCTGTCAAGAATTTAGTGGAATCACCACACTTTTTGCTTAGACATGCAAACCTCCCTAGACAGCCCCTTTTGCTTCACCTTTCCAAGCTTCAACATGTCTATCCTTGTTTTCCTTAAACAAAAATTCCAATTTTGTGACCAGTGGGTACCTTTTTTTTCCCTCTTTTTAAAAACATGCCTTGTTCAGACACACAGTTTGCAGCCTGTGCTGCCAGTGCGCTGCGGCTTTCCGCGGGGCAGGATCTGGCCTTGCACTGTGCTAAAAAATGATGGAGTTGGGGAAAAGGTGTGGGGATGATCAGCATGTTCATAACCAAGATTGAAATCACTGGCTCTGCCATCTATTCCACCTTATGGTCTTAAACTTGGATTGATACTTGCCTTCATCTGTCTGCCTCTACCTCAGCAGGAACTCCACAGCTGTACTCCTAATAAGTCCATCAATATCGGCTCAGAGTTGTGAATAACAGAACGCTAAATCAGTATTATGGCTCCCTAACAAAATAATGATATTAAAATCTTGCATCAAAGCCATTTTGTTAGGGAGCCATAATATTAATTTAGCATTCTGTTATTCACGTGCTGAAACAATGCAAACAGACACAACCAACACTTCGGCTGCACATGAGCAAATATGATTCTGGATATACAGTGAGAATAATTGTAACCAGGAAGACTACGGCACTGAAAATCTTCCTCAGGAAGGTCACTAACCAAACAGATTAGATCGGAAGCCCATGTTTTTTTCTATACAGAAGAGACAATCTGAAGTTTAATTTCATTTTCATAAGACAAAACAAAAAAGTTGAAACAGCATATAAAGCCAAGAGCATATCGCAAATATTCCGACTGAAGAAAAGCGTCAGTTAAGAGCCAGGATACTTCAGATGAATGTCAAGATGTTTCAACTTACAAATATTTTTTAAGTTACCAAAGCTGCCCCTATTAAAACAATGCAAAGATCTTATTTTCTTCCCAAAGAGACTTCAACACAAGCCATTATTTTTTTCCTCCAGTAAAAAAAATAATGGACTTAATGCAAGTAAATCCTCTCTGCTTTTTCTCAGTTACTGGTGAGGAATCTCAGACATGCAACGTGTGACAGAGCAGTACAGAAAAATAATAATCTAACTGTACAGGAGATATGTCCTGGCATAGTAAATCAGCACTGGCTGTTCCCAGAGCTACTGCCTGCATTCATGGTTTTCTTTTATTTTAGAGTGTTTTGTTAAATTGAAACCTGATGATGTATTTTAATGAAGACCTTTGCTTAAAAAGATCTCTTCTTTTAAAGATGAAGATACACTTTTCCTAGCTCTGATGGCAGTTCTGTATCATATAATCTGCCTGGATCTTTAGAGTTGAAAATTTTACCCCCACCACTGAGACATATTTCTGAAGAAAGAAGTGCAGAGATTCAGAGGTATCTGTGAAGGCAACCTACTCCAGCCCAAGCACATTGGTTAAAAGGAGAGACCACTCTCAGAAACACAGAAACAGCAATAGCACCTAGAAATTTTGGTCAGAAGGAAACAGGACAGGGAACCTGTACTCCAGTGAGGGGCACCCAGCAAAACTCTTAGGCACACGCACAGCTTTGGGCAGGAGGCACCCTGAGGGGACACGGTCACTGTTTTGGTGCCTTTGGCATGGGGTTGGGGCTCATCCCGGAGAGGAGATTAGAGCACCCCAAGCCTCCACACTGCAGGAGATCCCCAGTGCCTGCCAGTGCTATTGCAGCGGATGGTTTATCACCACGTGCAGCAGGACAGGTTTCAGAGCCCTGCCTTCTGACCCCAGCGTCCCCATCCCCAAGGCCGCTGTCAGTTTAACAATGAGGTTGAACCATTAAAAGCAACTGCAGCTTCCTCAGGAACTGCTGCTGCAGTAAGAAAATATCAGGAAGCGGCACCTCGGACCCGACTTTGTGCGAGCTCAACTTCTTTACCAGAAGAGCGAGCGGCAGAGCAGTAAAACACCACGCACACCTGAGAGACTGGAATCTCTTGGCTCCCCACCAGCAGGACCCAGCCACGGAGGTGGCTGTCAGCTTAGCATCTGGGGCTCACACGTACACAAAGCCATCTCCAGAGCAGCCTGGGCTGCAGGCAAGACTCAGTGTTACCTTCCTGATGGAGAAGGACCCAGGAGAGAAAGGGAGGTGGTGGTGATCCAGCAAGCCAGCAGAGCCCTGGGGAGCTGCCCCAGTGCAGCCCGAGCCAGGGGAGAGCCCGCCCCAGCTCCCCTCGTTCTGCTGGCAGAGGTGAGGCAGGCAGGGCTGTTTCACCACCTTCAGCACCCCGCTGGCCAAAAATGGCCTGTGCTGAGAGCTGACCTGCGATACGTGATCTTTTGTTGGACTGGGTTTTGCATTTTGTTTTACTAAGAATTGCTCGACTCGGGAGAATTTATACTTGGATATTAGAGAGACATAAACAGCCATAAAAATTCCAGCTCTGCTTGTACAAATGATCCACTGATGTGTGGTAAATGCACTCTATTGCCGCACTAAAGTCAATTTGCAATTGATCATATTGCATTTCTAGTGTCAGCAGATATGAAAACATGTCATTTACCAATGCTTAATGAACCTCTATGCTGACAAGACATAAATATCAATAAGCAGCTCTCCAGTTAAGGAGGTTAACCAGCAAAGTACTCAGTGAAAACATTAAAGAGGTAATCATCTGGCAATTGCTGTATAGATGGAGCAGCTGCCCTCAAGGATGACTAAACCTATGCAAAGGACCATTACAGGAAAAAAGGAGGAAAAAAAAAGATGCAATTAACTCCATGTTATAAGCTGAAAAATTCTAATCTGAATGAAAAAAGTAATTGCCCTTCTGGATTGCACTTGTACTCTTTTCCATGAGTTCTTCAGGTAATCTACTTTAGTGGGGTCTTTGACCACATTGGGTATTTGGAAAGGCAAAGGCAAAGCAGCAAGTTGCTCCAATGTTGCTCCTCTTAATTCTTCCTGGTAATGTTGGTCCTACCTTCTCTCTTTTTTTTTTTTTTTTTAAAATCTTTGCATTGCTTTCATGGGTATTTTAATCCTAAGATCTTCCTTTATTTTTAGGACAAAGCTTTCCGTTTCTGTAAAGTTAAAGCGATGCAATAAAGGGAACATTACCAGTGCTTAGAAGCACTTCATGAAAGTAAAACACAGCAGATTAAACTTTGCTTTATAGTTAATGGAGCAATTTAACAGCAGCTACATTCACCACTGGACTGAACATAAATTTCAAGTTCAATTCAGATTTTAAGCAGATGTAAATGGTGTTTCCATTTAATCTGTGAAGCCCAAAGCAGCAAGAGTTTTCTAAGCAACCACAGGAGTCCAAAAGACTTTAACCTCTGATGGCTCAGATATACCTGCTTCTCCCAGGACAGAGTGTGCACAGTTCCCCTTTTGCAGCCAGCCCTGAGTGAAATTGGCCCGTTCTGTGCAGTCAAGGACAAGGACAGTGCAACTGAGGGTGATGCTACGGAGTGCTGTTGGCAGAAGCCACATCTCCTCTGTGAAATCCCCTGACCTGGGCATCCTTTCCCCATTTTACAACCGTTTCCCACCCCAGGCAGACACCAGCTATCCTCTGCCTGCAGCAAGCACTGACCCGTACCCCAGCCGCTCCGGGGTCAGGGGTCCCCCTCCTTGCAAGCCGCTTTCCCTTGCCCGGATGAGCCTGGCAGCCACCTCGCCGCACCCCTGCGTGCTCTGCCCCTGCTCCACTCTGCCTGAGGAGCATCTCGCCTCCCGGATCAGGCTCTGGGCTGATATCCCAGGCATGAAGCCTTTTCTGTAAAAGTCAGAGGGCCACATCCAGCCCACAGATGGCCAGACTGACCCTGCTTCTGGAGGGAGGAAAGGCTGACGCCTGTCAGAGGCCAAAAGCTTCTGGTTTTGCCAGTGCCCAATACCAGAAACATGTGAATTAAGCATCTTTAAAAAAAGAAAAGAAAAAAGAAACAAATAAACGGAAAAAAAAGCCGTTATATATTGCCATTAAATAGTGGCAGGCCAGTGGGTTTCAGCGCTGCATCATTCTGAACCAGCACCTCACAACTTGCAGCTGCTTTGGAAAACCACTGAGTGGTTCACATTACAAACAGTTACCTGAGGCAAAAGGAAAACTGTAGCAAAGCTGGAGGAAGAAAGGGAATCTTTCCTTTCTACAAAAGAAACATATGGATGTTCAGAGATAGCAGGCATTTAAGGAAGTCGCTGCCTTTTGTATATTCAGTAGCCACTGGCTATTCTAGTGACAAACACTCACTGATATTTTAATGTATTGTAATGACAGCTGTGCAAAATCACCACATGTATAAAACAGGAAAAGAGGTTTGTACAGCAAAAGAAATGCAATTAGCAGGAAATTATCTGTGTTCTGGTACAGCCTTTGCCATGCACACTGGCAGGGTACCACATAAATCCTTCTCATTTCAGGCATGCTCTCCAGCAGAAAACTGATCATGCAGACCCAATCCTCCTCTCTCCCGTGTAAGTCCTATCCTATTTCAATGCAAAATATGTTGCCCCTCAATAATAACAATCACCCACAGCTCTCATATCACATTTTTCATCAGTAGATGTAAAAGCAAACATCAGACCAACAGAGGTCAGTGCATTAACCCCATTTTGCAGCTTCAGAAAGCGAGGAATGGGAGACACCCCTCCCGGCAGGCTGAAACAGAAGCAGGGCTTCAGTGCCCAGGGATGCTCCCCTGGGATCCTTATCCTCTGTGCCTGCAGCCTGGACTGAGGACAGGTCAGATTCAAATGGCACAGCTGTGTTACGTGTGTCCTGGGCACTCAGCACGGCTCCCCCGTTTAGGCACCAGTATTCCCAAGTGCGCTCGGCGGAGCTTGTCTGTTTTTCCCTCTGGTTACTGCCAGTGTCCACATGAAGTTGCATTGATCTGCCTCTACTTGCACCTCTCAATGTGCAAATGTCAGTTTTCCATACGCCATTAAAGTGAAAATCTTCAAAAATGGAGTAAAAACTCAAATTTGCATGGATACTTTTAAACTATGATTTATATTTTTTAAGCATTCTGATAACTCCACTATGGCCAAGCTCCAAACCTCAAGTAACAAACATAAGATGTAAAGGAGATGAGAGAGAGGTTTCCAACATCCCTATTACTGTATGCATTAACTGTTGGTGATGAAATTCAGTAGGTGTAATTGTAGAACTGCTTCTCAAAGGGCTTCAAAATGTGCTGAAGAAAGCAATATACAATAAAACAAGATGGCACAAAAGCCTTCATTTCCATTGCTAACAGTTAATTGCATCCCAGCTACTGTTTGACCAACTAGGATTTGAACCAAACATGAAGAATGACAGAACTACAATCAGTAAGACAATCGTAATATTGATTTAAATATATCCTCCACATCGACCATGGTTATGCACAAATAACTTGGGAGCATTCCATGTCGCACAGCAGTACTCTAAAAATACATTTGCTTTCAGATAGGATTATAGATGGCCGAGCAGTTTCTTCTTAACTCACACCTGAACTTCAGAGTCTTTGCCCACTACAGTAAGCTTTAATCAAATTAAACATTTGCTCCCAGGTATGATTATATCTCAGCCTTATAGAGATATCTTATTATTATTGCTGCTTTGTGTAGAGGGGGAAAAAAAGGCTTTATGTAACTCCATGCTTGATTTTTCAGAAATGAAATAAAAGAGGAGGTTTCGTTTGCACTGAAGGATGAGATTTCCCTCTGGATTTGCTGCCCTCTAGATATCTTTCAGCAGAAAACTGCTGTGCTTTTTAAATGGATTTTGCAATAATCTGTTTTAGCTGAGGATGCAATGGGGAGGCGATAAACGAGTACAAAGGCAGGGAAGAAGCAGTGTTTAAGTAGTTTGTCAAGATGCTTTTTACAAAGATAAAATGTCTTCAGACAATGCCAGTTGTCCAAAGGAAGGGGGGCGGTTATACGTGTCTATGGGGGAGACAAATCAGTGCTAAAGAAGTGCTGGGTGGTTGCTGTTATGGGACAGCATGCTCCATTTGCTCCACAGAAGGAGCAGTGGGATTATCAGCACATCATTCCCACGCACTGCTCCACTAACGGGCGTTAGTGCTGATGTGAGAAAACTTACATGAAGAGGCGTATTTCTTCCCCCAAACTCCCTCACTCTGTGTCTCGTGGATAATACAGCTCTGCACAGCTTTTCTCAGTGATGCCAAGTTCTGGGTTGGTACTGCCACTCCAGACATTCTGGATTTGTTTGGTTTTCTCTGTAGCAGAGAATGAAAATGTTTCAGAGACTTTGACAGAACCCTATTTGCTAAATTCTCCATTTCCAGTCTTGCGGTAGTTCTGATCTTCTAGTAGGGATCTCAACAGAAATTTTTTTTAGTAGAGGGATGTGTGTGAGTGTACAGGCACACAGCGCAATAGGAGTTTAAGAGAAAAATGTCGTACAAAACAAGAGCAGTACTGGTGAATCATTATAAGATAATACTAATAAAATGAGGATTAGGTAAGCGAGGCAGCCTATAAATAAAAAGTAACTATAACTGAATTCTTCAGTTTGTTCAAGGCCAATTGGGAAAAAGATGTTATTCAGACTACCTAGAGTAAAAAAACCTCTAAAGGTTCCTCCAAATGAGACAAGACAAATAAATTGTTTCAATTACCTCTCTATTTTGTGTCTTAACCAAGGTGTTTACTTCAAGAAAGACTTTGGGGAAAAAAAAAAAAAAGAACCACTTTATTATTAGATGGAGAAAATAAGGCCTGGCTTTTGGACCCCCAAATCTTTACACATGTATCCTACCCAGCTTTCAGGTAATTTGACTCATACACAAATACTTGTGTAGACTTCGCCGCAGGCCAGATCCTGTAAAAAAGTACGTTTGTTCTCAGCCTAGATGTAAATAGTGTTATTGATCCCAAAGAAACTGCCATTGCAGCAAGCGCTGCTTGCATTTCAGTGTCTGCAGGATCAGACCCTGTGATCTGACAGCTTGACAAAATTATATGTTGGCATGTAGAAAGCACCATTCATCAAGGGAAACTAAGGGAAAAACCAGTTATTAACTCTCAAGGTCAATGTAGAGTGATCAATATTATTAGTTGCATGTGGATACGTTGAGACAGCAGTTCAGCACTTTAGCAATTATCTGAGATTCAATACAAGTATTAAATACTTAAAGTATTCAATCATGGGTAGTTAAGAAAAGAAGCTCCTAATTCTGCTCACCTTTTGCAGGTGAAAGAATTCCTTCAGACTCCAGGTATTGCTGGACACCCTCTGCCCTGTGTACGGGAGTCAGAAAGGTAACATTTTGTCTGTCTTGTCTTTCTTGACACTGGAAACAGAAATCTCCAACTAGCACAAAATGCCCTACCTTGGTGACATATTCAGCCTTACCATAAGCCGAAAATTCTCAAATCCACCTGGACAGCCTGTTGCCAACAGATTACAGCAGGACTCTGTGTTGGAACAGGAATATAGTGAACAGCAGACTGGAGACGTACTTGCTTACACGGCACACGGCACCACCTGTGCATGAGCCTTTAAAGTATTATTCCTGTCCTATTGTCATGTCTTCAGCTGTTTTCAGACTCTAATTTATCTGATTTGATCAATCCAATCCTGGGAACCAGCTTCTTTAGCTGAAGACTTTGTTATGAACTCTTGCCCACTCCGTGGCTTTGGGAATGGAAAGGATGCTGAACCCGCGTCCCGTATTCGATTAACTTGGGCCAGCAAAGAGCAGAAAAATTCCCAAAGATAGTTTGTATTATATTTTGCAAGTGTACTCAAAAATATCAAATGCCTTTTCAAGTCCTTGGCCTGAATGTCCAGACCTTGGCCGTTCTCACCAACACTGCTGGGAAGAAAGAATAAGCGCTACATGGTTGTTAGTCATGCCATTTGTTGCTTGCCTGAAAAATGCTTATATGCTGTGGTGATAAGCAGAGAATGAGGAACCTGAACAGAATAAAAGCCTTGCTCTTGCTTTGGACCAGAATCTCAGGTGGATATTACTATTTATAAATTCAAAGACTACCACTGGTTCAGAGCTAAATTTCAGGCACTCATCCAAATTGAACCCAAAGCTTAAACCTTTTGACATGAGCCTTCCTCTCCACCAAGCATTTTTTTAAACCCCAACAAAAACAACAGCACAAAACTGTATCAAATGAGCTGGAAAAGTACAGAGAAAAGGAGGCGTTCAGTAAGAGCCCAGAAGCCATAGCTCTGACTTACATAAGTGAAGGACAAGTGGTGTCTTCTATACAGGAGAGTTTATTTTCCTGTCATGATCTAAACTAATAGTGAAGGTGGGTTCACTTGTCAGATGTATTACTCCAAAAGAGGGATGATGTTTTCTAGTGACAGAGTTAGCCACCCCCAATGTGCACGGGACCATGATTTTCCTCCAGTTCCACTGCCAACATCAACCGTTCTTCCCACCAGCCTAACCTGAGTGAAATCTCTCCTTCCAGCAAATAACGCCAGCTAAGGCACCTGCTGCCCTGAGGCAGGAGCACTGATTGATGAGGTTCCCTAAGCTTTGTGCTGAAGGATGAAAGCTGTGACAGCATCTGGAGGAGTGAAGCGTTGGTAAAATCAACACAGAGAATTACAAGAAGTGGTAAAAGTGGATGTGAAGGCAGAGGTGCTTTATTGCTGGTCTATTTTAATTCAATTCTGCCTATGGAAATTCACAAATAAGAGACTTTAGTGCTGATTTAAAGAAAGAAAGGTGTACAGACGGCTGAGCTGAGGGAGGCACAGATGTGGAGGGGAAGAAGGGAAATGCTTGGTACGGATTCATTAGAAGTATCACATTTTCAGCCGCACTGCTCACCCCAGTTATGTTTCTCCCACTTCAGGATGCCAAAAGTATCCCTGTTGCCGTCTCTCTGTGCGCTCACCTTCAGCAGCTTCTCTAGGATGGGATATCCTCCCAAGTGTTCCCCCAGGGGACACCGGGAGCTATACAGCCAGCACAGCATCCTCTGCTCTATTCCAACCTCCAGATCATGACAGTAAGTTAGAGCCAGAGAACACAGCTGGACCCACACCACGTGTGGCTGACCGCTGGGTGCCAGGGTACTTCCCAACAGCCCATGGCATCCGACAGGAGAGTATTCCTCGACTGGACACGAGCTCAGTGTCTTGGTGGCCCCAAATGGGAGGAGTTCAGTTATGGGCTCATGCTGCAATCATACACTATTAACCTAGCAGATCTCCAGACCGTCAAGTAGTCATGGCATCACAGTCTATTTGCACAGAGCAAACCTCAATATTTGCTTTAGTAGACAGGATTTTTGACTACAATGACCGGCACGTGTAGAGGGAAACCTGGACTGCCTAGGTGACTGCGCTACAGAGAGCCTTGTCTTTGTGGTGCAGAGCTAAGGAATCACGACTCTGTTCTTGGTTTTGCCAAAGATCTCTCGGGGAAATCCCCTGCCAGTGCTGGACTTCAGCAGCCTGGCACTGTTCTTTGCACAGTGTTTGTTGTGACCCTCTTTTCCTTACACCTTGTAAGATCATTCAGGATCTTTATAAACAAGGCAGCACAGGAATACAGATAGCAAATTGTCAGTGTCATGCTGTTGCTGGGTTTCCTTGGAAGTCCATACAAATACGTATGACACTCTGCACAGATCTACGCACAGAATAGTGACCATGAGGAAACTGCTAGTTGTCAGGATTTGCTTGGCTCTTTTAGCCCAATAACTCTGTGCTCTCTGCTTGATAAATAAATGTGCATTTTTCTATATATATGTAAATCAAGAATAAATAAGTGGGATTTGTTTAAAGTTCCAGTCATTCTCATCATCTATATACAGATAAAAAGATAAACTAATCAAAGCAGCTGCAGAATGTTGCATTCTGGACAATTATGGAGGCAAAATAATATTGTTTAATGATATATCAAGCTGACACTATCACCTTCTCACCACAGCCATCAGCTCACACTGGTGAGAGTTAGGTTCTTATTGGTATATGCAAAATTAATCCCAGTGGCATTAACCAGGTTTACACCCTCTGAGGATTGACCTATTGCTTTGCTGCAATGACTTCCACTTCGCCATGTGCCCAGGGTGACCGGTGAATTGTGGATGTATACAGTCCCTATGGCACTTTTCAGACATTCGCTGTTGTCGCATTTTTCCAGTTGTCCCAGTTTTCCCCTTCCCACCTCCTTTTAAAACATTGACCATATAATTCACTTAAGCTTCTAAATGAGATATGTCTATAAAGAGCATCTGGGTCAGCCTGCCTTAATTTGAAAATGTCATTACTCCCACACAGAACTTCCCCCACCAGTCCCACAGCAGCCATCACAGTTTGTATGGCTCCCAGACCAACCTTAGTGAAGTTGTGGTCTTTTCATCTTTCAGAAAGCAGGAAAATAGAGGGAGGAGATAAGAAAACACCACCTGGAGTGGTGAAGGCTGGAATTGTCCAGGGAAATAGAGCAAGGAGGTATTCTCATTTCCACAGATTTTTTGGGCTGCAAAGGTGTAAAATTTTATCTGAAGAAGAGAAAACAGTAACCTTTTAGCTTATGCTTAGCTCAGTTCCAACTATCTTTAAGTCAATTTCGTTTTGCAAAGTTCAGAAATATTCAAGGTGCTCCTGAGGTTCAGAATATCATTACCAGGTCTTCCGCATGGCCTTTCCTGTGGGTAACTGAAGAAAGCTGTTTCTGGGTCAGTGGAGTTAAAAGGATTACATCCGAACTAAAAGTGGGATGCTTTCCATTTTCTTAACCTAAAAGTTAAACAGCTAATATGCCCAGTCTCTCTCTATAGTCAGTTTGATGAAAGGCACTTTCAGAGAGAAATTCATTCCATCCTATAATAGGTATTAAAAATAGGCTGAATACGTTGCCCTCTGGAGCTGTTTACCTAGATATTTAAATGTCTCCAGGAGCTGGATCTGTATCTTTAGCCATAAGGGACTGGATTCGGTTGGAGGCGAAGATACCCCCACGCAGGTGTCTACATGCGAGTGATGTGTCCAGGTTGCCATCGTCGGGAGATTTGGCCAATACAGTAAGCAGACCCTTGAGAGCAATTGAGGTCACTCTCAAGCAGACAGCCAGGACTGATTGTGTAAATTGGCAGCTGAAGATCTCCAGTGTGGCCTGCAGCTGCCACTCCAGAACAGCAAAAGTCCTGTGCCAAATCTTCAACTCTCTATGGATGTCCCACTTACTCCAGGACGTCTCGAATGGCACCAGACATCTACGTTTAAGCAATTGAACTGAGTCCCTGGTGCCTGCACACCTCTCTGGACCCTTCTGGCAGTACTGACTGACCATCATTGACTATGATCAGAGCACAGACAGCTGTTTCACATGTAGACACCTCCATGCAGATGCCAATGTTTGCCTAACTCTCATGTTAAAACCTACCCAGGTTTTACACACAGTTGTGACACAGCAGCACCACAGCAAAGCGCTTTTCAGCCTGTGTATCCCACCACATACGGCCCATTTTCCCAAGGAGGACACAGAGACGGCACAAACAAACCTAGCATCACTGGTCACTTGTCACTGGCGCTGCAGAAACGGGCTCAAGCACAAACCCTACTCAGTGGGTTAGTCAGTGTTATTTCATTGATTAAAAAAAAATTAGATTAAGTCATTGATGTAACAGGAAACTGAACCTGAGACCTGGAGGAAGCATCTCCAGCAGAGTCAGAAACGAAGCCTACAGAGTCTCACGATTCCTGCTTTGGCATCATGACCGTGGCCCCCATACAAACTGCTGTAAGAGGTCTGGGTCTTCTCCTGAACTATTTTCTCTGCCCTAATTACAAGCAGAAGAAAAGCAAGTGCCTTTTTGAATTTCATCAGAAAGTGCACAGGCTTGTATTATCACGGTAATAAAAGTAATACACATTTTTTGAGCTCCAGTGGGGCATATCAACAAAAGCAGCAGTATGTTTTGAAAAACAGTAAATCACTTTCTTAACAGCTAAGCCAAACTTTGGATGCTTTCAGCAACACTTCAGTGTGGTAAAGAAAATAGGTACTTTGGGTTCAAACTTATTATCATTCAAATGCCTGTTTATAAAGGAATGGTAGGAGACATTTAAAATATGAGTGCAAGCAAGGGCTCTTCAATCTCATGAGCCAATCTAAAGTTAAGTGAGTGAATCACTCATCTGCGATCAGCTAATAGGAGGAGAAAATCAACTCTAAGAAACCAATTATAGTTCCATCCCGCTATCCTCCAGGATGTGATCTCAAAGTCAAGTCAGTCCCCAGAAACCAGTCTCCAGGACTCACTGGGAATATTCAGCATGACAGAATAGGGTAAACTTGTTTTCAGAAGGTCTGAATGGAGACATCCAGACTGAAAAAGCAAGATAGCAGCATAGCGTGCCAACTGGTATAAAAACCAGAAGGTAAAATTACAGGGATCAGATTGGCTTCAGCATTTGAAATTGCAATCAAAGCAGGACAGTGAACAGAGCGAAGTATTAACCCAACTACTGATACAGTGAAACAAGAATTTGCCTAACAGAATTCAAACTGATAGGTTCCTATTGTCCTCTCAGGATACCAGCTCCCAGTGCTCTTTAGGGGAGATGTTGTAGAGCTCCATTATGTACTCTTCATGATCTCCACAAGAAAAATGAAATGTCAAGTAATAATCTAGAGGGGGCTCAGATGCAGTGTCTTATTTGGGGCTCCACCATATCAGGCTGAACTTGAGGATTGCACTTCCCTGTCAAATTCAGCTTCCCTCGAAGTGGAAAGGACTTTAAACAGCAAGGTTTCAGTACTTACAATCCCTGAAGTCCTTGAAGAAAGAGGGCCTCTCTGAAAGGGGGATCCTCTATTTCATCTTCAGTGCCAGAATTACTACATAAACCATCATGGCCCTTTGCCTGGATTTGGAAACCCTGGGCACGATTTTCAAAGCAACTAAGCACCTAAAGTTCCAGCTGAACTCAGCAGTTCTGCAAAAAAAACCCTCACAATAACTGACAAGACAAAATAATACATTTCTTCTGAGAAAAAATTCTTTAATTTTCCTTTAACTTTGGTTTCTCCAAGTAGAAAACTAGATAGCAATTACTCCTAGACACAAGATCTGAAGTTTCACTCTCCCACATCATTTTTTGGGAGGTAAAAAAATGAAAAACAACTTGTCCACCAACTCAAAGACCCTACCTTAAGCCATGAAGGGGGGTGGAGGAGGATCGCAAACTGCATGGTTACAATTTGCCTTATTCTGGCAGGATGATCAGAAAACATATCCATTTTTTTCTGCTAGCTGGAGCCAAGCCAAACATTCACCACTTAGATATCTTAGAAGAGTTCTCAAGATGTTATTGATAATTAACACAAACCTTTTTCTCAAGACTGTGCCTATAATCTCTATTTCCCACTCCATAGTGCTGCTACTGAGGAGGAAAAATTTCTTTGTCTTAACGATGAACAGAGTGGTTTTGAGAATTGCTCTAGGCAACCATCCCCAACATTTTTTTGTGTTATCTAGTTCAAAGTAGTTTTGGGTATAGGAAGAGATGTCAGAGTTGTCTGCTATTCTGCTAGCGTAGAAGTAACAAGATCACTGCATGCTGGTCTGAGACTCAGCTCCAAAGAAACATTTGATGATGGCATTGATGTACAAGTGGTTCAAGTTTTTTGTAGGGTCTTAGTTCTCTTGAGCTTTGACCGTTATGGTTGTTTTCATAAATGGAAAGGAAGGACCCAAACCTAGTGACCCTGAAGTGTCAGCGATATAGCTCTGCTGTGGATCTTGCATCTGGAAAAGCCCACAAGCCTTCATATCATCAAACTGTCACGTCAAGTAGCTGAATTACTGTGTGACGACACGAGCCACAGCGTCCCATGGCAATAGAGAGGGGAGGCTTTTCCCATAGAAGAGCACTGAAAAAGCTGAGCAGCAGGACTCTCGGGACTGTTGGGGAGCTGAGTGAATCAGCTATGCTGCTCTGCTCCATGTGGCCATGGCTAAACTGATTTCACATCTAAATTAGCTAATTTAAAGGTGTCCTGGGCACCTCTGTTCCATCCTTTCCTCGCTTCTGTGACTGCATAGAAAATTTAAAGGAAAAGGTGAAACAAAGTCTTTCTAAAATCTACAGTCTAGTTTATCACCCATAAATACAGAGCTTCTCCAGGTGTCTTGTGGCTCATGCTGCTGCAAATACAAAGTGAAACACTAGAAATGCTGTATACTGGAGCTTGCTGATATGAAAATAACTGTACAGAACAGAGAATAGAGAAAACCAGCAGGGTTATTCCAGAAGCCTGTAAATTCTTCTTCTTCTTTTTTTTTTTTTTTTTAGTTTGCATCATCTAATGTTCCTGTAAATCGGTATTTTCTAATCAGCAGAGCGTACTTTGATGTTCAGATGTGCAGCTCTCAAGAATGAGGCATAGCATTCTACGCCTTCTAATGAGCTGTGCTGGTACAATTGACTCTTGCTGGGCACCAGAGTCAGTACCGCTGCGAGCCGACAATGCTATGGGGAGGCAGCAGCAGGTATGGAGGAAGATGAGCAACAGCAGCATCGCATACCTGGGAAAGGAAGGGAAAGAAGAGGAGATCCTAGGAATGAGGGAAGAATACATGGAAGCAAAGATCAGAAGTGGAGGAGGAGTACTGACAGGCAAAAACAAAGGATAAAGGAGTAGTGGAAAGGAGGTAGTAGTTCTGCTGTCTGTCTAAAAGAACGAAGAACCACTGGTTGAAGTTGATGAAAACTGCTGATTTCTAGCAAAGGATCTGAGCATGAAGTATTTGTTAATTATTTTTTATAAAAACTGTTCCACAGAATCCTACTGAGTTTTGTTTTTTTTTTCCCCAGGTAACATGGGCAGTTTGTCAGCCTTTGCTGGCAGCATGGAAGAAGGCAGGTACCTTTGCAGCAGCACGTGGGAACAAAGAACACAATAAGGAGGCCACAAATCATCCCAATCTGCATAAAATTAAGACAGAAAAAAATACATTGTTAAGGGTAAAATTGTGGATTCTGATGACATTTTCCTCTCAGCTCATCCAGAGTATTCGCTATAAACATACAGGGATGTTGTTAAATGATGTTGACATTGAAACTGTATCTAATTAATTCATGCATGGCATTTGGGTGGAATTAATACTTTCCCTCTTCTTTCTTCTTCTGAATTTAGATTCTTCACCATGTTAATTTTCTGTTTCCCTAGTACAAAATTCCTCCTGTTACATAGCTAATTCAAAATATTTTTTTAAAAAATAGTACTGTATGTACCTCTAGTGAGTGACACTGGCAGTGGTAAAGAAAATTCAACCAACCAGCCCCTGGCTTTACCTAACAAGTTGGAGGTTCTTAACATTTTTGTTAATATTTTTCTTTCCCCATGCACGTATCCACCACAAAGCTGCTATCTTGGTGCTATCTGCAGGAAGGTCCCCCACCACAGCTGCCACTGATGCTCCTCAAGTCCCAGTTTCTGCCCTCCCGCAGTTCCCCAGAATGGCCTTTACATCCTATGTAGGACTTAAAATTTAAAAGCAGTGTGTTGGCTTTCTCAGCAATATTCAACTTTTCGGACTCGTAAACCTAACAGGCATACAGAAACAACCTGTGGCTAACGTCTCTTGGAGGCTGGAAATAGGTCGCTCATCCCCTTTCTCAGTTTCTCACCTCCCAGGGCAGCTGAAAGCAGGACTTGGTGTCATGTAGGTGGGACAACACCGTCACTGGCAGGAACAAGTCATGGGACTGATGCAGCACGGAGATGCCAAGGATGGTCAGGGCTTTTTGGGCATGCAGCCTGACACAGTCCCATCAGCCAAGAGATACACAGCAAGCTCCCCTCTCTTTGAGTTACAGTGTCCTACATAGGCCAAAGGTCCTTTGAGGTTTATCTGAATTACAGTGATTGCTGCTGCTTTATCCATGACAAGACTGGCTCAGTTGGAGTTATAACAGATTAATGATGAGGCATGATTTTTCTTTGCAGAAACCTTGCTCTTTAGATTTTATCATGACACCATCTTCACTTTTTTTTTTTTCTTTCCCTTTTTTCCTACTCTAGGTTCTGTTTTCAGCCAGTTTATGAAACAGAAATGTATATCTGGGTAAAGAAAGTGTGCTTCCTTAAATTATCTCGATCCTGGTTTTAACTTTGTGTATAATTGTTACCTTCCACTTCTCCAATGAAATAGCTATTCTTAATTAGGGAAGGCATGTTTTTGCTGCAGATTATCTATTTCATACTAAGCTCCTTCAGAACTTTTCAGTGTACCATCTGGAGCTGATGATTTGCTGCTTTTTAAATTATCGATTTGTTCCAGCTCTTCTTCTGACACATCTTGATTACCAGCAAAGAGCAAGTCCCAGTAGGTATTGCTCTGATATTCTCTGTGCTGAAGAGTGATGCAAAGAAATAATTTAGATTCTCAGCAATGCCTTTATCTTCTTTAATTTCTGCCTTTAATCTTCAGTGATCCAGTTTCTGAACTACCAATTAATTATTTCTGCTTTTCTGACTGATAAACCTGAAGCTTTCTTATTTTATACTTTAGCTGCTTGCAGTCCACCATATTTCCTTTTAATTTCCCTTTCATCTGGTCTTTATGCTAATTAATAAATTTATGTATTGGTAAACTAAGGTTAGATTTTCAAATTTGGAAGAATTCCCATTTGACTCAAAAAAGCTCTCCAGCCCTGCTATTCCGTTGTACTGGTTTACTTTTTGCCTGCCTACTATTATTTTTGTTAGAAACATACATGCCCTCTAGATCCTATTATTGTTCTCAAGTGGAATACGTGGCATCCTTAAGGATTTTTCTTCCTGTACTCTTCTCTCAGGAGCTTTCTTGATTAACCCTCTCAACATGGCCAAAACCTGGATGTTCTGAAGTTCAAATTTCAGTCACTTTTCAGTACTTTATTTCCCACTAAGTTATTGGCCCGTATTACATTTATATGTCTGTTTGCAGCTTCAGATGTAATCTTGCCTGGAATTCCTTCCTGCATGTTGCTTAAGATTAAGAACCAAAAATTAGCATATCATGATTTGGGCACCTAAAAAGAGGAATTTTTATCTGAAATAAATGGAATCTGAATTCCATACCTACTTATGGCTCTGGCCCAGGCTGAACAAATAGGCATCTACCCCATGTTTTAGACCTGCCAAAGGCAGAAACCAGGCAGCAGCTGGCAAATCTGGAGTGTATAATCCAAACCAGTAACAACCTGGTGGTGGAAGCTGCCTTTGCAACAGCATAGTGATAATAGTACTTGCTTCTGGACATGGAAAGTCTGCATTTGAGGGTCAAGCCAGCATCTCAAAGCACCCAGCAACAGCCACCACGAGAGAAGAGAGCACACATTCTCCTACTTGTTGGGGCAGGGCTCCTGCCTCAGAAAGAACTGCAAAGCGTCTGGGGCAAAAGAAAGCCTGACTTTGCAGCTTGGTGGGTTGGGGTCTCAGAAGAGAGAGGTCTTCTACATTTGAGTCATTGCGCTGATCCTTAGCACTTTATTTTATCGAAGAGTTCAGTGCAAAATGGTCCTTAAAACAAAATATGCAACTTATTGTCTGGTGCCCGCTGAGACTCCCCTTTAATACATAGGAAGAGCTTATCTTTCCAAGACAGAGGTATGCAGGACCATGTTGATCAAGTTAAAGTCACGACCTGAGCCCTAAACCATCTCCTGCTCACAGCATTCACTCCTGAGGCCTGGGCTTGAGCAATATCCAGCACCAGATCTAAAACCTGACAGTTCTTAGGCAGAGTGAAATGACCTGTACCTCAAGTCCACAGGAAAAGTGAAGGTTTTTGAACAGGCTTGCTTCAGGCTGCTTTATTTCTGTTATGAGTCTTCCTAAATTGTTAGAAGCTTCTTCAGTATTGTGTTCTGGTTTCCTGCTGCTGACACCTAATTACCGCTGGACAAGAGAGCTCCTCAAACCCTGACCTACCCAGCTCCCTCCTCATGCACTGCCCAATGATTACTCATGCACTAAAAACCCCACAAAGTGTCAGCTGAGCTTTAGATCATTTATTGTTTGCAAGAAGTTGGGAAACAAAAATACAAAAAATCAGCCTACCTCTGGCCATTGAAACACTGTTAATGGTTTAGGAAGAGAGGAGATGAAATGCAGCACAACAGACATAATCCTCAAATCTTTATACCACTGGCCTCCCTGGTGGGTCCACACCATGTGTGGTTTGGCCATCCTCCCCATGGATGGATCTCTCCTCACCAACCACTTCACTGCCGGTGGCCACGCTCACCTCAGCCACAGAGAACCGGGTGCAACAAACTCAAAATGGCTTCATAGCAGAACGGCAGCTGCACTTAGCGAAGCCTTGCAAGCCTTCCAAATACCTGCAGTAGGCCTGCTCTCTGCCTCTCTGCCTGAATGTAGAAAGACCTCATTTTGGTAATACCCGTTCAAATAGAAAACAGCTCAGGTAGAAGACTTGGGGAATTAGAGCTGCTGATTTACATCACATATAAAACCCCAGTCACTGTCTGGTTACGCACGCAGAAATACTCAGAGACGTAAGCCCTCCTGCAACTGGGGAAAAGGCCTTTACTGAACTCTTCCATTAAATATTCTGCAAATACCTAGTCTGGTGACTTCGTGCTGAACAGCCACTGCCAGGGTGTCCGCTGACCTGATCCTGCTCCTTCTGTTCTTTCCTGGCCAAATGTGAAGCCTCTGAACCCAACCAGAGGATGCTAATAAAAGAGCAAATCAACAGAAAATGTCACGATAACCATCTGACGTCTTGCTCTGCTGAGACACCCTGGACTGAAAGAAACCCAAATTCCCCTTTGCCACCTCAAATTTTCCCATCCTGAGCCGGCTGCAGACCCGCATGCTTGCCGTGGCCCACCAGCGCAGGAGGGAGGTGGGCATCTTGTACCCCAAGACACGGGGTGAGTGTGCCCTGGAGCTGTGCACCCTGTCGGGCACTTGCAGCACCTCTGCTCTGTGCATCCCGCACCCGCCGTACACCACAGACGAAACGGCATTGCGCCCTGCGCTCGGCCCCGCTCGAGTCCTCGCCTTGGAGCAACAGAGCCGCCCTCGCACTTACCTTTCCCAGACACGTGTGTTTGGGGACAGGCTGCCTCAGAGGATGGCAGAGGGAAGCTGGCAGGCGGTGGGTCCCCGAGGAGCCCCCGCGAGCGGGCGCGCTGCTCCCCACCCCTCGCAGCGACGCAGCGGGCACCCAGCAAACGTTTGGCTTTGGCACGGTGCTTCTCAGGCGGTTGCTCGGATGAGGGCAATGAGCTATGAAGCTGCTCCCCGCCTCGGCATTACTGTCTCGCCAGCCACGCAGTCCGAGGAAAAAACATCGCCTTCAAGCGCTAGCGTCATCTCCATCGAGGGCGTAGGGTTGTCTGTCTGGGAATGGCATTACATATCAGACCGGGATGTGCTCCGGGTTCAACACTGACACCTTCTTCTCCCAAAAGAAAACGAGGACCCCAAAGAATAACATGCAACACAGATGGAAAACAGGGAGGACCGCATTGAAAGATGCTTCTGGGTCAGGGCTGTGCCGCTTCCCCGGTCCAACAGCACCATCTCCTGGGTGGCCCCGGCCGCTCCCGGCAGCTCGTCCCGCAGGCGCTGCGGCCCGGCGGCATCTCCCCAAGGAGACCCTCAGCAACCTTCCTCTGGAGCCGCCTACCATTTAATTGTTAGTTTATTTGCTTTTATTTGCTTTCCTTTCAGTCAGTATCAGTCTTCTGGCACCTGTTTCCTTTCACGTGTTATCGCTTGTCTCTCACGGAGCATCACAGACAGATGAGTAAATACACGACATACTGAAGAATCTTAGATTCTGTATATTTTTTAAATCAGCGGTACAAGACATTCTTGAATACCAGCCCTAAAAATGGTCTCTACCCAGCTGTGAAGGTTTGAATATTTACCCAGGCTTCATGGAGCACATCCTCTTTGAAGTAATCAGAAAGCACTGCTGCTCAGAAAATACCTAAATTTTCCTTAGCAAAAAAACCCCAAAAAACCACCAAACCCCAAAACCCAACCAAACCAAAATCCCAAACCAAAGCTAAAAAAAAAAACCCCAACCTACATCTACTTGAAGAGCTGTTTAGATTTTAGACAAGAAAGATAAGAACAGAAACATTAGGTTTCATAGTATTACAATTCAACAGGGAAATCTTGTCTGACAAGTAGTATTTCAAAAATAGTCATTGCAGTGTGTATTTGAAAGCTCTAAAATGCTTGTTGAGATGCCCCTGTAAAAGCATGTGGTTTTCACTCACTAGACCATAGGTTTAAGATTAAACACTTCTTGAAAACTTTATTCTCTCTAAAGCTGTTATAGTACACATAGCAAATCACTTTGTATTTCAGTTTGTGTTAGCCTGCAAAATGAAGATTTGAGTGTCCTACTTCACTGTTTTGAGGCTAAATTGTACATAAAAGCCTTCAGGCATTGAAGAATGTGCTTATATAACAATCGAAAAAAGTGTAATTCAATGGGGTTTTTTTCTAATTCAACACTCCTCCAAAGCTTCTTTTGACTTAATTCACTGTTAAATGCTAAGTAAA